>NC_064919.1:53032569-53645736 GCF_929443795.1 Astur gentilis | reverse complement strand
ATTCCATAATTACCCTTCCACGTTGATACTCAAAACCACCAAACCTTCTAGCAATCCCTAGTACAACACAGTGCACTGAATGGCATTTTGTAGATAATGCGTATACACACTCACACTCACACACATACTTACAAACAATTCAGAAGTATGTGTACTTTCATGTATACACAAATGTCCAAGAAGTATTTGAAATTTTTTCAAGAGTGAGTAGCTAATACTTCATCTGACAGGCTACCAATCCACAGGCTTTACATGTACAACCCCCATTAAGTGTTACATGTTGCAGATAATCCTGCACATGAAAGAGATGAAAAACTGATGTATCACAATTATACTGATTTGTTTGCACACCCATTTGGAAACACGCAACTCTACAGTTACCATAATTCATTACCTACCAAGAGATGTAAAAGATAATAAAGTGTAATTTATTAATGTACCAAAGGTTTATGGGTTTTATTGTGTTCACCTTTTTTCATACAAAAAGAAACTCTCTTTTGTGTAAATCATTCTTAATTATTCTGTTATTTAGTGCTTTGTATCTTACCTTCATGTACATGTTAGTGACCTAAATCTACACCAGCTGATTAGTCAGAAAAGTCTCTATAAATAATATGGTTACCTGTTGTCCAAAACCACCACCACCTCAAACATTTACTGTTATACTCATCTATACCTCTAACAGCACCATTTTCTTTGTGTTAATCACTAAACCCCCCAAAATATGACCTTTAATTCTGCAAATGACATTTTCATTTTTAAAGCCTAAGATCAGTATTCCTTTAAATTTACAAGCCCTTTGCATTTGACAGCACAGCATTGTCATTCCAGGTTCTTAATTAAGGTAGTGTCTAAATTCACCTTACACTAAAGATAACCTGAATGTGTATGGGAGAAATGTTAATACATGTGTTTTGATCAAATGCTGTCACATATTCCCCTGGAGGCCCTCCAAAACAGATACTGTAGCTCAATGCAACTTTTTAATGGTGGTGTAGGGGTGGAAATAATTAAAATGTTACCTTTGCCAAGTAATTCCCAATGTATCCTCACTGGCACTGGGGTATAAATGCCTGCCGTTTTGATTCATGGTCCAGTCACAAATCCTCAGCTGTCAATTGAAACCTAGCAGTCAGATATGGATCGAGCAGTACTACAGCTTTTAGTATTTAAATGAATACATGCAAACTAGTACTGTATATGGCAAAAGCCTTACTTTCCCAAGAAGTAACTTTTAAAAATAAAACAAACAAAGAAAAATAACTTATTCTAAGAAATAAATGCCTATAGATTTGCTTAAGTTAATGCTACTTTAATAGGCTCCTCTATTAATAAAGCATAAAAGAGTAACTAGTGTTTAGCACATAACAATTAGCCATTATTAGATTACAAACTGAGCTGGAATAAAAGGAAATGTTAATATTCAATAGTAAGATACTTTAATAAGGGAAATAAAAATGCTGTTTTCTCTAATCAAAGTTCTATATAATGTGTATTAAGTAAAGGTCAAATATAATCAATATCTTGTAGCATGCATTTCGTGAAACATAGAAGACATGCAATTTATAGAAAATTTGCCCAAATGGAACAAACTGTATGTCCTTATCTTGCTATTGAAAAAGGGTAAAGGTATTTTGTAACTGACGTTTATTAATCTGGTGTAACTGAAAGTGGTATTACTTAGCAAGAGGTGATAAAATAATCTAATCTTGTGTTAGACTCAGAATAATAGCATTTAAAATACTTTATTGCATTTTAATATAATGAGGAATGTACTAAATGTTAGCTGAAACAAATTCTTCCCAGATCCTCAGATCACCAGTTCTGTCTTCAAGGATTGTTCAAGCAACCCTCTATAGCTCTGTTTATTTAACAGCTTCCCTACAGTATCAGAAGATTTTTTGAAAAGATGTACTGCTTATTTTTAAGTTTAAGAAAGTGAACTTATCTGGCTTGCAAAGAAAACATGCATCTTAACCTCTGTATAGTCATGCTGTATATTAATTGCTGTACCATTACATATGATACAGCACTCTGAATTGAAGATAATGTTGTTGCTGAGTTTAATTGCATTCGATGTATTTTAGTTTTCTCTATCCATATTCAGGTTTTAGATAGTGCAGGCTACAGCAAACAAACTACAATAAACTATTTTCACAGGAGCACAATTAATTGCAGTCTTTTCCTGAAAAATACAAATGCTGAGGACAAGACAATATTGCAAACCTGACCCTGTCTGGCTGTTAAGACTCATAAGCTTCCTGCTGTTAAGGTCTGAGAAATGGAAATGTTAGTCTCTGATGTTTTCATAGGGATTGTTTCTTGTTTGTTATCTAAAGAACTCCAAGGAACCTTCTAAAGGCCATTAGAAGCATGACTAAACCACATGAAATTAAGCAGAAAAGGAAACATGCAGTCAAAAAGTTTGCAAGAGGTAACTGTGAATAATACATTAAATATGCTTAAAGAAAGGGGTAAGTAAACATTTGGTTTAGTCACTATACAAAACAGTACTGTAAACCCAATTTTAATATTGAAGACATAGTAAAATGTCAGCTTAGTTACTCAATGTACAGTAGATGTATTTCTGCTGTAATCCTTAAGAAAGTAATCATCTTCATTACAGATACATATTTTAAAGCTTTAGAACTTAGCTATAAAAACTCACTTCCAGCTGAAACACAAGACTGAAATGTTAACACACCCCACACCCCCCTTCTTTCACAAAATAAAAAATCTAAGAATAAAAGCCCTTTGGCTGATTAGAACCATAAAAAAACCTAACATCACAAACGTAGTGTTACCAAATGATTTTATGCACTTAGGTCTAGTCAAAAAATCTGGAAAGCACTTAGCTTGCAATAGAACCTGACTGCATTTGCTGTTTTGGCAAAACAGTAAGGAATTGGATACATTACATTGTAGTAAATCAGCTTCTGCACTAAATCATTATATTCTTCCCACAGCCTGTATGGAAACTTTCCACAAATACAGTTAATGTGTTAAATTTATCATTAAGAAAGCTCCAAAAAGAACTCTTTAAACCTATTTCATAAATGTTAGCAATGACATACTTCCTATTATATACAGTCATACATACCTTAATACATATACATCTAAATGCTGTAATGGTAATAATACAACATGTGCATTTTATATATATGCCACAGACACAGACACACACATGTATATGAAGATTCATGCTACACCAGACTTATAGTTACTGTAAACTGTAGAGCTATTCACTCCACCACCCACTGTGCCATGCTTGTGTTACTGACAACACCTTGAAGAACTACAGCTCCATATGACAACGGGTTCTGTGATAAGCCCAGGACTGCATCAGCTGTGCTGAAAACCACCTTCCCAATGTTAAAAACTATAGCTCCACACTCCTCAGCAGGTTCACATAGCTGCCATGTTGTCTTTAAAAAACTAGGAAAATAACCCAGCAAAATGTTTTTTTTTCTCCCTAACATAAAATTTCCTCTCTCAAATCACTCTTGCTTAGAGATCAAGATGTCTAAGATTAAAAAATATACTTTTGAAATTATGTAGAAATATCACTTTCAAAGTCTCCCTCTGCATCCCTCATGTGTGTTGAGTGCTTTTGGTGTAAAAAGGCTGGAGAAACTTAAAATCCCTGGCCCCATTTGATGGAAGAAGACGTCAGTTCACGGCAGCAGCAGGAACGCTGCCCTTGGAGGATGTCCAGACAGTCCAGTGGGGAAAGACTGTGGGCACAGACCTGACCTGGGTCCCAAGCTGTGGAAGGATGTAGGGCACTTTAGCACAGTATTTTGAGTACTGTATGTTGTCTGAATTTGTGCTGAAATCTTTCTGGCTAGTTATAGTCCTCAGAGTAACTTAAGTGACCTCTAAATTCATGCCACAGTGTTAACTGGAGACAAGAAGGCACATTCACTCTCACCCACAGTAAGCCACCTAAAAGAGTTTCTCTGCAGGACATGTGAAAGGGAGAGGTGGGAAACTACTTGCAGGCTACTTGAGAAAACTTAAATTCCTCAGTTAGAGAGACTTAATAAATAGTCCTCGTAAGATATTTAATAAATGCTGAATAACATTACTAGCTTTCTCAAAAATATGCTATGAGTGCAAAATAAATGACCTGATTTGGCATATGACATAGTGAAAAGTCTTTCCTAGAAGCCTCTTGGAGAGGCCTGCTCTTCAGTCCCACAGCTTTGCCATTTTCAGCAAGGCAAGTTACCTGATCCCTACTTCCGTTAATGCCTTCCATCCACAAAACATTACCAATGATTTTTTTTTTTTTTATGTACCTCTCGCCTAACCATACAGAAGAAGAACATGGGTCTGTATTCTGAGGTGGAAAAGGATGCCCAGCCTTGCAGCAGATGGGGAAACCTCCCAGGCAGCCCAGCCATTTCCTGACATGTGGAGCTGCAGCGGTCCCTTATCCCTGTGACATGTCCTCACTGCTACACTCATGAAGTAGCAGAGAGCACAAAACCCACTACAGGTGTTTCTCCAGGGAGGCAATGCACTCCTTCACCCACCTTAGGGGCATCATAGGAAGGGGCCACAGGTCCAGGCAGGAGCAGAGCAGTAGATCGAGTGCTTCTAACTCTGCCACTTGCCTGAAAGTCATCTGCTTCCCCTCTCCAGTTCTGCCCTCTGTAAAATGCCAGGAAAGTGATTTTGGTTTGCACTTTCCAGTGCTGTGAGACGTACTGATGTGAAGTCCTACCCAAGAGTTAGATTTCACTATAGCTGCCTTTTCAGTTTAAACCGGGTGCCTTCCAAGCACAACCATCCTGCGGAATTTTAAGTATGTAAATCCTATGTACTTTAAAAACCCATAGGCAACAGTTCAATCTTTAATCTAGTCTGAATAATATTTATGGGTTAATATTTAAGCAGGTGTTGTACTCTCCTATTTAAAGAGTGGTGTCTAAGACTAACATTCATTTCAAGCTTCTGTGATTGCTAGTGAAAGTAGATACATATTTTGGAAAGTGTAATAGGAGACTGTGCTATAGCTTCTGTTAGTTGAGAAAAGCCCATAAAACTTAACATTTGCATATTGTCATTGTTTTGACTGAAACTTCCTTTAAATGTGTTTCCTTTCCAGCAAGCATATGTGAAAGGTGACCTCTTATCCATCTACATACCTCCCTGGTGGTCATGTGACCCAGTTTTACGTCAAACTGTCAATTATGATAAGGGACACAATAAGAACAGCCTAAGTGTTGATAACCTGTTTCCTGGCTTTACTGAGAAGTTCTGTTTAAGAGTCCGCTTGTGTTCTTTCAGCCTTCTGCTGAAAGCAAAAGCAACATCCACCCAATGCATTTTGCAAACAGATACTCTGTGTTCATTGGACATTTAAGCTTACAGTTTCCATGATGAATAGCATGAAGAGAACTCCATTTTGAACTGTGTGATTCAATAACTAAAGGATGCATCTGGTAAGAACAACTTCCCACTGAAATGGCAGGGCAGTCTGGTGTGTAGGAAATAAAAAGCTATCTACAGTTTTCTGATTTTGCATTTTAGAGACCTGAAGTGTTTCTTATTACTACATACATGGCAAATGTCTCACTCATAAATGTCAAAGCTGTGTGAAAATCATGCATACCACACATCACACATGAAAAGTCCAAGCTCTGGTGAAAACCATGCCATCGTATTAATCAGTGCAAAGACTGGAAGAGTTCACTAGCTCCTCAGTAATTGGGCCAGCATTGGTTAGCACAGTTTACTGTAACAGACAGGAAAGTTCTAGAGGTCATTGTCTTCACAGGCCTCAGTAGCTATCCTGTTTATTTATGTTTTCTAATTAAAAATAGAATCACACATACAAGGCTCCAAGGTACATTAAAATTAAATCAATGGCCAAGAAAGAAAACCTGACAGTTCATTCATTCATTCCAACAGAAATCTTATTATTTGTGAAACGATTAATCTGTATTTGCAATAAATACAAATGTTTGTCTATCCGCCCAACCATCTATCTATCTTTTTATATTGTTTACACAGGTAAAGTGCATGACCAGTATTTCCAGCAATATTCTAGTTTTATAGCCAGAAACAACATCAACCTGTCTCCAAGTGTCTATCATTTCAAGAACATAATAAATTCATAAAGTTGAGAACAGTAACACAAGGAGGCTACAGAAGTGCTATTACATAACTATGAGACTTCTGATCATTAAGACTTTGTTACTGAACTAATGATCTCTCCATTAAAATTCTTTAGCCAAAAGAATGAAGACAAAACTAGAATCTGGCTAGTCCACTTGCAGAAGATTGAATTTGACTGAGTTTCCTCAATTTGTTGCTTTTTCCTCTAGTCTGGGCTTAGAAATCACAAATCTTCAGTAGATGTAAATCAGAGAAAGAAGGGGGGGAAAAGGTGCTCCCAAATAATTGTAAACATTATCCAATCTTTCCTTTACGCATAATTCATTTATGATGTTCCTCAGCAAAGATGATGAGCAAGCACTAACTACTAGATTTGACTTCATAAAATAATCTCACCAACCACCAATAGTAAAATTAAGAAAACCTCTCTCACTCAGGTACTAGTTCTTATCACTTCCCTTGCCCCTTCCTATGGTGCCCTCCCTGCAGTTACATTATCAATACTTAACAAATCTCAGAAGCTGATGCTGATTCAAGAAAAGCAAACCAAATGGTCATTAACAATTTGTAATAGACAGTTGGGGGAAAGGGGGGGGGGGGGGGGGGGGCATGACTTTTTTGCAAAAGAATTAGAAGATACATGTGACTCTCTAGATGCCACTGTAGCAAGAGATATGTTTTGTAACTATTCATGTCACAGTATAGAAATACCTGGCATTTCCAGGCAGGTAACAGGAAGACCCACCAGCAACTCCAGCAGAAAGTGGACTACATAGTTATTATAGTTCCTCATTAGAACCTTGTCTTCCTAACTATCAACGTAGCACGCTAAGTAATGCATGTAACAGCATATTTTTTGCAGTATCCAGATCAGTAAAGCAAATAAACTGCTCCCATTGGTGCTATTATGCACTGTCTTTCAAAGTTTTATTCAGTGCTTCCCGTCTAAATGTGAGTATTCCAGGTAGGTCGTGCTATAAATTTTTTACTGGAAGTTCTAGTAAACTATCATTTTGTCAAAAGATGCTATGTAAGTGTGTGTTGCAAAATCATGTGTAACTTTTAAATTTATTGTGCTCACTGTAATTTAAACAGGCTACTAACAACAGCAAAAACGACTCAACAGTACATGCCAATATTTCTCATAACCAGAGAGAATAAATCTTCATAAAGACTCCTCCAATGAAGTAAAAAATTTACCGGTGACAATATTTATTCTTGAGCGGTCAGTGTGCATTACAGGGTACGGTGAATGTTTAAAAGACCTCTCTGGAACTAAAACCAGTGGCTTTCTAATTTAGAATTTCTCTCCACTAATACAAAATGATTGATTGCCTTTATTTCATATACCCCTTGATTTTTTGTTTCATTCATCATGGGCTGCTTTAAAACAAATGCATTTAAAATCTGCCACAAGAAGAGTAGTCTCTTTTAAATTGTTGTAAAGTAATGAAAGGACATAGTAAATCAATCTCATTTCTGCCTTACAAAAGGATAACCTTTGCTCTATTAAAGCTGTTTTGACAATCTCAGTGCTCTACCTCACTTTCTGGGTAATAAACATATATGGCACTGTCATCTCAGAGAGGCCTTTAGGATTTAAGTGAGTGAAGGTAACTAATTAATTAGAAACTTAAATATATGCACTTTATATATTCCAATTTATCCATCTGAAAAGCTTTGTTGTTATACTGTTCTTTCAAATGTTTCCAGCAGCACATAATATACCCTAATTTTGTACATATTTATATGTGTGAGCATCCACACATGCACGCCCCGCCAAACACACTCAGGCAAGCATACACATATATAGCCATTGCTCAAGTTAGAAGAGAATAGAGAATTCACAGCAAAGATTAAACCAAGACACAATTTTTAAATTTACTATACAACTCACTGGTTGCCAGCTGATGCTTTTGAATTAATACAAAGAGACTATGAAACAATATACTTTAGAAGGGAGAACATTGTTTTCACACAGTGGCATTGAAGAATTTTTCTGTTTATGAAGTGTATATGAGACCTAATTTATTTTCCCCTTCCCCTTAACCCATCTGGCCACATGTTTTACCATGAAAGGGAGTATAAGACACAGTGCATGTAAACACCAAAGACTGTGATGACCCTCGAGATCCCTCTCGCTTTTATGTTCCTATTACACTGCTGAAACCTCCAAATTTATTTCCATCTACACAAAGCCAAAAATATATAGAAGATACATGAAATAAGCAATATATGATTTACACATCATAAACTCAGCCAAGAGAAAATTAAGCATGCTGCCACTACCTTCTGGCATGTGACAAGAAGTTTGTAACTCTTTCAATGAACTTGGAAGAAGGTGGAGTGGGCTTAAGCAGTAACAAATTTGCAGAAAAAAAATTGTGTCTAAAAACATGTAGTGAAAAAAATTTATTACACACCCCCAAATTAACTGTACATCAGAGACTTTTCAAAGTATACTATGTAAAACTTCACATGAAATCTAGAAATTACATGCACTGTGTTTAAAAAGAGAGGTGCTGTGTGTGTTTTTAAATACAATAAACATAAACTGTATATCTTTTAAAAAGAAGAGTGTTAAAGTAAATATAGCACATTTCATAACACAATCTTTGAGAGGTTAAAAAAAAAGCAATACACCAGAAAATTTACTGAAAAATGAATGGTTGGCAAAACCACTAATTGTCATTTGGTATTTTCATAAAAGTGTACAGATGTTTTCATTTAGGTCTCACTGGTTAAAAAAAAGTTGGCAAAGCATCAACTATCTTGAATAAACGATCATCTTTATGATTTTCTCTGAACTCTGCATGTGGTGACCTTTAAAACGGACATACTGCCACCTTGCCCTGGGAGTTGGTAGGGATAGGGAGTTCCAGATGAAGCACACTTCATCTCACTATATCTCAGCAAACACAGAACAGGTAGGTTTTACTAAAAATGAAACAGGCATGTGTACCAACTGTTGACAGGAACCCAAGCCTGAGAAAAAAATACAGTACAATAAATACCAAGGACTGTTTAACAGCCCTTTTCTTACTGCCACATTCAACTTTTTTCCTTATATTATTTTACATGCTGTTAATTTCAAAGTCCTCTACTGTTAAGATCTAGGAGCAAAACAAACACATGTCATAAAATATGTTAAAGTTCTAAAGGATCTGAATTTATTCCCGTTACTAGCAATGTAGTATTTCTGTATATGCATGGCCTTGCTACTGACTGCAGCTAATTTGTTTGTAAGCCATCATTAATCTCAGCTTTATGTTTTCACAGTTTGGGTAAACACTTCATTTGCATTAAATTTACAGCATTAATGAGATGTGAAATTTAAAATGCTACTTGAAACATAAATGATGTAAGGAACTAGAACAAAACTGTGGTTTTATCACGTTTGAAATCAGCAGACCAATTTAAACCTATTAAACTAGAAATGATGATGTGTTGCATTGAGGATTTGGTTTTGTAACTCATCTTCCAGAACTAAAATGAAGAAATGTAGGCCTGAACATCTAGGGGGAAAAAAATAGCTTGAAAAAAATAAGTTGGAGTTTTTGCTTTGGAAATTTTGCTCATTTTTTAAACTGACTTTGAAATGAGTATTTATTCCTTACACACCTCATTATCTTTCCTAAAAGCCTATTAAAGTTTACATGTATGAGCTGTTGAAAAATAAAATAATTGAAAGAAATACACTTAGAAGTTCCTTAAGATGTCACAAATCTAAGAAATAAAGCATGTGCTAAATTGATCTTTCTTAAAGGGTTCGGTTTTGTTTTGGATAAGCTTCATCTTCAGATGGCAAACACTAAAACCCTTAGGATCCCAGTCTAATCCAAGATAACCGTGGCAACACATAGGAAGGTAATATCGCAAAAGCTTCTCTATATCATTACACCTATGTGAAACTTGCCCACCTGTTGCTGGTGTAGGAAGGATGGGTCTCTTGGGCTTAGTCCCACATATCGATTGGCTTGGGATGTGCCTGAGGCTGTGTAGGCTGATTAAGGAAGAACAAAACAGATTGATAAAAATACCAACCTATCATAACTATTACCCTGTACAGGTACAGTACAAATATGAGAGATCCAGAGTTATGATTTTGCAATATATAGGATGTGGTTTTCCTGTATTTAAACTTTAACAGAATGCGAAAGAAAAATTGGACCAAATTTGGAAAGGCATGTAAATTCCTATAAACTTCAATGGAAGCTGCATGTATAAATCATAATGATGTCTCTTGTTAAAGAAAAGTTCCTCTGATTAATATATTTTTCAATTTTTAAGTAATTAAATAAAGTATGTATTTGAAGGAATCACAAGCCAGATTTTCATTTCCATTACACCAACCTAAGGCACCAGTGAAATCACTGAGATAACAATGTTGAGAGAAAATATTATTGCACATTTACTATTCTTACTGCTGTGAAAGCCCATAACAAAACTGTGAAAGAACAAAAATTTGAATCAAAAGTTCAGTTTACTTATGTGACATGAAATGAATCTTTACAGGCCTTTGGAAACACGATGTAATCTGATTAGCATTTTCATAAGAAGGGAGCTGATTTTTACTGTGCAATATAATATTAAATATTCAACTCCCCTATGCATCAGGAAACACTTTCTCTGAGGGACAATTTAAGGAAGTCTCCTGCTGTCTGCTGCAGAGGATTAAATAAATCCATTTCTGAGGAGAAAGGGAATGCTAGGTGATGTTGGGATTAGTTATAGGATGTGGATCCTTCACCTGTAGGTCACATTACTGTCTGGTTTCTGTCTGTAATCCCTAAAAGCCACTACCCTCTCATGGCTTTTGGTGGCACTTATGAAATGAGGTCTCACTCCACTTCCCAGTGTGGAGATACCCTCACTGCAACTTGCAGCATCACAACCTGGAAACTTGCTGGCACACAAAGCAAAACTACTAAAATTGAACAGACATACACATGGATGCCAGCGAGGAGCTCATGGGAGTACTTACTGAATTGGCCTGTTAGTATTAAAGTCACACAGCAAATACAAGCAAATGAAACCCATTATTTTATTTTTTATTTTTTTTTTAAAAGGCTTTATACAGTAAACAGGCTTTACTGAAAAACTGTCATAAAAATTAATCAGTTATTAGAAAGAAATTATGGTGGAGGCCACAGGGTCTCCCAAATATTATCAAAGCCTGCTGTTCTTTCTCATTCAAAACAATTCTGCTATTGCACATCAAAATAAAAAGCAGTGCTAATCATTTGCTGGTTTATTCTCATCAGACTGAATAATAATGATAACTTGTTGGCCAAGCATATGTTTTATATATCTCTCTATATATATTTTGAACCAATCAACCAGTTATTGCAAATAAAAGTAAAACTATGCCTTAAAACACATTTAGTCTTGATTTTCTCATTAAGTTAACATTAGCACTCTGTGTGGAAGGTCTATAATGACTGATAATACAGTTTATATGTATTCATATACAATTTATATATCAGCAGGACATGATCCCTCATTTTTTGCTATTTTCTTCATCAACAAGTTATGTTCCTTCACTTTTTTACTCTTACAGTTACCAATCCAGTTTCAAAAGGCTTTACCAAGCAGATAGACTACTGCACTGCTCTGAAAACCATAACACTCTGGACACGTAGCATTTATATGCTATCTCATATCCAGAACCGGCACATTCGAATCAAATTTGTACATAGGGATTTTTTTCTTTTTATTTACTTGCTGTAGTGACAGACATTGGATATTTAGGCAAGAAGTTACCTGCACACTGCTGTGGATGCATAAGGAGGCCTTATTTCAAATATCTAAGCTGAGATGTTCTAAGGATCACAGGGAATCAGGTACCTAAGTTCCACTGAATTGCACAAGAAACTGTGTGCCAACTTAATTTGAAAATATAATCAAAATTTTTTCCCCTAGTAGGAGGACAATGAACAGATGACGTTTGCTTTCCTTATGATGAATAATATGGTCAGATTACTAGAAAACATCCCAACGCAGTTCTGATATTGTATTTGTTCTTTTTGCCATTTGTATTAGAAACCCTGACCTCATCTGAGACAGCTATTTAGGCCAGGCACAATCATGTCAAACAGGAAGCAGGATGAAATCATGAGTACTTGAAACAATACACAAACTCAGTTTTCTAATCTAGACCAACAGTTAGAGCAACAGCTTCTTGTTTGCTGCTGAAACTAACTCTTCTCAAAAGGTGCAAGAACAGTATCAAAAACTACCTGGGAGGACACAGACATGTTCTACCGCCTTTTAACAAACTTTTCTATACTAAAAGAACAGCTAAAATACTTCCATAAACCTATCCATATAATTATTTGTTTATAATTAAACAAGAATTTGTCCAAAAGTTACTACTATCCTTTCATAATAAAGGTATAACTAGTTTTCCTCCGTTATATCTCAGCCACTCCTATGCATTTGAGTCTCATCTCCGCTTCACATTCTAATGAAAAGATTTAAAGTAGTATAACACCTAAGAAACATACAGTTTATGGTCTCCCTAATGACAGACCAAAAATTAGGGACTGGATTCACAGTTCAAATACTAAACAGGTCTAAAGCAAGTCATTTTAATGTAATAGACCCTAAAGAGATTAATATTTTTAAAGACTGGAAAGTTTTCTTCCAAAGCATATGTTTGGAAGTGTCTCGCAGAAAGTAGTTAAAAAGCAAAATTCTGCTTCACTGAGCATAAGATGAGTATTTAGAAAAGAAGAAATTACCCTATACATAGTAACTTCTTTGCCCTTATTTCCAAAACTGCAATTCCATTGAAGATAATAGGATAAATAATATGGTCCTATATAGTAATAAAGAGCTTAAAACATTAAAGTTAGGGTTTGTTTGTTGTTGTTGTTGTTGTTGTTTTAAAAAGAACAGTGGATCTACAATCCATCACAAAAATAACAAGAAATTAAAGTTTTCTTTTGCCACATCAGGGTTTTTTGCTAAAAATGACACAACCTATATCAACATGCAATTGTCATAGCTCGGATTCAGTATGCGTTGTAACAAGGCTTGATTTCTGTAGGAAAGCTCATTGAGGAGCAAATTATCCAATGTCTGTTTGGAATTCCATCTGAAGGCCATTGCAAAACCTTGCTGTCTGGGTGTGCTTGCTTCTCAATGTCTTAACAATGTCCACCTTAGATGAACAACTATGGTTTCTTTTTCTTGAATAGTGGTCAAATATGCAGGCTTTTCCCTTTCATTTTGGTTGTCATGTCACAAGCTTTGGTTCATGTAACATGATGCATTTGTTGAAATTTGGAGAGGAAAAGCTTTGCAGTCAGATTACATTTGCTCTCCATGTAAAATGATGAGCATCCACTTGGTCAAATAGTAGGAAAAGGCGCCTTTTTCTGGCCTCAATTTGAAATCATATCGAATCTTCAATTGACATTTTTTGTTTCCTAAAGAAATACTTACTGGTTGCTGTAGGTGAAGATGCCTCACCTTCAGTGGATGTAGTGATGGGTTTAGTATCTGTCATGGTCAGGGTCACAGGTCGCACCGCACTGTGATGGGGAGAGGGTGCCAAAACTGGAGTAAAATGGCCAGGCACTTTCCCTACTACTTGACCACTGCTGTTAGGCTACAAAACAAAACCAAAAGAATGCCTTGTGAAACATACACATTGTGTTTAAGGAACCTACCCTCCTATCTTAGGTTTTTTCAGAATGTCCATCACTGTAGTACCTGCATGCTGGAATGCACTATTGTAACGAAGCTATGAATTTCTATGTGGTATTTTCAGCAGGCAGATCCCTCCTTAGATAGGTAGTACATGCTTAAATAGCAGTACTTTTTGGAAAACTTTTTTTTCTGGATGCAGCATGCATCAGATTGTTTCAAAATATATTTGCTGTACACACAGTGGCTGTGAAGCACAGTAAATCCCACAATAGCAGGATTAAACTGACCAAGCATA
Organism: Astur gentilis; assembly: GCF_929443795.1. NCBI lineage: Eukaryota > Metazoa > Chordata > Aves > Accipitriformes > Accipitridae > Astur > Astur gentilis. The sequence goes on along the minus strand of NC_064919.1, from coordinate 53,631,659 downwards.
GGCCCTGTATTGGTTATGAAGTATTAAGAGCAAATGAGTGATGCAAAACCTCTGTTTTCACATGCCATACCACTGTGGCTTGGAGCATAACCAAGACTTGACCACAGCTGTCCACAGAGATTACGCATACTGGAAGGCTAACTAATAATTCACGTTTGGGAGTGGGAAAGAGGGTTAGGATATGATGCACTATAATGTGTACATCATAACATCTGGCCAAAAGCCGCCTACCAAAAACACAGAAGTGTTTAATAATGGGAACTTTGCAAGTCAAGAGCATAATAAACAAAGACACTTCTTTCATAGATACAAAAGGCAGTCTGCATATGACCTTATGGTACAGGTCATCAAGGTAATATGCTACTGTCTGCATATAGGCACATCTGAATTTGGCAATGTTCACTGGTAAATGTATATGTTTATCCAATGCTTAAACATGGCTTAGACTTTCTGCATGTAAATATTCCAACAGTAAATAACTTGCAGTAAAAATAAGGAAGTAGTAAATAGTTTTTTTCAACAGTGGCTGATAACTTTTGTCTTAAACTGATTGTGTGTTCTGTGAATCATAGGTATTTTAAAATACAGCCACACAAAGCAAAAACTACTGGGAATCTTATTATTAGAATGATCCTGTCAAATTTGAGATATCTCAGAGTATAAAATGGACTGATAAAGGACCTGATTCAACTGACACAAGGAAAGGTTAAAAGAGGTAAGCATGACTATGGTAATGAAATAATAACTGCGCTGAGACAATTACTGCAAGTATGTGCAGAATATAAACACATAGAAGAGGAAGGAATTATTTGGAAAGTACAGGAAGTATAAACTCAGGGTAATGGAATGAAATCGAGAAGGAGGAAATTTAAAATTAATAACAGGAGAAACTTCCTGGCAGTATGATCTACTAGACATTGCAAATGCCCCCAAGGGAGAGTCTTGTTCTTTAGGGCATCTAAAACTAAGCTAGAAGAAAACACTAGAAAATACAAGTGCAAATGAAGGCCAATCTTGTATTCATAGGAACACTGGGTGGCTAGCAGACTATTTCCCTCTCTAAAATCACAAGACTTGCAATGAAAAATAACAGTAAAAATGTACACTAATGAGAAGTGGCCAACAAACTACCCCTCTAAATGAAAAAAAAATGTCACCCGCTAAACATAACTGTATGTTTGGGGAGGGGGGGGGTGTTGGAGTGGGGATGAGGATAGAAGGGCCATGGAATCCCAGAATCTTGCAATTTAGGTGGTATTTACCACTTTTTCATTCATTTTCGTAGTTGTGCAAGCTGAGAAGTTACCAGTAGGAGTTTAGTAACAGGAATAAGTGTCAGCTGTCAAAGTAGCTTCAAAATAGGAAGGCAGCACGGATTCAAAGGAATGACAATACTTTCACAAATAACACAATTTCCCCAAAAAACTGGCACATGACATTAAATTTTATTCACTTAACTATTTAGATAGATCTCCCTTATTATGTGTAATTGAAATTAAAATAAGATGTGGCAGAATATATACAAGACAATTACTATAGAATAATGTGTCCTCAAAGTTTACTGAGCATCTGCTTGCATACTTACATGACCAATGGGTCATAAGTGTGGAACTCTCTCAGTAATTACAAAGGTCTTTCCACAACAATATAAATTACATCTTTACATTACAGCAAAGTCATATATTAAGTATGTGTCAATAAGCCCACTTTCTTTGAGATCTATCTTAGCAGTGGTTTAAGGAATTTTATTTTGTGGGTTCTATTTTAAAGGCCTGCCTGCCTCTAAAACCAAGTGTCTTGGCGACTCAGAAATCTGACTCCACCTGCCTTAGAATAAAATGAAAATTTTAACTAACATAAATTCAGAAAATCTCTAAGAATTGCCTAAAATAAATTCCCCATACAAATGACCCAAGATGCTCCAAAACTTAGAAGCAAGTACCCTTACTCGCTAGTTGCAAGTTGTACAGAGTTCAACTCGAGACATCTCGATGTTGCAATAAAACAGGCTCTGTCATAGCTAAGGGAGCCACGACACAGTTTGAGGCATTTGTGGGGAAAACTATCGGAAATATAAGGTGGGCCTTATGATAAACTTTTCCCTAAACACTGAAATTCTTGTCAGTAAGACCTGCTTGCTATGTTGGACTGGATTTTCAGTATGTTTCTGGGGATCCTGCTGCAGAGGCAAGCCCCCTCTCCTGCCCTGGCAACCAGCTGTCCCCACAGTCTGCTGGAGGGACTACCACCTCCCAGTTGTGTCTGGTGGCTCCTAGATGGAGTCACTGACCTGTGACCACAGGGCGACCTTAGGAGCCTTAGCTCATGTGGTGTGCTAACATATCACAAAACCAACTGAGAATCCCTTATCTAAGTGACCAACTTTTACTAAAAATGAAGAAAGAAGATTCCATGGAGTTTATGGATTAAAACAGACAGTGTCATCAGCTTCCAAAAGCAGCTCTGTCTCCAAAGCCAGACTCGAATTAATTAGGACACAGCTGGAGACCAGGACAATTTACAGCAATGTATCACCTTCTACTGTTCCTTAGTGATCCCAGGTCAACAGGAATGCAATGACTCACATAGGCTTCAGCTTAGTCCTTGTGCATATGGTCGAAAGGAGCAAACTGAGTTATAAGACAAAGAATATACTTATACCCCATTCTCATATAAACCATGTTTTTCCCTGTGTGATACATAACAGCAGTGCAGTACATCCCTCCACTTCATCCAAATCGAGGGTGAAATCCAGTCCTTGTTGAAATCTATGGGGAATTTGCTAGTGATTTTAGTGAATGTGGTTTGTGACCTCCCCACCAAGTGTCTACATTTCTATTTCTTTTTTTTAATGTCATCTTAAATGGTAGGCATTGTTCCATATCTGTCCTGCGTATAAAACTGCATGCAGACACAATACAATGAAACTGAGGTCTGCAACTTCTAGATATAAAAATAAAACCTCCAAACTAAGAAAAGAGAAAACTCATTACTTCAATAAGTTTAATTCTTATGGTTCCAACTTTTCAGACTCTGCACATGAGATTTCAAATGCAATTATAACCTAGTTACCTGCCTCAACAATTTTATTGCATATTGGCACATTTCCCCATGTATCTTCTGGCTGCACTTTATAATTTATTCTGCTTTTATTTTTGTAACCTCTAACATCTATTCTTTTCCTTTTTCAAGTTGTTTTCACATTTATAACATAACATTTTTTTTAAAATTTTGCAGTAATGTCAAGTACCGTATATTGCAATAACTGTTCAGGTGTTATTGCTTAGCAAACAAGATAGCACAAGAAGGGATAAGTACACACAAGACAGAGCTTGGTGTACCTTGTCCAAGACCCTAACTTCTCCCCCCATACTGAAAGTTTCCTGTATTTATAACTAACCTCAGCTGTAGGTAAGCACATACCTACCAGGACTTTTACATATATAATTCTTCTTCAACAATCCTAGCTGTCTTTCACATGTGAACTAAGGTCCTCCCTTTGACACAGCTTGTCATGTGAAATGGTACAACATAAAATTTTCTGAAAACTTAGTGGTTTTCCTAGGTGTGCTACATTTGAAAACAGAGTTTATGAAAATCAGTCTCACGTTCTCCCAAATTCTATTACATGAATGTCACTCATAAGAAACCTTCCTGAAACCACCATACTTGTCTTTCTTGCATGCAGTGAACAACAGTGAAGCAGCTAACAAAAGTGATATTTACATTATCATAATTAGTTTGCAGCTTAAGATCATAAAGTAGTCCTAATTAAACAGATCAGGTAATTGTCTCAGAGTTAATGCTTAGGCCTATGTTCAGATTGACAGTGACATTGCTGCATTGGTTTACTCTCAATTCACACTTCTATGATTATCTTTGCGAGCACAAAACTAAAAGCTTTTGAAATAAAGGTCTAAATTCCAGACCATGGTATCTGATAGCAGTACAAGCTCAAGAACACTGGCGCTCTCTCTCTCAAGTTCTCTGTCCTGCTTTAAGTTCTCAGTGCAAAGAAGGCAACCTTCTGGTCAGAAATAGACAATTCATAATATTATTGAAAACTGGCTGCTGGAAATAGATTCTGTGACCTGTTCTCAACTTTTGCAGTTATGTCAAAAGATATTTTAGCATTGAAACTACATATCTATTTAGACAGTATCCACTTGAATTACAAGTGCAAATATTTATAACACATCATTTAATATTAATTCATTTTGTCCTTATTTAAAACAAGTTCTAGTTTCTAGTTTGAGTTTTCCCTGAAGAGATTCTTACAGTCAAATGCTTTACATTTAAAAATCAACTGTTACCATCAACTAGGGCATCAATATGTCTGTGCGATGGATTCACAAACAGAGAGATGATGCCTGAGGCATAAACCTCAAGCAAATTGCACGGAAGCAGCTGTGTTAGATAAACAAGTTGTGCATTTGAAAATGGGCGAGGGAAAGAAGCAAACACATTGAAGGTCTGGCAAATTTAGCCCCAATTTATGCAGGTATACATTTTGCTATTGTTGGATTGGAGGCTAATTCGATTTTCAGATCTGTCTTACATTTTCGAGCTTTTTAATTCACACCATCTTGAATTGCCACAGATTAATCCATTTGTTTGCCCAAAGCCACAGATGAGTTATATTCACTGTCATAGATGTAACATAACTCAGATTGTCAGACTATTAATGTCTGATTCTGTGCACCATGCACACTTTCAGTTAATCCTTAGGTATGAAGTTTGAACAAAAACTTGTAACAGGTATGAATATGGACTTTCTTAAAATCAGGATTCACTATAACTGTTTTTCCTGCTGGGATTTTACTAACATAATCAGTAACTAATTAAACTCCTCTCAGACTTCTGTTCACATATTTGCCCAAATACCAGCACATTTAAACCTTAGGTCTTCAGTTATATTTTAGGACAGTCTTTTGTCATATAGCTCACTACTTCCACCATTAAAAAAATCTTTCTGATGTCATAGTGAAATGGCAACACTAACATCTACAGAAGAGATATCCAAACATAACAGAAATTTGACATACTTATTAAACAATTGACATAAACTATTGAGTGGCTTAAATGATAAAATATATTTTATATTTAGATTTGCACATTATCTTTTTTACAAAATAACTGTAATTATAATTCCAAATTCCAAATAAAATAATTCCAATTTTCCTTGGAATTTTAAATACAAAGCATCTTCAAAGAAATAATCAACAAAGGCCAGAAATCATCTTAATCCTGTGCATGTCTTAGGTACAGCTACATATGATACTGTGTTAGGTATTTCAGAAAGAAATTTCAGGGCTTAATAAAAATTACATTATTCCAGCTAACCACTATACTTGGAGAACAATATATTTGCATCTCAAAACACAGGTTTTTCAACAGAAACTCTGTTTCCCAAGAAAGTTACCCTAGTGATCAATCACTGAGTGCAGTTTAGTCAAATTGCATTCATTGTGTTTGTAAACAATCTGTCACCCCTTTCTTCTCAACAGTTCCAGGCCCTTAAAATGGAAAAGTACAAATATTATGGTAAAGAACAACACTGCAAAACCCTATGGCAGTGTAATTTTGAGACCATTGATTGAATTATTTGTTGATGAAGCTGTAGAAGATCCAGTTCTGCACATTTTGGTCCTCTGCTCATGTACCAAATATCTTGTTTTAACAGTTGTCTACTAGACACATCTATGAACCTGGAGATCATAGCTGATAAGTTCTGTCTTTGAGTCCATGCCATTGTGCTCTGTGATATCCACAGAGGGTGATAGATGCTTCAGAAAATCTACAAGTAAAAGAAACTGGAAGAAGTATCTTCTGTTTTTCAAACTCTCCCTTTTGTTGTTGTTGTTGTTGTTGTTATTGTTGTTATATGACACAGACCCAACCTTTTACCTCAGTAGAGCTTTTGCCTAGGGCACCCTAATGCTACGTCACCTGTGAACATCCAGTGGGCATGTTAGTCTCCCACTAGAGACAGCTCAATGGTACAGGAAGCAGTTTCATCAAATGTGCAGAAGACATATCCTCAAGTTATTACTTATCATCTGAGTAATATAACGCAGTGCCTTTGAGTCTCTGCTAAACATAAGGGAATGGTATTATTAGTGCACTGCCAGTGAGACTGTAAAAGGTGTTGTAGGGCAGTTCCTCCTCCAGCTGAACCTGGTGGGCTCCATAAAACATTTGTTTAACAAGAAGTAAGGCTATACAGATTTCCTTTCTGATATTGGACACTGTGGTAGCAAAAGAAATGTACTTTGCCTTTTTACAGTGCCCCTTACCATTTTCATGAGGATGAATCTCACTAGCTTCCATACCCTTACAACCCAAGTAACTCATTGCTACAGCACATCTTACACAGACCTCACTGAGAGATGCCACACAAAAACTTCAGGTGGTGTGACACAGCTAGCTGTCTGCTTGAGGAATTAGCTTTAGAAAAAACAAGTTGTTGCCAGTCTTGGCTGGCAATATCACTTCTGTACTACTTTCTGAGAGAAATCAAGGCACTGACTTTGATTTATAAAGCTCTGAGTCTTATCCACTTGAGAAAACATTTTCCTTTTGATCTAACACTGCTGAAACTGAGAGCAACTGCAGAGCTTCAGCAACCCATGTTCAGACACAGATATCGTAAGACATTCTAGACAAAGCGTCCTCTATCCTGAATCACAATTTTACCTGTGAGGTCACAAAATCTGAATTATTTGTCAACAGGTAGAACACAAGGAACCACCCAGCTTTCCCTGTATATTTGCCTTAACAACAGGGTAAGTCTGTATTACATAACATGGGAAAGGAAATCTCTTTGTAGATAAATGTTCAAAAGATATCTTTGGGTTAAATGGTATTTCGTGCACTCTGGAGACTTATAACTGTGCATTTAATAAACTAAAAATGAGCAAACTAAATACAAACCAATCATTTACAACTGCAATTAAATCTTTAAATGCCTTGTCAGTAGATACAGTTAAGCTAGTACTCTCTCTGCCTCCCAATTACAATCAAAACCTGCACATTGCCATATTTAATCTTCAGTAATTTCTTAAAAAATTACAAGGAAAGACTTGTCCAAGAAGCTGAAAACTATTACATGACAACAAATAAAGGCGCTAGCTGTACTGAAGAAACCGCATGGACACATATCGCTTGTGTTGGCGTATTCTGCTAGTACTCTCCCACGAACCAACAGGAAACCCTTTGACCAGCCTAAACAGAGCCTCACAAGATTCACTCGTCATTGCTAAATGACTGCAGTTATTGTATTGAAGAATGACAAAGCATCTGCCTGGCATTCCTGAAGAGTGTGCCTATCTTTCATTGAACAAAAACCTGAATACCCCAATCAATTATGAGAGCAAATTAAGTGGCCTCACCAGCTTCCAGAAGCAGCTCTTCTCAAGCAGTTCAGATATTTCTGTCTTCAAAGATAAAACCATTAAAAAGATAAAGCTGCACACTAGCCCATATTGCAACGAAGTACATTTTAACAGCCCCAGGAATTTTAGTCAATATGTGGACAGCAGTTCACTTGGACTGTAGCATGTAACAAGTGTAAGCCATTTATTGTAAGAAGAAAAGGGTCCAATACTTAACTCTCCCAAATTGGAGGCAGTTTTACCATACCACTGAAAACAGTGTATTTCATAAAAAATATCACAAAATTTTATTTAAGATTACCTGTAAACTGTGCCCTTCATAATCCAAACTCAAAGGGCTTGCAAGATTATCTACTTCTGTTTGCTTGGTTCAGTCAGAAAAAAAGTTTCTCACTGATGCCAGGATGTTCTTCAGCAGCATTCACCTTAACTGTTTGCTTTACCTTTGTTTCCTTCATTAAAACTGCTGACTCTTCTTCTGTGATTCAGCACACCTTAGTCCATTTAACTTGATGGGGCATTAAGTTTGGAGCTTTTGGTTTTGACTTCAGCCACACAAGTGATTTGTTCAGGCTCACTGGAAGTCTGATTTTGATATTATATATCGATTCATACACTCTCAATTATTCATGTGTTTCAAGTGTGTGCAAATTTTTGTGTGTGTGTGCATGCACACACGTGTACCTACACACAGAGGAGGTAATATCTTCGAAGATTAAAAGATTTACCCATCTGGAATCATTCAAAAAGGAAATACATGTTCAAAATTTGTGATAGCTTTGAAAACATCAGTACATTGTAGATGGATAAACACTGTAGGTGGATTAGACGCATACCAATCTATTCTTTTTTGCTGAAACTTACAATGAATGACCAGTATCAATTTAACTCTGGAGAGATCAGCACCCCATCGTACTACAGTTACATACACACACACACACAATCTCATCCAGTAACATGCGTGCCAAGCTAAGAAAAAAAGCAATGAAATAAGTATACTAAAAAGGGCTCAGCAGAATTACTTAATTAGTGGAAAGTACAGCAGTTCTCAAAACCTTGGGAACTTTTTAGACTACCAGTTGGAGGCAAGTCCAGCTCTATATCTAACAAGATCCCTTTCTGTTCAGTACGTTTGTTTATTTATTCTCCAGATTGAACAGGGGCTAAAAAGCAGATATGCATGAAACTGACAGCCACGGCTCTCTTTTGTTGAGGTTCATCCATTGTTGAATCATTTTTCACTGCAGCCAAAGGGCCTGTTTGAACTTCCTGACTGTTCATCACACATAATTTGGAGTATTTAACATTATGTCAAGAAAATTGTCCACTGCTTCCCACCGTGGAAACCTATGGGAGCTCTATATCTTTAAACTAATTTTACTTAAAGTGTTCCATTGAATAGCATGACTGTCTCACTATAATCAGGGCAGCAGTAATGTAATTAATCTCAAAATTGCTGTGGGGAGTACAAGGCATCTCAGTTGCTTGTCGTAACAATCTAAATTAGCATATTACTGAAAGATGTTCGGGAGGAACAGTTCATTTTAGGTAAATGCTGTCAGGGTATCCATCCTTTCTATTTCTAAAGCTGAAATTAAAACTATCATCATAGTTCTCCGTTTGAAATCCAAATGAGTATGTTTTGAGGTGGGAAAGTATAATTAAATTTGATGTGGTATTCCTACAGATGCAGTTTTGCATTTTAAAATAATTAAATTTGTTTCAATAAAAATTCATGTTTTATTTAGAAAAGAAAAACTGGTTTGGCTCAAAGCATGCCATTGTATCAGAACAATTCCCTTTTGTCACTGAAACTTCACAGACGGCTGCTTCTTCTTTTACTAAGCAAAAAATTATTCTTGCAGTTTTACTTTTTGTACAGCCATCCTTTAACTGTTCTATAGATATATAGAGATAATTTGACTGGGCATGCAACTCCTGATGTATAGCATATCTCAGAGGTGAACTTTAAAGAATTAAATTTAAAAGAGATTCCACTAATAATGGTGATTAATGATAATAAATAGCAGAGAATAGCTGATGCAGATGCCTGGAATCCCATACTTGGTGTTGTTTAACCCCATCGCCTCTTCTCAGGAACTAATCAAACATCAAATGAAATGAAGAACGTTACCCTAATATAAAGGTTATGAAAGGTCATGAAAGTAGTAAATTGAGGCCAATTTAGCCTGTTATTCCCTATGGTGCCACAACACAAGAATAGGATGTGTTTTCAGTTTGCTACTACTCTGAAAAAAATCAGCAGAGTAAAATTTTATCTTTTGAGGTCTAAAGATTAATCTTTCAACCACAGATAAGGGAAGAGAGTAAGACAAGAGAAGTGAGTAAGACTCTTGTTGGGCAAAGAGTTGAAAGCACTTCTGCTCAATTAATATACTCCCCAATGTTAAAATCACAAGACAGTGCATTTGTCAACTGTCTTAAAGAAAGTCAGATACTTCATTTAGAAGTTGTATTTTTTCAGCAATGATCCAAAGCAGAACACTGAACAATCCAGAGATTATCACCTGATCTGCTCTTTTAATATATATAAGAAATCAAAATGTAAGTAAAACAAGCACAGAATAATTAAAGAAATGCATAACAGAAAGGGCCTGATTTTAATTTGCATAATTTTTCCCTTAATAGGGCCTAATTAAGACATCAGTTTAAAAAAAAAAAAAAATCCAACAAAACTCTAAGATTTTCCGCACTGAATTAACGTTAAGGATTTTTAATGGATGTCTTAATTAGACTTTGTTATTCATGGAAATTTTACACAAATTAAAATCAGGTCCTGCATGCAACACTCCCAGCTGAGTCTCAGCAAAAATGCTATATGGGACTGAAAGACTTTTAATCCATGCACAGATAGCAATTTGTATTCTAAAGCTGACATACTTCATTTTCACTTTTTTGTTTAATTTGCATTAATATTGTGACCAACAAAAATCTCATAGTTAGGACTTCTCCTTTCAAAGTAAATTTTGATTTTATGGACCCACTTTTTTTTTTTAGCTATGTAGAAAGTCATGCAGCTGGACGCAAGCAGTATCCCCTGGGGACAATAGCCACAATGACCTTCTGAACAGCCCAGAGGGCCTGTGTCTGTTATTCAGCACAGAAAGTTTGATTCAGTCTCAAGTTGTGCCTGAAACACACGCTGAAAGGCTTGTCATTATTGGTGAAAACCAAAACAAAACAAAGCCCAAACCAAAATACTGTCACAGCAATCCCTTCATCCCTGATAAGACAGTCCTTCCACAGGACCCTAACTCTTAGGAGCAGGAACACTTGACTGTGGTCTCTTCAGTTTACATTCCCAAGGCTCTTCCAAAAAATGTGCTAAAGCACAAGGTACAGGACTCCACAGGAGTCTTTCAGACAAGGCATCAAAAATAAAAAACAGCCTAGGCAGCAAAGATTACATTACATTGACACTGGAAATATTCCAAGTATTGTCAGACCAAGTCTCAACTGCAGTTTATCCTGCAGTGCAGATCACATGCTAACGCTATGTGCTGATGCTATCATGGAAAGCAGTTTTGCACACAGTCCTTCACAAATTACTTCACTAATGAAAACCATGTTCATTTCCCATATCAGACACAATTCTGAATCAGTGTAGCAGCCAGGAACTCACCTGTTACTGCATGTTCTCTACAAAAGGAAGAAAAACGATTTTGTGGGTCTGTGCTGTGCTCATTACAGTAATGTCTTTGCATCTGTGCAGACAAATGTCAGGTGCCTATGAAACAGGGCAAGCGTTACCTTGCCAGAGTTTATATTCATTGTTGGTCTATAAATATACTTGTATGTCTGTGCATGTGCATACATGCATGTGGATGTATCAGCACACTTCTTGCTCAATCCTGCAGCAGGAGGTTCATCTCCGGTGGCCCTGCATGGCCACAGAGGTGCCCAGCCTGTGGGAGAGGTGCAGGACTGGGACCTGCCCTGTTAGTGCTGCTGGGTCATTCGGTACAAGTATTTTTCTTATGCTTGACAGAGGAACAGCGACTGGATATGACTAACCTGCACCCTTTATTCAACCACGCTGAACAGGAAAAGTCACTGGCTTGCTTATATGACAGCTCCCACCTTGCTCTAAGACCAGAACTAGTGAGATATTGGTTTAGACACCCTAGTAAACATACATTCCTCAAAGGATTTCTTTTGGAGGGTTCACATTGTTTTACAGTACCTGGCTAGTCTGCGGGCTGGATGGGTCGTAAGAAGGTACATAATTCTTCAGAGTATCCTGAGGATTCAGGTGGGGAGGATATCTGATCGTTGGATGAGAGAAGTAGCTAGATGGGGCAGGAGGGAGAATAGCTTGTGCTGGAAATGGCAATGGTGAAGGTGGAGGTGGAGTTCTAGTTGAGATGACTGGAGAAGATAAAATAAAATTAAAATTACTTCGCATCTTGTCTTCTAAAATTCTTCACTTCTGTGTTACAGCAAGAAAAATAAAAAGTCAGTTATAAATCAGTACACTGCACTCCTGCTTCATGGCATCTTTACAGAAAAACTTACGTGTCCTCCCCTTACATTATCCCAGGCAATGGAAAGTGCTACTGTTTCAAATTCATAAATACTGTATCTTGGATTGGTTTTGCAGGTTATGCCATCATACTTTTTCACTTTTTCTTTAAGCAGTAATCATTCTGTGGCATAAATGACATTTCAATTATACAGTTTTCCCATCTGGAGCCCAAATAAACAAAACAAATATTTTACTCAATAAATAAAACCTACACTTTTATCCACAGCAGCCCAGCAGAGGAGAGCAAAGTCACCAATCCCTAAGAACCAGTTAGTGATTCCTCACTGCATTGCCCTCTACTTGCCTCATGTGGGGATGGGCTAGTAACTACTCATCAATAATGCCATGAATATTAGCTGACCTTTGTGAAAATACTAATGAACATTCAACTGCAGGGCCTGGGAAACCAACCCATCCAATAAAAATATCTCTGACAAACAAAAAATATCTACCCTGTACATATTTTTCTTTGCATTCTTTTTCTTCCCAGCCCCTACAAACACACACTTCTCTATCTATAGACTATATGTAATGTCTAAACAACCAGCAATGTTTTCACAGTGGAAGGAATGTACAGCATGTCCTGCTGCTGCCCAGTCGTCCGGCTGCAAGTGGAGAGTGTTCCTCTATCACAATGCACAACAACCTGCTTTCCACCCTTACTACATATCTAGAGTGCACCTACTTGGCAACATATTAAAAAGGAGCTACTGAGTTCAATGGAAATAGAGAAGACAACAGTGTTTTCATTTTCATTAGAGGGAGGGTACAAAATCAGGTCTGTATAAGCAAGGTATTTTATAAACTGCTCACGGTTCTACGCCGTATCAGCACAAGCACACGAACACTGCTTTTCTGGACTACCTCTCATATCTTTGGGTTTTTTCAGCTTAATTTTTAAATGACTTGCTATTTTTGAGCTAGGACCAAGTCATAGTTTGCCCAATTAAAAACAACAGTAAGGATGTTCCAAAATTGCTGTACATGGTAATCAAAACCTTGCAAATCTCAAAAACATTGCTCACTGGCATAATAGAACAGGCTACACAGATAGAAATCAGGTTTCCTAGCAAGTAAATAGCTCATCACAAATTAGGTTATGACTGTCACTCAGTTTCATATATCTAAAAATTATACACTACAGGAAATGTAAAGATCTATGCATAAGTATAGGGCCAAATATAATTATGGAAGCTTCTTTTGTGACAGGCTCATTTTAGTCACAGCCCCATCAGTTCAGTTCAATCAAAAAACATTAGTTACTGCTCTGATGTGGGAGCTGTGCAAAACAAACACAAGTGAGCAGAAATCTACCCCTTCCATTTCATCCATCATCTCGATGTGCTTGAGTATTTGCTGATAATGGAAACCTTACAGAGACCAGAGTGAGTCCAGGCTCACTTTCATAATACAAAGTAAGTGAATGTTAAGGGGAAAATCATCCTTACACATGAATTGAAAGAAAGGAACATGAAATCATGGAGAAATCACAAAACAGAAACTTCTCAAAGCAGCACTCCATGTTAAAGAAAAGCAGAAAGAGTCCTCAAATCTGTTTTACTCCTCTAGTCACCCAACTTCGCTCAAGAAATGAATCCCTTTATATGCAGTTTGTAAGGAGACGTAATGAGCTGCAGAGGGGAGACTTCCAAGGACCATGTTCTCAACTGAAGAATCAGGGTCACTCTCACCTCTAAAATTAAACAGACCATGATGCTGGAATTTCACTGTCATTCCTGATAAACCCTCAAGATAACATGCATACCATCACATTTCAAGTGTCTCCTTCACAGTTTAAGTGAAGTTTTATTACGGATTTCCTATGGATTTCAGAAAACAGGTGTTGAAAAATATTTATCAGCATTCTACCTCTTTAGACAGAGTATTCAGAAGAAGAACTGGTACTTATTTCATTGTGTCACATAGTGAACACGGTTGTGACTTCTCTTGTGTATTGAATCCTACATATTCTGATATTTAAATACAACACAGTCATAGCAACAATAATAACAAAGGATGTAGGTGAAAGGAGGAAAGACAGAGATGATTTTTCCTCCTCGGTTTCTTCATGCAGTTTACAGCTTATTTTATTCATTGGTTAATCCTAAATCCTTTCCAGTGCCCTGCATCAGCCAGACTACCTGAACTGAATTTAATGAGCATTCCTGCAAGGATACCCCAACCTGTTCCACGTCTACTCTCATCAGTATTATAAATGTGATTAGGTCTCTAAGAAAGTCTGCAAAAACACATGACAATCTGATTGTAGGAAAGGAGAACAGCCCAAATGAATAGGGAGGTCTTTCTTCCTCCTCCATAACCCTCACCACTGTGTGCAACTCCTGGGATTCCTGGATGATGATGCTGGGGAAAAGTGCTCAGTCTTGGTGAAGAATCCTGGGGAGAAGTAGGACTAAACAAAGGCTTTTCAGGTTTCTTCATTGTAGGAGAAGACATATCTGTAATAGAAAAACAATGGAACAGTGACATTAGCTTAGAAGCCTGTCTCAGGACACATCATTTTGTACACTGAAGATATTTATTTTTACTGTTCTTGCATAAATATTGTTTGGTGACGCAGCTCCCCTATGACCAATAAACTAATTTTAAACTATTGCTTTCAAACTTGAGAATGAATAATAATCCCCTAACTGGTCTTCATCCTGCAAAACAGAAACTACATTCCCTTCATACCAGATGAGACAAACAGTGATGAAATGTATATCTTCAGAATCTCCCTAGACATTTCTCAGTTCCCCAGAACATCACCAGATCATGTGATCCTTCAACAGCCACATAATCTTTATTGCATTTTTTAATGGAACACCTACACTCAGGTGTGTAGGGTAACTGCCATACACATGCTGGGTTATGGTATTTATTATTTTGTTATTTCAAAACCCATCCCTTACCCTTCCCAAAACCATAGTGAAACAATGTAACCTCCCTAAGAATAAAAGGTACTTTAACTTCTCTACCTCATATTTTCCAGACAAAACCAGGACACTCAAATAGGGCCTTCCCACCTCTTCCCTCCACTTTCCCTAACAAGAAAAATGTCTCTTTAGAGTTTACCACATGAAGATAACACACCAGTAGGGACAAATGTATGATTTCTACCATGCAGGGTTACTGATATTGTATAAAGCAAAAATACTGGATTCTTTCTGAAAGTTTAAGTTAGTTAAACAACATTCATTGAACTTTGCACCAAATTATTTCAAAGGTAATTATAATATTTTTATAGGACACACATCAATATCATAAGTGGGTTCCATTTCAAATCAATGGGACTAACTCATGTTTAAAGCAAACATCATTTCTTAAGTACTTTACTGGCCTGGGGCCACATTGCAGCTGACTTTCCTACATGGACCACGTTAGCCCTTAAAATTATTTTGGCACTTTTAATATTGGAACACTCTATTGTGCTATTCTGGGGGACATACAATCATCTTGGCGGTCAAAGACAGGCCTGCAAAATGTGAGTGCCTTAATGAGACAAAAATTGGACCAATGCTTTCTGAACTGGCTAGAGTTTAAGTGTGGGTCTTCACCTGAAAAGCCATACTTAGCACAGGACCCATCAATCTGAAAGACCACTTGTCCACTCTGCCCCATCCCGCTGTCAAGCCCTGCATCAGCACTGGCACAAGACCCAGAGCAGATTCTGCCAGTGCCCCTCCACCATCCCCCATGCAAGTCCCCCGCTCCTCTTTCATCCTGACTGCTAAGTCTGCTGATTTCCCAGATACCCTGCAAGGTTCACCTCTACAAGAAGGCCACAAAGAAAAGATTTTATTCAGTGAAACATTCAGCAAGGGCGAGGAATTTCTTAACAACAAAGCAATTCAACACTCATTCCATTTTAACAGATATGACAAAGGTTACTGTTCGCTTTTTATTATACTGATCTGTTGCAATTTTATGTTGTTATCAAAAACACTGAGTGCTGGCAGAGGCACCTCTAGCTGTCTTGTAAAAATTGGGTAAACAATTTGTTGTTGAGGAAGAAAATGGAGCAATATTTTATTTCTTTGAATCTATCAGCAGGTAGGAAAGACAAAGTTGCCAAATGGTTACAGTATTGTTGAATACATTATGCTAAGCTAAGAAATAATTTTTAAAATTGCAAGACTGATTTTTTTTAAATTGAGTTTTGCATAGGCAAACCATGGTAAGAACACACATTAACTCTGGAATGATTTTCAAATATTTCATTATGTTTTATTTTCTGCTCAAATGACAGCCCTAGCTTCTTCACATAAGGCCCTAGTTCCATCAGAGCATGAAAATTCTCACACCTCCACAACAGATGTAGGGTTTTATAAAAGCCCAGGACAAAATTAACCAGATATTGTCTTTGTACTGTGGTTCTGTGCATGCATGACCTCTATCTCTGCAGAAATGCTGCAATGTTACAGTCTGAAAAAAAAAGATAACTGTGCCTAATGGCTTGTAGACACACCCTTCTACTACAATGCTGTGGTCATCAGTAGTTGTCACAGAACTTATCAGTGACCAAATATCCCGTTGGCTCTACCACATACAGGCTTTCACAAAAGAGAGAATGTACAAACAGTTCCATTTTATTTCAGATTAAAAGTACTGCACTTAAGTCTCCCAAAGAGAAAAAGAGAGCATGGGCTGGAAGTGGAAAATCTTTTCCTCATGTAAAGCTCATATTTAACAAAAGAATTCATGAAAGAAAGAGCTGCCTAGCTCCTGAAGGTCTGCATGCGTCAGAGCTCTAATTTCTGGAATGCAACAGAGATTTAATTTGGTTGGTGACTGTTACTTCATTAAACAAGCAAAAGTTTTTGTGTTTTTCAAAATCAAAATATTGTAGTTGCTCGGAAGAAGTATGCTATATGAAGTGCAATGTAATCAGAGTACCCATTAACCCCCCAGTGGCATCACTAATTTGAAAAGAATCTATTGAAAAGGAGACTGGTAACTATAATAACCCTAGCATTTGCTTAAAAAATGTGTAATTTATTCCTGCTCCTACTTTACACAAGTAAGAACTGTAGTTAGCACATAGAAAATAGCATAAATCACAAAGCAAATGCAATGAACTTCTCATACAGAAGACAGTTTCCTCGTCAAGGTGATCGCAACTCATAGTCAGGAAGAGAAAATTCAGCCCTGCCATAAAAAATACTTCTTACCCACCAAAACAGAGACTTTAACACACACTGCACAGCACACCATCATGAAGTACTTTCAGAAGAAGACTCATTATATATAGCATAGGCAACTGCAAAGAATAATAGCTGAAGTGCAGGCGGAAGCTTCTTTGTTAAAACAATGCACTTTGCATTGAGAAGTAATTCAGATAGCCCCTTCCTCCCTGCAGCCCCCGTGGCTCTCCCCATGTATGCCTGACGCATCATAACGCAGCATTCATACTCCTGCCACTGCCAAATAACAGATGAAGCAGACAGGGTAGATGGAACTGTTTGTATAGGTTAGGAAGTAAGGCTGCAGCCATCTCCTCCTTGATCAAGAGTGGAGGATTAGAGCTTTAATAGGAAAACACACAAGTGACATTTCTTTGGAGAGTTACCAGTTACAAAAACAAAAAAGTGGGAAAAAAAAAAAGCAAAGCAGTTTTTCACTGTCTTTAATTTTGCGTATAAGAAACAGTGCCTTTAAATAAAGCAGAATGAGTTAAAGTGACAGTGAGACTTCATATGATTTTACAAGTAGTTTCTACATAATAGAAAACACATATTTTTCTGATCTTAAAACATGTCTTATTTTTCCACATCATGAGATATAGTGTAGTAGCTACATAGAGCTTAGTTATATACTGAAAATTACATAACGAATGACAAACAGAGGTCACAAAAATAGGCCACTTGCTCTTATGTCTGTGTCAAAGTTTCAGGAATGAGATTCCAATCCTTATTACTTTGAGAATGAAAATAAAACAGTTTCAAGTGTGATTTATTTTTAGACTATTGGAAAAAATGCTAAGTACAGATGAAAAGCAGAAAGATGCCAAAAGCACTTGGACAAAGTTATCAGAAGGTCAACATTAATCAGACACTGTGTCCTGTCCTGCTGAGAATTTTCTTCAAATGTGAAAAACAGGCTTTTTTTGTGATTTTTTTTTTTTTAAATTCTTGGTGTTGTTCCAAATCACTCTTGTCTATATTCACATATTACTGTGGAGATACAGTATGTATGCACCCAAAGGGGTGGCATGTTATACATTTTAAAGCATCACATCAAAGAAAAAAGGCCTTATGCAAATAAAAAGAGTTAGATCATCTCATCTCCCAACAAGGTAAATCTGTCTACCTAGGAAGGCAGAAGAGCTGCTGTGAAGCATAGCGTATGTAGCCTGCTCATCAGCAGCTTGCACAAATGGTGCTCCAGATGTATAGCTGTTCAAGACAGCCCAAGGCAACAATTTTGATCAATTCTAATGTGATAAAATGCTGCGGGGAAAGTGTGCAGAAACGTGTTTACATCAGCCCTTAATTAAACTGTTGTTCACTTCCAAAGAACCTTAGGAAACACTAATGAGACATGAGTTTTGGCAGTTTCCTCATCAAAGAAAAGATTCTTCCTCAGTCTGAAGCAGCTTGTCATCCAGGCAGTTCCCTGGATGAATGTCACCTTGGCACACCACTCAACAAACCACCTGTTGGGAGAATTCAGCTGGAATCAAGCAGTGATCCAGGGCAAGTTCAAACATCCACCTGCTTGTTTCTGGACACCTGATCTGCTTTCTTGCTCACCACTACAACATGGCAGCTTCTCCTTCTTGCTCGTGAGACATGCTCATGAGCAGAGTAAGAAGAAATCATTAACAAATATTAAATCTCTTTTAATCCAGTTTATTCTTTAACTCTCCATACTAATATCTTTTCTATTGCTTAGTTTCACAAGCCTTTCTTTACAAGGTACACTCCTGCAGACAACAATCTGTAAAGATTCATTTACAACTCATTAGTTCACCTTCAGAGAAAGCAAGATAAAATAACATTCAACTTACTTTATACATAACCATAGTGAAAGAAGGAAATCTATGGAGTCCATAGCACTACTGGCAAGCTATAAGAGGCATCCTTTCATGCTACAGTTTTAAACTAACCGCTCTTTTCACAGAGGCAGTAACTGGGATAATTTCTGGTGGCAGGATACACTACATACATCACATCCAGCCAGGCCTCACTCTCCACCGTCTTCACCACATCTGGTAGGTATGCTTGTGTGAAGCATGTGTGAAAACTTAAGTAAAATTTTAAATTCACATTGGATAGCTGTATGATGAATCATGACAAATCCCTCTGTGCTCAGGAGAATCAGTTTTGGTTTGCACCTGTGCATGTGAAGAATGAGCAGGGCCACTCTGCAAGGCAGAGCTAGCATCACCAATTTTCAGATGTGCTCAGACTGATTTCCTTTAACATTGTAAGTGTTCTGTATTTCTCAACTGTAGTTCTTCATAAGGCAGCTAACACTTAATATTGACAGCTGAGTGACTCTAAAGCACAACCACCTCTCATTTGTAAGGAAAAGTCTTTGTTATATCTATCCTAAAGACTTGGCACTGAGGCTGGATGGAAACCAAGAATCCTGAAAATCAAAACATTTTAACTCAATTATCTTCACAAAAAAGGAATGGTGACATATTTTTTGTTAATAATTAGGAGAGAAAGACAGATGTGCGTGAACAGCTTGGTGTCTGAGATACCTGATGCCTAGAACAGAGTAAGACTTGCTAGAATTGCTGTTCAGTATCAGGCAGAGATCAGGCTTTGCATCTAGCCCTCCCATTATCCAAATCTGTGCCTTAATCACTGGTTTATTGGTGTTTCATTCCCCCTCACTGTAAGTTTTATGTCAGACCAGAGAGAAGTCCTCCTAAAAATTGATTTATTTCCATGAAAAATTCAGTTCTGACAATCAATGTTTTCCTGAGTGGAAAATCAACAAAACAAAACAAACAAACAAACAAACAAATCATGATCAGTTCTGTTTCATGACTTTCTGAGACATATATAGCAATTCTCAGTGTGAAGGCCTTTGTACTTGCTTTTGAGAGAAACAGTGAGGTCTTACATGAAGATATATGTGCATGTTGCTTGGCAGCTGAGAGTGTTCTGAACTTGAGGAGCGGTCAGCGTTAAAGGTTTCAAGAGAGCTGCTCTCTTCACGTTTGAAAACCTGATCTCAGTTTTATTTTTGCTTCTACATCAAGTGTAGAAAACCATTTTACATATGAAAATTTTATACTAGAATAGAATATTTCAGCGTACAAAGATTTGATAACCTCTCATCTTCAAATCAGCCTACTTAGCGCCAGTGTTATTTTCACATCCACACCTTCGATATTGCACAATCCAGTCTATCAGACTGTGACACTGGTTTTCCTATCAGGAACCATGCCCAAGGCTAATCAAACACTCTGTTGTGCTGTTTTGCCATTTCACAACAGAGAAACCACTTCAATGTATTATCTTTTGTGATTTGTAGTGAAAAACCAAAGGAGAGGAACTAGACTAGAATTTCTTCCAATGCCATTTTCAGTACTGCAAACTGGCAAGCAAAACACTACAACAATATTTCAATTCAGAAAAGCTACAGCAAAAAAAGAGTAAATGTGGGAAACAAAAGGAAATTTCTTACAATAGCAACTGAATTATTTCCTTGTTCATTCTCTATTAATCTTTTCTAATAAATTAAACTATTTTATTTTGCATTGCTCAATAAGTATTAATGTACATAAGAGAAGAAAGTGACGCAAGAACTTTCAGACAACTAAAACATAAGAGTCAGAAACCCTTCAGATGGAGTAAAGATGTCATTCTTCTCATCCTTACCCACACGCAAACTTGCAGAATACGGTACTCCATTGCCAACAGTAACATTCTGTGGGATGATTTTCTTTTCCTCAACAGAAAGGGGGTTGGACAAAAGACAGAAGGGTTATTATCTACCTGCTTTTATGTCTCCCAGCATACTGGGGGTAGGGAAGATGGGAAGGTGGGGAACCTAGATGTGTCTCTATGCAAACAAGTTGTAGGACTCTTTGTGTTGGTGTGTGTGACTAACTGTATAAAGTTGGACAATCAAATTTCTTCATTGCATTACTGTTTATCCTACTATTTATGGACAGAAGGCAAATCAACTCAGTACAGTTCCTGTTAAAATTATATACACTAGCTTTTGAAAAGTATAATTCTAGTGCATGGTTATTTAAGTTAGGGTAATTGGGAAAGCTGCATACACATTTCCTAAAATTAACAACTTTTTTTTTTTCTTTTTTTTTAATTTTTCAGTTTTAACAAAAGGCATTTTATAAAACAGGAGAAGAGGAAAGATACGATGGTCAGTTTAGAGCATTAATATTGAATATGTACACATAAAAAACATCCACATCCCAAAGCAATGTTTAACAGTAGGATGGGACATACAGACCTAATCCTGTAACAGTTGTTTAACAGTGTCATATGACATGTAAGTAATTAACTGCCATACTGAAGAGATTATTCCTGTTTAAATTTAGATCTATTCCCACTAAGATTAGGCTGAAACTATGGCACGCTATCCTGCAAGAACAGTGGGCAGCAATTCTTCATTCTCATCCTTCAAACCCACCTTTCCCTCCTTATGAGAAAGTGACAGTAAACCTCACAGGAAAGGTTCATAATCAGCATGACTGTGTTATCATACCTGCCCTGTTTCTTGTAGAGAAAAATACCTTTTTTTTCCCATGCATTGATCTGGTGTTATAAAGCTGGCCAGCCTTCCTCACCCTACATGCCTCATACCAGAAGCACTGTCCAGCTATGAGACCCCCAAGAAAGAGGTGCCACCATGGAGGCCATGGGAAACTGGGGTGTTGCTGTTGCAGGGAGGTGAGAATGTCTCCACCAGCTCTGCAGTGACCCATGGGGGCCGGCAGCAGACAGCCAGACTTCACCTCTGCAGCCTCTCCTGCCTCACTTCTTCCCACAGCTTCAGACTCAGTTTATCCAACCACCTGTGTACGAGCACAGCCCGTCAGGTGTCTTATGGGAGGTACCCAGGAGTACCTCAGAGCTCAGTGATGTGGCTACCTGTTAAACAGGGAGCAGGTACTGCAAGTAATGAGGCTGACTTTGGAAATAAAAAGCACAAAACCAAAAATACAATGTTGTTGCCAAAAAGAATGTACTATAACAAATTTATATACTGTCAGTAACGAACTCACATGAGGCTCCAAGTACTCTTCTGCACTGCCATAAATAACCCTTAAGCAGTTACAGCGTACTTCTGGTAGTTGACTACTTTTTTATTTAACTTTACACTTCAGAAATGGACTGGGCCTTTTCATCATCTATGAATCATTGTTAGGATAGCTGTGATAGAAGAGCATTATGGGAGACTGTGGGAAAATCTAATTAAAAAGCCAAACAAATTATAAAGACTTTAGTGTACATTTTAGTCATGTATTAAATTATCTTACAGAAAGTCATCCAAACTCCAAGGAAAAATGCACAGCTATAACTTCTCATTAATGCTCAGACTCTAATGAACTCAGCTAGAAAATGAAATCGATGTTCTAACCTTAACTGAAAAAGCCAGAAAAGTATTCCCAATTTCTAATGCAATAAATTAAAGAGGCATTTGAGATAAAACAATGTAAGGAAGTTGTTGATTTAGAACCATTTAGGTTATGGCATCTCCTTTTTATTACTATTATAGTCTACACTGGTAACAGTTTAGGATGGTTTAATAGGTGTGCTATATTAATTTAATTGTAGATCCATCTGGAGAATGGTTTTGAACTGAGATAAAATCTTTAACACACTGAAATATACTACTTTGATCAAGTTTGATACAGTTTGTATGAAAGCAGTAAAAAAAGAGAAATTAAGAACCTTTCCAAATGTATCTATGTATACAGCACAGAAACAAAGAATCTATCAATGAAGAGAAAAAGGGGAGGTGCCTAAAAAAAGTTAAAATAAGTGTGCTAAATTAATTTTTTCCATCTCATGGATGTACCATACTAGAAAAAAATGTCAGCACAAACACCTATGATTTATGAGCTATTAAATACCCATTCTTTTGGTAACTGAAGATATTCTGCACCACGTACGTTAGATCATACAGAATAATACTTAACCTACAATTTCTAATAGGAGCTGATCAGTTTCAAAAATGCTAATGAAATCTCTTATTCAGCAACATTGGAATAAAACAATTACAGATACTAGCTCCTGGGCCAAATCTTGCATTAAGACATGCATTTTTCACTAATTTCAAGCAAAGGATGTCTAGAGTCACCATCAAGGTAACAGGATGTTGCCATAGTATAAAGTTCATCACGGAATAAGTGCTATACATACAAGAAACATATACCTTTGCACTTACATCTTTCACTGATGTACATGGGAGATGCATATGCTAGCCCTGAGCATATTCAAGTCACTAATCACACGGAAACAATTAAGTAATAGGCCTTGCCACAACATATTAGTCAAAATAAAAGACAAAGAACCTATAATGAGATTTTTTTACAGTGACTTTATTGAGCAAATAACAGCCATTTCCAGGAACGCAAAAAAGCAAAACTTTTTGTATGCTTCCTACTGTATCTCCTACTGTATTTGTCTTTCTATCTGTATTTTTAAACATTTTATTAATCTTCATTCATTTAGAAATGCAAGTGAACATAGGCTGAAGGAAAAGTCAGGTCCCTGCTCTGCCCAGAGTAGAAACTTCCTCATCTGCTACTCTGAATATTTGAAGATACGTATGGACAAGTTGTAAATTGGCCTAAAGCTATTATAATGCAGAAAAACAGATTGCTGTATTTTTTGAGAGAGTGCAAACTTAACATCATTCTCATCCTGTAACGGAGGATGTGTATTTTCTTGATATACAAGCAACTTCACTCATCTTAAGATAACTTTTTTGCTATTCTGTTCATGATTTTTTTTTCTCTTTCTCTGCCTTTTTTAATTAGGTAAGCATTTGAAAGCTTCTTCACCTATTTTTCTATACCTAGTGCCTTTCAAGCTCTAAGGATGAAAGCAGTTTTCATCTTTACAAAAGTAATGTTTAACTTATTTTACACACCAGCAGTTTTTCCTGTAAAATTGCCACTATGGAAACCAAAAGTAAAGCAATTCCCTATTGCTTTTAAATTTGTTTTAACTATCATGGCAGAACTACTGATTTTTAATGAGCAGACATAATAACCCTTCACTGAACACTACCAATGTCTTGTTCTGCAACTAGGAAGAAAGAGGAGAACCCAACTTGCTGCCTCCCAGGCAAGTCTTCCTTGCTAATGACATTGTTTGTTACCATGATGTCACTTTCAGCATCATAGCAGCCAACAGACTAAGAGAAGCCATGGCTAAGAATTTCCTCTGGAAATACACTTTGAAAAGTTATGCTTGGTGAAAAGTACCTATCACTTTACAAATATGAAGTTATGAAAACTTGTCAAGTAGCAGCATTTGACTACTGTGCACACATCATACTAGTTTAAAACAGAAAATCCTGATAGATCCATAAGGTGTGCATGGCGAGACAGATATATAGATATATATATATATATATGAAAGGTATGTGTGTGTATACATTGATTAAAGAGTATTTTGAAATATTAAAAAATACAAAAGCAGATGTAACAGAAGTTACTAACAAGACATAAATTGCTTTAAAACATGCTTTGACATACAAGGATTTTGAGAACTCAGACTGAGTCAAAAACACAGAAATGCATTTAACAGATATTCATCAAGGTAAACCTTTGCAAGATGAATTCATCTGTTAGATGGAGATTATGAGTTTCTAAAGCATTAACCTTCAGAAGGAGCACCAGGAGCTGGAAAAAATCCTGAACTCTGTCCAACACAAGCCACCAAAAGGCCAAGATGATCTGTTACCGTTCTCAACTCCTGGACCACATTAACTACTTCCTCTTTTAGTTCCCTCACTTCGGAAATGAGAACGTCCATCTTTGACGGTCCATGAGAAGAAGGCCCAAGAAGGAAAGACCCATTGGGAAGGACCCCAATGGGGAAGGAGTGTCCGGTGTGTGGGGAGAAAGCAAAAGGGGACAAGTGTCCAGAAGAGGGGTATCCAACAAAGGGGGTCGGGACCTGAGAAGTGGAGGGTCCAACAGCTGCTGGCCAATCAACGGGTGAAGGCGGTCCAGCTGTTTCAGTTTTAATGGTATGCTGGCATCTTGACTCTTGACTGTTGGTAGAGGTGGGTGAGGTATAAGAGAGTGAACATGATGAAGAAACTGTAAAATTAAAATTCACTTCATTGTATATAGACATTCAGTATTTCCAGACACCTGACTACTACAGAAATCCACATGAATCTCTCCACTTTTATCATGACCAGCGTGCATTGGTGCTAACCCCTGCTTTATTTATTTACAACATACACAGTGTTGTAACACTATAATAGTAAAACAGATCTCAAGGACAAATAATGAAATTGTCTGCAATTAAGTTAATGCACTTTGTCAAGCTAACTTTTAGAAGGAAAGCATAGGTGCACACACTGTGCTTTGTTCCTCTGATACTCCTGTTCCCTTATAAGTTAAGGAAAAAGTATCTGATTTACTTACCAGTTAATAAATCGAGATGTTCGCCAACAGTTCTTAGCCTATTAGATCCAAAGTGCTTTTTATCCACTGCACTAGTTGCTAGTTTTGTTATATTTTTAATAACTTCCTCTTCCAAATGGGGAGGGTGATTTTTTTTATTATTTTTTTTTTACTGTACAAAATTTTATCCTCCTCAGAATTTCTAAAACACTCAGCAAATTTACTCACGTAGCAACTTCCATCTATTTCACAAAGTATTACTACACTACTGCAGGAACTCAAAATTTTGTTTAATATAGAAACATGTAAAGAATTCAATAATAGCAACCTGGAAAAAGGAAGACTGCAAGAGACTTACAGCAAACTACTTTTTAGATCTAGATGTATTTCCAATTGGTAGAAATGTTAAGTAAGACATGATCCAGACATTATCGAAGTTAATAAGACATTCAACTGGAAAAAATGAGGTACAGAGAGAACAAATAACTTGCACAAGATCTAACAGCAGACACAGGAATTGAACTCCTAATTGTCATGTTAGGGCTCTATTTCTAAGTAACACACCGTTCTCAGAGATGACTTTTCACTTTCTTAGGCTCTGGGATTTTTGGAGGATGGTTAGTTACTTGGAAGGCTAATGGTAGAGAGAAGGTTTGGGAGAAATCTTTGCAGTTATAAACCTGTCTATTTGCTCTGCAGGAAGACCTCACACCTGTTTCAAAAAATCATGCAAATAGAATCATATTTTAAGTATTTTAACACATCAAAAATAATGGCACAAACTACAGAATCTTTCCACAATGACTGAATGTGTGTAAACTCAAAGCCAACATTATAAATCCAAAGTAATTTTTTCTTTTAATCTGTTTTTGAACATTACACATGCTCTTGTCATTACATATATTTTTAAAATAGTCACAACATTTTGCAAGCCAATGAAGTAGACCTCCATGACAGTATCATGGCTTCACAAGCTTTTTTTTTAATTCCATAAGGATTTATAATCTGACTTCAATAATACAAATAAGAATTTATTTTTAATACTAATTTTGGTTAACTAGAGGGCTTTGTATTTTTATTTCAGAACAATAACATGCATAACAATACTAGAGCATTGGATAATGAAGCCACTGCTCATAACCCTTCATGGATTGACCAACCTTATGCCATCTAAAGTTCCCATTTTTCAGATAGGCTTACTTATTTCTGCCCAGAATTACATCTTCAAATAGCCAGCTCCCCTAAAATACACTATAAAACACAGTATCTGGAAATCTTATCAAAACATTTTGGTAGTACAACAGGAAGAAGACAGATAACAGCAAAAGGACAGTCTGGAGTTTTACAGCTGAGAGTAGAGTGTGGTATGAGGAAGATTTTATTGTAGCTGGGCTGGATTTCTTTTTCTTAGTTTCACAAATGCCACATCCTGGCTAAACCACAAGTACTTCGGTAGTAATGTTCCTAGCCTTCATGATGCATGCTTGGACAGTAGAGAAGCTGTAGAAACTATGAGGATTACAGTAGAATCACTCATATAGAACCACTCCTCTACTGATGTCTACTTACATACTAAACTACATGGTATTTGTTTTTCATAGCAATAAAAGGTTGATCTAACCTGTTCCATCCCACTACACATTTTCATCTGTCACATTTTTAATCTCAGTATATTTCTATGTTACCAGTTAATCTTTGTCCCATTCTATCAAAAAGATTAGATACTCCTTAGACACCTATGAAACTAACTCCTAACTACTTTATTCCAACCTGTTTCGGCTATCATTGTTTTGTTGTGACTATCTCCAGTTCAAAACTACCACTGTCATCTCATTTTTGCTACTTTAAAAATGTAGCTAAATAAAGATATGAAAAGATTTCATGATTAAAAAAAAATCTTTCAAATCTATGTCATTTCTATTTCTATGAAAATACATTACACTTAGGTAGCAGATCAAGAAACTAGATCTATTTCAGGTAAGAAGTTAGAGATTTTTCTCTGTCAGGTTCAAAACAGAGACAATGAAACTGAAATCAATAACGCTGTATCTTAGTATCAACCCTACTTCTGACTTTG
This sequence comes from Astur gentilis, assembly GCF_929443795.1. Taxonomy (NCBI): domain Eukaryota; kingdom Metazoa; phylum Chordata; class Aves; order Accipitriformes; family Accipitridae; genus Astur; species Astur gentilis. The sequence goes on along the minus strand of NC_064919.1, from coordinate 53,604,063 downwards.
TTTCCCTTAGAAAAGTTAAAATTGCATCAGAGTGAAAGAGAAGCTACTTACCCATAAACATGATACCTCTGCATATTCTCATTTGTGGGTACTGTGGAATGATTCACATTTCTGGTGCTGATGACCTTTGGAGACTGCCTGGAAAAGCAGTGCCTGTTGGGACTGCATGAGCATCCCCTGGTGACACTGGATGAACACAAATGTGATCCCAAATGGCTTCTCCTTATTCTCATTTATGCCTAACCTCATATGACACACAGATCTCCATGGGAGAGAGGAAGTAGTACCAGTGAGCTGTCTGGCATAGAAACCACCTCCAAACTTTTATTTCTATTATCTTTGAGCTTGCAGGCATGAGGAAACAGAATATATGTTTTCACAAGTATCATATCCTGGTGAGACCTCTGTGTCCAAAAGGAGCTTTACACAGATACATGCTAGTATGAAGATAATATCAAGCATCCAACAAACTAGTAGCAGAACAAATATGCCAGGAGCTGCCACATACCCCTTCCCAGTGAGGCCAGGTACCAAGGACAGGCATTGCGGTCACTACCTTAGAGTGTTTCCGCAGCAGCAGGATAAGCTCAGACAGTGAATGGAGCCAAAAGGAAATGGTTGGGGGCAAAAGGCTTACGCTTTCCCCAGTATAATGGTTTTCAGACTGGACAGTGGTATATCTGACCCTCTGCAGGAATGGAAGAACATCTTAAGGACAGAAAAAACAAAGTCCCTCATAGTGTCTCAAAGACAACCTCTCTGCCAGGGATCTGGTGAAATTTCGCCAGGCCCAGCAGTGCTGGAGAACAGGTTATTCAGGGAGGAATGTAAACTCCAGGAAGCAAAAATAAAATACACTGATTCAAGTCTATCTCTTTTATTCTCTCTTTCTCATATTTTGGAGTTCTCTGGTTTATGAAATGTATAGCGAGAGTTAGAGGCTGACTCATTCCAGAAGTCTAGCTAACCAATGGCACAGAAATTAAGTAAAGGTTCATTGTAAATCTACTCAAGCAATCTCTAACAATAACATTGTTCACTACTGATAAATGCGACATGAAGAAGGCTGGCAAAACTGAACAAATCCAGTGCTCACAGAGCACAGTTCTTTGCAAGCAGAATGATTCAGAAGCTAAAAAGCAATTGAGATAGTTAGGAACTACAGAGATCATCTGTGAAAGGCTCTGCCAGCCGGACTTGGGCTCAGCTGTCCATGTGGCACTGCATTTCTCAGAAGCTCCCACAGCTCACTCAGCAGCACAAAAGGACTTCATTTCACAAGTGAGGATATGCGGAGACCACTTCAGAGGGGAACAATGGGCTGTTTTCCTCACAACCACAAAAATAATTTATTTAAAAAGCACAAAAATTAGTTCATACAATCCTGTCATTTATGATAAATTGTAATAAAGTGTCATGGCAAACAGGTAAACAGGTAACAGTCACAGAGGAAAATATTTTGCACAAGGGGGAAGATTGTGGCTGGCAGCAGATTGTGTGTGGCTGCTATTTTGGTGTTCTTAAGTTCGGCTATGCAAAGCCATGAGCAAGATTTTTTTTTTTTTTTTTTTTTTAATTCAACAGTGAATGCTGCAAACAACCTAAAACAAGAAAATATCAGAGCCTGCATGAGAAACAAAAAGTACACAAGAAACTACAAAGAAAAAGACTAGTACACATTGTGTGAAAGGAACAGCCTAATGATGAGAACACAGATCAGAGGGTAGGCAGACACAGATTAAAAGGAGACCAACTACAACGAAAATGTGAAAATAAAAGGCAGCTAAATTAAATACCAATCACATGCTACCTTGCACACAGAGATGAAAGGGAAAACGTAGCAAGAAAAAAAAGAAGAAAGAAAGAAAAAAAGAAGCCTAAAACAATATAAAAATGATGTAAGTCAAAGGATTGGTTGGTTACTGAATAACTGAGAACAACAATGAACAGTGGACGGGCAAAAGGAGGGCAAACATTGCAAGATCAGCAAAGGCAGCAACAGCATGTCTTCTTCTCTATTTCACTTTTACATACTGTGCTGTAGATTTCACAGACTCTCCAAATAGCTGCAGCACCTCAGCCACATGATCCATTAACCAACACTGTTCAAATACATGCGAGTTTTAACACGTTCTCACATTACAAAGGTGAGCGAAGAGACTACACTGGCATCAAGGTTTATAAAGCATCAAGATAACATGAGGGAAAGTTATGACAATTAATTTTACTGTTTTGACAGCCATAACTTTCTTCTCCACACAAACATGTTGCTTGCTTCTGATAACCCAAAACACAACACTTACCAATACCCTTTAGCATATGGACGTAGTCCCACAGAGCTATGTGCGGGCTTTTCAGAAAAGAGCATATTGAACATATTCTGACTCACATAGTATCAACTAAACGCACATACAGGAGTCTGTCACAGTAAAACAAAAACTGAGTAAACTAGTGTTGACTCAACCATAGTATGGAGATGCTGGGTTTTTTTCCTTGAAACCATTATACTCAAAACCCTGCTGGGATGACCACAGCATACACAATATCAAGTACCTCACTTGCCACACATCTTTTCAAACAATAGATAAGGCAGTCACCAGTTGGAAGAATTATTATGTGGTTGTTTATACCATATCCTGTTGACTGTTGGTTTTAACTACATTTACAAAAACAGCAAATTCACATGCCAGAGAGAAAAATAATGATTCCTCTAAAAAGCAGCCATTTTATTGCAGTAATGGAAAGGCTAGCGCAGAGATTTATTGTATATCTGAATATACTTTGAGGTAAAATGGTCATGTGTTACTCACCTTGCTCTCTTTCATGCCATGTCCGACTCCCCGCAGCTGGTGAATTTGGAGAAGGATAAAAGTCTCCTGTTGGGCTTGGCTCCATATTTTCATCTATGGAGATAGTTTTGGGTCTTTTGCTGTTGAAGTAATGTAAGATTTGGCAGTGAATATGATATGCAGCTAGTAGTGGTGTATAAACCATTTGGATTTCAACAAATATTTCAATAGAAAGTAATTCAGGCATCCAAAGCACAAAAAAGTGGATATTAGAGCTTAGATTAACTTACATAGACAAAGTTATTTAATAATATGTAATGCAGGTAATGTGCTTGCATTTTTCACATGATTTAATATTTCAGAGATGGCATGAATGGGTAATATATAAAAGTCTACCAGCATTTGGCTGAACAATCAAGAAACCAGTTCCTGTAAATTACCAAAGAAAGGTTGTGTCATGAGGGTGTTAAACACTATGCAGAAACCATGAAAGCAAAACAAAGCACTGGAAAAGTATTACTAATAAAGTCAAGATAAACCAGGAACCTTTCTGAATGTGTTAATAAGGAAAAAATGTAGTTTACTGTATTTCACCAGGTCAAAATCCTAAGCTTTTCAAAGAGGTCTGAAACAAAGACCTTTCATTTTAGCCTAGTTTAATTAAAAACAGCAAAAGCCCCATATTTCAAGTCACACTACATATAATGAGGCAGCACTTCAATGCAGTGGAGCGAAGTCAAGGTTCTTCGTAACAATATATACTGAAGCTGTTATGCTGATTGCAAAAGAAAACCAGGATGAAGGTTTTAATGGTGGTGGTGGTATTATTTTATTATTAAATTATCATAATCATCATCATCATTTTTTAGACAACACTGTGACAATTAATCTATCCGTTTCTAAAACTTGCTAGGTGAAGTGCCAAGCTGACAATACAATGGAACGAAATGGGGGAGTATGAACAAAATAACTCAGAAGCACCAGGTGCTGGTGGAAGAGCACCCCAGCCCCCCTGACAGTCCTGTTAAATCCTGTCCTACTGTGCTGACACTTCCTGACTCCCTAGGGTGCAGAAACATGGGGCAATGAGAGATGTTACAGGGCTTATGATTTCATGGTACATCAGACACTTTCAGAAAACCAAGGGACCCCAGAGGTGGGACAGACAGTACATTGTCTGGGAGTCAGGAGGAGGGCACAGCAGGTTCTCCACCTCTGTGGGCCCACCAGCTGCTCCTGAGGGAGGCAATTAGGTCTTTGTAAGAGTTGGGAGAAGGGAGCATGTTGAGCAAGGAAGAAGTGGGTCCCTCAGATCAAACTGCCTGTAGCGGGCACATGGAGACCCTTGAGAAAATTAGAGAGCCTGTGACCACTTCACATGCTCCTCCTTGTTCCCACCATGCGGTGAAATGCCCCTTGTAAGGGTGAGGCAGGAAACACACTTTCATGTGTGGAGCTGGAGTGATGCTACAGATAAAGACACCTTCTCTTTATATACCTGTCCTAAAGCCTTTTCCACAGGAAACAGTATCTGTCCCAACACATCTTTCAAGACAGAGGCCCAACAGGGAGCCCTCAGAGACAGCCTTTGTGCCTGCAATCACCTAGTGGCACTAAGCCCTGACAGCAGGTTCCCAGCTGCTAGACCTTCCTGCAACTCAGCAGCAGTTCCAGGATGCATAGCTGTTCTCTTGGCAGATGATTTAGTGAGCACTTTAAACCTTGATAAAAGTTATTATCATCTTCAATATCAACAGAAATGACAGGCAATAATGACACCACATCAAATTACAAGATTTGTAACATGTATATCTGTACATAGATTATGGTAATGTACGTAAGTAGCCTACCTCACAAATCAGAGGAAATTCATAAAATAGTTGGCTGTTGACTGTTTTTGTGAATTGCTTGTCCTACACTATTATTTCACATTAGCACTTATTTCGAGTTTTTACCTGCTTGGTGGAGAGGACAAGGACCTCTGTAGATTTACACCCGAATTCATATCATGATAATATGGCTGGCTCGGAAGCTCTCCAATTGGGAAGTTCACTCCAGTTCCCTGGGTTATGGGTGCTGAAAAAAACATCATCATAACGAGTCAATGATAATCTTCTATCTTTTTAGCCATCTTTTCATTTTTAACACTGGGAAAAACATCAAGATGTTACTACATGCATCTAATTTTCTGCCTCTTGCAGAAACCAAGTACAGACAAGTTCTATCAATGTTTATGTATCTAAAAAAGTGGATTATCTTCCCCAGCCCCTAGAAATCCCTTAGCAGTTATGTAGACATAATGTATTTGTTGTATAACAGATAACCTGGAATCAATATGAAAAAGGTAACACAAACCTTAGCACAAAGTCATAACTTCTGTTGAAGGACTTCTCTAATGAATGAGGCAGGCTTTATAAGGACAGCCAACATTATTTATTAAAGAACTGAAATAACTGGAAAGAACAAACTTGGGGGCAAACGAACTTTTTCCTGTAATGTTAACTCTTTTGTATTAATAATAGCCTTCTGTGCTGACTGCATGTTTTGCTGCCTTCTTTTTCTTTCACCCAGTGCCACAGGTACTGCTTTGCGTATGTACACCTACACACAAACACACACACTCAGCATTATCTTCACCTCCTTATAGAGTTTGTGTACCGTACGTCTTGGCATTTCAAGAATAAATTATATGTTACATATTGTGGTGTATTTACCTTTGTTCACTCTCTTTCTGTTGTGCATTTTAACTACCTTTGGCACTTAAAAGAATAATTGCATGTTGTGTAATGTATCTGAAGGTTTGTATTTTTCCTGACAGTTAAAGTACAACTCTGTTGCGGCTTGAGGTTAAACAAATGCATGGTAAGAAATCCCACAGAAACCACATTCTTTAAAGCTTATTATTAGAAGTATATTGTGTATAGCAGCTGCAGAAAGTACGATTTCATAACATAACTACAATACTGATTCTTTTTTAATCTGAATGGCCCAGTAATTTAAAATGTATTTAACCACCTGACAACTAAAAGAAAGCTATATTTCGCACATCCTCAGCCTCCTAAAACAGCAAAACCATATCTTCAGCAAGCACAAAAAAGAATATGTCTTAACACTGCAGGATGGCAATGCTCCGTATTTTGCTGAAGGACTTAACATAATTTTAATTGCTGAATATTAATTTCTGACCACAGCAAATGAAATGACACATGCATCTTAAGCCTCACTAAGTTAATTAAATTCCTCAAGCATCCTGACCTGGCATGAATTAACTCCTATGGAAAATTTGGACAGACAGTTTTGGTAACTTGTGCCTCACTGGTTTTGTCCTCACCTCATCAGAAAAGAGATTTTCCTGGATTTTTTTTTCACTTCCTAATGAAGTCTTAAGAGAAATACTTTAACAGTGTTGATACTAAAGGGAGAAAAGAAGCATTCAGAAAGCAATGTCAAATGAAAATATGCACTGGTTTTATGTCATACTATTATAGCAAATTCTTAGATGTCAACAAAACAGATCTTATATATTCATTTGGGGTTTTCTTTTGGCAGTAAAAGCTTCACCTGTCCTTTATTATTTATATTTTATGTTCCTTTTTTTTTTTGCATGTTCATGTGCATAACATTTCTGATGCCAAAACAAGACAATTTAATTAGAAATTCAGTAACAGCCAGTTCTATGAGTAAAAGAAACACGAGCATATAATACATTAAGTATACATTAAGTATAACATCCTTTATATCCATGCTGTGATTTTTCTTTTAAGAGCTACAAATTAAAAAACAAACTAGAAGAATAATCAGATGGTTTAGCAAAACCCAAGGATGTGTAGGACAACCTTAAAAAGCTGCAAGTCTAACAAATAGATGGTTTTGTTACGTATGGTAATTTTATTGATATATCAGTCCATTAAGTTGTGCAAAGGGACACATAACAAATTGTTTTAATCTTTAAATATTGAAGAGACAAAAGAAGACTTCTGTCTATTTTATTGCAAACACATGCAGGATGAATTGTAATACTGTGGTCAAAGGTATCACAATTGTGCATGGTTACAGGCATTTACTATGCATCTAACATCTTGGGGAGAAAAAAAACCTCACAAAAAAACCCTTCACTTGATTATAGCAGGCTTTGGAAATGAGTAAACATAAATGATAACTTACTTCTGGACACCCTCACAAGTTCTGACACGTTGAACACTCCAGATTTTACGAAACTGTCCTCAAGGTACACTGAAAAAGATCACAATACCACAATCACTACAATGAGAAGTTTAATAAATAACTATAGGTAAGTTTATACAACAGCTAACAACAGTATCAACAGAGTCCCAGATCTATAATACACAGACCAAAGTACACCAAAAGCTGATCACAGGATCTAGTGATGGCTGAAATTCAGGCAGAGGTGCAAAAAATCTTGAGGAGTTGTGAGAAAGCATTTTTTTAATACATGTATGAAAACTAACAAGCAATACACTGAGTTCCTAGCTAACCATCCAGAAATTCTCTAAAAACTAGTTCCTTTTGTTAGTATCTTCAATTTTTAAGTCAGTATTGAACTAAGAACTGTATCAGCTGGACTAAGCAATTTCACCATATCCTGTCCTTGCACACATTTCTACTAAATAGATTTTTACTTAATTCTTACCCTGCTGATAATGACTTTACACTACCACCTCCATTACCAAATCGTCACCTCTGAACCTGATGAGGGTTTTACTATTACTTCCAGTAGAAGCAGGAACTGGGCAAAACAGCTGAGCTATTCAGTGGTTTTTTTATACACATGCTGAATTGTGTATCTAGAAACCTATGTTTAAGAAACCATATGTTATTGTTTTGGCTTATGTTTACTTGTTCTAAGATAAGTGTGTTTGATATGCTTTCTCTGCTGTGAAATTCAGGCACAACTTGGAGTACTGCAGTGAAACAACAGCTGATAATCAAGACTTATCTCAGTCATGTAACTAGATAACCTTATAAAAAGGAACCTGAGAAACCCAGGTTTCTGTGGAAGTCTCATATCAATAATCACTGCATAAACTGACTTGACTGAATTTGAGATTACATGACATCACAGCCCTTAAACATAGGAATGTCAACCATTCACCAACAGAAATATTTATATCTATACTTGCTGCACATTGCTGCTCCAACAGTATTACGTTTTAATTCACTTTCATGTGAGATGATGTGAGATGTGCACTAGGAATTTCTTACTGTGTTTTCTCTAATCTCTTTTCTGAATTAACACAGCTTTTTTCTTTGGAAATACACTGTCAATTTTCTGTTCCAAACGTTTGAATGAGTAAATGGACTCTAAATGTCTTAACTAACAAAAAAAAAAACAAACAAAAAATGCACCTACTGGAATATTTACTGATTTGGAAAACTGTGGTTCAGTACTATTCTCTTTAGATTTCCTTTGGCAATTACTGCTTCCATCTTCAAGTGATTTCAGAAAACACTGCCACTATAATCAGAAAAGTGACTGTAAAATCAGTACACTTCACTTAAGAGATCTGTCCTTGGTATATCTGGAGAAATCTCTACTTACTTTTCAGGGTGAAACAAGGAAGGCAGAGGCAAAAAGTACGGTTTTTCACTGCTTACTGGCAGTCTTACTAGGCACACAGAGCCACCTCACCCAGCACCCCTGATATTATTTACCAGTGCAGGTATAAACAATGCACGTGACAGCTCAAGCTGAAAGAATGTGAATGCATCCAACTGAGTACGTTTCCTGACATCTCTGTTACACCTATAAGCAAATGCCAGTGTTCCCCAGCTGAAAAACCATCCCAGGAGCAAGTGCAGTGGGCATGCAGAGTACCGTAGGCCTGTGGGATCACCCTTACTGACGTTACGCCAGTGCTATCATCTTCTCATCTTCCAGTCAGTATTACTTCATACTGTATACCTGCATGCCACCTCATACGATATCCCTGCATGTCTTTATTTCCACTAGTAGCTCTGCAGATCTCCCTCTCTTTTTTCTTCACTTCCTTCCACATTCCCCTCCCTCTCATTTTCAACAGCTTCTCTCCATATCCATTACTTTTTCCTCTCTCATCATCTTTCTCCAGGATGGTGCAGGCCTCTCAGCAACCTTATTCATCTCCACTTTCTAAGAAATAAGAGCCTTTCTCTTTCATCTTCTGCATTCTCTTGCACTCTTTCTCCATGTTTTTTGTGTGGATGAAAACATGACACAGCCAGTTCTGGAGCTGGTAATGAGACACGACTGAACTTCTTTGCTGCTTATCCAAATACCACTACTTTGAAGCACAACTTCTCTCACTCAAGTTAGGCTACCTTGAGAGGAGCTTTACCCAAGTGTAGATTAGTCAAGCTATCGTTACAGTGAGAACAAGCCCCAAGGCTCATATTAAAAAAAGAAAATGCCCATGTAGCATTTTACATGTAAGAACACAGATGTATACATGTGTATACGCACACACACAGAGAGACACACAGACACACGTGTTTAATCTTCAGCCTTCTCTCATGAATTCTTCATTTTTCTCACTGTCAATACTGAGAACACCCACATAACATACAGAGCAATATAGTGTGTTTCTCTCCTTGTGATAATGAAATAGGAGCAAGGAAAAAAATCTGCCACTGAGTGGTACCACTATGTATCAGGTCCTCACAGAAGGATGTGTTGTTGACTGATGGATCACTGTCTTTAACCCAGGTTTCACCCTGCCTTGGACGGTCCAAAACTAATGACACCCACATATATATGCAAATGCTTGCCTGGCACTAGGAAAGAGAGGGAAACTGCAGCTATTGTCCATCTCAACTTAAAAAACAGCTTGATTTTTTTCTCTATGTAATGTGACAAAATATTATTAAAAAATTCATGCAACAATAAACAGTCTATGTCACAGGCACTGAGCAACTTCATCCTGAGCCTCATGTTCTAACAGGGAAGGTGGATTCCAGTGGTGCCTCTGAGGGCAGAAAAATAAACACGGTATGTTCAGTTCCAGCACCAGTGGTCTTCAACAGTTTTAACTGGTTAGGAAGACAATCCATGGTGAGTATGTTACAGAACTGTTTTTGGCTCCTAGCTGTGCAATAGGAAAATGTTCTGTGCTATTAAACTGCTGTAATTTGTTGCAGTAACATGCACTCTACATATGATAAAGGACAAACAGCAAGACTGAATGCAGCAGGACAACAGTATAGGACATTTTAACTTTATGGTGTGAGACGCTGCCTTTTACCTTGTGAAGCTGATCTCCCTGCTGAATAAGAGTTAACATTCATATTCACATTATTACATTGCATGCAAGAAAAAAATACGTGGTGATACTCCATATGGCGTAGATCTTAACTGTTTTTTTGACTAAGCATTCTCTAATGCACTGCTTGCATTAACATGTTATAGAGCCTTAAACTAGCATTCTTCGTGTATGTTTCTGATCTGTTCAGTACAGAAACTATTACACTTGATAACAGGCTATTGTTATATTCCTCACAGAGGATTTACTGTATCTTTTGAGGGTCATGATAACACTTTGCTGTCTTTGTTGTTCAAACCTAACATAAGCACTGAGTATTGCAATTTACTAAAACTCATCTTGCCTGAGAGATGACCCTCTCTGAAATGCACTTCACTAATTGTCATTATTGTTAAAAATCTGAGTTCTACAAAAATAAGATTTCTGCCAAAACCACCATAGTGCAATTCTGTATAAACAGTTGGTAACTTCCAAAACCCATAAATAACAGTGGATTTTTTTCTGTATTTCCTTTTAGGTTTTGTACAGGGCAAATATAAAATCTGTCTTCTCTCCTTACTTTTTGTACAGAAAACTCATTTTGGAAAAAATACATTTTCCAGGCAATACTACAACAACCAGACCAGTGCCATCAAGTATGAAAGATAAACAGATTGAGCCAAGCAGCAGTTCTGATCAAGCTCCCCTCCTATAGTCAGTAAAAAGGAGAAAGCTTCAGTAATGCCTCCAACTGCTGTAGAAGTCATTCTGTCCTAGTCATTATACATCTTCCACTCTATTCCTGTGCTATGCCTTCAAGGGCTGAGCTACAAGTATAGCTTTTAACCACACCAACATTTAAAATGGGGGGAAAAAAAAAGTTGTTTAAACCTACTGAAAAATATTTTCAGTTTGCAGTAATACTTACTGTAAAGGGCTTGTTCTCACATTACTTAAAAGCTTACCAGTGACGTCTGGCTTTACAAATCTTTAACCAGCCTTTTTTATGCCTTCTGACTTAATTGTACTTTTATGAATAGAAGGTCTGTTTACATTCTGCTGCATATTGACTAATGCCAAAACTTAATATTGCTTCCTGGTATCACTAAACATCTAGTTTTTTCACTGATGCAGCCTTGATTTTGAGCAACTTATAAAACAGGAGTAAGGATCCAATCAGTGCAGGAAACAATTTGTATTACTGTACTTTTATTTCTGGATCTTTAAAAAGAGGAATTATACAGCAGTAGATAGACTTACTAGCAGTGACACAGGTTCAACATCAGGGGCTACTGTGAGAAGAAAGACTGGGAGCTTCAGCCTGGTATACAAAATACTTGCAGAGAGCTGTAGCTTGACTTCAAATTATGCAATGTAATGTTCTGGATGTTGCTACAGGTTTGTTTGACTTCTGAAACTGCTACAGTTAAAGACTAAATAATTTTATTGTACAGATTCTTTCGTGTGAGTCTTTGAAAACTGACTTTTTAAGGATCAGCTCATGCTACTGTCTGCAATATCTAACTTCTACAGGAAGCTCTAATTTCAGCAGGAATCCTAGTGGCATACAGCTACTATTCACAGTCATAACTGGTAGTGAAAAATTAGTCTCACACTGTTCACAGTAAGTTAACATACAGTCAGCAGACTTGCAGTTTGTTTTCTTATTGCATGCATTTTGAAGCCAGTGTCTTAAAAACAGTACCAGAAATGGGTTCCCACTAAATGACTGTTTCTTAAAGGCAGTTAAGGGGTGGATAACATGAGCCAAGGAGTGACACAGAAGATTTCAGTGATGATGTCTTTTGAAACATCAAAAGTTTAGTTGAACTAAAGCCTGTCCAGAGAATGAAGCTATTTTGGTTATCGTACGATTGTCTCCAGCCTTGTTGCACACCCACAGTTTGATTTGGTGATTTTCCTGAAAGTTGCAATGATGTTGTAACTGGGACAGGGAACAAACATGTTGCAAAATGATCCCCTGACTCCATTGAACTTTTTAGCACAATAAGGAACGAAGAAGCTGCCTCTGCCGTTTTCAAAAATAAATGAGATTTTTAATACTCTCAAGTTAATAACCAGAACTGTAATACCCTTCAATGCTGCAGTAATTTGAAGAAGTAAACACCTGGTTTAATGTACTCTGGAATCCATGTACTGGAATCCAAGAAGTGAGTTGCCCCAAAACCTAGCAAGAAACAGAAAGGGTAACTAACACAAATGCATACTGCCTTCCACTCCAGAGGGTCTCAGGTTATATACAAACTACAGCCAAGATTTAAAAAGAGGTTTGGGAGCTTAACAGCGACTACCGGGAACCAAAAAGGAATATTCTGGTGCCAGAGCAGGTTTCTGGAATTCTAACTGCTAACATAAGAGTTTTTAGCAAATTCTTGCTCTGTGCATGCTTTGAAGTAAAAACCATTGTGCTCACTATTGAACACAATGGCATCAGAAGTGATCACAACATCATTTATTTACACAATAGGTTCATGAAGGATAGCTGATGCAAACAAAAAAATCAGAAGTAATCCTAAACCAGTAGACAGTAGTAATTGCCCACAACAAATTTCAAACCAGCATGCAAGGCCAAAAACTATTGCTCTTGGAAAAAGGGGCTGTACAATCTGTGCTGGTTTCTGATTGTTGAGATAGCACAGCTTTGCACTGCCCACCTGGCTCAGGGCTGAAAGGCTAACGAGGAAGAAGAGTATCACCTCTCAATCACCGGTATTACTAATTCATAGAGCGTTTGGGAAAGGGAGAACTCAACAGAAAATCAAGCCCTGACCAAACCCAACCCTGTTATATTTTAAGATCACTATCTGAGATGGCACAGCTGCAGGCATACGGGAAACAGCAAACATTTCAGAATATCCACTCCCATGCTGAAAAAGCGAGCTGAATGTATGTTTGTTTAAATACAGTTCTGTCTGAATCCCCAAACTGCTACTATGGCATCATTGCTTCCACAAGAAAAGCTGCTTACAATGACAAGGCCAGCTAACATCTCTTCTATTCTTATTAATTAGGGGGCTAATTCCCTATCCACAAGAGGGTAACTTGCAATACAGTAAAATAATGAAACCATCTGTGTTCTGAGTCATTCAAGACTCAAACACATTTGCTTATTGCATTTCCAAAAGAGAGCAAAGGTTGAGACCATGTTACTCTTCAGAGGTTATTTCTGAGACTATACATTCTAAAACTTAAAACTGAAATACTTCTATCTAAAACAGTCATATACAGGCAACTTTATTACACATTTCTTAGGGCTTGATCCAAAAAGAATGTTCTCCCTATGGCTGCTAGCCCATATGAAAGCGCAAAAATGCCTTTAGGGCTCTACAGCTGCAAGAGAGATTTGCATATTGAGACACAGGTGAGGCTGGTTGCAAGCTTTTTGGCAACATCTTCTTTAATTAGGAAAAAGAAAAAAATGAATAGATGGTGATTTCACTCAGGTCTTCTTTAGAAATTGTTCCCAGAATGAAATTTCTGGTGAAAATATAAGGGGAAAACCAATTCCAGAGCAGTGAGGCTGGGGTTGAGGATTAACATACCTATGCCTCATTCAGATTAAGGATCTTATCACTAGATGAATTCCCTGACAATGTATCATGTGTTACTGTGGAGGAAAGAAGGGAAACAGTGGGGAGGAATGAAAGGCAGAGAAACAGTTTCTCAATATCTCTGTCTAAAAGTGTGTTACCCGTATAAATAATGTAATATTCATCAGCGCACAGGCTCAAACCTGAGTCATTTGCATTCCTCATTCAGCTCTGACTGATGTTATAAAGGTTGCAAAATTTATATGAAAACATTCCTTGGATGAGCTGAAGTGGAGTAAATTCTATCAGGAAAAAAAACCTAGCAGGAGCCACTTGCTAGGAAACATAGCTTTAATAACCTCTGAAGTCAACTGCTTGGATAAAAGCAAAAATCTGAACACACTTGTCCTCCCTCAGCAATGAGGTTCATAACTGTCTATATCAGGATGGTTAGGTTTCCTCTGCACCTTTTGAAAAATTATCTTTTGTATTCCCAAATGCTGGACAAGAATTGCTCTGAAATTTTGAAGGGACCTGTATAAGAAGAGACTATTCTCCTCCCAGCTCCATCCAGAAGAAAAAATATGAAGAACCAGTAGGAACTGGTATCCACTCTTTCAGGTTTCCAGTTCTCTTGGTTCCTCAAATTGTATTCAACTGTCTATCCTATCTTATTGTCATATCAAGATAACATTTTACTCTATCAGTATTGCTATTTCTTTCTCTTATTTTAGCAGCTTAAAAAGGCTGTGTTCAAAGGTTTGAGCAACATGACAACAACTGGAGACAGCAGTGTTAACACTGGTGTATAAATAAATGAACTCTGCCAAGCAGCAACTTCACACCAACGGCAGGTAGCAAGTAACCTTATTAATGTCAAACATTTGTGGCCAGCAGGCAGTAAGTAAGGGAAAGAAAAATAAAGCAGAACAAAACACAGAAAATCCTCTACTAGAAGAACTGCCTAGTAAGGATTGTATCACTGGAGACCAAATTGTTATAGCTGGTGTCAATATCATTACCTTACTAGTAGTTCTAAGTGTTTTTCTCTTTTTACTCACCCTCATAATGTTCTTATGCCTAACAGATGAACTTACTGACAGACCACTCCCTCTGTCTTCAGTACATATCCTCCCACACCTTTACAGGTATTTCAAGACACACATGTTAAGAAAGGCTCATTTTTTTAGATTTTCTTAAGCTATATAAAAGACCTACGGCACTTGCAGGGAGCAAATAATACAGCATTACACTGAACTGCCACATTAGTTCTCCTTCAACAGCCTCTGTTCAGCAGATGCCCAGTAGAAAAGTAAGAAGCAGGGCAGACCTAAAGGACTCGGGGTTTGGGGGTTTTTTTGACTGATAGCGTCCAAGGCTCCAAGTATTTTCAGTTTTAAAACTTATTAATCCAGGTGTGCCTCTATCTGTTTAGTCACCCTCGATGTATCCGTGGACAAGTCCATTTTCTCTTTGAAACCATGTCAACATTTAATAGTTAGCACCATGCTAGCCTAACATACACTTTTAGATTGCAGGAACTTAATGACTGATGCAGACAACAGCAGTGTTCAAACTCTTGTCTTCTCTCAGTTTAGTTCAGTTCAGCTCAGCTCATCTATCTGTCTGGAACCTACTTAATCCCTGCTGAGAAGTGACCTTTAAAACCCAGCTCTCAGAAAAGCAAGTTTCATTCTTTAGAAATATACCAGATGAAAGTTATTGAAAAATAAAACTTAGAGGAGGATATCACTGGATCTTGCTAAAAAAGCTACATACCCCTTTCACCACAAGCTACATCATCTTAATACTGTATTATGCTATCAAAGGATTCAGTGTATTTTTAGGAACGTATTGTAAAGAATTCCAGCAAGTGCTCTTAATGTTCTTTTGTTTGGCAAGTGACATTACCCTCCCCCCATGGTTAGGATAGCAAATTACCAGACACCCTAAAGAATGCAACAGTCTAGCCAAACCTAGAAAAACCCACTTTTAACACCAGCAAGCTCGCCAACTACCACTCAGTTTCCAACCTCCTCTTCCTTGGCAATGTCTTTGTGAAGGTAGTGGCATCCAAAAGCTAACAGCACCTATCCCTGGCTCCCTGACATACAGGCATCAGACCAAAACATGATAGAAGAACAAACCCTCCTGGCACTGCCATTCCGCGTGCTCCTGGCCGGAGACCAAAAACAAACCTCAGAATGGATATCCTCTGGGGCTCTGACAAAAGTGACTGCCTGGTTCTAATAAGACTCATGTGAAGTTTAATAAGAAAGAACAGGACAGCAGTCCTTTCCCCAGACAAGCTGAACGGAGTGCAACTCCCTCAAATTCTCCTGCACAGCCTCAGCAGTCCTGGGAGTCTCACAAACCTCAACACTTTCTCCCTGCCAGTTTAACCCCAAGACAGTATCACACAGGGAAGCTGAACGATGCTAGAAGTTCATGTATCCTCAAATAGACAGATGATATTCAATTATGTCTCTGTCTCTGCTTAAATGAAGGGTTTCAAGAGAAGCAAGGCACAGCTTCCATTTTCTGTCCCCACTTGGCAGCAGATAAAGGAATAATACTGCCAGCAGTGACTCCAAAGCATGAGAAAGGGTTATGCTCAAATTTCAAGCAGAAAGTTTCATGATGAAACCAGCAACAGATTTCTCTGCCCTCTCTCTCCCTCTACATGCTGGGACACTGGAGTTTGTCAAACATTGGCGCATCTGGTCTTGCCCCACAAGGCTGCCAAAAGAAAGCCTATATAGTTATCTGCTGCCCTCCAAGATTACTCCTTGCTGGAGTAGCCTGGGGTTGAGACTGAGGGTTGGTAAGCCTGGACTCACTAGAGGATGTGATCCTCACAAGTGAAATATGAACATCTGCCTTTCTACTCCAAATGCTAAATGGTACTTTAAAAACAGAATTTTAAAACATTGAAGGTAAGCTTCCAGACCCTGCCTTCAGCTTCCCAAACCCAGAGGCTACAAAGGATCCTTCAAAATGATGAGGGCTAATGCATTTGGATTTTCTTGCACTCACAAACAGACATTCTGAAACAAAAATAAATGCCCTACAGCTAAATGCTTCAAGTTTTACAAAACTGTGACTATTTGTGAGGAAATTTTTCAGGCTTATTTTAGGTGTAAATTTGCTGGTTTGGGTTTTTAAACCACCATTCTACATAAGATATGGCATGTATTTAATAGAGAAATAAAAGCCTGCTCATAACATCCCACACAGTTTGGAAAGAAACAGCATCGAAGTCTCCAGCCAAAAGTGATTTCAAGCTTGCATCATCCCTTGCAAAAAAAAAAAAAAAAAAAAAATTAAAAAAAATTAAAAATCACTTGAAGAAGAGATTAGCATGTTATTTGACTTGTTCTGCCCTCAAATCTCCAAAAATTACCTGCCATCTTCCAGTGCATGTTTCTTGGTTTTATATTACAGGAATATGGCTTTTTGTATAATGATCTATGATGGTTCTCCCACTTTTCAGTATTCACATGCAACACACATGAATTATTCCACCACATGTAGAGAATACTTTGATCATATGCATAGTACAAAACTGTACAGCCACAATGCAGGCTGTTTTCCCTGGTATTTGGACAGATCCAGAAAATATTCACATATATGTAACTGCCCAGCATCATACAATTACTTCTTGGTTGGGCTGTGGTTCATTTTGCATTTAGAAAAAGAGCAAACTGAGTTAGTTGTAGCTTATTTCAGATAGACACTTCTGAGAGCCAAAATGAGAAGATACAGCATGACGGTGGTGGCAGGCATCAACCCTTGCTCATTAAGAAGGGACAGTATGTCTGTCACACTTGTTTTCTTACCCCAACAAAATTCATAAAACAAAAAAGATTTACAACATTTATTAGCACAGCCCAATTGATTAGAAGGATAACTGCATGAAAATACAAATAACCTTTGGTCAAAATAGTGTGGAATAGCAAAGTCTGGGTTTGATTTTCTCTTGAATTTTTATTTTTAGAGAATCTTTGAAAGGACACTGACATCTCTCAAAAAAAAAAAAAATTCCAAATGTCACTTGCATGACCCATTAACAACATGTTCAAAAACTGGTCTGAGTTGATATTAAAAATATAAAAAATGAACATATTTGCATTTTATAATGCATGTATGAAATAAAAATAAAGAAGCTGGTAGCTCAGTTCAGTGACTTTAGAGGTAGGTCAATTGTGTTTTGTCTGAGATAAAAGAATAATTGTAGCATTTGAAGACTTTTATAAAAGTAGAGTTATTTGGGATCTTGTCTCCTTACTCCTCTGCCTATCCTCACTTACAAAGTTCTAAAAACCATGAACTGAAAGAAAATTTCCTTATATTAAATAAATGTTGATGAAACTACAGTTGAGGCATTGCCAGTTTAAAAGAACTAAAATAATCACAGCTTGTCCTGATTGTATGTACTTACCAGTGCAAAATAAGTTGCTGACCAATTATGGTCTCTTAACTCTACTCTTAACAGTAGTATCTTTGTTCTCAAACAATGTTAGATGCACATGTTCTGGAACTTATATTTACCTGGTGGATTCTTGGCAGGATCATTGTGGCTTGGACTTCCTGGTTGTCCAGAATCTATGAAGAAATGAAAGAAATGTTTTACTAATTTGTTTTTTAAATATCTCACAACCTTTTAATACCCTTCTCCAGTATTAAACTAATCCCTAACTTGGCTCTTTAAAGGTCATTTCCCTGACTTTCTTCATGAAGGCATTATTGAACAAACACACTACATGTAACACTTTTTATGCAGAAGCAGAAACATTGTGAAAGATTCAATGGTCCTAATAAGAGGAACTCATAGATCACTGAATAAGGACGAGAGAGTCATTCAGGTAAATACTCAAGTTTGTAAACACATCTACAAGGGTAACTTTTCATTCTCTTTCCCTCCATTCCCCAAATATAATATTGCATAACCAGCAAAGCAGAGGTAGTTTCTTCTCAGGGAATGACCAGAAAGACACACTGGATCAGGTAACTAATGGCATTTTCAGTGATGAGTCCTGTTTCTTTACCCTTTCCTTAAAGCACAAAGGCCTATGCTGCTTCCACAAACTTGGGACTGCACTGAAGACACAACTGTCCATTTTAATACAATATAGGATTTGTATTCCTGGTCTGTGAGAATTGCTGTTGTGAAACGAAGATTATGTAACATAAAAACTAACAAAACCCAAACCCTGTAGGCTTCAAAGAGTGTTCTTTTCATGATACATGCACCTAATGAATCTGGAGGAGAATGCAATTTGATGATAACACACACAATAATAAATTATAACCTTATTCATAAAAGCAGTTGCTTCTGAAACTATCTACTTTTTGCTGTATTCCCACACCAATAATATAACAAACCCCTGCTCTACTGCAAGAGATTGTTACTAACAAAGACATGACAGACACTCTTGTATGCAAAAAGAATAAGAAATTAGATGAAGCACAACCAATTGCTCTGTATGTAGGTATCTAAAAAGGAGCAGGTTTATAGTCTGAATAAAAATATCCATTTCTTTAAATGTAGCAGTGCTTGTTAGGAGCATAGGACTGCCAAACAATTGCATCATAACACTACAGAAATTGCTACTGCCAAATCGACCCCAGTGGGAAGTCAAGAGTTCTTGAATGTGTTGCTGCTTACAGGGTCCAAATTAAAGGAAAAAAATAGAAAAGGAGAAAAGTACATATCAACAAATACTTGTCCTTCAATTGTCATCACTGCTTCCTTAAGCCAATGTAGCCCTCAACCTAGAACAAAAGATTCCCTCCACCGGCTACAGGAAGTTCACTGAAATCTGTTACCACCCGTTACATAGCTTAGCAAACATGGCTTGACACGTCTCTCAAGCAGTTTAACACAAGCTTGATTCTACAGAAGATATTATCCGAGATGGAAATCCATTTCACAGTTCAAGTTCTACTGAATTCATCAGAGACAGTTGTCACAGAAGACAAACATCTGGGGATCTACCAGAGTACTGGAAAACCAAGGCATATGTGAAACCCAGCTCCAATGATATTAAAAACACAACTAAATTTTACAATACTGAATGAAATCACTCTTGCGCACAATAAAATACACATTGGATAATGAATTTCACATAAAAATTCCTCTATCTTCTTCAACCCTGGGTAAAAAGAATGAAGAGCAGGCCTCCTAGTCAGATTCTGCACATCCCACGGTTTGGGCACTTGGGCACTCTTGAGAGTCCCACTGTACAGCACAATATGTAGCCATTCAGTATGCCTGTTTCTTTTCATGATAAGATAGAGCATAGCCCTTTATAAAATCAAATCAAGTTAATTTGAAAACTCAATCAGCTACAAGAAATGCTAAAAATCTGATGCTTCTCTACATATGAACCTTTATATGGACAAACGTCCTTTTTGCTATATTGCAATGGGAAGGTTCGCCCTGCAGGGGGTGAACTTTAATATTCTTCTAAAAGGCATGCTCTGCTTCTGCATACATATTATTATTAAAATTAAGATTATCAGAGAGGATTAATTTTACACAGCAATGGTCAGAGTGTAAAACTACTGCAGACGTGTGGCTAAATGAAGTGTCAATTTGGTAGCAGATGCACCTAACAAAGCTTGGACACCGTAGCTTGAGGAACACAGAGATTTGCATCTGGGTTAATGAGGCCTACCAGAAAATAGCCTTGAAGTTTTCTCCTGTTAAAATTCACTAAAAAGATGCACAAAGTGAAAAACATTTTTAGCTCTTGCACAGCAATTTGCCTTTACTCCTATTTCTCATTGTCAACATGGATGCAGGATTTAAAGATTGATGGTAGTTTAAACTATTCTTTTTCATATTATAGTAAGGTAAACTCAGCAAAGAATTTTCCAGTTATAGGGATAAGCAGCTGGCTAGTTATTATAATTTGCCAGTCAGTCTAAGCTTTGTTTTATGTTAACTATTTATCCATCATGATTTTTACAGCTTGATTCTCACACAGTGTTTTGAGAAGTAGATGCTACTAACATAGTCGCCAGCGGGGTCTCAATGATCTTGAGAAAGCAAAGAATTATTGTAAGATGAATATGAGAAGAACTTATTTAACCCTTCACTTAAAGCAGCTGAGAAAGCAAAGAATTGTATTCTTTATGAGAGTATCAACTGTTTTGGTTTTGGCTGGGATGGAGTTAATTTTCTTCATAGTGGCTAGTATGGGGCTGGTTTGGATTTGTGCTGAAAACAGGGTTGATAATGCCGAGATGTTTTCCTTACTGCTGAGCAGTGCTTACACAGAGTCAAGGCCTTTTCTGCTTCTCACCCCACCCCACCAGCGCGGAGGATGGGGGTGCACACAAAGTTGGGAGGGGACACAGCTGCGACAGATGACCCCAGCTGACCAAAGGGATATTCTATACCATATGACGTCATGCTCAGCATATAAAGTGTCGGAAGAATAAGGAAGAAGGGGACATTTGGAGTGATGGTGTTTGTCTTCCCAAGTAACCATTATGTGTGATAGAGCCCTGCTTTCCTGGAGATGGCCGAACACCTGCCTGCTGATGGGAAGTGGTGAATGAATTCCTGGGTTTGCTTTGCTTGCGTGTGTGCGGCTTTCGCTTTACCTATTAAACTGTCTTTATCTCAACTCACAAGTTTTTTCACTTTTACCCCTCCAATTCTCTTCCCCATCCCACCCCGGGGCAGTGAGCAAGCAGCTGTGTGGTGCTTAGTTGCCAGCTGGGGTTAAACCATGACATCAATCTATGCAACTCTGCACTTAAAGCACGCAGAAGCATCTCATTCTCAGGATGAAAGACACAGACCTGAGATGGTCTGTGACAATCCAATTCTCTTACCAGTGTCTGTAATTGTAAAGCACTCTCCTGATCAGATTGGATGCAAATAGCCTTGCAAAGAACAAGAGAACCATGATCATTGTAGGAATAAATCATATGAATAACTTAATTTATAAGCAGAACATTGAATGAAAAGAGACATTGAAGCAATACTCTTCTACAAGAGGGAGCAAGAGGCATTTTTGGAAAGCCACAGAAACTAAGAAAGCAAAAGACATGGTAAGACACTTTAAATCTTTTTTTGTCCTCATCTGCACAAGATCATTAATTAACAGCATGAGGCTTGGGTTTAAAAATTTCAGGCTTTTCTTCCAGTGTGATGGAGAAAGACATAAACCAGACTCATTGTCTGTCTAGCTGGCCTTACATTCAATTTTCCCACCAAATAATTCTGTGCACATTAAAAAAAAAAAAAAAAAAAATACTTCCTAAGCTAGAAGTTGTAAGCAAAGCTACACAGCTAGTAGCAAATAAAACCTCATCACGGAAATTTTCAACATTGTCATTTAGGTAGCTCCCAACTGTAACTTCCCTTAGTTTATTTTTTTCTTTGTTTTTTTTTTGTTTGTTGTTGTTATTTGTCTGTTTTTAAAACCTTCTTCTCAAATTTACTGTCAATGTGCTTTTCTTGAAAAAAATTCTTCCACACAGATCTCAGAAGTACTTATCCTTATTTCCTACAGAGCAAAAGCTGACTCACACATACCATTTCCCAGAATGGCTTTCACATGCAGCTCACAACTATGGTGAGCGTATCTTCTGCTCTGCTATTCTTCGTGCTGACTGCTCCAACAGTCAGCAGCTGATGCCTTGGTAAGTTATTGCTCCATGGATGAACAGTTTATATGAGAATGGTTCAAGCCAGCCTTTACTCTTATCTGGTAGATATTCATGTAACCTTTGATACACTTTATGTATACTTTATCATGATTCAGCATGGCTGCCACCAGGACATTCAAACTCTTTCTCTTAAATTACTTTTTCTTTTAGAAGACAGTAAGAAAGGATGTCAAGAAGCTGCTATATTTTATACTGAATTGTTTCCTATGTTTTCATTTCTAGGGGTCAATCCTAATGAGTATCTGTGAGCGCAGGCAACCCTCACTGCAGCCAGGGTTAAGTAAAGCTAACTGTTGGGGCCTGCTGCTGGTGAGAAAAAACCATCCATTTCCGCTGCCATGCACTAGGAGAGAGGTTCTGCCATTATACATCACTCTTGGCTTCATAAGGCAGAAGGAAAAAGAAAAGCTGATGGTTTGCCACCCAGTGAGGCACAAGATGCTCTCTCCCTTCGCACCACCTTGTCTTCAACAAGCAGCAGGAAGGACATACATCCCAGCAACACCAAGAAAGTCACACTGCTGTTCACCAACTTCCTGAGGGATTTTTACTATTGCTCACCTCAGTAGTCTAATCTTTCATTTTTCAGCAGGTAAGAGAGGATACTGTCTTTAAAAACTAAGTTATGCTATACCTCTCTTATGCCGCATAATGTACAAGGAATATTACTTCTAAGGCTCCCTGCATTAGCATAGCATTGAAGGCCTGGAAAACAAATAGAGGCAGAATCTCTAAAAAGAAAAAATACTTTCTTGAGTCACGTCTTAGAAATAAGCAGCTTCTCCACAGGTGCCATACTAATCAAATAAACCTCCTCAGTGGTTTCAATGAACACATTTCACTTTTCATTTGCCACAGGCTAGGAGACAGCCTTTGCACTCAGTTAATCTCAGCTGACAGACACTGATTTAATCATTCACCAGCATGTAAATACACCCTTGTTCTTTGATAGTCCATGATTTGGGTATGGGGGACGATAAAGGACCAGAGAGATGTAGCATCATGTACAGTTTGATGCTGTTCAAGCCTTCACATTATCTATATGGTATCTGGCAGAGTCACTACTATGAACAAGAATCACAACTACCTCCTAGACTGTCATCCTTCAAGATTACATTGCCACCTGACAACACAAAATTGAGGCAAATGGTTGTACCCTGAAAATCACGGGAACACAGGACACCCCAGTCTGGCAGGGAGCTGGGGAGGTCTCTAGTCCCAGCCCCCACCCAGGGAAGGCTCAGTCGTGCAATCAAACTTGGCTGCTCAGGTCTTTACAAAGTCAGGGCATGAAACACCTTCAAGGATGGAGACAGCCCAACCTCCCTGGGCCCCAGATCCACTGCTGGGCTGTCCACATGGGGAAAAGACTTTCCAAACCAACTCTTCATCTTTCAAAGACTTTCAGAACAACGTCATGGTAGGAAAGCATCCATGGCAACAAAAAAGCAAGATATCTCCCTCTCCTCCAAAACAAATAACGTGATCAGCAAAAATCCATAAAGCAAATAAATAAACAATTTCATCCGTGTACTTTAACTCAGCACCATTAATTATTATTTTCATAATTTTACTACACACTTACCTTCTACTACTACCTACAGTATTTTACCTTGACAAAGCAACTGATTGGATTGATAAACTTCCCAAATACTTTTAACAATTTCATTTTGCAAAAGCAATGCCTTTCATTGTGTACCATTTCCGTATCTGACGACCCTGAATTATTGTACAATTTTATGAGCATTATTCACACCAACTCTAGTGACAAAACAGTTTGTTTATGGTATAAACAAGCTGCAAGTGTTTTATTTTATTAAGTATCTGCTGAAATGATGCTATAAACATGGAAATGCCACCCTCATTTTCATAAGTTTGTTAACTTCAGGTGGGATTTATTTTTCGTATTTTCATAGCCCACTACATTTAATGGAAATACTTACCCTGAAAATTTTGGTTAACTAATTTCGTACGATGAAATGCTCACCCCCACTACTTTCTTTGCTAGAGAACAAGTCTTATGAGGAGTGGCTGAGGTAACCGGGGCTGTTTAGTCTGGAGAAAAGGAGGCATGAGGAGAGGCCTTATAGCTTTCTATTACTACCTGAAAGGAGTTTGTAGTGAGGTGGGTGTCAGTGTCTTCTCCCAAGTAACAAGTGATAGGACAAAAGGGCATGGCCTCAAGTTGCACCAAGGGAGGTTTAAGTTGGATATTAGGAAAAATTTCTTCACTGAAAGGGTTATCAAGCATTGGGACAGGCTGCTCAGGGAAGTGGTTGAGTCACCATCCCTGGAGGTATTTAAAAGATGCGTAGATGTGGCGCTTAGGGACATGGTTTAGTGGTGGACCTGGCAGTGTTAGGTTTACAGTTGGACGCAACGATCTTATGAGTCTTTTCCAACCCAAATGATTCTATGATTCTATATCCCTGAAGATATATGGTATGAACCACAGTTCACACCAGGAAGAAGCAGCACCTCAAAAAACAAGTAGGGCTTCACCATGAGAAAGGCATGTTTGCAGGACGAAGCCTCACATCTTTTCCCAACAGCATATACCCTGTTAGCAATATGTGTTCCTGACATGCAGACTGAAACTCTTCACAACACAGAAGCAGTGACTTCTTTTAAAAATGTCATTCTGCTACCCTTATTCTTCAAGGAGTTCCTCTGTGTTCACAAAGACTGCTCTCTAGTACAATGATATTGCCCTGGATAAGTATAAGAGGCGCTAGCCCTACAAGTTTTAATGTGCTTGGTATTCATACAGCTGGTGGTAAATGAGCAGTGTAGAGATCTGAAGTTAGACATTTAGATGCAGATCATGGGGCAGTGGCATCACCTCCCAGACAACACTGTACTGCCAAACCCCGCTGGCCGTGCAAGGTGGGATTGCTTGTCGCTCACCTTGCAGAAGCTCTGTGGCACCCTCCAGTTTTCCGAAGACATATCATTAGCTTTGATCTGTTTTCAGACCTTGTTTCCACAAATTTAAGTAAGCGTACCAAAGAAATCTATGGGCAAAGGCTCTTAGGCTGACACAGAAATAACAGTCCTGGTTGCTATTGATAGGAGGTGTATCCAAACCTCAAGAAGGCGTCAGTGCAAACTCCATTTTGGCAAGTAATCCCCACTGCTTTTTGCTCGCTTCATTAGTTTGCACCCAGGAGGCACAGAAGGGACATCTTGGGAGACCAGAGCAGTGGCAGGAGCTGCTCTGAAGGCCGGATGTGCTGGTCCTACGGGGGGCAGGCTTCATCAGCACCCACGTGCCACACCAGGAGCCGTGAGGCACCATAACCGTGACCTTTGCTCTTTACCTTGAAAGGGTGCTGCCGTCTGACCTTCACCTACCTGAAAAAGGCAGCCAGGAACAGAGGTGACTGCCGGCCCCAGAAAGCTAAGGTATCTACCTGTGTTCCCACTGGCTCAGGCAGGTAACCCAGGTTTTAGCCCAAGCAGGCCTGCCATTTCACAAAAGCCTCCAGGGCTCAGGCATGGCGGCGCTTCCTCTGGGAGACAGCCGGCCTGGCAGGCAGAAGCTGGGCCCTGTTTCCATCTCGGTTTGAACCTGTTTGCTCTGGAGCTCCTCGGTCATCGGCCGTCCCCTTTCACCGTGCTCCCCCGCGCCCTCCCACAACAGACAGGTTCGCCCGCCACCGGCGCGACTGGGCGAAACCCCGCGCCGCCCAGCAGAGAGCCCCTCCGTCCCCCTGAAACAGGCTTCCCGGCCCCCGCGGCGGGGGTCTGCCACCGGGGCGGCGTCACCACCCTCGGGCTGGTCGGGGCGATCCCACCGCCCCGGTGCCTGCCCGCCACATGGCCTGGCAGCGAGGCACCGCGTGACGGTCCGGGGCGTCAGAGCCACGCGGGCCGTGGCGGGCTCCCCGCTTCACCTCCCCTTTTATCAGCGTCTCAGACCTGCTGCTGCCAAGTCACCCGACCGGCCGTTGTTGGGACTATTAACTTTTCTTCAGAGTGTTTTAATGAGGTAAATAAAAAATGGTAATTAAATCAGCATTACGTAATGTGTTTCTGATTTGTAATCTTATTTAAACTAATTAACTGACTCAGCCCTTGTTTAGTTTTTAAACTGCCCTAGTTAAGAAGCGGAGCTCTGGGAGTAAATCCAGGTTTTTTTATACAGTTGAAAGAAATTCAAGGACCTAGAAGCACTTACTAGAACCAAAATAGCAATAAGCATAGTCAGCTTTTTAGCTTTATGTCCCATGCACAGATTTATCTTTTTAATTTAAATTCCCTTATGTGTTTATGTAAAATAAATCACAACACCTATTTATTCAGAATATTCCTTATACAATTTATAAAGAACATATGTTGCTCATTTTGAAAACCGAACAACTTTTGCCAGCTGTGTTATAAGATAAGTTGTTCATGGAACATATACACATCATATATATATGCATGCGCACACGCGCGTGCGTGCACACACACACGTTTTTAAGTTAAGAAAAGGGTTATATCTTTTCATGGATTGAAACAAATGCTTCCCATACTTCAGAATATTAGCTGAGCTCTTTTTTGACATGTACATTAAGAAGAGATTTACATAGGTAGCCTGCCACATGTGGATGAATGTGAAAGAATGAGGTTGCTTTCCAAAACTTGCTGGATTCAGTAGGAAAGGATGAGATATGAACGCTTAATTTTATCCATTTGGAAGATACTGTGGATACTAGCTATAGTCAGAACATTCAGAAGTTGTTCTTGGAAGCCAAGAAACCTTTTACATCAAGGTATGTATCATAAAAGGCTTTTATTACGGATTCTTCAGAAAATGAAAAGCAAAAGGTAGAACACAATGAAAGGCTTATTTGGGTGGTTAGAGAAGAAAGAAATTATATTCATTATATTAATGAAAAAGTTCATATCTGCTTGTAAAGAACAGGAATTTGCTTGCATATACCTTCAGCCAATTAATAAACCGGCCACTTCATTATGTTGTGGAAGACAAAGGTTGACCCTCATCTTCATGCAATGTATATTACTAAGAACTTCTGCGTGGATCCTGGTTTCCAGGAAGTCAACATGAAATTTACCACTGACTCCCACGCAGTCAGGATTTCATTCTCTGTAGCATTTTAGGGCAGTAAAGCAAAAAGAGTTCAGGGAGATAAAATACACATTTCTACTACATAAGGCAATATTTTTTAGGCACGGGATAATGGTGACATGACTACGAAAAAGAAAAGGTTTTTTCAATATGGGTCTCAGCTAAAGGTTGTTAAAATCAACGGAAAGTTGCTTCAGTGAGTTTTGGATTAGGCGCGTCATGGTAAATTACAGTTTAAAAGTACAAAAGAAAGCACAGCTCAGCAAATACTGTAGGATAGGACTGCCATTTTTCTTCAAAGTCCATTGCATCCTCCACTAAAACATATAGTAATAAAAGCTGGATTCTTCAGCCTTTCAGAAAGTAACAATCATATGTAGTTCATGAGTCTAAAACATCACCTGACAAAGAACCCACAAAGAAGTTTACAAATATTAGCAGAGGCTCATGAGGCCTCTCTACTAATCTGTAGACATGGATCTCCTAAAAAGCTAAGTATGCCACTACACTATACGCTGAGGGAAATAAACAGCAGTTAAAATAAAATGCTGGGGGTTTACATATCATGGAAACTCCAGAATTAGACTAGAGCACTGCAGTGTTTAGTATTTCTTCAAGCCAGCTAAGAACAGCATGGGGTAATACCTCTGCCAGTAAGCATAACTGTGTTTAGGAGCCCAAAACAAAATTAATGTTTTCTCTGAAACTGGAGGGAAAAGGCTTAACGATATGACAACCTGACCATCATTGTAGTGTTTCTAAATACTACAATATTTACCAAAGGGTCTCCTAATTTTGACCTATGATGCACAATGCTACCACAACTATGTTTTCATTTCAATTAATTTCAACTTTACGACTGGTGGTAAAACATGACCTTTAGCATAAAGAATATGGAATACACCAAGAAAAGACCCCAAAAGGATGATGGTTTGCATTTGGCTGCTTGGTTGGTTTGGGTTTTTTCCAACTGCTGCCTATACACTGATGACTATTTCTTATCTTGAGATTGCCAGTTGATGCTATGTGCAACTTTTAAACACTGGGATATTAATTTACATCTATCAGAGATGCGGCATAAGGAATGGCATAGTTCTGTGAATCCTTAAGTCACGTATTTTTTATTATAGAGCATGTTTATGAGAGCAGCATCTCAAATGGCAGTATATACACATAATTTGTAGGCTATGTTACTGTATTCTTTATAAAGTGGACTTAATTCCATCTGCTATAACCTAAAACTTCATAGACAAAATACACACCACTTTGCCTGTCCATATTCCCACAGACTAACAGTGACAAAAGAAAGATTAAATCTATTAGTGGGAACTAAGTAGGTAATGTACAAGCACCGGCTGAGAAAAATCACCCTACCTCTTCATAGCAGTGGTTCACAAACTTGACTGGAATTGCGTGTTTATTTTCCAGCATATGCAGGTTGGTAATAAATAAACAATGAGAAGAGATCATGCATTGAGTACTGAAGCAACAGTGATCAAAAAAAATATTTCTGACCAACACATTGATTTTGTGTCTACTTTGACCTTTTACAAAGAAATAATTAGAGAAAAATTAGAAGAACTTAATCCTATGATATGCCACAGGAGTACTTAAATGTCGAACTGACTAACACATAGAAATATACGACTAACCCAGCTTTCAGTTTCGGCAGGGATGTTCTGCAAAAAATTCAAGGATTTTTTTTTAAAGGCCAAAAAAAAAAAAAAAAAAAAGTTTCCTGGTTTAAACCTTGACTTTCAAATTTTAAACAAAGTAATTTTAAGGAACATTTTTCCTACAGACTCCCCATCTCCCTATTAGCAATAGTACCGCTGTTGCAGTCATACTGGTCAAAAGTTATTAAAAAAATATTAAGACCTATCTGACCATGTTCATTTGCGCCTTCCCAAGGTAATTCTGTCATTTTGTGGCTAATATCGCAGAGGAGCATCTGTTTTGTAATTCTGTAAGTTTCACTGTATATTACATATCAGCATATCCCTCACTTCTGCTAATTTCTAATGTATTCGCATCATCTATGTAGGTGAAATTCCCTGGCATAGGTACAATACCAACTGCAGTTCTGCAACCAAGACTTTAAAATATGCTTGCTGGTTCAGTATACAGTAGAGGCTACTTTTGCTCTTTTATTTCAATTATTTTCTAAAGCTAGCACACATTCTTGTAGTACCTAAGGGTATTATATACTTGGGAAAAGGATACTACTTTTTATCTAAAAAAACATATGTATGGATTCAAATTCCAAGGTTTTTATTTTTATTGCTTACTACTTTTTTTGTTTGCATGAGTATAAATTGAGTGTTAATTAAGTTTAAAAAAAAAACCACACCCAAAACCCAAATCCAAACTAACTCAAAATTCTTACTGCACCTGGTAACTTGCCAGTGCCTTGAACATTATTTAACTATCCAGAGTTTCTAAGCCTTATTTTCTTACCGCTGTTCCACCACAGCAGGACCTTGAAAAATTTATCAAGTCTGATTTGGTCTGCAGCTATAAAAAAAAGTCTTTGGAGTTAAAAAACCTTGTACAAGTTTACTGAAAATACAACAGAAACTCAAGTTTCAGTTTGTGGCAGAGAGCAAAAAGGGTTGCACCACCTAACAGCTCCAAGACATGAAGCCAGAATGAGTAACCTTAGACATTCAATACGGCTACTATAACTACAGGAATTACATTCTTATTAAAGGCCCTTTTTTACTTAAAAAATAACTTTCTGCTGGCTAAAGATATAAGATAATATTTAATCCAAACAGTCCTTTCCATTTTAATAAGTTTGTATATTCATGGATCTGTGCATGTGTGTGTGCTGAAATTATAAATGCATATGGCTTCAGGGTTATCTTACTTATAGACCAATGTTTGTAGGGGTTTTGTAGAGTGGTAACTCTAATGAGTTAAACATGTTAACTCTCTTGTGCATTAATGAAAGAACAGGAATAAATGTGAACAACAGCACCTTCACAACAGCATTCCTTACAGAAATATTTCAGATTTTTCTAAAAACTTTATAGCAAAAAATAGCAACTTAATATTTACACTGTCCTTTTTCCAGGAACAATACTAATCATTTTCCCCCTTGTGCACCCACATATCAGGTTCAAGATTCAGTTCAGCATCTTCTTATGTGTATTAGAGCACTTTGACAGCTCTGTGCTGTATTTTTCTGGACAAATGGGTTAAACTCACCTGACCTGAAGGAGTTAGATGAAACACAGGTGTATGCTCTGTAATTACTGCAGACCTTTTTATGACTGATTTCAAGCAGATGACAGTACATTAATGGAAACCTGTGAACTTCTCAGATTTTGTCTCTCCTTCCTCCCTTCTACCTGTCCCTCCCTGCCCTCCACAAATATACACACACCTTGTGCACTTCTGAAAAAAATCTTACAGCTCCCTTTCTAGCCCAACTTCCTTTCATTGTGATTGCTGACAACACTTCAGAGCAGTGTGAAGTCAATCTCTCTGTGCTACTTGAGCAACTTAACATGAATTTGGAAAAGCACGCAAAGCCAAGACTAGGACTTCATTCAGATCAGCCTATCTTTCAGTAGTTCAGGTTTCCATGCAGTTGCTAAAAACTCGCATTGACATGCAAATGAGACCAATTGGATAGTTAGACAATAATCTTTACCCTTATGAACAGTTATAGCAAGCAAATCTCCAAAGCCCCCAATGCTTTCATGTTTTCAAGCAGTTTTCCAGGAGGTGCTGTATATCTGAATAACAAACAGTATCCCTTTAATGCCTACGCTAAAAGTGAAACACGAACAACAATAGAGCCTTTTCAGGACAGCGGTATGATATCAGTAACGGCAAGAACATGAGAAAATCCAATTCTCTCATGAAATTCACCTTGGCCTAGGGCTGTGTTTCTCCACCCAGTGGGTGTGACTGACAGGCAAGCATTGCACAGGGCCCACTAGTCACACCTCACACTTGCAGAAAACAAACCAAGAAAACCAACACCAAAAATACCAAAACCTGATCCCAGGGTGCAGCGAAGTTAAAAAGCCTGCTCATCAGCCTGCCCCAAGCTCTTCCCAAACCCTCTCCAACCTGAAGCTGTCCCATAGCAATGTATGCTTTTCACATGATGTTCTTCTGTTCACTGGCACCAATGCACTTCCACATGCGGGAGCAGAACAGGGGTGTGTGACCTGTTCGCAGCAGACCGAGGCAACATCACGACTGGCAACACAGAGCTCCACCAGCAGCAAAGCAGCCACTGGAAACCAAGAATATGCCAGCACATTTTGTGGCCAATTTTTCCAAAGTCATTCTGGCATTAGCCTTCCTACATACACAATTGTTCAAAATTAAGTTCGTGTAACAAAGTTAAAAAATGCTCCATATCAAGCCAGTTTGTCTGCTATAGGTTTAAAGCCCTATGTTCCCCCAGGAAACACTAGCACTACATTATGGCCCCTTTCTTCAATTTTAATCAAATGAACAATCAAATTATTTCCATATGCATAGCTATTGATAACAGCATGATATAAGTATTCAGGAGATGGAAGCAGCACATGAAGACAGATCGCCATGACAGTAAGAATAAAACTAAAGCTTTATACATAGTTTAGTCTACAGGTTACCACAGTTTGTTAGGCAGTATGTGTATGTATATAGGAGACAGCCCAGAAAACATTAATCTAGGAAGACTGTCAAGCTTGCAAGCCTACACTGTTTCCCATACACAAGTTGGCTTGTATGACAAGTTGGCTCAGTCACAGCAAGTGTGGGTATCTTTGCACAGCTCTCACCTATACCATTTCAAACTATACGCCACAGCCTAACATTAAGTTCATGTAGATTATAGGCAATCACATGAGGATCTCTGAGTAAAGGCATATGTCAGCACCAAAATGATAGCTGCCTTCCTAAATTTACTAGCGTAAGTCCCTTTTAATAATCAGCAGAAGCAAAAAAATGTAACCAGTGTGTTGCAGCATTTAAAAAAAAAAGACTAGGCTAAACATACATAATAAAAATCACGTTAGGAAATAATATTTATTAAGTAATGAAGCTTTAAAAAGAAGTGCAGTGATTATGGGGCAGAACAAGGCAAATTCTCTGGACTGTATCCTTCCATGAAATTAATAGGGCAGAACCACAGTAAATTGACATATCTGGATTATGTGTTAAAAAATACTTTTTCCTATGTTTCCATACTTCATTCAAGTATTCTCGCAGACAGCTGAAATATGTTCTCTCGACTCATGACCAAGACTGGAATGTTTTAAATCTTTAGAAAGCCAAGATAAATTCTTAGCCCAAATAACAAACTCATTACTGTCTTGAAATCTGTAAAAATTACATTTGTGCCTCTTAGGAAATACCATCTCCTCCTTACAGGGATCACAGACTGATTTTAACAACCTGTACAGCCTGAAGACCCTTGGATCAGATGACTACCTATGTTCAGTCCCTGCTAACAACAAATTCAAGGTTGATGGCCTGCAAGGGACAATTTTTAAAACAATTTTGTTCCTGTTCACACATAAGCATACCCACAGTCCTTCCTTCTGTGGGGCAGGTTTGTCAATTTTAAGGTCACAAAATAAACAGCAGCGATCAAGATCATCTTGCTGATTTCAGGCATTCCCAGGAGAAAGCTTCCTTAAATACCCCATAAAATCAAGCTCTGTGAAAACTCTGCCGTGAGGTTTCACTTTCAGGTACCTGAGAAAATTACTATCCCCACCGTGGCACTGAAGAACATCCAAAACATTCACCAACAAAGAAACGAAGCTGCATGATTACTCAACTCCTTCACTGTTACTAATGTTCTTTGCTTAGGGGGCAAGTATAGTTGGCAGTGTGTAAATCACAACGCAGCAAAGCACAGCTGGAAGGACAGCGACAGACAACCCACCTTTCAGCACAGACAAGTAATAGTAATAATTGCCATCCACAGTTACAGAGGTTTCTTCTGTTGTGTTACTAATAGCAGAGGGCATACATGTGAGTAAATTACTCCCTGGTATGCAATGAATTCAGAGTATGTGGCTTTGTGTGTATGTAGTTAGAAGTGGTTGTCCACAAGCAATGTTTGACTCTAGGAAGCGCACTGTTATTCCATTAATTACATTGGCAGCTCTTTTACCAAGGTCTAGGTCTATAATTAACTTTAGGAATAATACTGTGTATGAAATTGTTAAAGATTTACTATAAGATAACTTGCAACCACCTGTATGAATGAACAAAACAACCAACAATAAATTCTTTTCCATACCTTCTCTTTGCAATCTCTCTCTACCTTCCTTCCTCCTGCCACCACCATATGCCTAGGAATATTCCTCAATGCTAAGTCCTTCCCAGTGTCCAGGAAAATACTTGTAGTTAAACAAACTAACTGAGTAAGAGACAATCAAATGCTGCTTATTATGAAGGAGCTTATTGCTGAAAGGATCTTTCTCTTTTTTCTCTCACTTGTTGCTGTTACTTTAAAGAAACACCCTCTCTTTAAAGGTGTGCAAGGTAGGGGAGAGGCCGAGCAGATAATGAATAAAGTGAATAGTCTCTTTTGAAGAGTGAAATACGAAGCTGTGCTTTGCAACCTGGGCTTTGATGAATCATCTGAACAGAAGGCTTTCCCTACAATCATGCAGTTTTACAACTCATGGCCAACAGTCATGCTGCATTTATGCCTACTATTATCAGCCTTAGTGTTTAGTGAAAAACCAGGAGATTAAAGCATTAGGTTAATATCATAGTCATGATAAGAAACATTACAGAAATAAAAGTGGTAGTTGTATTTTTCTTGCGTCAGCTTCACAAGGTGGAGAAAAGCTGAATAAAAATCAGTGAACAAAATTCATCTGGGGGAAAAATGTACAACACTGTTCAGTTCAGGAGGTTTCAGATTTATGTTGGTGAAGTTTAGGTTCTGAACGGCTATTTACTTATTATTAGAACTTCCCAGTTATAAATATTACCTTAACCTTAATTTTCTTAGTAGTTACAACAGGGTCACAGATATTAACGTAGCTGCAGAACCAACTGCAAAGTGTAGTACCAAATTCCAAAGGAACTTGACTGCCAAATACAGTAAAACTGCAGGAGTAAGCAAAAACAAACTGGGGGGAGGGGGGGGATAAATCCACAAAACCAAAAAAGGTTGTTATATATCATTAGCACCTCACATTTCACTGAGCTTTACTCAGAATTCCTCTTAAAATGTTGAGTGTTCACTCCCTTTGTGAGCAGTTTGCAAAACTGTAATCCATACACTCCTATTGCCAAATATTTCTCTGTATTCCTGTTTCAGCTGTGTGCTGTGTACTTTCCATTTAGCCGAATACAGAAGAATAGAAAGAAAATACAAATGTTGGCATAGGTGATTTCAAGCCTTAGTTGTTTGACCTTTTTGTATGAGCTTTTGGCATCTGTGACTTGGCAGGCAGAGTGCAGGCCAAGCCAGGACAAAGAGGAAGACAGGAAGCAGAAAGCTGGCCATGTCTCCTTGGCAGTCAGTATTGCAACAGGGTGAAAAACCACATCGTTGCCAAACCAGAAACAGTGGGGGAAGCCCAGATAGTTGGCAAGTCACATATGGCTGTATTGTACATCCTAAACACTGAATGCCTGATAAACTTAAGTGCTATGCCGGAGCCTAATCTATTTAAACTGTCTTCTGCTGTACAGGGGGGTACTTCATTTGTCCTTTTTTTATGTGTTTCCTAAAGAACTGACACAGCATTGTTACTACCATCTAAGGGCTGGCAGGTTAAAAGCTTGATGCTACATCAGTATGAGCTTTCAGCTTGCTAAAAAATCTTTCTAAAAAATCCTCTAAAATAATGCCAGAGCAGGGGATCCCCAACACACACACTCATTTTCTGTCCCCAACCCCACTCATGGGCATCCAAGCTTTCAAGCACTCCTAGGATGCGCAGTGCACAGCCAATTGCACCAAACTGCATTTACCTCTTTGAAAATATTATTTTAATTCTTGCCACATTGGTTGAGCAGGAATACTGGACTCCAAGCGTTTACCGAAACATTATTTAAACATCCAGCTTCAAACCTGTGATCTGGGATAAGAGAAGGTCTTTGGGTAAAGGTGGCTGTCAACCACACCTGCATCCTCCCAAACCCCTGAATGGAGGGATGCTGTTTCAGGCTTTGCTGTGGGTACAGTTCCCACTCCAGGTGCAGGTGGATGTAGGTCAGTTCCAGCAATAAGCTCTGCAGATTGCTGCAGGCTGCCTGAGGCAGTGCAGTAGTGGTGCTTGTGGCCACAAAGGCAGAGGTGGGAAACCCCAGGACATCGGCACCACCAGTGGTGTGGTATAGATGTTTCCTCCATCAGTTACTCAAGGCTCCTTGCACTTAGAGCAGACCACGAATTTCGAAGGGGACGTGGCAGAGCGTGGTACATGTTGCTGCTCTCCCCAAGAAGG
Organism: Astur gentilis; assembly: GCF_929443795.1. NCBI lineage: Eukaryota > Metazoa > Chordata > Aves > Accipitriformes > Accipitridae > Astur > Astur gentilis. The sequence goes on along the minus strand of NC_064919.1, from coordinate 53,568,297 downwards.
CCTGGCTCCTGGCTGGACCTGGAGATTGGCTTACATATAGGAGACCCTCAGCAGCTTCACAGGGACTCTGCTCTCCCAGAGTGGTACAAAACAGTCTTGTCCCAAACCCAACTGTTTAGGAGGCTTATTGCTAGACAAAACACAAAAGCTGTTTCCTTTCTAAATATCAACCATGCTCCTGTAAAGCCTTGGGAAGGGAGGGGGGGATTGCAATTTATACAGATCTTTATTTACCAATTATTCATTAAATCAGTGTTGTAGAAGGTCACTGATAATCTCGTTGTAGTTGTAGAATGCATTTCTCACTTTTGCCTTTCAGGTCTTTCATTCCTGTGGCCAGGCTTTTACTACCACCATTTACTACAACCCATTTTATTGTACGGAACACCAATGAATTACAAAGCATCATTTTTTAAAATGCTGATTCTGCCTATGTGCCATGATCAACATTCTCACAGACTTCGGTAGCCAAATAAAGGTGTATTGGGTCTGGCTGAGATGGAGTTAGTACTCCCTATAGCAGCCCTCATAGCACTGTGCTCTGCAGCTCTGTAGCTAGAAAAGGTGTTGATAACACACCAGTGTTTTGGCTACTGCTGAGCAGTGCTGGCACAGCATCAAGGCTGTCTCTCCAACATTTTTGCCCTCCCCTCCATGGCAGGCTGGGGCAGGGCAAGATCTTGGGACGGGACATAACCAGGACAGCTGACCTAAACTAACCAAACAGATATTCCATACCATATGACGTCAGCTCAGATATAAAAGCTAAGTGAAGGGAGACGGAGGGGGGGGCATTTTTGTCTTCCGGAGCAAGCACTACGCGTACTGGAGCCCTGCTTCCCAGGAAGTGGCCAGACATCGCCTGCTGATGGGAAGTAGAGAGTAACATCATTTGTTTCTTCTTTGCTTTCGCGCGCGACCTTTGCTATCATTTTATTAAACTGCCCTTATCTTGACCCACGAGCCTTTCGTTATATTTTTCTCTCCCCCGTTCCAGCTGAGGAGGGGGAGTGATAGAGCGGCTTTGGTGGGCACCTGGCATCCAGCCAGGGTCAACCCACCACAAAAGGAGAGAAGAAGGATCTCGCTCATGAGGTCCTTTGCCACCAAACTGAATTTTTATTGCTGATGAAATAGCCAAAGTCTATTAAAAAGTTTCATTTTACTCCTAAAAGCATTCTTTTCTCTGCTGCACTTGCACTCTAATCACAGTGACAATGCTGAATTAATTAAGGGAACAACACATAAGGAAAACAGCTAGATAATTCCAATTTATCAGCACAATTGATTTATTGATTGATTGGTAGAAAGAGTAAGGAGACAATCAATTAAAAGCAATTACCACTTCCTACAACAGGAGTCTAAGAAAATGTCTTGTGATCACAAGGGACAAAAGTTATGCTGAATTCCTGGAATAATCAATTGTGTGGGATCCCATCCATAAAATATATTCCCTCCCTCTTTATAACCCAACAGGTTACAGAAACAGAATTATCTTTATAACTGGACCCTAGCTTATGTTGTTAATGCTTTGACATCTGCTTTTGCTGACTTTCTTCAATTATCTTTTTAATATATCTCTCTAGTTACACTTTAGTACTTACTAACCTAATCAAATTTATTTGATGTCTACTGTAAAAAAGTAAAACTACTTTTTAAAAAACAGCATTTAAGATTAATTCACTTCAATGAAAATTAGGAATGGGCAAATCAATTGGAAGAAACTCTTGTTTTTCTGATGGCCTAAACTCACATTAGGATCAAACTTTCTCGAACTCATTAAAAACTGAAGCAGCTAATTCCACTCGCTTGCTTTTGGGCCATAACATGCCCATTTACAAACTTACTGGTAAACTACGCCTTCAGTGATGTTCACAAACATTGTCACTTTTATCTACTTCCATATCGTTCCTTCCCCAGCTTGAAGTTTAAAGCAAAACCCCTTCACCCAGCCCTCAATAAGTTTCTGCACAATAGCTGAAAAAACACATGAAGACACTTTGGTGCCCTTCGCCAGTCATCAGCCTGCCTCACACCACCACCACCTCCTGGCCCCACACACATGAAAACCAAAGCTGAATGCTCTGTGGGGCAGAGACCATCATCTAGACTGCTGCGGGACAACCAACAGCCTTTCTGCTGCTGCTGCTACTGCATAATTATTGACAACCATGAGTGGCTTGGCCTGGAAATACAAATGCCAAAATGAAAGCAGACAAGATAGCAGTTTCTTGGATGCTAGTCCAAGTTTCATGGGTAAAGAAATCTCAACACACTTTCAAAAAAGATACAATCTTTCCTAGACCTCAGCTTATCCAAACTGAACTGATCCTTTGAATCCTAAAGTCTGTCATTCCTAGAGAACATGCTAATCTAGTTCTGTGACTGTGCTAACTCTGTTTTGCCTAGACCCTGAACACCGAGCCCTCCATACCGGGGACGGTCCCTCTGACGCAGTGTGATCCTTCACAGGATTGGGGAGCTCCTGACTGTGAGGAAGGACTCAGCATTCTGGCCTTTCAAAGACACACTGGAGCTTTTCATTCTCACAAAATGCAAAAAGAATTAGAGAGAGTTACTTTAATGTATCTGATAGTGAATAGAAAGATATTATCTGATGTGTATTCTTATATTATAAAACATTATCCAGTTTCACAAAGTCAATTAACTCATCTCATTATAAAATACTGTAACCTCCAGCATTTTGAAGTTTGCAGGAAAGGATCTTTGGCTGCTTTTGCCGTCTAAGGCTGAATAATGCTCGTGATTGGAAATTATTTTTCTTTTACTCTATAAGAACAATTACCACAGCTATCACACAATTATTGCAATTATATTCATAAGAACTGCTGTTCAGAGCTGTTCTCTGTAGCACCATTCTGCAACACCAGGAACATTTGTCTTTTCTAATGATCACCAGCACAAATGTCCTTTTGTAGCTCTTTAAGTGATTTCATTTCTTTCTATTAATATCCTGTTACTTGCTTTGGGAGAAACCAAAGGAGACAGGCCCCAATTAATATATGCTTTTAAAGCAAAGGCTTTTAGTGAAGCCAGAGCTAAGGCATTTTAAAACAGGAATTGACACTTCCCTTTATGACAGCCTAACATTTTCAATGTGCCTTGCTAAATGGATAGAAAGCCCCCAAAATACTTCAAATCTGTGTTTCATAAACTGTACTCTAAGAGAAGTAGCAATAAAGTTTATTGCAGACCTAAAGTATCTGCATAAACCCCGTTAATTGAAAAGTGGGTGGAGAAGGCTGCCAAATTAAATGTTTACATTAGCACAGCTGTATTGTAAAAACATTCTGCCCCCTGTGCTTTGTAATTATAAGATATTTCTGGACTGTGTATCTCTGCAAAGTTTATCTCTACTGCCAAGAGTGTTTTGGCACAGAGTGCCTGCAATTTTTGGCAGCCAGAGAGCTCTCAGCGCAGGCAGTATCTAAAATGGCTGCCAAACAGTTATCCTGAAATGTCGTCGACCTAGTGTCGTCCTGTGCGAAGGGCAAAAGCCAAAGCTGGTTTTAAAACCTTTTGATTGTTTTAAATGAGGCAAGGAGCTGGGTTTCCAGACAAGCAGAGGACCTGGCACCACAGGTTAGTCCCACCAGTCTCACCAGAACACCATGCACAGTGGCGGGTGGGAAGGCATATGGACTGCTCTGAGTATCCCATAACTGGGAAAAAAAGGGGGGATAAGGGGTCTCCTGAAGGGAGGCTTAATTTCATTGTTTTAAATTATGCATAAACTGCCAAACAATCCCCCTGTGCCAGGAGCATATGCGTTGGGACCTTCGCAAAGCACAGCTATTCTGCGCTTAGTCACAAGGCAACAGCAATGTCCCAGACACCTGATACCTCCGTCGCACTGACTGCATTTGTCCACTTTTAAAGAAAGTCTCTCTCTTTTCCAAGCCACCAGCAAAATGTACAAAATTAGTCCACAGATCTCAAGCCTCTGCTGTGCCAGCCTCTCTGTATTTGATTTTGAGAGGGACATCCTCACCAAGCTATCCCACCCTTGGCCAGAAATAGGAAACCTTAGCTATTCTGTCCTGGGCCTGAATAATAAAGGCGTGAGAGTATTCTTTCATTGTGTCCATTGTCAAGCCTAATATAAATGGAGACGTTCCTTCGGCCTGCTTACTGTGCTGTAATCATAACTGACTATGGCTGAAGCAGGGGCATTTCAAGCCTTTGCTGAGACCACCGATTTCTTACTGCTCACTGAACAATTTCTCCATAGTCCCAGGTAGACCTGGTGGTCTGGGTAATGACAGGTGACACCTGAGTGTATCATGATGTTTCCACTGAATTTCCTTTAAAAAATATAACTCTCCAGGCATTTTATCATTACTTGGAATTAAAAAAGAAAATAGGAAGTGTCCACACCAGAAGAAAATAGTCCATTAGTAGGAGAACCACAACCTTACAGACACTAAGTGAATACAAACGTGTGGGTGTTGTCCCTGTCTATTTACTGTCTTAAGCCTCCCTATCAACTATCATTATATAATAACATCTGAACAGGAGCTTTTTATTAAAATGCTGGTCTACTGATCCATGAACTGCTTATTGTCTATGGCCACATTGCTGCATCAGAAGACTTCAGAACGAGCCCAGTCAATTATTTATATAACTTTTATTTCATTTCTAACGCTTTCTACTCTATAGAGCAAATCTTTGTCCCTGTAAATACAAAGGACATTCACTGTGATAGTTCTGTTCACTCAACAGGCGTCTGAATTAAGTGACTTTCACCCTCTGTTTAATTAGTAATCAGGGTCAAAGTCACACAGCTATGTAATGCTGATGTCCTTGTAAAGTACCAGTGAGCTACGGTTAAGGTTCCAAAGAGCATGGGGACTGCATCAGCATGCAATTTCAATTGGTCTCTCTTCTATTAATATTTAATAAGTGCACCTTTAAACTGCTCTCTACCAAAAAATTAAAACACACAAACAAACAAACAAAAAAACCCCAAACAAACCCAAAGCTAGCAAATATTTTATCAGTCAGATATGTACACGGACATCTTTGTCACCTCTGTTTTCCAAAGAATCTGCCATGGTTAATCTCCTGTGTGTAAAACATTATCCTCACAAAATTATGTCATTTTCTCTATCTTCTTATCTGCTGCTTAACAGCCTCTACAGATGAAGCTTTATTCTGTGAATATCATGCCACTCTTCTTCCTTTCAAATGCACTTGTTTATTTTAAAAATAAATACCTACCTGTTGCACATTTCTCCTCCTTGCTGGGTTAACATGGCAGTATCAGTTACAGCACTAAAAAATACAGGCCATTTTCCCCTATGGAAGAACCAAGTACTTAGTTTACACGGAATCTCAAAACTGTCCCTTTTTACCTAGCTGGACTTAAAGAGATATTAAAAGTGCTCATGAATACATTTCTATTAATTTACTAAAGACAAAAAATAGACATATAAGAACAGCCTTCTCAAGATCAAATTCCAGTGTCTCACTTTATCTGTCCGGTCTGATATCAGGCCAGCAACCTGGGATAAAGACTAGTATGTATTTGCAAGTAACTCAGCACTTCCGTGCTGTAAGCAGTAAAGAAATTAGATCCCATCCCCAGTCCCCGGATTCTGCATGCTACTGCCAACAGGTTTGCTAAAAAAAAAAAAAAAGTTAATAAATTTTAACTCTTCCATGTTTCAAATTACTGTGAAATTCTATTTAACATATTAAAAAATGCCATGATATTCATGCTGTAATTTTAATGCAGCAGGAAACATCCCTGTATCTTAACTGTTCCACACATGTATTTAGAAAGGCCTCTACCAATTGGTTCACATCTTCACTGGCACTGGCACCTGGGTTTCTGAAGTATTCAAAGGAAAGAAGGATGATGGGGGTTTTTTTGTTTTTTTTAATATACAGTTACTCCTACGTTCTCTTCCTTTTGCTGTGAATTTTCAAGACAGGAAAAATCAAAGTATTTCTTCTATCAGGAGCATCACTACAGATGTTTCAGCTTTACAGAAGTGTTGTAAGACCACCTCTTTCCTTACATTCCTTAACTAATGGCTAGGTCTAAATTCCATAAAAATCTGTTGGAAGAGAACACTGAAATTTGTACTTGATTCTGAAAAATGAGGAGGCAAAAGTTATCATAAGTTAATTCTGCTTCTTGCATCAACTTATTATTTATTGTGCACGTCTAGAGATCTCTAATGTATCTTGCCTAAAGTATACAAAAGCTGTATGCAAAAAACTAAGTTGCACAGATAGATAGTTGAAAGTCAAGATTTCACAGTCAGTGTTGGCCATACAATTTTTTCTTAGCTCTCTGGGCCATATGCAATGTAACATATTGTAATCCTTTGTTCATATTCTGCCTCACATGAGGCTAATGTCTTAAATATTCATGCATTGAAGGTTCTATATAAACTTAGAAAGAAGCTGAGTTCAGAAATTATATCCATGCAGCATGTGTGCACATACATATGTGTAAAAAAAAACCCAAAAATATTTATTTTGCAAATAGAGTCTCTATTAGCAGAAGGATGCCTCCACTTTATTTTGAAAATCTATTCCTGACTCCAAATCTTCAATTGGAGATGATCTACTGAATGAAACATCTCCTTGGGAGCTTTGTTCACTAACTACAGATGCTTTTGGCCATCTTTAGCTGTGTCAGGCCTATTGACACTAGGCAGTTCCTCAGTTCTTGTGTAGACCATCACCATCAGAGATTAAAGAGAGGAGGGATCTAGGTCAAACTACACCCAGGATTCTGAAGCACTATTCCTAGGAAAATACTGTGCACACCACCACCAAACCTAAAATAATCACTGCAGCACTCTTCAGTAAGGGTCATTTCCCCAGCAAATGCTTGTTTTTCATTCTCCAGGTAATTTTCCCAGGAAAAAACTGTAAATGAAACCACAAGCTCTTTTCATTTTTATACCAAGAAAGAATGTACTTTATGAGTCTTCTTATACATGCAAACTATTCTCATCTTTTTTGCTCAAATTACATGCAAAGCACAACTGCTTTCTAAAGGAGCAAGCTTCAAAAATTTCAAGTTCAAATGAGAAGTCTGAAAGCAGAATGGAAGTTGTTATGCCAACTTAACAGTTGTCAACATGTGCTAATACAGTTAACTATTTAAACAGACTAAGGCATTTTTATTTAAACTTTCTGCTTTGCTACTAACTCTTCATTCCATCACCTACTGAATTTCTCTTCCACATTTCTTTCTCTATTTCCTATTGTTGTCTTCATTAAAGCTATGATTATTTTTTTCTCTGATAGTATCTACCAGTTTTAGAGAAAAGCATCCAAGGACTGAAAATTGGGAGGCTTCTCAGAAAAAAATGTCTCTAAGAGATTTTTGTTATTTTGAAATCATGGAAGGAAAATTAAGGAAACTACCTTCTTTTAAAAAAGAGTTCATATGTCTTTATGCAATGAACCATCTCTGTTCTTGTTCCCAGACATTAGAAACTGTTGAGAGTTTTACCTTGTCTTATCTATTTCATTGTCTGAGCAACTTCTGAATCTTAAAAATGTGTAACAGAAACTAATTCCATTGCCTGTTGAGGAGAAATGTTTGCAAAATAACACTGAAATCACATCAGACAACCAGCCTACCAGCAGCTGACTTCTGGCATTAATTTTGAAGCTAGTTGCATTACATTAGCCCTTCATATGTTATGTACTATGTACAGGCTGCCTACATCTCCACAGCAATATAGTCCGCACAGTCTTTCTCATCATCTTCTGCAGTGGCTCATTTGTTGGGACACAGTAAAGTCCAGACAGAAGCTTTCAATGCTTCTTTTTCTGCACCAGGAAAGAGTATTCTCTGGGCTAAAGGTGGGGCCTGCACTGAAGGGAACATTCACAATACAAATTTAATATTCTTGTAGTGCAAAGTTTTACATTATGAAAAGAGAAAGACAAAAATGTGATTAGCAAACATTAAGAATATCATTGACAAAGACTTAACATTTACTAGAAGGCAATTGCTTGAAAACATGGTTTTAATTGTGCATACATATTTTTATTCATTAAAATGAATAACCAATAAAATCCCACACTATGGTGTCCCAGCCTCATAACACATTAATAAAGTTTCTTAAAGGTTTTGGCAGGGGGCCAGCACAGTCCATTAACTCCTTGCAAGTTGTAAAAAGAAGTAAAGTCATTTCAGGCTGCTTTGTGGTTATGAATGAAACAGCAGGCAGTCTGTATGGAAACGTCACTTTGGATATGGCATTGGTAATGGATGCTTTGCTGCTCAATCAAAGCAGTATGGGGATAAGTTAATGCACTGAATCACAGTCTAAATCCTGGTGCCCTGCAAAACTAATTTAGTTAAAAGTGGAGGGAAAATGGCAAAAGATTACAAGTTATGGAGCTCTGTGTATTTTCATAGTAGGCTGTCACATTGTATCAGGGTAAACTTGCCCACTGTGAAACCAAAAATTATATGATCAGTTTTCAGTTATTCAAACAATTCTGTAAAGCTGCTTGATAAGATCAATCACATTTTGCGTATTACTATTAACAAATAACATAAGCAAATAAAGCACCATTTTGCCTTATCTTAACCTTTTCTGTCTGAAATGTACAAGACTTTCTAATTTTCTTGTTTTATTCTTTTACACAAAGGAGCATAAATAACTTAAGCAATTGGTAACTAAGTGGCTGTCTTTAGCTCTGTCAAACAATTTGAATTAAAGTGCTATACTTTCCCCTTAAGCTTTATGATACCATCTGTTCTGCCTTTTCATGACATTACAAACATTCTGTTTTGGAGAAGGGATTTAGTGTTTTGCATCCTTTTTAGAGGAAAAGGCAAGTTTGAATGGTGTTGAATATTCTGAGAGCCATCCAAGATTTTCCAAGTGAGGGAGCAAGTAGGCTGTAGGATTAGAGCATTTTTCTTAAAGTGTGGCCAGTCTTTCCTCTTGCCTTATCATTAAGCATCAATATGTACTTTAAGATTAAAAACATATTCTGAAAAAACCAGCATATTAAAGAGGTTTTTTTAAGGAACAGTAAATGGAAAACAACTTGTGGAACAAAAGTCTGTCCACTCCTTAGCAAAACAATTAAAATGCCACAGAGTGTTCACTGATGCTGTAATAATAGTTTTAGGTATTTTGACAACAATTTCAAATTCAAAACTTAAAAAGTTACATAAAATTTCCAGTGTGCAAACTTCCCTGAAGAATCTGGGAGGGACAACGAACTGATCAGCTGGAACGATGTATTAATCTTTTACCTCTGACAGCCCCAGCTCAAGTGTGGCTTAAATCACAAATGCAGAAGTTGTTTGTCTAGCACGTAGTGGGAATTTGCCACATTACAAAACCACAAAATGTGTTAAAATTAGCAGTGTCCTCAGAGGATGCTGAGTAGTGAAACAGACGGGTTGTTGAGGCCAAGGGTGAAACCCAATAGCACTCGCTACAAAAGCAGCTTACAAAATAAATGACACAACTATGTCAAATTCCTATTGATCTAGCTGCCACTGGGCACCAACCATTTCATCCATAGACAGCAATGACATATTTCTGTATCAAAGACAGCCTAACACTTTCAATTTCAATACATAAGATAGTTTTCAAAACTCATTTAGGCTCCTGGAGATGTACCCAATTCATTTACATGATATGAAATATGTTTACTCAGGATCATACCTTTCTGATCCAAAGTACATCAAGCAACCTGGTTATCTAAAGATTTTCCATTGGCTAGGGATGGAAAATAAGTGAAGACATAGTGATGTTAAAACAGTTAATAAATCATGTGGCCCCCAAAATGTTTAGAACCATAAATGTGTACTTAAATCTATGCAGTGAATGGCATCTCTCAATGACTCCAAGGTAAACTAGGAATAATTCTACAGACTTCATTAGAGCTACTGCAGATTTATGTAGCCAAGTGCAAAGTTTGGCCCAAGAATTGCATTTCACACACAACTGAATGTCAGCCATCTCTGAGATATGCTTTTTTAGCCACATACGACTCACAGACGCCACAGTTTATAAGCCTAACCTAATAAATCCATACTGTTGAATACACATCTAACTTGTGAGTAGTCATATTGAAGCCCAGTGGAATAATTTAAGCAGGAAGTAAGATATTCCACCTCAGCTTTCCAAAAAATTAACGTTCTTACAGAAAACAATCTGCAAATCGTAACAACAGATCTGTCAACCTTGCGACTGAAAAAAAAATACCATATGACAGAAACTGCATTGAGTATTTAAGCTGGACATGATACATGAATCTAAGTTGAGTTGTTTCAAGTCTTGGAGCTCTTAGGAAGGAACAGTCAAATTGCTTTTGTTTCTCAAGTGAAATACTCATTTTTCCTGCCAGCATTCACCTTGAGTAGGAGTAGCAAATTGCCTGTGAAAGGTGTTTTTGAAAATGCCCCTCCCCGCCCCCCCCCCCCCCCCTTAACTTCTGGAAAAGATTATCTGACACCATATGACATGTTCATCTTTCAAAAAATACCATATTCCATTAGGATACCCAGGCCCACAATTCACAGGCATAGAAACCTATAACAGAGGATGGAGATCTCAAAATATGACCCTAGGCAGTTTTTGTGTACTCCATATAAGAAATTTGTTTTCCAAAATTGAACACACAGGTTATGCACCCTGAGTAATCTCTCCTTCCTAATAACATAAGGGACACATATGAACAGTCATGTCTCCCAGCATGACACAGTTCCAAGTGATCATTTGCACAACTATAAGGATCAGTCCCTTGGGGTTTTGATCAGTCCAGTTTGGGCTTTTTGCTCTTTAGCTTTGTTTTGCTTGGGTTTCTTTTTCAGTGTTTGGCAAAAAAAGAGTGAAGGCTCTTCATCTGTGCTGAAAGGAGGAGACCTTTTTCAAAAAAAAGTTCTTGTTTGGTTTTTTTATTATTTATTTGGTGATTGCAGTCAGAAGTTTGGAATGCTGGAATAGTCGCACAAGAGACTGATTACTGGGTCAAGTGCTCTTGTCTTAACATGGATAACAACAACCAGCCTATTCAAAATAGTAGTAGGAAAAGATCCTGTATTACATAGTATAGACTTGTTTCCCTAACAAAGGAAAAATGCACTTCTATTTTGTTTCTATAATGCTTTTTATATTATAGAAAGATGATGTCAACTCTTCTTTAACTGCTCTTAGATCAGTTCCATGAAAAGAAATTCTCAGATGACTCGAGAACAGTCTGCACTAGTTGAATATAATCTCTTTTACAGATGAGATTTCCTGAGGTGTGGCCTGGGCACAAACCACAGACATGAATATTTTGCTAAAATTTAATCTACTTAGTCACTTCCAGTTTTGATAGCCATTCCTGGCATGTACAAGATAACACCACATGCCCAAGACATGACCAGTCAGTAGAGCAACCAGAGTCTTCAACACCAGCTGACAGCCTAGTGCACCATTTACCAACATTGGAACAGGCCTGATTTATTCCCAAAGAGCAGCTTTTGTTAGGAGCCTCTCTAAAACCAGAGGATGGACCAATGTGGAGTGCTGTTGCATGATTGCCATTAATGGACTGCAGCTCAGTTGAGAAGTAAAATGGGGCAGGGTCACACTTTTCCTAGACTGCCAGCCCTGCACATGCAATCAGGGCTTTGCACCATCTCCAGTAATAACAACACCAAACTAAAATATGTATGTGAACAACTGTGCAAACCCATCCTTCTCTGATCAGCTGAATTAAGCAATCTTTTCTCTGACTCTCCCATTCTTCTGTGCCTCTCCTCAGCTGCAGTGGGTGGTGGAGGAGAAAGAGAGCAGAGACTGCTCGAAGCTACCTCCCTCCCACCCCTCTCTCATTTTGGAGAAACTTGGTGTTCTCTCTTTTGTTCCTGGGAGAAGAGAGTGTGAAAACTGCAAATGACATTTTTTGGTTGGCACAGGAAGAAGATGTAGCAAGACCTGTCCACACTGGTGACCAGCAAAGAAAGCTGGGGTCTCCACAGTGGAAAAAAGACCATGAAGCTGAGGGTCCTGATGAAAAGCCAGAGGTTAAGCAGGCCTGAGGAGGAGGCATGGCAGGGACACAGAGCAGTTGGCAGCCAGCACAGGAGGGAATCTGCTCCCTCCATCTATTCAGTAACAGAATCACCCTAACACCTACTCGCGGTTCAACAAGAAATGCAGAGTCTTAGCAGGAGACTTAGTAACTCTCCTTCCCCAAAACATGGATAAGTACATCTCCTGGAGACATGGGCAGGTATTCACTGCAAAACAATAACCAATATGGGGTTATTTCTGCAGTGTCACTTGTAGGTTCATTCATTTCCAAAAAGAAATGGAAGTGCTCCTCTTTACCGAGTAAGCCTTGCTTTTGGCTTTATAGCTCTAAACAGGCATGTTGATTTGGGATTCATTTCTCTACAGATACCACTATAGTAGGAATGCCATCATCTAGTTAATTAAATGGAATTTCCACCACATAATGTTAATCCCTCAACACTATACTCTTAACTGTCCTTGCATAACTTATACCCAGATATTACAGTACTACATTGACTTTTCCATTTCACCATGCTTCAGGAATGTCTAATGAGTCACAGTTTGTCTAGATGCCTTCTGAGAGTCACAGTCTTCCCCACAGCATTTCATTGTATCCAGGTGTAAAACAAAATGGTAAACAAACTCACGCACTGGTCTCCCTTTTCTACAATACTGTGGCACAACAGAGCAATAGATGGAAACTGTAACAGACAACATTTTCAAATTTGCCTCTCTTTTGAGACTTTATCAGATCAATAGAATTATTTCTTTTTAATACACGTGGTTGAGCTCAGTTTTCTTTAAATGAGTGCACTTGTTAGATGTGAACACACCGTGATATAAAAAATGAAAAGAGAGTGAAGTTCTCAAAGTGGCAAACTATTAGCAAGAACTGCCCCCATGCTACCTTTAGTGTTTTTATCCAAGTACACTATTTTTTAAAAATAATAGTACTTCAGACTGTTCTAAGGATCACTCAGGGGAACTTGCTGTATGATATTTACAGATTTATGAGTTGTATTTATAACCATTATCAAACATTTCTGCTTACAAAGCTAAGCTATAAATTATTTTTTCAGCATGAATTGAGGAGTTGCCATGCATAAAGAAAAGGATATTCCCAATAAATCTACAGGTCATTTTTATTAAGAATTAAAGAGTCATAAGTAATTTGTGGTTATCCTGGTATAAGCTGGTGTCTTCCCTTCTAGAGATGTAGTTGTTGTCTATGCCAAGTGAAAACATGTATCACTCATGGGAAAAATGGGGTCTCTCCCAATAAAATTAACTTTCCCTTATGGTTCTTCTGCTTTTCTCTTCCTCCTTTCTCTTGTGCAAAGTTTTTCCTTTCCTAAAACATTCTTCCTCATCCCCTCCTCCCACCCCTCACTTTTTTTCCTTTCTTTTCTAAATCCCCACACATTGCTCTTTTCAGAATCCACTATGTTTGGTGAAGAGTTTTCACCCTTACTACAAAGAACTTGGATGTTAGATGTTTATTGCAGGACAGCTCTCTTCTAACAAAAAAGTACAGGGAGGGGGGAAACAAGCTATGTCATACGACTGTGTAGCCATCTACAATTCAGTGTGTACACAAGATACAAAAGAAAAGCATGTCAAAAGATATCAGTAAATGTGGTTTAAAAAGAAAACTAAACTTAATAAATGCTTAGATGCAGTCTTTCACTTGGAAACACTGCAGAACACACTGCTGATACAACTGTCTACCCCACTAGGTTACACCTCCAGACGTTAACCCATGATTGTATTTCAAAGAGTGATCAGCACTACCTACTTCTGATGACAACTCAAAACTTCCACTTTGCAAAATTATGAAATATTAGATCTAGGTAGAAAACTTCCTTTTCCTCTCAGACAGCATTTGTCCTAAAGCATAAGTGCTGATACCCTTCCAACTTTTTTTTTTTAATATTTCTGTCACAGCAGCCAAAGCTGCAGAGTTTGAAGGCATTACTTCTACTAGAGCTTGAGGTCATTTAGCAGTCACTGGAAAATTATCCAGTCTGCCTCCTTGGCCCTCAAAGCTGCCATAAGAAAAGATGCAAAAACATACTGCTCTTAGATTGGTCTAGACAACTTTACACACACCAGCTGGCAGTGTCTTGTCATTATTCATAAATATGGTGTAAGAAATAACTGCTTCCCAGATTTTGTATGAATCCCAAATATAAGTGCCCACACTTAGCAGGCAAGTTGATGCTGGTTTATGTAACAGTTGGGGATTTAAACCTCCTGGAAAAGCAGTGAGCCACTTAACTGGTGACCATGCAATTTGTCTATGTGATTTCCGTACAAGCTGTAGGCTAATTGGACCTGAGAAGAAAGGTGGCCCATTATGCTGAAGTGATATTTGTACTTGGTACTGGTTACAGTAATTAGGCTCAAAGAGCCTGGAGAAAAGTCAGTAGTGGAATGTTGTTGGTTTTATTTGAAATTTCTCTCTGTAAAGTGCGTCATGACACTAGGATGTGTATCACACTCATCTGAAGGAACTAAATTGATGTGCACCCTTTTCTCCAAGAGTCCTTGTAGAAGTAGCAAGTCACTCTACCTTTGGAAAAATAAAATTAGGTAACTTCAGAGAATATTCCCACTCTGCAATTGGAAGTGGCCCCTGCAATGTCAAGTGTATTTTACACCTAAACTGAATTTTAGTGTAAGCACATTTCCCCTACTGTTGTTTTTTCTCAACAGGAAAGGGAAAGCTCCAAAAGTAACTTTGAATTCAACTTATTTTGGTTAACAAGATTACTTTTCTTCTTTTTCCCCTCAAGCACATCCTTGTTTTGGAAAGCATTCCATCTGACATCTAAATCTTTCAAAGAGGCAAAAAAGAGTTTGCGGTTTGGCTCTCACTTTAACTTCTAGTGGATAGCTTCTGGAAGAACTAATTTATTTAGAATCTTTCATCATTATTATAATTGATATTATACAATTGCAGGTTTCTTAGAAATCAGTTTTGCCATGGTTCAATCCTATTGGTAACAACATAAAAAACCCCTTGTTTAATAGATTTTTCAACAGCTTCTGGGGGAGGCAGCAGAGGAATTCAGCATGGCTAACTCTTAGTACCCTACTCCAACAACAGAACGTTCTCTTTCTGCTAATTTTGATTCTGAAATGCAGTGGTTTTATATGTAACAAGCTGTCTCCAGCACTAAAAAGTTTTGAAAAATTACCTGAAACTTGTTTGGTTGTATGCTTCTGTTGTGAGCCATGTATGTAAACCCTGCAAAGCAGCTGTGCAACATTGGGTCTTCTTATTCAGAAAACCTATTATTTCCTGACTATTCAGGTGTATTTAGCCTGCCCACCTTCTGGCACAAGAGCAGGGATCTGAAAAGCATTCTCTGCTGACCTGGCTGCATTCCGATAGTTTTACTGTTGAGATCAATAACCAGTTTTGAAAATCTCATCTGAACCTATTTTTATTCTACTCATCACTTTTTTCTCCTGCTGACACTACCATGCCAAGCACACCAACAAGAGACATAGCTGACCTTCCTCTACTTTGCATACACTGAACACAAATTTTGAGTGAATTCCAATGGCAAGATAAATTACTTCCTGAAGATAAATCTCATGCAATAACCCCCTAAGCAGAATTTGGATGGCACAGACTTTATTATAAGTGATGGTGCACTAGTCATGAACACAGCTCAGACCTCACATCTTTCTCTCAGTGTACTGGATCTGCAAGCTCTTTCTCCCTCTCCCATCTTTCCTTCCCTCCCTTCCTTTTTTTACCTCCTTCTCTGCTCTCCCTTTTAAAACTGCAAATTCATTGACTGGGTATAGCAGACCACTAAACACCGGTACCAAACACAGGTGCCAACGATCCCTCAGTAAGCCTGCCACAGGAAAATGCCACTTAAAATGTTGACATGACATTTAAAGAGAATACTTTAGGTATATTTTCATTTTCAGTGAAACTCACTCTCAGAGAAGGCACACTGAAAATTTTTCAGGCTAACTCACGAAAGCTTTGAAAACAAGAAAAAAAAAAAATCTGATTTGTTAGCTCTTAATCTTTTTTGCTTGATGGAGCTGGATAGGAAGAAAATATGGTTTTTAGATAGGACGCAAGACTGGAAGACACACCAGGTCTCCGCCTGGCACCAAATAATCTCACACTTGCCAACTACCACTCTCAGGGCCAGTGTCAGCCTCATGCCCTAGGGCTATACTTCAGGCTAAAGCTTTTTAGAGAAAATGTGGTCTGGCCACACTCTTTTCCTTATACAGAAAACAGTCTTTATCCTGGCCGAGGTTGTAAATAGGTAGTACAGAGCTCTCTGTGATGGCTCTCCACCCTCTGTAACACAAGCAGCATCAAAATCTGCCCCACCGTTGTGCAGCAAGGCTGCCAGGATGTGATCCAGCCTTACACACTTAAAAGGAAAATGCCTTATTTGAATGCAGCACAGAAGGAAGATCAACCCTATCTGAATAAACCCCTTTGTTTATGAAACTCTTGGCACTAGATCTGTTATCACAAACTATTTTGATTGCATAAAAAAGACCTAAGTGAAAATTATTTATTCTTTATCTATTGTGCAATGAAAAGATTAACTCCCTTAACAGTTGGTTCCCTTTTTGAAGGTGTACATCCTACTTTCATTGTCTTATTTTTACTAATGAGAGTTTTATAGTAGGTTTTAAGTTAAGAATGATTACTGATGGTGAAATGCAGTAATTATATGCCTTATGACAAGACACGAAGGTGCATGCTAGAGGACTTGTATAAAATGCCAACTTAATCTCCCTCATATAAAAAGGAATACTTTACAAGCTGGCAGATCTTCAAGTTTGAGTAACAAAACCCCTTTCTTTTTCTACCCAAAACAAGAATGGGTTAACAAAAGCAGGAACTAAAATCTCTCTATTTTCTTCTCTCTCTTTTTCACAAAATATAGTATTACAAGACTTAAGGAATTTGAAATGCCATGATGTGAAAAGCTATGTGAAGCAAAAGAAGTGTCCTCTAATAAGAAAAAACCAGTCCTATCTGAAAATGAGTTCATAAGCAGTTCATAATGAAGGCCTTCGAGGTCCATCATATCCATCATATTAATTTAATTTAGAAGAATACATAAATCCTAGGTAAAGGGCAAAAGGCATTATGGGCACAAAAGTTAAACTAACATTCCATCCTGTTTGAGAGAGAGAGAGAGAGGGAAGGAGGAAGAAAGAGAAAAGAAGGAGCAGCAACAAGCAGTAGGCAAGTCAATAGTGTTTGTACTGTTTCTGCATGACTGCATTTTCTCATACAAGAGGTACTTCTAGACTACAATGAGACTGTGGTAAACCATCTGTTTAGGGATTAAGGATCCAGCAACACTGAATGCTCAGTTCAACATAAACTGGTCACTTGTTTAACTCTGCATTCACCACTGTCCCCAGAAAACACGCAACAAGTACCAGGGTTTAATTCTGTGGATAACCAGAAATATATTTTCTTCTTGGTCTTGAAAAAAGTTTTACAATAAGAGTGATGTAGCTATAAATTTTAATGTAAATTACAATCAATCTGAAAGTTTTAGCCCCAGGAACTGCACTGCAGGTGTGGCATTGAAAGGCCAGTTGATGATTCCCAACAGAGATTTGAAATGTTCAAATAGTAAAAATATGGGGCACATTATACAACATAGTGTAAACAATCTGAGACTCTAAGAAAAAAAATATGAATATTTAGTCTAAATTTCAGGAAAATCTTTGCATTCATGAGACATTTAGCACTGCTGAATCTTTTCCCAAAGCAGTGACGTAACAATCCCTTTGCCAAACAAGAGTAAATTTGTAGAAGCAGGCATATTTGAGATTTTACTGAGACATCTGATGAAAAGAGAGTCAGGTACTGAAGACATTAGTCTCATTTACTGATTCGTACTGCAAGCCCAAGGATTAGAACATGCACGTAATGTACCTTTTATATCTCTAAAATTTGCTACATAAAAAGCATAATATCATTCAATAAAACACATGATGTTGTTACTTTGTAACACACATACATCACTGCATCAATAACAAGAAGCACATTTTTGCCTAAAAACTTACAAAGCAGTCCAAAAAAGGGTACATTATACAGATTTTACTGTTGATGTCTCACTAAAATACATCTTGCCTTTCTGCTTGGAGCTTTCGCAGCTTGCCCTTTTCCATTCAAACTGTACCTATGAGTGGCAGACAGACCAGCAAAATGCAAGCTCTGAAAGTACCTACACAACACAATTACAAAGTTTGCTGCAGCCAAGTGAAAACTCTTATTCAGCAAACTCAACTGCTTGCTCACTAAAGACAAAGTATACAAACTCCTGCTAAAAGGCAAAAGAAAACCACTAATTGCCTGAGCTTAGAAAGCTACTTCCCCTATGGGCAGGTTATTCTGTAACTGTCAATTAATGGGTTTCTTGCACATTCCACCGGCTGCTATCAAACACAGGGTGCTGTACCAAGTGCTAAGTACATGATGCTGGACCATTAATCCCATCCAATGTGATAAGATTCCTGTAGTCATAGCACAACTCTATCTTACCATTTTAGACACTTCCACACAGAAATTGTGGCCTCTGTTTAAGGACTCCTCTGATTACATGCCATTCCTCCCTGCTCAGGACTTTTAAGCAGGTGTTCAATCCAGTTTCTGTGAGCTCTGAGAATACCCTGTAGAGAGAATGCCTTCCTGAAATGGTGACAATCTGTTCATGATCTGCTAGCAGTCTGTGTTCTTTACCAAAGAAGTCAAGGAAAAGGGGAGTTAACAAAAACAGCTAAAGAATGCAGCATCCTGTACCCACAAAGTAGTTAATCTGTTTCAGATACACTGTATGCTCACTTCTTATCTGACTCCTAGCAACTGAAATGTTCACATGGGGAAAGTATTTCCCAGTTTATCAGAAATGCAAGGGAAGAAGAAAACCCTGAACTACTAACTTTAAAAAAAAAAATCTTATTTCAGAAATAAATGTTCTAGAAATGCATGTCAGCATTGCTCTTCCGTAGGAGTGGGCATATCAACAGATGGCCATTAAACAAGGAGTTAATAAGTCGAGGTCCAAATCCTCCTGCCCACAAGCCAATATAATAAAATCTGAGAAATAAAGCTGACAGTAGCTGTAGCTCATAAATTCACCAAGCCTGTCACAAGACACATGACTAGCCAAGATTACCAAATGCACCAGTGTTTTTGTTTGCATCTTAACCTCACTGAATGATGCTGACACTGAGCAGAGTGTTTATCTAGCAAGACAGGATAGTCACAAGTTCCTAGAACTACTACCTATTCCCTGTTCTCACGGCTTGCTACACCCTCTCCTGGCATCAAGCCTTGAAGTAGACTATAAACTCCTTTGGGCAGATATTATGTCTGTGCTAGTTTTACACAGTGCCCAGTACAATTAAATATTGATCCCAACATTCACTTCTACAGATTTTTCAAATATAAAGGAAGCAAGTTGGCTAAGAAGCAGCTTTGGGGAACTGCATTGGTTTTATCAAATGTCTTCAAGATTTTGTTCACATTTTTCTTGACCTCAGACTTTTACTTCATGTAATGGAAAATTGTGGTTTAAAGTCTGAATAAAAATATTTTTAAACCTTTATTACATCTTCAGGAGAAATCACAGACACACTGTCCTGATGCTTTTGCTGCCCTCACACACTGGCAGACATCTCCTATCCACACAGCTCCTTCAGCAGAGATGGAAATGGCACATTCCTAATTGTTCAGGTGATTTAAGTGTTCCTTGCTGGGGAAAAAAACCCAACAAACATCAAACAAACAACAACAAAAACCCCTAAACTGTTCTGAATGCCTTTAAATTGTCTTGCAAGAGGTGAAAGATCCTTGACCATGTGACAAAGCCCAGTACTTTCCATTTTGTGTACCAATCTGATTATTCAAATTTCAAACCTCAGTCCCCCAGAATTCCCTTTCTGAGGAATGTATCAGCTAGGTGAAAGTAAAGAGACCCTAAGTGTGGCTCAGGCAGGCATTTCTGCTGTCCCTGTCTTTTATGATTAACAGTGAACTGGTTAACTCCTAGACATCCCAGGGGTAATTGCTCAACTTTAAAGACAGAGCCTCCCAGTCACAGAAGTTCACATTTCTTGCTCTTTTTTTTCTTATCTCAACCCACAAGTTTTACTTCTGTTTCCCAATTTTCTCCCCCATCCCACTGGTGGGGGGAGCGGGGGGAAGAGCGGCTGCATGGTGCTTAGTTGCTGCCTGGGGTTAAACCATGACAAGCTTGCACCGCTGCAGACTAACAGGAGAGTTGCGCACCATGCCTCACTGTAAAAGATGTGTTCCCTGCTGTAACAGAAATATTTTTCTTAGCAATCAAGCTCATAAAAACTAACAAATAAAATTTAAAGAGCAAAGGAAATATCAATGGAAGGTGTAACTGCAGCTGCCATAGGCACTTCAAAAAAAACCCCACAGGTGCAGAGTGGGAACGCTGTAGTTGTTACAGTGCACCATCAGACAACCCCAGGCCATCAGCTTGCATGGCAACTCTTAAGACTTAAGCGTGGACGCTTAAGTGTATCATGCTTTGGATGGGGTTCAAAAAATTACACCTACAGACAACAAGTAAGTGGTCTGCTGGAAGAAAGAGGCAGTTGTTTGACCCGCCGCCAAGGGCAATCAAGGAGCATGCCCAGGGCAGAATGTCCTGTCATTTCGGGACTGCATCTCATGGACAAGGGGACTTAAAAGCATGGGTCCCCAAGAAGTTTTGCACACACCATGTACTTTCCCTTGAGGTTCACTGCTGGCTCTATGTAGTTCCACCTCACCCGCTGGACAGGGAACTGCAGCAGGTAGCAGTGCCTATGATTCATACAGAAACCCACTTTTCTCTAAACCACAAGCATCGAAGGCTGATGAGTTCCTGGAAGTCTCTTCCTTTGGATGAGATCTAAAATGTACCAAAACCAGTATGCTCCTGAGGAACTAGGATTGTTAAACTTCATATCACAGTCTGATTCCATGCATTTTGCGTAGCTCTTTATTTTCTGCCCAATGTGTGTAACACAGCATGAGGTGTTGAAAAACGTCATCTCCCATCCTGCAGCTCAGCAATAGCCAACATTGAGGCTTAATGCTAGTTTTGACTCATTTGTGAACCATCTGCTGACATCAGCGTAAGTTCTGCCACAGACCAAAACTTTTGTGAATTAATTGAATTTGGCAGGTGGGAAGAGATGGACAGCTGTTTGGTACAGCTTCTTTTCTGTCACACATATAAGACCAACATTAGTTGGTCATACAAGCGAAAGACATTACCTAACTTTGCATCTAATGTTTCTGCTGTTGTTTCTGTGGTCTGTGAGAGAAGCCCTTTAAAAATTCACTCTGTAGGACACATTGGTAACGTTTAATGATTGAGGTGGTAGTTAGAATTGATTATTTGTTCTCTGCAAGATGCCTACCTTCCTAATTAACATAAAAACATGAGATACCAAAATGCACTGGTCCACAGGGATTACAGATGGAGCATAATATAAAAGAATCAGTGTTCATCTCTGTAAATCAACAGGATAAGTGTTTTTCTTGAGAACATTATTCACGTTATATTATCATTTTTTCATAAGCTGGAGAGCCCATCAGATGCACATTTCGCTGTTACTGCTAAATTCCACAAAAATTTTTGGACTCTGTCTAATGAATGAGGATGTATTTTCATATAGTATCATTGTTTTACTACTTCCCATGTTTATTTGGACAGATTCATAGCACTGGCTAGGAAATGTATCGGTTGGCAACTTTAGTTTTGGAAGGGAAAGTAAACACATGGTGATTAGCAAACAGTGAACTCTACTGTGTTTAATTTTGGCTTAACAAAAACTAAAAACACACACAGACAAACACATGAACCAGGGACCATTATCTATTTTGTTCCAGGCATGAGCATTTGTCCGTACATTGCTTCCTAGCCCCTTGTTGGAGAGTTTCCATGTTTTTACTTTTTTCCTCTCTCTTTTTTTTTTTTTTTTTTTTTTTTTTTTTTTTTTAATCTGTTCACTAACACTGATTGCAGATGCCAATAAGGCACTATTTAGGAAGAGAATGGTAAGTCACCAATAAACAATTTGCCTCTGAGATGTAAATGAAATCACTAAACCATACAGATTAAAGGGAGTTAAAAAAAAAAATAAATTAATAATCGTGTCTAGTGATGATAACTGACAGGTCACAGGAGTCATTTATAGAAGGACTCAGAAAAAAATACTGGAAAGAGTCTCAATGAATTTCAAGGCTAAAGATAAATACACAACGACCACATAAGTTTCCAATTGTCATTGTTTTTCTTTTAGTATTCCCATTGCTGCTTCTACTGCTTCGTTGCTTTACTTACCCTGGGAGTAATTTTTTTTTAAGGCATTCACTCACACTACATGCAAATGCGTTGCCCTTTCTGAGATTGTGACACCCAACTTTGAGTGGAATTAAGTGGTCAGAGAAGAAAAATAGGAGCCCAAACCCATACAACCTATTTTCAGTTCAGCCACAGTAGCATCGCTTCAGCCAAGACAAATACTTTTTTTCTGTGCTTAGTTTCGTCTTGCCGTAACAATATTTCTCTGGTTCCAAGCAGCGTCGGTGATACTTTATTTACACCTGTAGAACAGCCTCAGACAGATAGGGTGCAAGCGGGCAGTGCCCTTGCAATCCACTGCCTCCCTCACCACACTTTTCCTAACTACCTGGCAAGTACTTTCCCTGAAGTTCGCCCGCCTCACCTTGGAGCCTGGGGCAGCTGGGCCCTACAGCAACACACAGCCAGGCCTTCTGCACAAGGCCCGCCGCATGCGATGCGGTGCGCAACTTGCCGAAGAGCCAGCCCTCCACGCTCGATAGAGACGAAAAGCATTTCCTTCCACCCAGCCATGCAGCCGAGGGCCCGCATCCGCCAGGGCTGCCCGGCTGATTGCAAACAAAGGTAGGAAATGGCTGTATCCTAATGCTGCTGCATTGTGGCCCCATGAGTCAGTGCTTTGGAACTTTGGAATTTGTACCTATTCTTCACTCTTTTACCAGAAGAAGGAAAATTAAAAATAAAAAAAAATAATAAAAAAACCCACACACAAACAACAACAACAACAAAAACACAGACACACACCAAAAAAAAAAAAAAAAAAAAAAAAAACAACCAAAAACCAAACAAACAAAAAAAACAAAACAAAACAAACAAAAAAAAAACAAACCAGAAAAGCAGCAGATAAACACTCCAGGCTGTGCGGATATATGCTTTGCTCAAGAGAGATCTCCTGGTCCTTAACTTTTCTTTTCTTTTCCTAATCTCCAGCTCCGCAATAACATTTACTCACCAGCAGGAAATCGCTCGTGGTGACCAGTTTTCCTACGGCTACAATGGCCCAGCACCCAGCCAGCCGCCGCTTCGAAGCCACGGCTGCTGCGGCAAAAGAGAGAAGAACTAAGGTGTGCGGGCTGAGAAGGTGACTCAGTAACAACCCTCCTGAGTGGAAAACCACTCTTGCAAACACAAACATAGGAAGGTTATTCACAATAGTAACTAAGGTAGCCAAGCCACAAGAAGTACATTTTCACTTATCAGTTAGCATATTTTTTCAGGGTTAACAGATACCTTTTTACAAGAAGCATAAGCATGAAGAAGCAGTGGAAGTGTTGCCAAAACCACATCACACAGCTTCGACCCTGCTTTTCTGACTACCCTGCAAAACTCTTTATTACGTGGGTGACCGGATTAACGCTACAAGAACTGTGCTGTTGCATGCTGATATGGCACACTACTGGGCAAACATCACAGCATTTAAAAAACTCTTTTAAAAAAAAAAGGTATTGAGAAGTTCACTATTTTTTTATACCACTATAAATCATTTTATCCACCACAGATACGCAGCTGTCTCTGAGGTGAACAGAGGCAGAGGTTTAACACTGAAGTTAAAGGTACTCAGTGTTTCAGAAGCTCAGTGTCTCAGAAACGTCTCAAGCTGGAGTCTGACAAATATCTGCAGTTACAAACATTCCTTGTTAATATATTCTTAACTTCTCAAAGGTACCTGTGGTGACTGCAGGATATCAGGGTTAAACCAAAGATCCTATATACCACTGTGAGATACAGGATAACTACCTCATTCAGGCAGGGGCAACTTTTTAGTTCAAATGGAGGCCCCAGTTACAAGACCCATTAGAGAACAGCATTAAGAACAGACTGAAAGAGGAAAAAAAAAGAATTGGGCTGAGATGTATTATATCATCTTTAACATTACTGAAAGCTATTACTATAGCTTTTACAACTTGAGAACTTATTTTGTAGCATAGTCTCAATGGTGTGCTACAGTTCAGTTTTATAAAACCATTGCCAATTGTAAAAATAATGTCATTGTTCTCATTTTGAAAAGGTGACATTTCAGCCTATATATGTATGAGTAACTCATGGATTAAAATTAGTATTCTTTTTTAGATTTCAATAGCATTCACTAAATTTTAAAATCATCAGGTTTTGCATTTTATAAAAAGAAGACTCAGTTTCTCCCTATGTAAAGCAGCAAAATTAAACTCTTGTTTTTCTTAGAAAATCTTGATCTAACTATTGTTGAGGTACATCCTTACTTATACTATGACTATCATTGATAATTGACTTCTTGCTCATTTAAAAGATACAAGTAATGCCCATTTCCCCCCCTCCCCAACATCTAGCAATAAAATGCTATTTGTCATTCATCTCTTTATCATATTTTAGGGAGTCAAACCGACCATACTAACAAAACTGAGTATGGAGTCTATAATGGCATATAACGAGGAGGAAACCGTAAGAAACTACCTCATTCTTCGCCAACATTATCAATAGTCAGAACGGTTTACAGAGGTACAAAAACTATGGAGAGCACAGTTTATAAAACAAAAAAGGAAATGTACTCTATGCAATTGGAAAGTTGAAAGTAAAGTGCAGTAACAGCACTATCTTGTTACAAACACTTGGCACTGTGTCTAAAGCACCATGGTCAAAGGCATGATGCAGTATGTGCTGTGTTCCTGTCAGAAGCACTCCCCAGCTCCAAACCTCTCTAACCATCACCACCACCTCATTTGGCAATGGCTCCAAAGACTCAGTTCATCTACTCTAAATTTACTCCACATGAAATAGACACAAACTTACTAGACCTGTATTGTGTGCTGTGCAGCAAAAAAGGAACTTTGGCAAACAGCAGTACAGCATATAGCTGGGCAGCTGCAAAGACAGTTGCGCTGCATCATGAAAGCACACTTGTACATCATGTCTACATCCTGTTTTAATTTTAAAATTTCAGTGTCACTTTTCTTTATTTGTCTTCCTTTCTAAGTTCTTCCAGTTTCTCAGCCCCACACTTTTTTTCCATGCTGCTGCTGCTGCTGCTGCTGCACTGGACACAGAAGTAATGTGTTCAGGACAGATAACATGCAGCATTTTGAGTGGATAAAGGAGGCAAAAGGACACAAAGAGAACTAACTGACATCTCTTTGTTTAGGAGTTGAGCTATAAAAACTCTGGAGGCTGTATTCCACTTTCTTCAGAGTTATCACCAAAATTATTTTCTCAGATTCTTTACAACAGCCCACCAAAGGAAATTAATGAATTTAGGCACACTGATTTGAAAGTACTGTCTGCTGTATTTCTTAAAAGGAACATGCATAAACTGGCAGGAGTCTTTCAAAGGAGCTTTGGGGACTGAGAAATTCACTTTTCAGCAAACCTTGTAGTTAGTGTTTTTAAATACTCAGTCGAGTGAGGATAACAATCTCAAAACTAGCTTGGTGTGTACCAGAGACTGTGTAGAAGACACAAGTCAAACTATCTGAAAGCAGAGGTCTTATGTTAAACAAAAATATTTCTTTTCACATTGCTATTTTTTAAATTTCCTTGAAGACACCGAAGTGGCAATTTATTTTATTATCTGTCAAGATCCCTTTGAGTATACTGAAAAGACGGTTCTTCTTCAGTTTTTCCCCCATGAGTTTGTTAGACAGGACAAAAAAGAATGGATGACTATGTGCCCAAAACCTCTGACTCTGAAAGGCTTTAAGGATGAAAAACTCAATACAAGCTCCCAACCACAATCTAGGACAAAACCAGTTTTAGCTCTATGAAAAGAGGAAAGCAGCAGAAGTACCATTCTGTCTTTGTATTTTAGTGAAGGATTAAGACATAAACATTACTCAGGGGTAACAGAGTAAGTGCTACAATAAAAGACTTCTTCAAAAAGAAGGAAAAAATTGTTTTGATTAGAGTGTACAAGCACCTTCACAGAGTCCTAAAGAGGTCATCAATTTAATCATGAATGGCATAACAAGAACTATATGGTGAAACTAAACAACCTCAATTTAGCAACAGCAAGAATGACAAACCATTGGAACAAACTACCAAGGGAAACTATGGATCCCCCTCTCCAGCCAAGGCAGGATAGCTTTCTGGAAATGGGCTTAACCAAATGCAAGTCGCTAGGCCAAGAAGAATTGCTACTGGGTTACACTGAGGTCAAACTACCGGATCAAATACCCATTCTGACCTCAGCCTTCACATGTTTGTTTTCTTTTTTTACAGCAGTCTAGAGGATTTCTTCTTTGGAAGAAATAAATGCACAAATAATTTTAATTCTACCTTCTTACCTTTGATTTGTGCTTGACTCTTAGCATTGTTCACACGGAACCACTCCTGTATGAAATGAGGATGAACACTGGCCTGACTCAGAGCAAAAAATTGTATGATCCAAACTGACTCCCCAAGGCTCTAATCATCTTCTCTCACAGTAACAAATTGTGAGACACTTTTCTGTTATCTTGGATGACTCATTTATTTCATGTATCTAAAATTTGAAAATAAAACTTGTGTATATTTATTACACTAATTAGAAAAAGATGTGATTTCAGCAGAGGACTCAAGCACTCCTGTAGTCTATATTCTGCCTCTTTCAAGAGATGTGACCCTGACTAAGTAACTTAGCACTTCTGCCTTAATTTCTTCATCTGTAAAATGGAGATAATGCTACTTATTTACATATCTCAGTGTATAATGTGGATTAGCTAATGTTTTAAAGTGCCATGAAGTTGAAAAGCCATCTTTAAACACAGTTTGATTAACAGAACCATACATACCATCTGCAAATTAATGAGTAAAATTCTTTCAGAGATTTCTTGCAAAAATCAATAATAATTATACTGAAATGGGAGTCTACAGATTTTAATACCTTCAGGGTTGTTCTGGTTTAGTTGTATGCATGAACATCACAGTCTGAACACAAAAATACCAATGTAGCTTCTGAAAAATGACTGAGAGTAGCCCTACTGAAAACAAAGTGCTCAGGAGTTCAGGACTGAAGCCCTCCCACCTTTGCATCAACTTTGTGGCTGTCATGAGCCTTTCTTCTGTTCTATATGTCAGATACGTCTACTGGGAGGAAAAAAGACTATGATGAAAGCCAAGTTTTAATTTAGAATTTAATAAAAATTGATTAAGCATCACAGAGCACAAACAAAGCTGCTCCATAAATCTCTCAGCTCTTTTTGTGCAGGAATGAAAGAAAACACTGTCTGCTGAAGCAGATGACAGATGCTGGCTTAAAGATAAGTATTATTTATACTTCTGTACCAGATTTCTTCTTATGCATATCTTATCATGCATGGATACACAATCAACAAAGCAATTATCCTGTATCAGTCAAAGACCTTACAACATACTTTTACTCCATGGGAATTTATTTTATACAGTTCATTGTTCAATAAAAAATGGAGAAAGAAAACTTTCAAGAAAATGTTTAAATTACATCTGAAATACTCTTTCACACTAAAGTACTGAAACAGACCGACTGAAAGCTTTATAAATTGTCATGTTCAGAAATGCACTGATGCTTTGAAAATCACTGGGGAATATCTGCAATATCTGCAAGTATCTGCAATTAAGTTTTAATAAAATTAGCTACTCCAGATGATTCCTCCACAAACTAGTCTAGTATCATCTCCTCTCCCTGCAAACATAGAGTATCTGCACATCTACAATGCATGGTAGCAGTTTTTAGCATTATCGTGGGTATAAACATATATATTTGATATAAAGTAATTAATTTGTCCATAAGAAAAATGAAATAAAACTTCCAAGTTTCAATGCCTTTTCTTTTTCCCCGCTCTGAATGGTCTCATTCAGCAGTAGCCCACTGAAACACCAGATTTTTCTGGCTTAATGGCCTAAAAGAAAATGAAGAAAAGGACACAATCTGTTAAATGGCTGAAGTAACCTTCCTGCAACAATCTCCTGTAATTTGTCTAAAAACAGAGGCTGAAAAATGCAGACATAAAAGGCATGTTTCTGCCATGATATACAGGCACCTACACCATAATCACAGAAGAATGGTTCTGAGAGAATTCAAATGACAATTTTTCAAAACCACATTGGCAAAGAAATTAACTTGTAGGCTCTTTCTTTAATTGAGCAAAACTTACCTCTTGAGAATTAGAAATGTACAAGTAAAATAGGAATCATAAATCAGCACTTATGCTGCAATATGCAATCAATTTCTCTTTTTTTTTGATTACGCATGAATGCACTATAGGAGCATATCAATTAGAGGACAATAACTCTTCATGACTTTCTACAATATTTTCCTTCCCCATAAAGCTACACCACACAGGAGAGAATCTATCTGAGTAAAGAACAAACCCTCTTTCAAAATCTGGCTGCTAATATCCACTAGAAGTACCTTGACAACTGGTGCTATGATTAAGATTGGAGTAAATTAAAACACTTTAAAATAGTGCATATATATATCTTACCTCTGTATGAATAGTCTGTTTTTTCATTCATAGTGAATGATACCCACAAAGACTGACTACAATATTCATGGGATTTAAACAGTTTTACATTCTTGTTTTTAATTAAAAATGATGTCACTACCAATTTTCTGTCGTGCCTGGACCCTTCAAAGTGAAGAAGTGTTCTGGGATAGAAAAGCAAATTAAAGGTCACAAGCAAAAAGCCAGAGAAACAAGTACAGGTGTTTCTAGAGGAGACTGCTGTTTGCGTTCTTACTTTATTTTCACTCATGAACAAGGAAATTGTGTGTCATTGGCGTCCTGGGTGGGATGAAAATATATACATCCAGGTGAAAGAGCTAAGGCATCTCCTAATAGCAATGGGTCCAAGTTATCACAGGGTTTCAGAAGGTCTCATCTCTTAGCAGATAGTTGATAGAAGTTATTTACAATGACTGGTCAGTCAACTGATCAATCATTGTCTGCCAGGCAGCCATTTGAACTCATGACCTAAAAGAAGGAGGCTTAAGAATAAGGTTACTCTCAAGTTTTAGAAAACATGAGCAGAAAGACCTCTGAAAGCAACACCAAAATAAATTAACTGTATATGGTCCAAAAGTAGGAAGAGTATTTCCAAATTGACACTCACTGGGGTATTGTCCTATAAATCAGTGGAGTCCAAGTATCACATTCAGAGCAGAAGGAAGGATGGTAGAACATATAGAGATGGGATTTTTGAAAATATTTAAATGGAAACCTTTTGCACACGTGTCAAAAGAATCTATTAGCAACCAAAGGTATCCTCAGAATGTCATTTTAGCTTTGCATTTCTCTGCCTGCCATTTTCTTAAGAGATAGGGAAATAATTTTCAAATGCAGCAAACCCAAGCAAACAGCTAACTTGCGTTGTAACTAATGCAAAGGTGTGCCAGCTTACACTAGATATAGATTTGACATTGTGTTTACACATGTAGCAGATGGAATACAAAGACATTCCAGAATAATAAGCTTTTATGTTTCTCGTAATTTTCAGAGAGGGAAATGTCCATAAAGACTTCTACTGACTTCACAGGAATTTGCATTAGTTCATTTGTATCATGATACTAACAGAGCAAACTCTTTTTTTCAGAAGTCTATCTAAAAAAGCCAGTGGCATGTTTTAAATTATTAATGACTCAAAGAAAAATGTATCTTGGAAACAATCTCATTATCAAGCAAAATATTACGCAAAATGCCTGCTGAAAAAATACCTGCCCTACAGTCTTTATTTTAGCACTTCCTTGCTTTTGGTGGGATAGTACAATAACTGTATTTCCACCAACTCACAGCATCACCCAATAAACAGACTTTTCATTAATGTAACTTTTCTTGTTCATAATTATGACTTACTTATTACACTTCAGATAGTCAACAGTCAGTCTCATGTTCATGAGAATCAGGTTCTCAAAACTGTTCACAAATGTAACTCTCCCTCTACGCTGAACATCATATTTTATCTTTCACAGAGGACACATCAAAAGTTTTACTGGAAGAAATATAAATGAGTACATCTGTCATAATAAATAAATCCTAAATGTTCTGAGTCTTTCAAAGAGTTGACTTTTCTTCTGTCTATCTTTCCTCCGGGGATTTCTGTAGCGTAGGATCTTGGGGTTTGAGTAATTAGCAGAATGTCGCATTTCATTAAAAAATAAAACAAACCTTAGAAACTTCAAAGGAAAACAAATCTAATGACATTTCTGAAATTTGGCAAGAAAAGCGTTGGGGGAGGGAAAAAAAAAGAAAGTCTTGCTTCTTAAGATTAAAATATGCAACATGTGAGACAAAGAAGTTGCATCCCTACTCAACAATGTCCTCTCCGACACCCATTCTTCAAAGGGAAGCACTGTCAGTGCCGAGCTGCTAAACAGTTAATCTTCAGTAACTCCTGTAAAGAGCACTAGTGGCAGGCTGCCCATCATTCTTTTAGACAGAGCTTGTCAGAGAAAGTAGGGCAGCTTGTCCAGCCCGGCAGTCAACTGATTACTAGCGAGCTCAATGGGGCTGCAGGCCAACCCCTGAGACTGCTGCCAGCCCCTTGGGTATTCAAAGGCCAAGATCCAGTGTGGCTCACTTTGCCAGAATCACATGATGTCAGTGCTGTTTTCTCCTGACCAGAATAACCAGTCATTCAGGTTGCTGCAGATGGTATGCAAACAAATGGCATCAGCTCAGCAAGGCTTGTGCATGCATTAACTTCCAGGGGTTACAGGCACGGGAAGGCACAACTCACCTCTGCAGCCTGTGCTTCCTGGTCAAAGGGGCACAGAGGGGTGTCCGTTCAGGCTTCCTGCTGTAACTACACAAAAACTGCTGCGGCAATTGCACTGACCAAATCCCACTCTGGAAAGTACACTTCCAAGTATTTTTAAAGAAAGGGATGACACCAGGTCTCTCGCTCTGGTGGAGCTGAGCAGCAACCAGGGAGATATTTACAGCTATATGCATGGAACGGAAATGAAACTCCTAAAATGTGTTAGAAGAGAAGGCATATTCACTTAACAGCTAAGGAAATTCAGAATTGAAAAGAAATAATGC
Organism: Astur gentilis; assembly: GCF_929443795.1. Taxonomy (NCBI): domain Eukaryota; kingdom Metazoa; phylum Chordata; class Aves; order Accipitriformes; family Accipitridae; genus Astur; species Astur gentilis. The sequence goes on along the minus strand of NC_064919.1, from coordinate 53,536,899 downwards.
AACTGATTGGTACGTTGCAACCACGTGGTACGTTTTTCATAAAAGATTTCTCTCCCTGCAAATTGCACCCAATACAACACACAGACCTGTCCACTTTTATGTAATATACCCAACAGCATACATCCTGCTGTCAGTATGCACAGCATTTACAAAGTTAAATGCAGTGATGATGAAAAAGAACTAGGTTTCTTTTCCACTTTAGAAGTTTGCGGGTTCATCAGTAACAGTCACCCTGACAAGGCAGCTGTGCTGGTGCAGCTAAGGTTCTGAACTCTGTCTTTGTTTGGCTAAGTGGAGCTAAACCAGGTAACCCTTTTCCTGCAGGATGCAGGTGTATGCTTAGAAGGAAAGTCCTCTGGACCTCATGGAGAATAAGCAGTAAGAAGAAGGGAAAATATGAGGAAAGGAGGAGAGGCTGAAGAGTATTTCCAGCACCCTTATACCAGAAGAAAAAGTGGTTGGGCTACCATTCTCCTCCACCTTCAGTTGAGAAGGTCCATTGCTTCACAGAAGCTGCAGGGCAGGATAGATATTTTTGTCACAAAAGAAACATATAAAGAAATGGTTGATTTAATGGTCAGTCTTCAGGTGCCAGACTAAGCCAAATTATACTGCCTTTGACTGCTGTTAGGTAGTATCTCAGCGTCAGATGCAAAAGAGGCAGTGATGCAAGATACAACCCAGCATGAGTATAGTAGAAAAATTGGCTTTAAACACTGAGCTAGAGCCTCAGGCCCAACACAGCTGCCCAGAATAGTTTAGGAAGCCAGGAATTCTCACAACACAGACACAGAATTGGGGAAAAAAAAAAAAAAATCTCTGGCTGACAAAGTAAGCATGTCAGGATGGACTGGTGACAAAAGCAGATGGGGTTGAAATGCAGCCCCAGACCCCTTTGGCTCAAATGCCTGTCCTTGTAGATGTGTGCCAGTGGCTGCCTGCAAAAATGCAGGGACTCTTGTTTCATTTGGAGGACGACTGCCAATTTCCAAAGTCGATCTAAGAGTTAGTAACTTCTTGGCTTTTGACTTGCCCTTGTTCACCCTAGTGTGTAACTCTCTTGTGGAATTATGAATTAGAGTTAAATCACACATAACTTTAAACCTCAGCCAATTATCAGCAGAAGCACAGCAATCTGAAATAACAACAGGTGTGTGTTTCTCAGATTTCTTTGGCATCAGCAACATCCTCCTCCCCTCCAGCATTTGAGACTTTCTACAAGTGGCCCTTCTGTCTCTTCCTCAGTGTAAGGGGAAAGGGTATAAGGTTGCACCTATGACAACGGTTTCTATTAACTTGAAAAAGCAGCTATGACTGTAAAAGGAAAATAATCTGTCAAATTCCAGAACTTAAAAAAAAGTAGCAGTCCAACAATAACTGAGAGGTAAAAACTCTCATTTAATTTGCAAGACACAAGAACAAAAGTGACACACTTTTTTTTTTTTTTTTTTTTATTGGGGGGGAATCTTTTTTGTCATTCAGGTTCAGTACTCTTCCACCTGGTGGCAACTAGGCTTGTGGTGTATACTGTTCTAAATCCTGTTAAAAAGGTATACTATATCACACAGTAACAGAGACCAACTGCTGACGGATGTTTTTTAGAGTAATGTCACTTATTCTTGGGAAAAGCACAGTACAATAGCTACACTATATACAAACTAAGCGAAACCATGACTCATGAGTGACAAATTAAATCCAAACACTTTGGGTAAATCTTTTGGAAATCTGAATACCCAGGACGCAAAGAATAGAGCTGGCATTAAAGATTTCAGCATTCTCTCAAATTCCGTGTAAGCTAATTGTTATGCCTTGGTTTACCTCCTATAAGCCTGATAACTATAGAACGCAGTCGTATTCATCTGTTGAAAAACGTACATTTTTAATGCAACGTGATCTTCACTGCCACTAACAACTTGTTCCGTGACTTCATCTGGTCCCATATGTTATGAAATCTCTCAATACTGTATACAATGTATCATTTTGACATCTCCGTCTTGCTACTTAATATCCACTACTGTCAATCCCAAAGATAAGATTAATTTAATTAGTGGTGTAATACCAAGAGTCATTTCCAGATTTCAAGGTCACGCTAGTTTTGGTTCCTCTGGATATTCATTCCTAACAGAACAGTGTTCAAAATACCTATTTCATATTCAGAGGCTCTCTGCTGTTACTAAATACTTCGTTATTCTCAGTTTTTGAATACTAGAAACCACAACACATGCCACAGGAAGAGCCCAGCCCTTTGATTCAGTTTTTTCTTTATCAGCTGATATTTTTTTTCCCCAAATTCCAACCCTATCTTTGTTAAATTGAGCTTAAGGTTAAGGAAAGGAGTGGGGGAAATGTGTTTTTACATTTTGCCGAAAACACAGAGCTGCAAAATATTTTTGCACTTGTAACTTGCTGGGAGGTATTTTAACTTTCCCTGTGTCCATATGGCAAGGATTAAGCTGTAGGACTGAAATAATCCTGTCCATCGCACGCCCCGGCCTTTGGTGTTTCAGGAAGCCGAGCAGCGCCCTGGGTGCGGGTCCTTGCACCACTGACGAGGCTCCCACAGAGCCCAGTCACTGCCATGCCCTGCGACACAGGGACACACAACCATGCACTGGCTGCGGGGGCACTGCCCCTAAACCCTTGCAGTCCGGGGAGCAGGGGGACCAGGAGCAGCAAGTCCTCAGCAGGCACCGAGGAGCACAGCACCCAGCAGAAACAAAGCAGTTGTTCCTGTCCGTGCCTTGAAGAAATGCCCCAATGACTCTTTTAACAGTTCCGTGGCAGGCTGTTACAGGACTGCATGAGCAACACACCCAGAGGTGGCAGGCAGCTGAACTGCCTCAGAGCTCTGCACTTTTTAGTGGGTTTTTAAGTCTACTGTGAGATGTTTGGAGAGCTGACGGAGAGCAGAACTTCATGGCAGCAGTGAGGAGATCGGCCTCACTTGACACTGTGAGCCTCGCCTTACTGAGGAAAAAAAGACAAAGCTGAAGAGCAGCCTGGTCTCTTGGAATTCTTCTTTGAAAGTAACTGGATACCAAGCATATTAAATTACAGTCTTTAATGAGACAATTTAGTCAGAGCCTCTCAAGTTCGTCATTTTTCATTTCGTCTATGAGCTTTGCTGGGATGAGGCACCTGCCTCCACAGGAGTCGATGCTTCCTTCCCTTCCTTCCCCCCATACACATACCACCGCAAATCTGAAGGGATATTTCAATCACCACTTTGATAAAGGAGATCATTTTGGCACACAGGTGATCTCCTCGCAGATTAAGGATATTTACTTTCTTCCTGATGGATCATTCCCAGAGATACCAGCACAACGCAACCTACGCAATTAGTTTTCACAGGTGGCTGTTTTGCCTCCAGTAAAACTGCTTTCTTTCTCCTCCTGCAAGTCATAGCAGAGCAAATGTATATAAAAACATTTCAGATATGAAATAAACACTTTCATAAAAGCAGCTGTGATGCAATGCATCATTTCTGTCTGACCTGAGCTATGGAATGAACTTTTGTTGCCAGGATCAAAGATGGTAAGGAAAGAGTGGAGGATGGGGGGCAGGACAGCGCTGGGGGAAGATCAGGGCTCAGAATAGCACAGTGTAAAATAACCTCAAATATTCAAAGGGTAAATGCCAGTTCAGTGCAAGCACACGCTCTCTGTGTGCTCTGCTGGGCAACCTGTGCAACCAGGCTCATGCTGCCATGCAGGACAAATCAAGACAGTTGTCCACAACCTAGCCTGTACAGCCGAGACTTATGGAAAGACAAGCCCCTCACATACTATGTGCCACAGGCAGCAGTGAACTTCCCAAAGCATAACAGAAAGCACATATGAAGCTGCAATTTTACCCTCACACCCTTTTACTGGTCACTGTCTAGGAAAGTATAAAAGAAAAGCTCTTTTTAAAACTGCTATCTCCCATTTTCAAGAACTGTGGTTTCAAGATACTACAATGTCAATGAGGAAATCTCAACCTAAACATCCATTAAAGATGTTTTTATGCCAAGGTTCTCAAACTGTTACACAGTAGGTGCTCAAACAGTAGGTATTTGAAGGTAATTTTTTCCCAAGTTCTTTCATGACTACAGTATACAGGAATTTGACTATATTATTTAAACACCTGGCAAGCCTCTTTGAAAAAGAATAATTTTTTTTAGTGGCAGAAGAAGAAAAAAACTTAGAAGAAAAATCTTACTTATTTTGTTAACTATCTCCTTCTTTACATGCTCATTGTATGGAGCCTACACAGGAATTTGAACACTCAGGCTCCACAACTGAAGTGGATTTTTTACAAAACTTCCATCTGCAAACCCAACTATGATGGAAAAGGTCTCACTTCTAGTTGGTATCACTAAACTACTCACAAGCCCCCTGTGAGCCCAAGTCTTCCACAAGGTGCCAGTTGAGCAAGAAAACTCTGACCTTAAACTTTTTCCCGGCATTTTGCTTTTTCTTTCAAAAAAAAATGCAATGCATGAAGTAATGTTCTAACGCCAAGGAAAACAAAAAGGAAAAAAAAGGAGGAAAAGAAAAAAAAAAGGGGGAAAAAAAGTCTTTAACAACTCCTTCAGCTTATTGATTTCTGTGAATAATTACGATTTTTATCCAGGTAATTTTGTGCAACATAACTCAGCAAGTGGGCATTACTACTACAGGCTTCAATCTTATTTAGGGCAGAAGCTTTTAGCCTTTTCAGAAACACAAAGAAAAAAATATCTGTGACTAAAATTGTGAGGATGTTTCATGTAAAAGTTTGAATTTGTATTGATTGCTAGGCAGGTATGTACACCACAGCAGCTTCATCCTCATAGGCTGCAGGAGTCTACAGCTCTCCTAAGAAAAATCATTAGTGACTAAAACTAACAATGCCAGTTTAGTCAATTAGACTGTAGTTCAACCAATAATTAAGATCTTAGTGATGTGCTATGTAAAATAAATTTATGGGGACATACTAAATCCATGGTGATAGACTACTGTAGATATACCTATGTTACATAGTGATTAACTGCAAAAAGGTCAAAGGCCCATATCTGTCATTCTTCTTCATGCAAAGTGTCTATGAAAGCAATTTCTTCTGTACATACCAGAATTGACCAGACTGGTTTTCCTGTGTAATCCAAATTTAAAAGTCTGAGTGATACTCTGAAGAAACATGAATAACTGCAAAAAATGTGGTCAGATGAATTTGTGTAAAAACATATATTTAATAATTTGTATGAACACTTTTTTTCTTAGTCCATTAAGAAAAGTTTTGCTAAATAAATTGGAGATTAATGGACATTTGTGCAGGGGCCTCACCTTCAAAAAGGGCCAAAGGAATAAGTAATTACAAAGAAGTTTGACAAGACTGCTATGAAAATTTGTAAAAAAAATGGTAGGTTAATTATTAAAACACCAGCAACATGCTTACCCAGGGCCAACCTACTCATTTTGGAAACTAAAAGAGACTTTTACTTTGATTAGCTTTGAAGAGCTTATATAGTTAAGAAAGCATGAGAAATAGATTCTAGCCCTTCTATTACAGCTACATTTGTTTATTAAAGTTGCACACCTGTGCAGATTGACTCAAGGCAAAAGTGCAAGTGAGGACATAGTTTGGCCTGTAGAATATTTGTTACTGGTAACAGATGAGAAGGAACAAGCCCCGTGCAGCTATAACAACTCAGGCTAAATTTGCAAGTTGGTAGGGTAGAAACCAGACAAAGATATTTTACACTGTGTTGCTCAAGACACAAACAGAGCACTCTCCTTTCTCAGACCTATTAATTTTTAGAGTCGCAGCACACTGTCATACCAACCTCTGCACACCAATTATACTGCCATTCACAGCAGGTTTCTGAAGATAACCTAAACTAACTCAACTTTTATGATGTGATCAAAATACATCGAGGAAATTAGGGTTTGATTTTGTGTCACTAGGGAGATTATCTTTCTTCATACCTTTACCATAGAAAGGCACTTGCCACAGAACAGAACCAGCAGCTTCTGATTCTCTAATGACTAATGGCTGCTGACCACACCAGTATCAGACCTAAAAAATACTTCATAGCTCTGTGGCTTCATGGCTTCACTATAATTTTCATTTCAAAGAAGAAAGAAATAATGCCTACGAGAGGCAAGGAGAAATAGCTGAGGTTTGTTCATTTCCTCCATTCACTACCGCCATTTCAGCAAGCCAAAAATTATTTCTTGTTCTCTCGCTTAAAATGATCCAAAAAAAGACACTCATCTTCTAAAGATGTATCATATCAATTAATAAATCCAGTATCATCACATTATATCTTTTAATAGCAAAATGTTTACAAGTAATGCATTCTTCTTTATCCTAGTTTAATACCATTATTCTTCTCCTCTGAAGTAACTCCTTGTCCCCTTGTCCCCACTATATTAAAATCCAACAGCTTTTCTCCTCACTTGCCTATTTGAGGAAGAACTGAGACAACAAGAGGGAATGTATTCCTCTTCTTAACTTCAAAGAGAACCCTGAGAGCTGGTAGCAAAAACTGCATGAAGTCCAGTGCTGTTCCAGGACTACAACACACTCCAAGCAGATGGCACCTTCCAAGGAATTGGTCTGCCGAAATCTGATGTGACCATAAGTTAACATGTGCAAACTGAGCCTTTGCAAAGACTTGTAGCTTGGCCACGTTCAGGCATTTTTTCACAAAAACAGCAACAGGCGTCACCTGACAGCAGAATGACCTCTAAGCCAAATTTCAAGATTTTGCTCAAAAGCATGGAGTCGCCATAGCTTCTCAATAAAACATCTGTAAGATGTATTTCTTACAATACAACACACTTTTGTTTAATCTCCTTTTTAGGAATGTCTAGCCCAGTTTTGCTGAAACTTTATAATAAAATTCAGCTCCAGGTGACACTTTGCATGGAGAAGTCAAAGCTCAAAGATGTAAAACTTGACCAAGTTATGAGCAGTGGGAAGCATACTTTTAACAAGAAGATCCTGGCTACCTTGACTCTTAACGTTACCAGCTCCACTTAAAATAAAAAGAAAGAATGAACCTTTTAAGAAAAAGAAAGCAACTGCACCTTTAATTCAGATATTTTAGAATTGTAGTAACATGAATGAAGCAAAAGTCTTTATCTGGGACAAGAGCTGAAAATATCTTTCCAGATCGCTGCCAAACATACAAAAAATAGTAGCCATGCCTGTTATCCAATATGGGTCTTCACAGGGTACAGTGACAGCATTTAGCCTTTTAAGGGATTTGGCATTGAAACGATTCTGGCTGAGAAACTTCTGATCACCCAAAAGAAGTGATCAGTCTCATCTTCTGTCCAGCTGCTTGAAGCAGAAGCCTAAGACACTCTTCTTAATTCAAAAGACACTTCATATTCACTGTTTTTTCAGTGTTTGGAGATCAGAACAGTGCTCAGCTGACCTATGGTGGCATTCCTCTCTATGTATTGGCTTTGTGAGGCAAGGTTTTGGTAGCAGGGGAGGTTACAGGGCTGGCTTCTGTGAGAAGCTGCTGGAAGCCTCCCCTGTGTCCCACAGAGCCAATGCCAGCCGGCTCCAAGATGGAGCCGCCGCCAGCCAAGGCCGAGCCCATCAGTGATAGTGGTAGCGTCTCTGTGATAACATTTTTTAAGAAGGAAAAAAAAGTTGCTGGGACAGACAGAAAAAGCAGACAGAGACAGGAGTGAGAACATGTGAGAGAAACAACCCTGCGGACACCAAGGTCAGTGAAGACGGAGAGGGAGAGATGCTCCAGGCGCCAGAGCAGAGATTCCCCTGCAGCCCGTGGTGAAGACCCTGGTGAGGCAGGCTGTCCCCCAGCAGCCCATGGAGGTCCACGGTGAAGCAGATCTCCACCTACAGCCCGTGGAGGACTCCACGCCAGAGCAGATGGGTGCCCGAAGGATGCCGTGACCCCACGGGAAACACATGCTGGAGCAGGTTCCTGACAGGATCTGTGGATCTGTGGAGAGAGGAGCCCACGGAGCAGGTTTTCTGGCAGGACTTGTGACCCCGTGGGGGACCCACGCTGGAGCAGTGTGCTCCTCAAGGACTGCATGCCATGGAAGGGACCCATGCTGGAGCAGTTCATGAAGAACTGCAGCCTGTGGGAAGGACCCACGCTGGAGAAGTTCATGGAGGACTGTCTCCCGTGGGAGGGACCCCACGCTGGAGCAGGGGAAGAGTGTGATGAGTCCTGCCACTGCGGAGGGTGAAGCAGCAGAAATAATATGTGATGAACTGACTGTAAACCCCATTCCCCGTCCCCCAGCACCACTGGGGGGTTGGTAGAGAATCCGGGAGTGAAGTTGTGCCCAGGAAGAAAGGAGGAGTGGAGGGAAGGTGTTCTGAGATTTGGGTTTATTTCTCATTACCCTACTCTGATTGATTGGTAATAAATTGAGTTAATTTTCCCCAAGTTGAGTCTGTTTCGCCCATGATGGTAATTGGTGAGTGAACTCTCCTGTCCTTATCTCGACCCATGAGCCCTCTGTTATATTTTCTCTCCCCTGTCCAGCTGAGGAGGGGGGAGTGATAGAACAGCTTTGGTGAGCACCTGGCACCCAGCCAGGGTCAACCCACCACAGCCTTTCTGCCTACCTTCTCCATAGCAATATGGAAAAAGCAAGGTCAGACTTGAAGAATTCCATGATGAATGGAGGCTTTGCTTCTCACCTTCAATGCATTCTTAGAAGGCCTACAATTGAGACATACATAATGTCCTCTGCCCCTTAAGAAGGGAGACTTCTTTGCCACTCTTGCCATTGCTGTGATTAGGAAAATACTTTCCTCCAATAAACTCTGCCCCATATCATGCCAAGTAAAAAGGCCATGCAGAAATCTTGTTCTCATATTGCCCATCAAGTCTTCAGAAGCAGGCAGCACACATGACTCACTGTAAGGTGATTTGCCTCTGTAAATGTGCTTTTGAGAATGCTGGCAAGAAGTCAACTATACGGGGTAGTAACAACATAAAATAGGTGTAAAGGGAACAATGTACCGTAAAAAACTAGCTAAATCACACAAGCCAATAACACACACACACACACAGAAAAAGAGCAGCAGTTTCTTTAGCAGATATAAAATAAAGAATTTATGTATTGAGGTCTGATATCATAAGTACATAGAATCAAATTAAACTATTAAAGTACTGCCTCTACTAGGGGATATTTGTGACTTCGAGGGAACTTTGTATTGTAGCCTGTCTCAGGGGCCCCTGCTTATTGGAAAGACTGAAGACCACAGATATTCTAGCTCTGAGCTGAGTACTTGTACATTGGGATTCTGGACAGATTTGTATCTCTGGATTCTCAGACTCTATGAGGTGGCCCACCCTGGCACAGGATGACAGGGAGTCTTTGCACTTCTTCCAGCTATATGTACAGTCAAACACAGGAGTCTATCTCACTTTTAGTTATGTTACATAATGTAGGATGGCTGCTGGAAAAAAAATATGGGAACAGGTTGAGGCTAGGATTTTCAAAAATACACAAGGCATTTTGAAATATCTAGGTTTCAGCAATTTGTCAACTCACACGCTTCAAGAAGTTAATAAATCAGAATCTCAATACCTGTGTAATATGAAGAGAAATAAAGTAATTGAAAGCTACTACAGGGCTAGTAAATTCATAGGTCAAAACCACAAAGCTTTCCCTGTAGATGGTAACGGCACTGAGAAAAGCCAACTATTCACTCCTTTGAAATAAAACTGATACACAGATTCTTATGACTTTACACTATTTTGTGGATATCTCAAATTATCACTGTTTCTGTTATGATCATATTCCATATTCTTTTGCAGCAATAAATTCAATTGATTGCATATCAACTTTTCTTTGCTAAAAAAGAAACATGGAACAGAGGAAAGCACTTGATTTTCAGAACTTACTGAAAAAAGGTAAGTGAGGAGCAGTATCTTACCTGAAGCCTGATCTAACCTATGGAAGTGCAACAGAACAACAAATGATTCCAACACAGACGTTTCTGCAGCTGAACTCCACACAGGCTACAGGTTTGCTGCAAAAAGTCACAGCCTCTAGCCAGCATTATTCAACTGGCAGAAGTTTTTGTTATAGTTCTGGCCCTTGCCTCATAAGAAGATATTTCAGGAAATGTTGGACTAGGAATCTTATGAGATCAAGCCAATTCTTTCTCCAGCTGCAGCAGAAGTAGTATAAAAATTGACTGACTTGCAGTATTTCAGCATTTCTGGTCTCAGATGGAAATATGAACTGGAGAGTAATGCCAGGGAAAAAAAAAGTTAGTGAAAATCCAGTTAACTATTTTGCCCCCTTCAAAATGCTTCTGATTTAAGGTTGGCTTTAACTAGCTGATAGACTTCTACCTCAAGCAGTGTTCATCAAAGCATTCACAAATTGTTCTTCTTGAAGCACGTATGTTAGAACAAAGCCTAGTATCAGTGACTGATTCTGGACCAGACAGCCAAAATACCATCAGCCTCCTGTTTAGGATTTTCTTATTTACATATAAGCAATTCACACTTGTTGCCACATTCATCCTATTCTCTGTTGTCTATTACCAATTACTTTTCTAGGTCAATTTTTCTCACGCTTGTAAGCACGATTATTATTCTTTGCTCCATGCAGCTTTATATTAGGACAAGATAGAAGACAATAAGGAACAAACATATGAACCAGTCCAGACTGCTGATTGTCAGTGATTTTTTTTTGCTGTTATATTCCATCTCTCCCATTGTACCTGCAATTTTTGTCAGTGAAGAAGGTTTTAGGTCTTGTGTGACATATGTCAGAAACTCATACAAGAGAAAAGGACGATAACATCAGAGAAGCCTCTCCATTGATCACCAGCTCCATGTGCTATTATTTGCATTGTTCAAATCTATTACAGGGATGGTTACAGCCATCTTGAATAAATACAATAAAATATAATGAAAAGGAGTTGGACTTTTACATGTGAAGGAATTTTTTATTTCACATTCAATTTAACCTCTCTTGTTTTTTCCATAGAAGAGTGCTGAGCCATCAGATTGGTGTCCTAAGGACTGTTAAAATTATTATTTTAATATACCTTAAAGTTCTTTTGATTTTTTTTCCTATGATTATGACATACTGTGCAGCTGATAAACTGAAAGACCATCAAGAAAACAAGAAACTGTGCTGCAAATATACAGCTAATCATTCAGTGCTTTAGCAAGTCTTAAACATAAATCAATCAAATAATGTCCTTTTCTAATTTTCATTTGGTTCCCTTCCAGACAAAACTGTGACCAACTTCAAAACAGGTAAGATGGTAAAAAGGGCAGAATGAAGCTGTATAAAGCCCTTAGCAGTAGAGTTTTTAGTAAATATCCTTTGCAGGCTGACCTTATTTTTGTCCTAGCAGACAATCTGAGATTTTTTTTATTTTTTTTTTTACAGAAAAAATGTTAATTATGTTAATTTCTTGGTTTGCCACTGTATTTTTCTATTAGTAGATATATGGGGGTTTGGGTTTTTTTAATCAGGCCTGGACAGAAGACAGGTCTTAATCCTATGCGTGCATCTGAATGAGACATGAAAGTAGCACTATTATGGAACACAGTTGAAGGACCAAAATCTCGATGTTCACATCTGATACTTGTCAACCAAGGGAGAAAAACAAGTGGGATAAAATGGAACTAAAGCCTGAAGGAAGAGTTGATGTATGGAGAGTCTTACAACTTCAGCTTCCTGGAGCAACAAGAGTGACAGAATGAATGTTTCTGGGTCAGCCTGTTTGCCACAGAAAGATATATGGAAACTGTGTCTCCCTGTTCTCTCCTAAAAGTATTTGATTACTTGAATTTTGAAACATTTCTGCATTGTTTTATAGCTCTACAGATCCTAAAGGGATAAGGTTTCTAGCAGGTCGGCACGCTTCCATGGACTTGCTGAAGGAGCGCAATGAAAAACAATGCTGTAAAGATTAAGGAAAAAAAATTCTTAGACCACTGCAGCAAGGAGTTTCATTTCACTCATGAAATGAAAAATTAATGTTTGAATTTGGGAAGTCATTAGCACTTTGCTATCTTGTGAAGCATGTAAGCCTACTGTGTTCAGACTGAAAAAACAAATCTAGTCTAGTAAAAAGAACATCCCGGTAAATAAACTCTTGCTTTGTGCTTTTATGACTCTTACAATACTTACTGAAGAAGACTAACAAAGTTCACAAGTCAAACATACCAAATACTTAAGTGTGCTTATTTGACTAGAATATATGGATGTGCTTTCAGCTCTCTGTCCTTTTAAAACTAATATTAATTACATTTTAAATTACAATGAAAAGTCAAATAGCTTGCACATCTCGTCATGTACCAGTAAATTTCCATGATTTAGGAGACTGCAGGACAACCCCTTGTCTGCATGTACCATATTGGTCTGCAAAAGAATCAACAAACTATCATTTCAGCTAACAAATAAAATGCAGAGGCAAGAGTCTCATAACATCATCTTTTATGAAGTACAGTCACCTGGGTCCTGTGATATTTTTATGCCGTATTTAGTTTAACAAGCATCTATTTCTTTTAAGTCATTTACACGATACATACACACAATCCATTGATTTCTGCCAACTGAGGGATTTCCTTTCCCAACAGAAAGACAATCTATGCATATACAGATTTGAAAGATAGTTTGGAAGCTCCAAGTGTTTTAATAGCCCATTATAAAAAATTATCCCTTGGCAATAAAAGCCCAGACCACTGGCTTGAGATCAAGTCAAAGAAAAATGGGATTATACAATTAGAGAGAGAGAGAGAGAGAGAGAGAGAGATGTGTTCTAAAAAGCCTAGGATCACAGAGAGGAAAAAAAAATCCTGAGAGGGTAAAAGACAGATCAGCTCCATTTTCAGTCCAATCTACTTGTCTCTCACATACAAATCCATTGTTTTTTCTAAGTGTTTTCTTATTTAAAAAAAGAATTTTTTCAAAAAAGTTCTGATACTTGATATTTGTAATTTTTTAATAAAGAAGAAAAAAATCTCACCAGAAGTAACAACTATATTGAGAGGTGACAGGACACAAAACAGCATTTTGTCTTAAATTTGCACAACCTGATTTATAGTAATAAAGCAGAACCTAAGAGTTCTGGTAAATGTCAGTGCAGTCATGTTCATTACATATGTTGATAGGTATGAAGCAAAGTCTCTGTAGGCCCTTCAAAAATTGCACACAGCCGATTTAATGCAAACCAGAAGTCACTGGCTGCTGGATGAACATTCAGTTTCATTCCCACATGGATATTAATACAAAGCAGGGGGAGGGGGCTTCCTCCTCATTTATTTACAGTTAAAGGGTGGGTCTTGAGGAATGAGCATGAGGCCAGTGAGGGATGGATTTGGTTTATGGGAAGACACCTCCCAGCCTCCCATTCTCCAGCCACCGCAGCGAAAGCGCCTGGGTTGTGTGTAACCTCCTCCCCCATCTCGCATCTGCCTTGCCCAATCTCGCCTGGGCCCGCTCCAATAACAACATCTGCTTGGCAGCTTTTCAAACCCATGGATAGTTATCTAACTGAGGCTTTTGTGCTGCACTGTTTATTCTATGTGAAGAAATGCCTCCTTAGTTGAAAGAGTACTTTAGAAAAGCTGTGCAGCCATTAGCAAGTGAAGCACAAGGCTAATAACCCCCACCTGCTCATCAAATTAATTATGACATCTGAGTCATTATAACTCAGAAAGAACACACGACTGCAGACTTGTCACATGTAGAAATCAACACACTCCGCATTAGGGGAGGGAAATATACGGCAACAAGGTCCAGAAGAAAAACATCTAACCCTCCATATCTCAGTTATTAAAAATGTGTACTGTTAACTTCCCAAAGGCAAAAACTAAAGGAAAGAAGCTGCGAGTGGATACAATTTTCCTGCAGAACACACCTCCACACCTCTGTATGGGTTTTGTGAAGAAAAGAAAAACATATTAACACAGTGATCTTCACAGCAGGACTGTAAATCAGCATGTTCTTTTGTGAAAAACCTTGTTGCCGTAAGATTCTGTAACAACCTGGTTGGAGACGTGCACGTTATCATCTTTCCCCCACCCCAATTCAATTACTCCAAATGTAACACACATTATCTTTAGTTAAGATATATTTTCAGACTGGAGCACATTTAAGAAGGACTAAGGTAGGGGAAATACTGTGGAAAAAATGTTTAATGCCTAAGCCAAACTTTAACTCTCTGGCAAATAACGAAAGAAATAGAATTTTCAAAATGTAAAATATCTGCAAGTAAGATTCCACTAATTTCAGGCTGTAAAGGATAAAGCACTGTCACACTTTATATTCAGATGTTGCCTACTAATCTGATTATCGAAGCTATTGGACGATAGTTTCTTTCAATCACAAGTATGAATTCAACTGAAAAGGTTAAATCATGCATTCACTTGTTACACTTCTAAAGGTCTCTAGCATTCATAGACATGGCATGCATTTTCTGTACTTTGTAGCACTTTTCTGGAAAGAATATCGGGTTTTCTCTGTAAAAGACACAGCCCTGTGCCTCACTGTGTACTTCATTCTCAAAAGTGCTTCCTAAATGCAAAGTGTCATTGAAGGCTAATTAATTTTAAATAATTCTCAGACTTTTTTATTATCAAAATTAAATGATAGGTAAACAAACCATTAATACTTTCAGGCATTGTGTTTAAGTTTAGTGAGCAAAAATGTCGGCCACTAAACACATAAATGTTGGCAAAGTATTTGTCTCACGTTAGTCCCAACTCATTCTTTGTCAATAGCACTTCCTCCAGAACAGCACACAGAATAGCAGAGTTAACTTCCCTGTTATGAAGAGTCCACCTTCAAGAAATGTCTCTACCACAAGTACTTTTTTTTTATCAGTTAGAGGAACAGAAAACATTTTCTAAGTAAGCCACAAAACAGAACCCCAAAAGTAGATGGGATATTACTTGTTACAGGTCAGCTTCACCTACACCATTTCTCCCATTAGTGCGTATTTTTTGCTGTGTTAGTAGCAACCACCACCCTTTGCATATAAAGACATCCAGCTTTATTTCTGGTGAAAAAATGCTGTAGAATTATCTTTCAGACAAGACGATACTGGTCGTCTAGCCTCTTCATATTTTTTAAGTAATATGTATGCTAATTATTGAGAAAACCATTTTGGAAACTCATTTTACCTGCTTGCTTTTATTTGCTTCTACTTCACAGAATGATAGAATCATAGAATGGTTTGGGTTGGAAGTGACCTTAAAGATCCTCTAGTTCCAACCCCCCTGCCATGGGCAGGGACACCTTCCACTAGACCAGGTTGCTCAAAGCTCCATCCAACCTGGCCTTGATCACTTCCAGGCATGGGGCTTCTGTTATGTCTTCTTCCTATTCAAAAGGTTTTGGTTGATTTATTCAACTTCTCATTTATCCCAAGGTTGAAAGGCATAAAAAGAAAGTAAATATTAAAAAAGTAGTCCCAGCTTTGCTTTTGCTAAATAAGAGGACTGATACTCATCTTAGAAAATAAATTACTATCACTTGAATGTGTCAGTGCTGCAGAACCAGAATGAAGCAGAAACAGGAAACAGTCACACAGACAGGCTGTTCTGCACAGATTTATATGCCTGGGAGGATGAGTCTTGCATTCAGTCTTCTCAAAGGGTCCACTTTTTGAGAAATCCTCTTCACTGGGGACTTGACATGTTGGTATTGAAGCCTATGGCTTCCTTCACAGTAGTACTAGGTCTGTAGATAGAAAAACTAAGTGTACTCCTCCCCGCTACACTCATACTCCCTGACACAGAACTTTTTGCACTGCTGTCCCTGCAATCTGTTCCTGCCCTGTCTGATCCACATGCACATACTGCTCCTTCACACCCCAAAAAAACCAGCAGGAAAACTGTGAAGAAATAAAGCAAGGAAGAGCATGGTACACTCGGGATTCTCACTGAGTTTAGTTTAATGGACTATTTGATAAAAAGGAAAAATTATACATGTACAGTTTTTATTCACTCATACAAACATGATTAACTCAATTTCCAGGGATGTACTGCTTCTGTTCTTACTGTCAGAACCCACAAAGTATGTATTGCTGTGGGACATGTTGCCCTGCAGAAGCACTAAAGCGTAGCTATGAAGCACACTGAATCTGGCCTTGAGCTACTATGTTTAGGGGAAAGGAGAAAAAGGGGAAGGGAAGAAGGAAAATTTGTTCTCAACTGGTACACTGTTAACTGAATTTACAACAGTGTGCGTGACAAAAGTTTGAGTGGTACCATCAAGTTACAAAATACCTAGTAAATCTGGATTTCATCTGAATGCTCTATCTGATTTTCCCAAAATATTACATCATCAGAAATTAAAGTAAGTTGAGGCACAGAATTTATGGGTCCAAATTTAAAACCAGACTATTACTTGCATATGCAACATCAGAGTGGGAAGAGTTAATGCTAAACTGGTCAAAATATGTTTCAGGTTATTTTCTAATAACTAGCTCACACAGTTACAGAATTTCCTTACCATGATGAATAATAAATATGTATTCTAGAAGAACACAGCTAGAGTATATGAAAGCTTGTGCACCTGCACACAAACACACACACAGGCACACACATTGCATACACATTATGTATGCTTAAGTGCAAGAGAACGGTATGCAAAAAAGTGTGGTCTGTGACAACCACACAGGGAAAAACAGCTCTACATGGAACTTTCTGACAGGTTGCTAGATTTAAGCAACATTGTCAGTGAACTCTTTAAAATGCCAATGGACATGCCAGAGAGAGTGTCTTTCTCAAAATTCTGCTGTTCCTAGATCTTTACAAAGCACACTGCTTCTCATATCCACTTAATCTCTGCACACATCTCCACCCCTGCTTCCTTCCCAAAGGTATGTGGTCTTGAAAATACAAATGTTCCAAGTTTCCTGGAGCTGAGCGAAAGAGGAAAAGTCCCACTCCCAAGAGGCAAAACTGAAGGCTCTCGGCGCCCCTGAAGTTGTTAACTACAATACAACATAATGTGGCACTTCACCATAATTAGCAAGAGGGAAACAGCCTTTTTTTCACCTCCAATGGCATTAAAGAGATAAGACAATGAATTCCAGATCGTATCTGAAGGTGCAAGGGTGTCTGATCAAGAAAGTGCTTATATGGACAAGCAGTGACATTTTGTGCAACAAAGCAGGAAAAAAAAAATCAGAGCCACACAAAGTTGCTCAAAACCAATTGTAGCTGCAGACATTGTTAGCAGCAATAGTATTAACATGCAACCAGGAGAAAAAAAACACTACACAACCAAGAAAAAAGTCCTGTGATTATTTGTTCCTCTTTAAATTTTTATTGACAAATGTGGTCCACAGAATTCCTCCTAATTTTATAAATGCTATCCTCCTCCTTTATATGGAAATATTATTTCTAAAAGTGCCACTTTGGGTATTCAATATGGTTTGGACTGAAAATGCTTTATTCTCCAGCGTTTTGTAAGTAACATTACTTGTGTGAACAATGCCGAGCGACTTTCTTTTCCATTATCTGTCCATCCAGCTGTAAGTCACTTTGAAAGTGAAGAACTAGAGATGGTACTGCAAATACTTACATCTCTGCAGCCACTCATCATGAAACTTGTCGATAGCAGTTCCAATACCTCGGGGCTCCTATGGCAGTTTTGATTTCATAGAAAAGAACCAAATGCAATACATACTTGGTTTAATCAGGTTTTTGTGGGGGAGGAGGGGTGTAACACACAAGTAAAAGTAGCACACAAAACAGGCCTGCTAATGGCTCGAATCCCCCAACTACAGAGCAACTCACACACAAAACAGGTTCAGTAGTTTCACCTCACTGGTCTATCAATGTCCCTTAATGATTTTCTAAAGGAACCACATCAAAGAGGGAACAATTGTTCAGTTAACCATGCTTATTCATTCTTGGGTTTCTTTGCTGAGATTATCAACCATTTCAGTGGTGTTTTTCTATAAAACAGACACTAGTCCACCAGAAACCAGACTAAACCCTCAGTCTACTCTTTTTATGCCAGTGAGACCCCATTCTTTGGCAGGCACTAGTGACACAACTTTCATTCCAGACTTTAACTGGTTAAATCACGGTGGTAGCTCCTAGTCTTTTGGTGGCAGTTTTTACCATTTTCAGACTGATACTTGCCCGTGCTCAATATCATTAATTAGAGTGCGCTCCAACCACAACGGTGCTTGGAAGGAACACTGCAGAAGGCAACCTTGCCACAGCCCTCCTCTGAACTGCAGGACAGCAGAGCGGGGGACATCCAGCACTAGCACAGAATAAAAAGGAAAAAAACCTCAAAGTATGGGGGCTTTGGGTTTGCAGTTTGCATTTGCTGGGGGCGGGGGGGGGGGGGGGGGGGGGCGGTTCTTCATGTTTTCATATATTCTGCCTTTTGATACAGCATCCTTCAGTGCCAAAGACAAGGAGATGCTGTAACAGCCATTCCACCACTGCTAGATAAAAAGCGTCCAAATGTGTTGTCCTGCCTGTAACTACACTTTCTATTTCTGTTCTGAATCACGCTCAATTACAGATTATACCAACAGGGTGTATGTTTCTGGTGCTGGGTGCCAAAATTATTTTAAAAAGCAATGTAGCTCGCTGTCATTAAGCCAAACCAAAACTCTGTCGGTGCCAAAAGTGGCACTACTGCCAACAGTTGTCTACTGTTAGACTATACCACCCATTGTGGGATCGTTCTTCCTCTCTGTCTGTGCAATAAAGCAGCTGGACTCTGTTATCCCGGAGTGACGCACCAGTGCTTTACTCAGAACTGCAAATTCATTTTTGGACACGACGGAAGCCTTTTTTCCCCCAATTTTCCCCCAGCTGACAATTCACTTAGAAGATTTTAGGCATAATTGAGAACAGAAAACTACATGTACAAAACTGGACTTATGTATTGACAATGAAGCCCCTAAAAATAAAGATTTTATTATTTCATGTGAGCACAGAACTTCATCTCTTTCGCTGGTCTACTGGAATGCCTAATTTTTATTTTAATTTCATAGACTTCAAGAAAAATATTTTCCATCAGCTTAAAATTAATATTGTAAGGGTAAAATTTTGAAAAATTTGCACCCAATCAGCAAGCCAAAACAGAACACAGAACACTTAAAAACCTGGTCCATAGCTTCTGGCCTCTTCCATATACCCCTTATCAGGATTTCTTTGACACTTCCAAACCTGCAACCTCTGAAATACCACAGTAATTTCCTATTTTAGAAACAAGGTAATACAGCAGTCTCCAAGACAGCACAATGCAATAACCACAGAGAACTGGAGGTTTTGTACTGATAACCACTGCACTGCTTTTTATCCAAGTGCTTCAAAGTGTCTTACAAACATGATTAAGCCATGACTGGGAGGTAAGCAAACATATTAAGAGTTTTAGTCTGAGAGCTGAGCAGCTGAGGCACCTACTGATGTCCAAAGGAGTTTTGCCTTTGACCTCCATTCAGGCAGGAATTAACGAAGAGCTCACTAATGAAACTGAAGAACCTGACCCAAATTCCCAGAGAATTGCTTGTACAGAACCCAAGTTCCTGCCAGTTGCCTGATAGGAGCTAAAACAGACGGTTTACACTCTGAATGGGTGTGTGCAAAATGAAAATGGATCCTTGAGTATTTGACAAATCTATACACAGGTCCGAACATGTGTATTGTATTTATTATCGATCATAGAAAAACTTCCTGAATAAACTAAACTGGAAAAGTAAGCCAAGAGCCAGTCTTTTTTTAGATTTTAATAGAAATTTATCTCAGGAAATTAATTTCCCTGGTTTGAAGTTAGGGATAGATATAAAAATTGTATTCATTATATTGGATGCATTTTTGTGATCCTGTAACTGTAGAATAGCATTAATTATAACGTTCATTTTCATGATATTTTTCATGTACTTCTAAAATTTTTAATCCCAATTCTGCTGATGATTAATTGTTAACATCACAGAAGTCATTACTAAGGAACTTCTTTTCTATATAAATGTTTAAGAAAAAATTTACTAAATTTTATTCTTGGCATTGTCAATGGAATTTTAGAGTAAATAAGTCAGTTTTTAGCCTTCTTTTAAAAAGTACCAAATATGGACAACATATAAACAGCTGAATTCTCTCTTCAGCAGCCCATCCACATCATTTACACAGGAAAATATGGTGGCTTCCAAGATGTATTTCATTTAACGGTCTGTCTACACTGGGCAATCACTGCAGCATTGTCCAGAATTAGCAATGCCATCATATTACTAAACTCTGCCAATGCAATAAATATCCCTGCACAAAGGCACTCAGCACAAGTTGAAAATGTTCACACCAAGAGCTGGTACAAAGTTTTTACTGGAGTGTAGAAGAGAGCAGTTAAGTTTGCAGCTGTGCTTATTTAGCGTACTTTAAACTGCTTTCCATACAGAGAGAAAACCCTAAACACATTTGAAGGATAATAAATATATCAGACTACTGTCCTAAAATTGCAATTTCTCTATTGTTTCAGGGAGGGGAAGGGGTGGAAGGAAGTGCTGGCATGAAGAATGGTGGCATTCCGTTTTGGAGCCTCCAACCACAACATGGAAGTAGGCAAACGCAAAGTTTTATGTCAAAAGTTTTGAAATTAACAGATCGGTCCTGTAATACTAAACCACAGTTTCCCACACAGGTGCCAAATAGCTGTTTACCTTTACTAACACAGATTTCACTCACACCTCCATGATTTAAGCTCACCGAAAACCTCAGCTGAGGCAACTGCTGACAGGTCTCATCTTCCTTACACTTGGAGCTATGTTTGAAAACTGTGCTCAAAGCAGGGAGCGTAATTGTTAAGGCCTTTTTCTTCCATATCAAGTCTTTGAGAAATTCCTTGCAGAATGCATTTCAGTTGCTTTGCGTATCTGATATATGCTTAGCTTAATGCAGTAGGTTTGAAAGAAGTGTGAAGGAAGAACAGGAGTGTCTCACTTCCTTTTTTGTTAGCTACTAAGGGACGGCTTAATGCCCCATGGCGTATGCAGCGAATGGTTTCTTCTTCCAACAGGAAAGAACACCCTCTAATGCTGAGTGTAGTGGGTGTAGGCGTTGGCAGTGGGGGGCTGCAGGGGTGGCCTCTATGGAAGAGTTAGGGGCTGCCCCGTGCCAGACACAGCCAGCTCCAGCCAGCTCCAACAGACCCATTGCAGGGCACAGCTGAGACCCTCAGCCAAGCTGGTAGTGCCTCTGGGAAAATGTATTTAGGAAGGGCAAAGCAGTGAGGAATGAGGGGAAAAAAAAAGTGTGAGAAACAGCCCTGCAAACACCAAGTTCACAGAAGAAGGATATGGAGGAGGTGCTCCAGGACCACGGGACAGCAGGTATTTCCCCGCAGCCTGTGGAGAGGACCATGCCACAGCAGACGTCCACACGGCACCCCATGAAGGACTCCACATCGGAGCAGGTGGGTATTTCCTAAAGGACTGTACTCTGTGGAGATGATATACACTTGAGCAGGGGAAAAGGAGAAAGGAGAGGCAGAGAGGAGTTATTATGGACTACCACAATTCCAGTTCCCCATCCCCTGCACCACTTAGGGCCTGCAGTCGAGTGAGGTAGAGGAGTCAGGAATGAAGGAGTGAACTTGAGCCTGGGAAGAACGTAGAGGCAAGGAGAAAAGTTTTTTCTGTGTTTCTCACCATTCAACTCTCTTTTAATGGCAATAAATCAGATAAATTCTCCCCGAACTGAGTCTGTTCTATCTATGAGGGTAATTTGTAAGTAACCTCCCTGTCTTTATCTCGACCTACCAGCCGTCTTGCCTTATTTTCCCTCCTGTCCTGTGGAAGAGGCAGAGCGAGAGAGATGGGCATCTGGCAGCCAGCCAAGGGTAACCTACCACAGTGTGAAAACACAAAACGGGCTTAGTCTTTTTCTTGGTGTAACAGAATATGCTATACTTGCCTGTCTGTCCTAGTAGTAGTGTCCAGACTAAAAGCCAGCTTATAAAAAAATACATTAGTTCACAAAAAGATTTGTCCAACATAGCAAATTTACCAGAACAGGTATTCTGGTATAATATAATACCCCTTTGGAAAGCTTGCTTTGGAATAAAAGCATCTTTTCCTCTTCTAAAGCATCTTTTTTCACTTCTAAAACACCTGTGCCCACAACAGTAATTTATACTGGAATAACTACTACAGAATAAGTTGCTCAAGATCTTGTATATTTACATCTAGAGTGGCAGAGAAACATGAAAGAAGCAAGATTACTCTTTTAAAACTAAAGGACAAACTCAAGCCCCTTCAAAAAATGAAATGGCTGATTACTTTTGTGCTACGTTTCATTGCATTATATTTCAAACTGTTAGAACATTAGATCTGTTTTTTTAAATTTAGTATTTTAACCAGATCAGTTCCCAGACTAGGTTCATCCCCTGACCACCTAAATACTTCCTGCCAGCATGAAATAGAGATCAGCAAAATGGTGAGACAAACAACAACCAGACCAGCGCCAGGGCAAGTGAAGGTTTCTGTGGGAGGCTGGGTGGAGGGGACCGGTGGGGAAGGGCCCCTTTTTGCAGCAGCTATCCATGAGGTCATCTCAGCTGTTTCATGGAGTTGCACCCTTAAATTTATCTGAATATTTGAAACACTTCACTGTGAAATAAAAGAAGAAGTGCCAGAGCCTAAAGGGATTAACATGAGGAACAATGGTTACTATGGGAGGAAAAAACCTGATTTCTTGACTGTGGAATTTATTTTATAGAGGAGTTTCTACTCTAGTTTTGAGGTCTCTAAGCACTAGTCAATCCCCTATTTTAAAAATTCAACAGAAAGAGAGTAAAGAAATAGTAGAAAACAAAGTAGCTGAAAAAAAGCAATTCTGACTAACAAGCACTCTTTATGACCAGCCCGTTTCATGTACATTGTCTCTGTGAATTTTCTGTTAGTAGAAACACCACCATTCCTTCCACACACACACCACAAAAAAAAACCACCAAGAAAAAAAACAAAAACAAAAAACCAAAAACTTCATAATACACTGAGAACTCTTAGTAAAGTAGTAGGGACACATAATCACCATATCACCAATTCAAATGTAACTCACACAGTTTTCTGGCAGAATTCAAACTAAATTCCTCCAGACACTCAGCGCGCATGCACAGGCAAACAGTATAGAATTTTTGAATCAGTAAGTCATTTGGAAGAATCTCCAGAAGTGTGCCGAGGCATGCTTCTGGTGCTGTGCCAAATTATGTGCTTCTGTTTGTGGCTTTCAAATACGGATTAGACAGATGCACAAGCATGTACTATTTGGCAAGTAGTGACATTAGCCTACTCTGAAATTAGCAATTCAAGCTTTACTTAAGTTTTACTAGGTGAAAGAAAAAATTAATGACATATTGTTTGGGCTCTGTCTTTATATCCTTTTGCCATCTTCCTGCTCACTTGCCAAAGACAAGAAGGCCCTGTACTTCCAGAATGTCCTCTTTAGATAATTCTAGTGCAGGAATTTCAAATGGAAGGTTCAGATGTCAAGTGCATTTAAAATGGAGCTTGCATTTGTACTTGCTGTTATTCTAAGACACCTCAAAAATTCCAAAAGTCCCACTGTGGAAATCCCTAATACTTCAATGTCTGGCCACAGATCTATTTGGAAATTAGTTAAAGGCAAAATTATTTGGAATATCAAAGTCTTATGCCTGGACTGTGCCATACATAAATACAGACTTTTGCACAATACAAACTATGGGTTCACAGGCTTACTATAAACAACACCCACAGAGCTTTTCTTCTTAGTACTACCACGAGATTGAATGACATACCTAGGGCAATACTTCTTGATTCTCTACACTTCAGAGCTTGAAACACAGGAATTTCAAACAAAGCTTTATTCTAGATTCTGCAGTCATTACAACATTCTGCAAATAAAAGACTTTAATCTTCACTTTAATCTGAATTTACCAGGAATATAAACACAAGTGCCATCATCTTCTATAAATCACATATAACGTGTCATGCAAGGCCAGTCCATTTACAGTCTGTCACTTTCCTCAGTTTATAGGTAAGAATAATAGTTGAGTTACACATGGAAAAATGTACAGAAACCAGGAAACTTTTAAAAAAAGATAGAAAGGATTAGATACTGACAGCGTCTCATTGTTAATGGAATCCCATGTGTGAAAGCTACAGAAAGATTAGTTTATACAGCTGCTGCTATTTGTCAAAACATTGCTAACAAGGTACACATGTTAAATCTGAGCGTCTCCTTTCAGACCCTAAAAAAGAATGACCACACTAAATACTATGACAAATATTAACTGAGAAAAATCACTGTTATTTCCTGGGGTATTCAACCATTTCAGATTATTCTTCTTGTTTTACTATGACAATAAACATTTTTGAAACAATTTTCCATCAAATGAAAACCAAGTGTTTGGAGAGTACAGAGGTAGGAACAGAGGGAAAGTGAAGGTTAAATCCTGGTAAATTCTCCTCTGTATCTCCAAATGTTAAGTTTTCAAGGACTGTTTTGAAACAGAAAAAAGTAATGTTGCAATCATTGCCAGTAGAAGCCAAGACCTTTTAAATCAAAAGCATCCATAACTTAATAAAAAATAAAGTACTGTGTTCTGAAAGTAATGGGAAGTTAGGTTTATTCTGCTTTTTTACAAACTTTCAAAAAAAATCAGGGGGACTACAGATTGAATTAAACAAGGAAGCTCTACAACTAGGGAACACAGAGAACAAAGTAGTCTAGAGCAAGCCCATCCCTCTGTCCTTCCATGTAAACTGCAAACAGGTAACCAGGTCTTGCAAAGAGGGAAGATAATTAGCTAGAGCCACCCCTGCTGCTGCTGCTGTGCTAGGTCACGTTACAAGGGTGGGCTACATTGCTAAGTGGCAGCTGGGTACTTCAAAGTAAGCCCACCAGAAGACACAAGCTGCATCTGAAAAGCAACACCATCACCCTGCCCTGACACATGGCCTGCCTCATCCCTGTCACTTGAGCTGGAAAGGAGCTATTTGAGAGGTCAGTGTTGACCACTCCCCTGTTCACATTGCTATTACTAGTATGGATGTATCTACACGGTATTTTGCAGGCAGCTGTATGCAAGTCTTGACTGTGCCATGAGCCAGCTGGCCAGAACTGAGTGCCTTGTAGTTGCTACAATGTGCTTGGCTGGCTTTGCAGGGTCTGCTTACAAAACGCTGTATAAATATGTCCTAATCTTGCTTCAATTCTCTTAATGTAACTACTGTCTAATCCACTTTAGCACAAACCACTTCCTTGAAAGGTGAGCTCAGACTTCTTTGTGTAAGAATTAGGTCGTGACAAAAATGCCCAGCTACAGCACACTTCACAGCAGCGCCCAAAAGCATCCTTAAAAATGTAATTGTGTTTTACCTGCTAAAACTGGATGCCAACAAGATAGTACCACACAAGACTAATGCAAAAGGGAGTCCGATGGAGTCTCAGAGAACCAACAGGAAGCGTACTGATAAGGGCAGGCAGGAAACCAGCCCTAACTTTAAATAGTTGAGAACACAGTAATATGGCACATTAGAGTGGGCACAGGGATCAGACACTGGATGTTAGAGGTTCCTTTTCAATTTGCTGTTGATTTTTTGTTTGGCTTAAGGAAAGTTGCTTAATACCTTAACCAAAGAAACTGTATTTTCTACAGACCTTTTGCTGCCTGTCATATACACTTAGACCTGTCTCTTGTGTGTCTGGCACAACTCTCCCATGTTTGGCTAAACTTTTTTCATAATATAAATTACGAGAGATTTTAATCTTTTCACATTTGGGGGGGGAGGGGGGGGAGGGGGTGTTCAGGAAATTAAATATTTCTGCTGTTGAATTCCAAGTCTGCCTTGCTAAGAAAATAAAATTTAAATAATTGCATGATTATGGCAAAGAGAAAGAAAAAAACATGAACCACAGCAAATAAACTATATTCCGTGTACTCAAAGAACATTCAAATCTAACTGCCAAATAACAACAAATAATTATACCTGTAAATGCACCTGTGCAGTTGAGTTGAATCCCTAAACATTAAGACTTCCATTGTTACTGAAAACCTGTTGTGCATTAGTCTTAATTATACTCATTTCAACCTTACAGGCAGTTGCCTTATTTAAATATGTTTAACAAATGTTAGAAAGTAAGCCAGGTAGAGAATAGCAGCTATGACACTTCACAGTTGAACTTTGACATACGTGCTGTAACCTTGCTTAAATACTTGCATCACTAGTGGTAAAAACTGCACTGGTTCCACACAGCACAAATGCCAGGTTACTGTAGAAAGTTATTATCTGTAATTTACAGTTTTGCTGAGTCAAAAGGAATAAGTGGTAAATAAATACAACAAGAAGAAAGTCACAAAACACAGAGCTTAAGTGCTCTTTATGTGGTCACATAAACATAACAGACAGTGGTAAACCCCCCAAAACCAAATTTAAGTAACAATTATCATGAAACCAAAAGAATGTATAGCAATGATTTTACTCTGTAATTCTTACTGGATATACTGCATCAATGGCATACTTTAACTTCACTTTCCTAGCTTGCTGCTAAACTAGGAACATGGATGTAATTATAGTGGTTGGCTTCTGACTCTCTCTGTAAACCATGCAGAGATAAATTTCTATTAGTGAAAATACACACTACAAATAATCATGTTTTGACAATATAGGTAAAGGAGGCAAAAAAATCTAAAAACACCAAAAGGAAAGCCAACCATAGCAATAATAAAGATCATGCCAGAAAGCATATCAAGGTCACTTACGGCTTACACTAATTTGCTGCAGGCCAAAAGTTTGTTTCATTCACAGGAACAAATGCATTCATACTATAAAGCAGAGGCTTCCTAAAAATCTGGACATGCTTAAATGCCTCAGATTTCTCACTTTTCAACAAATGTGTGAGGTTCAAATATTTACTTTGTGTAGCAAAAACAAGTGTCTTCAACTCATAAAGTCTGTAAGACACTTTTATTTTGATACCGTTATCTGGATTAAAGCTGTGCCAAAGTCATACTTCTGTGGTTTCCAAGAAGAACTTCTTAAGTGTTCTGATAGAAATATACTCTTGAATTGTGTAAAATTTTCACTTCCTCTACAGAGAGTTTGAACTGCCTGCAAAAGAATTGCCCATGCTACCCAAACATTTTTTATCAATGAACACTATACTAATAATCTGCATCATTTCTTACAAGCGACCATGTAATTTTGTAATTAAATATTTAATTTAAAAGGCTATTAAACACACTGTTCAATATGATTCCAGGGACAGACAGCAGATTATTTAACTGGGTAATCTGTACACTACAGATTGAAAAAGTCTTTTAGATATTCTTGCTTCTGAAGCCTATGCATTTATTCCTGTTGACAGTCAAAACCAAAAGCTCATACCTGTGTCTGAAGGGTTTTAAAATTGAAAAATGAAGAAACAGATATTGCCTTTTTAAAACCACTACAAATTTATTAAGAGACTTTTACAGATTATCCTATTTGCATCAATAGCAATGACAGCATCACAAGAACAAGCACCATCTACTGAATTCTCAAAGAGTACCAGGCATTACACATACTACACAACCAAGTAGTCTGAACTCATCCTTTAAGTTTATACATATGTTTTAGTTTGTTTATTTTCTTTCAAACAAGTAAAATTTAATCAAAAACTATTTAACTTCTCTCTTAATAAAGTTGAAAGCATAAGTGCATTTATCTACAATGTCTCCTGCTATCTGGTTTGGTATATTAAGCTCTTGTAACAGCTATAAAGATTAAGAAATTTAAGTGTTCACTACAAATAACAGAAATCTGTTTTTCTAAAATAAAACCTTAGCTGCTTTCCAGGGTTTCCTCTATTGACAGGTATTTTGACAACTATCATAGGAAAAAGAAAAAGTTAAAAATCTAAGCATTTACAAGCATGAGAGCAGTATTTCTCCACTGACTTTAGATTTTAGTGCCAGAGGTAAGATACACAAATACAATAGTTGTTGTAAAGAATGTGATGTAGGACATACATATATTTTCATGCTTGTGAAAAGTATCTTCTTATTCATATAGAAAGACCTCTAGAATGTGTGTTCAAAATACATTATCACAAATGAACAGACCCAATCAGTTTAATGATTTGTTTTATCTAGCAATATGAAAGTGCTGAGAATCACAGTCTGCAGGTTGGAATGCAGCTGTAGTGTGCCAAGTATTGCTTTAGCACAGAGACTCCACACTGAGGGTTTGAAATACCACTACACACTACGATCTCAACAGGGATGAAGATCCTGCTGTGCTTGGTGCTGAACTGAGGCACAGGAGGACACTGATCTCAAAAACCTAGACTCCTTCTCCTCTCAGGCACCAAGTTTCAAATCTGTGTAAAAGCATTTCTAGAAGCAGCGAGATAAAGTAGCATGTTTATATATGTAACTGTTGTTACACTTAGGTAGCCAGGAGACAGTGTGTTATTTTAAAAAGAAAATAATACAAAACTCTTTTTGCATTCCAAAGGTGTTCACTTTCAGCAAGAGCCCTGTAACACAGCAGAATGACAGGACATCCTGTTATCTTAATGACTTAATGAGGTACATTGGCTCTGATGAAGAACATTACTTCTCCTGAGATATGAGATTGCAATATAGAAGACTATGGAGAATGCAACAAGGAATCACTTGTTACAAGTAGTCTTCTAAAAAAAACAATTAACTATCTTCAGAACTAACTGATTATTTTCTTTCTTCTTTAGAATCAGTTTCACCTTCTTCCCATGCTGCCACAATCTGCTGTAATATTATATTTGCAAATCCTGTCAAGGATCATTCTAAGATATTAAAAAAAAAAAATATCTCAAAACCAAAACAACAAAAAAAAGTCCAGTGAAATTAAAAAGGACTACAAATGTTTTTCACTATATTTGGATTTAACTTAATGCAAACGAAAGATTCAGACCCTAAAGAACTGACAGTATTCCTTGGGGGTTGAGGCAGGGGAGGCAGGTGAAATAGCATGCGTAATTGCATTTGAGCAAACTGACCTTATACACTTGCTATTTTGAGGATACTTGTTCTGTGCAGTTCCAAAAACAATCTGCTGACTGAATTAACTAATTGCTCCTAGCAAATGAAGATGAAGATATCTCAATACAGAAAATTAGCACGAGGGTTCTTTTGATTTTTTTTTCTATATAAATAAACTTTTTAGAGATTTTGCACGTCTTTTTTCCCAAAACCTTTCATGTTAATGTCTATGAAAATAAACATGTAAGTTGTTTTGCATTCAGTCCCAAGACCACTTCCCTGGAGGTTTACATTTTGCAATTTCAGTTGACAATCCTCTCTATTCTGCATTTTTTAAGTTGATTTAAGTTGCACATTTAGCATAGGTCTGATCTTCCATAGAGCTCAATATAAAATCTAGAAAATACACACTAAAAAGTATTGTCCGCTTCACAAAAGCAATTTTTTCTGAGCAAAGCAGAACAGTTCAATCTCATTATAAATCATTAATAGTATAACTCCCAATGACTTCACAACCTAAAACATACGGGAAAATGTGGGCCTATGATAGGGAAGGAGGAATTGGGTTAACTACAGTGTGGAGATACAGGTGACATAGAAGAAAAACCTACAGGAAAGCATTTGTTCCCCTAATGAAAAGTCTGCTTAGTTACAAATCTTGCACACTTAAGGAAACTTGACTGGTAATAACCAGAAAAGATACTGAGAAGAAAAGATGCTGTAAAGTTACAGCTTACGAATACAAGCACCATCTTTGAACATGTTACCTTCTCAGTTTGAACTGCACGCAGTCTTCATTTTTATTCTAGCTTTTGCGTATCAGTAAGAACACAGGTGTGTCCCCCCAAGCCTTGTCTATTAGGCTTTGAACATTATTTTACTAATTTCAGCGAGATGAAAGGGTAATCATCTCAAATAGCCAAATTGATCTGGAAAACTTTCAAGGCTATACTATAGTCTAGAGGAATAGCATGCCTCTGTCCACCAACTCCACAGCTTCTGACAGTAAGATAGCACTTCCAGCATATTTGCCATCTTGCCTCTTTTTTTCCATTGGTCTGCTGACATGGGTAGCACTATGTTATTGCCCATTATATGGCTCATGGAAATCCCAGACCACTGTCCTTGTCATGTGCAGACTGACTGTAAATTTTAAGTGCAGGGAACCCAAAACATGGGGCAGAGGCTAGAACTATTGTGCATACACTGTATCATTGATGTAGACTCCCATCACTTTTGGACTTCAGGGAGGTGTTTCCCCCACCACATACATGGCCCAGCTGATCTGCCACGCTCTTTGTCTTGTACTTTCTACAGCTGTTTTCTTATATCATCTGTGCTGCAAAGGACAGTGAATAACATCTCATTTGTATCTTCAGCTGCCCAGCCCAAGGCATGGAGCAAACATACACATGAAATATCGAGGCTGCACGTCAAATGAGCCCAGCACTATGACTTCACACACTCCTGTGTATTACAAACCCAGGCCCGCAGGAATTGGGAGTCAACCAAGGTAAGGCAGCAGCCTATTGCTTTTTCCACAGCAAACCTCCAAGTAGAAGGCACAAAAGATATTCCACTCCAGCTGCAGCAAGTGCTACCCCAGCTATGCAGGTGTTCTCTGTGCTCAGAGAGCAAAGGAAGTGGATTCTACTCTTCCCAACATGACCACCATCTGCTTTTTCTCAGACCTCTTTCTTCCTTGCAGTCTTACCAACTAACTATCCACTGTTCCACAGTGAACTCCTCAAATGTACTGCTTCAGTTAATTTGGCCAAAGCCAAAACTTAGCATAGACTTGAACTGCAAGTCCCAAAATACCTTAAAATTTTATTGAAGACGTTTCTTTCTCGGTTTCCAATAACTCCAAAAGCAAGTGTATTGGCTTTGTGAGGCAAGGTTTTGGTAGCAGGGGAGGTTACAGGGCTGGCTTCTGTGAGAAGCTGCTGGAAGCTTCCCCTGTGTCCCACAGAGCCAATGCCAGCCGGCTCCAAGATGGAGCCGCCGCCAGCCAAGGCCGAGCCCATCAGTGATAGTGGTAGCGTCTCTGTGATAACATTTTTAAGAAGGAAAAAAAAGTTGCTGGGACAGACAGAAAAAGCAGACAGAGACAGGAGTGAGAACATGTGAGAGAAACAACCCTGCGGACACCAAGGTCAGTGAAGACGGAGAGGGAGAGATGCTCCAGGCGCCAGAGCAGAGATTCCCCTGCAGCCTGTGGTGAAGACCCTGGTGAGGCAGGCTGTCCCCCAGCAGCCCATGGAGGTCCACGGTGAAGCAGATCTCCACCTACAGCCCGTGGAGGACTCCACGCCAGAGCAGATGGGTGCCCGAAGGATGCCGTGACCCCACGGGAAACACATGCTGGAGCAGGTTCCTGACAGGATCTGTGGATCTGTGGAGAGAGGAGCCCACGGAGCAGGTTTTCTGGCAGGACTTGTGACCCCGTGGGGGACCCACGCTGGAGCAGTGTGCT
Organism: Astur gentilis; assembly: GCF_929443795.1. Taxonomy (NCBI): domain Eukaryota; kingdom Metazoa; phylum Chordata; class Aves; order Accipitriformes; family Accipitridae; genus Astur; species Astur gentilis. The sequence goes on along the minus strand of NC_064919.1, from coordinate 53,505,468 downwards.
CCTCAAGGACTGCATGCCATGGAAGGGACCCATGCTGGAGCAGTTCATGAAGAACTGCAGCCTGTGGGAAGGACCCACGCTGGAGAAGTTCATGGAGGACTGTCTCCCGTGGGAGGGACCCCACGCTGGAGCAGGGGAAGAGTGTGATGAGTCCTGCCACTGCGGAGGGTGAAGCAGCAGAAATAATATGTGATGAACTGACTGTAAACCCCATTCCCCGTCCCCCAGCACCACTGGGGGGTTGGTAGAGAATCCGGGAGTGAAGTTGTGCCCAGGAAGAAAGGAGGGGTGGAGGGAAGGTGTTCTGAGATTTGGGTTTATTTCTCATTACCCTACTCTGATTGATTGGTAATAAATTGAGTTAATTTTCCCCAAGTTGAGTCTGTTTCGCCCATGATGGTAATTGGTGAGTGAACTCTCCTGTCCTTATCTCGACCCATGAGCCCTCTGTTATATCTTCTCTCCCCTGTCCAGCTGAGGAGGGGGGAGTGATAGAACAGCTTTGGTGGGCACCTGGCACCCAGCCAGGGTCAACCCACCACAGGAAGATATGGACAGTCATTAACCTATATGCCAGAGCCCCTTTTCAGTATTTAAAAATATCTCAATATCTGAGGTCTGGCACACAACTTTACACAACACAGATGAAGAACAGCAGTCACAGCAAACAGCTACATATAGTATTATATCTGAAGTAAATAAAAACATGCAGGAAAGGAACAGAGGAGGGACACAACCTATACAGAGAGTTACTTCTGGTAATAATCCACTTTATAGCAACAGTAACAGTGTTACTTTTTTGCTGTTTTCTTTTAGCCAAGATAAAATGTTTCCTCAGACTTTTCTTTAACAGTCATGAGATTATCACAGTTGGTGCAACAGATGTTGGTCTCTAGGAAGAATGGCCTGATCCTGTAAAACCTGCTTTCTCATGTGCAGACCCTTTGAAATCAGTGGGATTTATGTAAATAGGGATTTGCGGGATTAGGTCTACAGTCTAGAGATTCTGCAGTACTTCAGTCATACGTGTTCTAGTTTTGTTGCCTGGGAACCCAGTACACCAGAATAGCTCCTGAGCAGGCCAAGCATCCTTTACAGAAGCAGTACAAATCTGAACACAGTCCTCACAACATGAATTCAGCATTAGGACTTTATACTACTGTAAAGCAACCCCTCCTAAGTCAAATGAGGTTCAGAGAGATCAGACCTGGTCTATATTAACGTACAAAATACAAGAAGAATGCCCCTTGCATTTAGAAAACTGGGGAAAGGATTAAAAAATAAGATTATTTTCTCCTTTCTGTATTTTTTTATTTTTCCTAAATGGAACACAACATTGAATGTGCATGTTGCCCTCTCCAAACATCAAAACCTGGAGCTGCAAACATTTTGTATACAGTAACTTTGGGTTACCATCGAGACAGAAGAGAAACTACTATTCAGAACTTAACAGACCTGTCCAGCACAGGGGTTTAAAAACTGGTGCCACTGGCAATGGAGATGGCATCCTCCACCACCCTCTCCTCACACCCACTCTTGGGCACTCTCTGCTGCATCCCGTGCCCACTCCTCCCAAGCCCCACATGCGTTGTCTTCTCCCACCTCACCCACTCCCTCCATGCCCCCAGGTTCTGGCAAGAGCTGGTTTACTGCTGCAGTTTCCATTGGCAAGAAGGCACACACAGCCCATGGCTACCAAGCAGTCAAATGGTGACAGAGTCCAGAAAAGCTGATGAGTGATAGCTGCCTCTGTTGAGACACTTACTCTCAGAAGCTGGGAAATGCTGGCATATTTACTCATCACCTGTGACATCCAGCAATGCAGTTACTCTGCCACTCAGCTGTCTGCCACCTAGCAACGAGAAGTATGCCAGCATGGTACTGGTGAGGCCGCACCTCAAATACTGTGTTCAGTTTTGGGCCCCTCACTACAAGAAATACATTGGGGTGCTGGAGCACATCCAAAGCCGAGCAACGAAGCTGGTGAAGGGTCTAGAGAACAAGTCTTATCAGGAGCGGCTGACGGAACTGGGGTTGTTTAGTCTGGAGAAGGGGAGGCTGAGGGGAGACCTTATCACTCTCTACAACTGCCTGAAGGGGGGTTGTAGCAAGGTGGATGCTGGTCTCTTCTGTCAGGTGGCTGGTGATAGGACAAGAGGAAATGGCCTCAAGTTGCAGCAAGGGAAGTTTAGATTGGATATTAGGAAAAATGTTGTCACTGAAAGGGTTATCAAGCATTGGGACAGGCTGCCCAGGGAAGTGGTTGAGTCACCATCCCTGGAGGTATTTCAGAGATGTGTAGATGTAGCGCTTAGGGACATGGTTTAGTGGTGGACTTGGCAGTGTTAGGTTAATGGTTGGACTCGATGATCTTAAGGGTCTTTTCAAACCTAAATGATTCTATGTGCCACTTTCAAATAAGTCATGTGCTACCGGTCATACAGAAACCAGCCTTGAGAAGCAATGATGTAAGGCATCTTTGTCAATAATACACATAATAACCAGAGCATGTGCCAAACACCATCCACTCAAACTGTAAACTACGTACCAAATACATGTCAATGGACATGGTCAGACTCATATGTATATATTATTATTAGAAAATAAAACACACATATAACTGACAGAAGTTCAAATGAGCCTACTATGATTACTCCAATGGGCATATTTTTCCAGAGCAGGTCCACATCATCCTGTGGGGAACCCACAGGAGCAGTGTACATAAAACCACGTGAAGATGCCATGTGAATGCAGTTTTGCAGCTTTCAAGACCCATGTGAGCTTGCCCAGACCTCACCATGGTAGCTTTGTATATCACTGGTTTATACCATGTAGGCAAACTTCAGCAGAATCAAATTTAAAAATTCTAGAGCTTTTTTGCAACTTACATGCAACGTGTAGATAAATCATTACATTCTGTTCTATGCATTTTGACACCTGTTTTCCAGGGCACTACCATGAAAGCTGGGGACTTCAGACATACATTTACTACAATAAAACTGTTGCTAATTGCTGCTTCCCAAAATACAACCCATACTCATAACTATTAGTAATCAGCAGTCATATATACATGATCTAATATTTTTGCTTTATAGTGTCTCTTCTTAACTATGTCTGTTGATCTCACACACAGGGTGCCTATCAATGGCAAGAGATGTGTCATGAGCACAGGGAAGACAGGATATCTCATTATACCATAATATGGAATTTAAGAAAAAGTCTATGTATAGCCCTCTGTAGGTTCCTCACCAGATGGAACAGGGAGTTCTGTGATAATGCTCGTCCTACTGTGAAACGCGTCAGCAAGCCCAAGTTACCATTAATATGGCTTGAATTCTGACAAGGTCAAACTGGCTGGACTATATTTAAAAACACTTTTATCTTACTGCAATAGGATAATGTGTTCTAAGACTGTATACTGCAGGAGCATAAGACTCTTCTGCTGATCTAACCTAGGCTCAGAAGCTAATGCTCTGCACCATGCTTCAAGTTAATTACTGCTGAACAATGCAGGAGTACAGCACAGGACTCCAGCACAGCACCAAGAGAATTAGTATGCCCTTCTGATCAAAGAAAACTAAGCAGGCTATGTCCAGGAAAGCAATTACAAAACTGCAAAAGTCTGAGAGAAAGTTCGGGTGATTTTATTTGCTCATTATTTATGAAGTCAAAGCTCAGACTACTGCATTAACATCATTGGACCCTGAGGTTACAAAGGACATCAAGAGATCACCTGAACCACCTCTCTGCTGGACAACTTGATCAAGTTTAGGTGTGTCATTTTGGTAGATGCTTCCTAAACCTGTCCTTGATAAAAACAGCACAGTCTCCTCTCACAGTCTATACTGCCCTCATCATTAGAAAGCTACTGGGGTTTTTTTCTTGAACATGATCTTTTCTGATGAAATGTTAAGCCTTTACATCTTGTCCTACCTACAAGGAAGGCTAATCAGAAATCTAGAAAGCTTCTGGCTACCTCCAAATAATTCACACTTTTTTTCTCATGTGCAGAACCCAAACTAGACAGCGTTGAACACCATTGCACCGTAAGTCCTTTCAGTTGGATGCCATTAGTGGTGTGTGAGTCCTTCTAACCATTGTTGCAACTTCATTCTGGATCTTGGTTCACACTACTGAATGATCAATATCATTATTTGACTCTGCAATGATCCTAGTCCTAAATGTGAAATACATCTTTGAACACACATGCTTTACATTACACAAATGTTGGAGGACAAACAACAGATTAATTGCTGGCCCTAATGCTGTGTTTGTGAGTGCTAAGAAGTCATTCCAAATGTTCCAAAAAGGATTAATGCAGTATAACAAGTCTATTTAATTACTGAAAGACCAGTGATCCTCATTTTACTATAAGCAGCTTTTCCTTTATTTGGAGGCCGTAAATAGAACTGAAATCATTACAGGACAACTATAATTCTTTGTCCTAGAATATTCAAGTTATAGCAACAAAATAGGGAAAAAAATATGTGAAAGGCCAGGGAGGACTATATATGCACACTGCATTTGTGTATAACAATGCAAGATTAGGCACATGCTTTAAAATGCACCAGCGCTTCTCACTATACTTAAAACACAGAAACAATTCTTATGCTCTGTGTAACATTGTGATATCTGTTTCCTTAACTTAAAAAAAAAAAAAAAAAAAAAAAAAAAAGGCAACATTTAAGCCAGTTAAAGTAATTACACATAGCTTTAAAAAAAAAATCCCTCAGGTTTAATAAAACCAAGGCAGTCCATAACTCCTACAGTGTAAACCTTTATAGATGACTGAACTGCAGGCAGTGAACTCACCTATGAATGCATACATGGTAAAGTCACAACTTTGATATAGATTAAATTATGTGTCTGAATCTAGACAGCCCAATCAATTTTCCAATTCTCCTTTCTGCACAAGCTGGTTACTCTTTAACTGGAAGATAAACAATAGAATAACTTTTGATGTTAACCCTTGGTTAGCTGTAAACTGCACTGTTTCGGTACCACCTGGGAAAAATGCATGGACAGACTTCTTTTGCTTTTTATAAATTAATGTCACTTCCCACTCTGAGAAGTAGACACGGTAATTTTGTAGGTGTTGATGTTATAGCTGGCTCATTACCAACCCTGAAATATCATCATAAAGGAATGAAAAAGGAAAGGAATGACTTGAGGAGTAAAAGTAGGGTCCAAAAAGCACAAGTTACTCATTAAGTATTTAGGAGAGTTTCAATACAGCCAGCGGGGGCTTCAGGCAAAGGTAGGCCATCCAAGACAAGACCCTGGACTAACCCCTTGCAAACCAATTGTCTCCTCCTCAGCCGCCTCACAGACCGGGCCTGCCCAAGTCTGGGAGACGAAACAGGATGACCGGCATATTCCAGACACAAGCACACAGTTACATTTGCTTGGGTTTCATCTCAAACCTCAGCCCAAACTCCTGACCATCCATCCTCCTCCCACGCTGGTGTGCTCTGGTCTGAGCTACTGGCCCACTCGACTGTAAAACCTGGGCTCAGAGTGGAGAGAGGGATGGGGAACTAGACTGAGCTCAAAGGCCACCCCTGCAGGCACTGCAGGTGCCCCCTCCATGGTGGGCCAGCTGGATGAACAGACATATAGCTAACCATGCTGACTGTTTCCTCTATCTTTCTGTCTAAAGAATTTTTTCCCTTCACTGTCCCAGGGCGAGAAAACTCGGACAGCTCTCTGAGCACCCCGAAGCCCCTGCTCCGCGGTCCCATGGCCAAGGGCCAGCCCTGCCCGGGGCTCCTGCAGCCTGAAGCACGGGTGACCCGAGGAGCGGTCCCACCACAGACCGGGTCTCCTGTGGTGGGCCGACTCCGCTGCGCGGTTCCTCTCCAACGTCCTCTCCCACGGAGCGGTACCACCGCAGGGCTTGCGGTGGAGGAATGCTTTGTGCCGGCCCTCCCTGCTTGGGCAAGTTTCTTCCGTCCAGGCATGAGAAAACCAGGCAAGACCTTTCTTTACAGCGCAAAGCCCACCTGGGGACTGGGCACCAGCACACGGATTCTGCTTGCGGTGAAATACAGGAAGGGTTATAACTTCTCAGCCAGTGCATATCTCAGTATTTTGCAACCCTCACGGAGACAGCACTGAAGCAAGCAGTGCTCTCTCTCCCTGGGTCCGGAGGCACAGAGAGGCTAAGCAATCTGCCTGCAGTCACCTGGGGATCCATGGCAGGGCTGGGGACTAGGACAAGGATTTTGAAGTCCTTGCATCTAAACATTGAGTCATACTTGACATTGTCATCACAGTGATAGCATTCAAGCTTCTTGCGTCAGCATTCCCACCCTCTTCCTTCAGAGGAACTATATAACCTCAATTAAAAATCACACCTAGATTGTGGAGTTTCACACTGAAAGAAAAGGTTTGGTCATTTACGAGTGCACAGGAACACTGTATGTGCACATACAATCTGATTTTTTTTTTTTTTTCAAAAAACTATTAATGAGTCAACAGAGAAATCAGGGGGACTGCGGAAATATAAATGTGATCACAGGCTGCAAAAGTCAGTGCATAATGCTCTGAAAGAAAATATGTTTTAAATGAAGTCAATTTGATTGAATAAATCTACTCACGTGAGCAAAGTTTTGAGGCTACGGCATTAAATTAAGAAAATACTAATTATCTGCTGACCACTGGATTACAAATTTACTTGTTTTGTTATAGTACCAGTACTAGCATATGAGCTTTCTTGACCCAGCAAGGCTGTATATCATGCCATCAGTTTTTCAACAGATCCAGTCACTGATTTCAAAAGGCACTGCTTCCTAAAACCACGGCACAATGCAGCAGATGATTAGACGTAATACACATCTCAAAAAACTAAACTGTCCTAACAGTCAAATTGTAGGTAATTACAGGAAGCACAAAGCCTACATCAAGAAGCTGACATTAGCATCAGTGACATTGATGGTAGGCAGCCTGTCAGGATATGCGGCTGATAACTCCCCACCTCACCAGGAGTAATTCTTAAGGACAAGCAGTCTCTCCCAGAAACAAAGCGTTTCAGAAAAAAAAAAAAATTAAAAAAAAATGCAGAAGACAAAGGTTGTTCTTTCTCCCCTTTTGATAAGTTTAGATACTGCATCAAGCACAGCATGTGAAGTCCTTTGCTTTAGAAACCACAGTTGCTCTTGAATACAATCTGGGTCTTTAAGAAAACGAAGTTTTGGTACTAAAGAAATCAAATAGTCACTTATGACACTGTTTTGTGACGAAAATGTAATGTGTATGCTCCTCCATTTCATGTCAAGAAATTATTTTGATCACTCTTATTTCCTAAAAATCAAAGTGGTGTGCATACACATTACATTTTCATCACAAAACATTTTCAAAGCAGAACCTTCTCCTCAGAACAGCCCACTCAAACAACGCTCACAGAGGAACAGGACCAACTACGACTGATGGTGTTTGCCCTTGAAAAACATAGAGAACCTGTGCACGCTGACAGAAGAGAAATGCACTGCAGCCTGAGAGAGGATGGAGTTTCCCTCCAGCCCCCAGAAATCCTCCCGCCACCTCTTCCACTGTGGAGGGCTGTCAATTTGTCCTCATCGCTGTCAGCAGACAAAAGGTGGTGACATCAGGAGCACATCCAAGGGAGAACACGGCTGCCCTGCAGGGACACCGCGAAACCCGCTGGGGTGTAAATTTGGGGCCGAGGTCTTCTTGTCAGCGATTACCACAAAGAACCAGAGGAAGCGGTGCGGCTGCTGAACAATGGAAAGGTCAAGCAGTTCACAGCCATTTCATGACCCAGACACGTCAAGGTCAAGAGATTCAGGTAGCAACTTGGCCTGGGCATGAGTTACAGCACAAATGGATTGTTACAACAAATCAGCTTTGGTCAATTAAACCTAACAAGACATGTTGCATCACGTAGCAGGGTTCTTGACACCAAGGCCAGGAGCTGAGGCCAGCCTCGTAAAACACATCTTTTAACATGGCATAACAAATTTAAGGTAATCTGTCCAGAAACTGCACGTCAGAATAATAAAATACAAGTTGTCTTGACTAGGAGAGGTTTTCAGACTTTTAAATCAGGGACACTGGAGTGTAGTCATCCTTTCAAGATGTCTGGCATCATTTTCAATGGCATTAATCATGCAAGGGAAAACTGATGCTGCAGTAAATATAGTTGCTATCTCTCGGACACTAAGAACTTCCATAATAATCTTCTAAGCAAATCCAGGATTTCCTTGTCGGCCATTTCATCAAAAAAAGGCTGAAAATGGTTTGGGATTTTAGGCTAAAGTAATTCACAGGCAAAAAAATATATACTCTGTAAATATTTCAATTATATTTAATTTCTAAAGACGTGGAGTTTGTAATTACTGGATTCTAATGTGTGCACACCTCTTTGTTCCTATTTTAAAGAAAAATGTGTAAATCCTATGCCATCTTCTCAGAAGACAGCTTGTGAAGGATATGGCAAGATACCTGACTAAAAATTAAAATACAATGCTAGATTTAAGAAAAATAGTTCATACTTACCTTTCACTTGTTTAAATTCATCCTTTAGGAAAATGTGTATAGTCATTCAGGTTAATATAACTTGAAGATTGGGAAGACAAATATATAAACAATATGTTCAAGACCTAAATGTTTAAAATTCTCAATTGTCAAATAACTGCAAATAATATAGAACACACTTACTTGTGCACAGCATCTGCATCAAACCAGTATCAGAAAACTTATCTTTTTTCCTAATTTCTCAACGGATGCACTGAGTTTCTCACACAGAGTTCACTAACTGTTCATTTTTGCATTTGGCTTTCCTGTTCACTCTCTAAGGAAGCAAAGGAGAACCGTTTTGTTCACTTTCCATGTATATTTTTTCAGGGGGGCAACAATTAAAAGCCCACTTAAAGCCATAGAGATGCCTTTCATGAAGGTGGAAGTGGAAAGACTCTGGGAAACATAAAACTTTCCCTTCTGCTCTGGAGATAGGCAGTTACTGTTAAAACCTGCAAGGTTTCTCTGATGGAAAAGAACACTTAATGGTTGAATGGGCTTCAGCTAAGCTTTCACACCATGCTTTTCCCAGTGCCGTTATCACAACAACTTCTCCTTATTTAAATTCTATTTCTTACAGTAAAAAAACCCCAGTCATTTAAAAGGTCCCGAACACCATAAGCAGTTAGGAGGAAACTAATGTTAAAATTACTCTGATACCCCTATAATTTTAAGTTGCTGGAGTCATGGGGCATGAGGGCAAAAGCTCTGGTCACCAGGCTGGCTAAAAACATCTGAAACGCTATTATCGGTAAACACACTTTAGCCTATCAGCCCTTCCTCAGACAGAATCCCCCACAAAAGCCAAGTCTGAAGTGCCCATCTCCCACCTACTATGAAAAATCTAGAACAAAAGTCACACACCAATAATGAGGTTCCTAAGAAACAGGTAAAGAAATATATTTATTTAAAATAAAAAAGCACAATATACTTCATAAAAGGAAAGAACCTCTCTGAAAGGAGAGTTTCGCGGCGGGGGGGGGGGCAGTGTAAGAAAGTAATCTTTTTGTAAATAAAAAGGTGGCAGGGGGTGGAGGGAGAGATTAACAGCTGTGCTAGAAGAATGTTCCCAACTTCACACACAACTCACTGCTCCCAGACAGTACAATATACACACCTAAATCACCTCTCTTTTCTCTTGGACAAAGCTAATAATCTAAGATTTACTTCCCCTTTACTAGCTCCTGAGCCTTTCAAACCTCTCTAATCCAGGCTTCACTGCCCGGAGCCAGGTTTTTAGCAACTGCTTCTAGAGGTTCCAACAGATTTAAGAAAAATAAAAATAAAAAAGGAGAGACAGAGTGAAATCATGAAACCTCCCTACAATGAATGACATCTTTTTTGACATCTGTCAAACAAACTGGCTAATCACACAGACCTTCCTTTTTCACATTCATTTAGGATCTGGAAAGTGTCTCCAGATTAAGGGATTTCTTCTTCACCCCACAGTGGAAGGAGCAACCCTATTCAGTTAAGTTAGCCATTTAACTTGATCTTGAGATCATCCTGACCCGAGTGATTACAGCAAAGCAACATACCACCTTGCTGTTGAGACTGTAATGTAACACTTCAGGAAACCTCTTGAATTACTACTGTGCATGGCACTGCGGTACGCTGCTCCAAGGACCACAGCTTCGGAGGGCCACCAGTCCTTGAGATGCCTACACTACTACACTAGCAGCAGGGAGGAGGAGAAGGAGGAAAAGCAAGGAAAGAAGGAAAGCTAGGAAAAGAAGCAGACTTGACAGCAATCTTGTGCTATTAACTTTAAAATCCAACCTGCAGTGGTGTTTAGTGTTTAATTATTTTAATGAAGTTTTCACAGTTACAATGAATTCAATATGCATGAAAATTAGGAAATTTAAAACATAAATCTCTGCTGTTATTTGAAGTATTTCCTTTATTAATTAGTGGCCTTATTTATAATTTAAAAGCATTTTGTTTGTTCCCAGTATTGTTCTTCTGTCTGAAACTATCGTGCAGCCAGAATCTTCTGTTTTCTTTTCTATTCCTTTCTTTACTTTATAGCTTCTTGCTGTTGATCTAAATGTCACCCATAAATTAACACTGACCTCTAAATTTTCAACTAGTTGCGCAGAGTTTATTTAACCATAAGCCTCTTTTGTCTTAAACACAATTAACGTCATTTAACCCTGTGAAAATTACTCCCCTTGGTGTACCAGGTAAGAAAAAAACAGAGTGAGCGAAAAGCTCCTTTCTAAAATGTGTATGTATTTCATTCCTGACAGCAACAGTAAAATTAAATATGGAAAACTCCCTTTCTTTTCTCATGAACCTGTCACACGGCCTGTAACCCCGTTCTGAGGGAAACTAAAATTAAAAAGAAAAAAAATACACATTTTGAATTCTTCGGATCTACTGTCTGAATGTCAATTCACACATACACATTCTGAAAAATGAAAATCGGTGGGTGACGTTTTTAAATGTTTTAATGTCCTACATCTTCATAAACAAAGTACCTATAATCATCAGTTGAAAAACATTATTGTGCCCGTATATACACCAAATTAACCTGCACCTCCTAATGAGAAATGTCTTTCCTGCCTGTAATTTCCAGCACAATAGAGATACCCAACACAGTGGCCATCCAATATTTTACATTAAAAAAACTAGAAAAGAAATCAATACAGTGTCTTTTTCAGTTGACACAAAAAGTTTTTTAAAATTACATTTTCCACATGCCTGAATAGACTGGAATTTCTCAAAATAATTTGAAGTTTTAGAAGGGTTTATTACACCTTATCAGTTTCTTGAACTACAAAAAGCTCTTCTCATATGAGAGCAGACAAAATATGAGCTCATACTTCTGCTTCTGCACTGGCTTTCTGATTCAAAACTGAGATTTAGCGCAAGGGATCAGCATGCCCTTTCACTGCGTAAGTAACAAGCTCCTAGAGCACCTAGACGCCTATAGGTACAGGCAGTAATAAGCTCTATTTCCTGTTGTTCCCGGTCTAACTAATAATTTGCTGTGCAAACTCCAACAAATCACTTTGTACCTTGACATATCGTTCTGCGAAACAGGTAAAATGTTCTACCGTAGGTTCCCAGGTAAAGTATTCAGAAGGAGGCAAATCATTCAAGTTAATGGAAGTAGGAACAATCAGCAATTCACCAGACTGATTGATTCTTCTAAGCCCATTATTTTTTTATTAATTGTATGTGGAAGCATCAGCGCACACAAGAAATGCAAACCCTCGTCCAAAATCCACCCGGGTGGCGTGACACTTAGACATATGACCGTTCTAGGACTTTGGCAGAGGGGAGCTGCCTAAAACACAATTCCGATTCTGACTTTAGCCGGAGTTTCTTGTAGTCGCAGCAAACTGACCAAAACAATTTTACTTATGATTTTAAAGCGTGAAAAGCAGCGCTGCTGTCTCATCCATTTCCCATCCTCGGTAAAGGAAAACTAAGGGAGCGTAGCATGAAAATGACTACGCAAACCCACGTCAAGAGCTGAGGTCCCTCGTACTTTGCGAAACAAACTCACGAAACTCAGGACAGCTTAACAAAAAAGACCGAGCACCGAGAGCCCACCCCCGCCGCCCCGCTCCTGCAGGTGAGGTACACCGCGTTTAAAACACAAAAAAAAAAAAGGTAAAAAAGAAGGAATTGCGGTTCCTCCCGGGAGGAGGACGCGTTCTCCGCAGCAGGACGGCGCACGCACGTCGCCAGCCCTGCCCTGCCCTGCCCTGCCCTGCCCTGCCCGGAGCGGAGCGGAGCGGAGCCGCGGCATCCCCGCCCGGGTCGGGCGGACCAGCTGGGACGGGGCCGCTGGGACGGGCGCGCGCCCACCCCGGCGCCGACCACCCCCCCCCCCCCGCCCCGCCCCGCCCCGCCCCGCCCCGCCCCCGGAAAGCAAGCGCGCGCGGCCGGGCGGGCGGGCCAGCGAGCGCGAGGCCTGCCGCCGGCGCCCCCGCGCCCCCCGCCGGGCCCCGCCCCCCGCCGGGCGCCTCCTTCCCCACCCCCCTCCCCCCCCACCTCCCCGCAGGTGCCGGCGGCGCGGCGGGAGGGGAGGGTGGGGCAGGGCGAGCTCTCCCCTCCCTCGGCTGCGGAAGCCCGCCCGCGGCCTCGCCCGCGGCCCCCCTCCTCGCCTTCCTCTTCTTCCTCTCTTTTTGCCTCTCCTGGTCGCCCCCTGCCCACGCCCACGCACCTCCACGCACAGCCCCCGGCCCCGCGCCCCAGGGGCGGGAGAGGGTCTGGCGACTCAGGGACTCACGTAGGCCAGGCTGGCTTCCTTCTGCGCAGCCCTTCGGGTAGAGCTTGCTAATCCTTCTTATTAATTAACGAGATAACAGCAGTTAGCCGGAAAGCAATATTAACGCGAACTATCTAGGAAACTTCCAGCAGAAGCGATTTAGTCTTTCTGCTGATCTCCCGGTAACAAAGTGACGCGGCTCGAACGGCAGCAGCATCGGGGTGGTGCGAGAAGGTAAATCGCCAGGAGTGCCTGAACGGTGCCGGACCGAGGGCATCCGCGCGCATTTTCTGCCCCCCTTCTTGAACAGTTTAAAAGACCCTCCCTCAGCTTCAGAGCTTATCAAGAGCTGGGGATGCAGGCTGCCCCAATTATACCACTCTTCCATAAGGACAAAGGAGAATGTAAGCTGTGACATGACTTCTCCGAGAGAGAAGTGTACTCTGAGAGGTACATGCATTAAAAACAGACGCAAATATTTACCATTTACATGTACCGTTGCTTCAGCCCTTTAAACTCCCGAAGCGTTTCTCAACGTCTACTATGCTTCGTTCAGCATGTGCCGAAATACCTAACACCAAGTTTCCGTTTTATTTACGCTGCAAAAAAAAACAGCAGAGATGACGCGAGGATTATGAATTCTGCAGATGTGGCACATTGCTGTAGATATTTTATGTTCTAGAGAAAACAGCAATGCAATCTTTAATTTCTTTTTTTTTTTTTTTTTAATTAGCCATTGTAGGAGTACGTAAAACATCTATCAGAAGAAGGGATTTGTATTATCTGGGTTCTGTTGCAGCAAACAAGTACTGCAGCTTTCATTCACTGATTGTCAAAAACTTTCCAATGTGCCCACTGCAATGCGGATGCCAACCAACGAATCAAAGGCATTCAGCAACTAGACAAAGAGGGTCTGATGCCAACCTCGGTGCCACTGGCAACCATTATTGGCATCAAGCACATTGTCTGCCTTTTTTTTCCCCCTCTCCTGGCACTCGACAAACAAAATGGCGGTTCTTGTAGCAACGGGAACACAGCATAAGCGCTGCACTGAATTAAATACCATCAAATGATTTTATGGACCGAGATGTGTTTCACACCAAACGACAGACACTCTCTGATGCCTGACAGAAAAAAAAAAAGAAGAAAGAAAGAAAAGAAAAAAAAAAAAGGGCAATTTTTGTCAGTAGAAACAACGCTTATGCCACTTTCAAGGTTTGGGCTTTTTAAAAACTCAGGGGGGGGGCGGGGGGGTGAACCTGATACATGCAACAAGCAGAGCCCCGTAGAATTGTGATTGTGTAATGATTAAGAATTATTTTGATGTTAAACATTGATCACAGTGTGTATTTCCCATTTTCTTCCTCCATTTCACTCAAAGGAGCAGCATTGCAACTTACGTCAAGCCTCTTTTTTTCTTTTTTCTTTTTTTTTTTTAAGATCCTAAAGCACAAGAGGATAGTAGAAAGAGAATGGGGGGGGGGCAGGGGGAAGATGCTGAATTCTGAGGGAGGTGAGTAAAAAGTAGAACCAGATGAAGTTAGTCAATGACAACTTCATAGGTCGGTCCTTATTTCTTCTTTCAAGGCAGGCATGGAAGTAGAAGCTCTTTTTATTAAGGACTGAAAGGATTATTGACACTTCTAGATCTGGAAATTGTCAATATATTGTAACATTACTCTGCACTGCAATGCGGATGCCAACCAACAAATCACAGGCATCCTAGGCTAAACAAAGAAGGTCTGATGCCAATGCTGGTGCCACTGGCAACCATCACTGGCACTCAAACTATCCTTCCTCCTCTTTTTTCCCCTAATCTTCTTTTTTAAAGCAACAAAAAAACAAACTACTTGGCCCCTTTATTCATTTTATGTGCTAATTCCTTCTTCATATTTCGTTCAGGGATTTAAGTGTTTCTATGTCTCCGCTTAGTTTTTACATGATACTGTTAGGCAAGTTTATATATTCTAAATGAGAAATAAAAGGCAAAAAGGCATGTGTATAATGCAGCATTTTGGTTGACTTCATGCTTATCTTTTGCAAAGCCTGGTGCTCTTAATCAAGTGCACCACAAAGCGCCACAATTAACCTGCTTTCAATGAGGATGGAGAATAAAAGTTTGACAAAACAGAATAAAAATACAAAGATAACTGAATATGACTTCTTCAAGAAGAGAGCCAACAGATGTTCATGGAAGATTTACTGTGAAGCAGCAGGACAGACAGAAAATACATGCAGTTTACAATAAACAAAAGGGTCTACTAAGGGTGACTTGGTACATAGAAATTAGCCAGCTTCATCTTCCAGTATATTCTCAGAGCAGCATCATGTAACTTTGAAAGTTATAATATTACAGCATGCTTCTTGTTTCTGATTAGACAAGTGTTTTAAATAAACTCATATTCTCAATCCATTTAAATCAATAAAATCAGCTATGCCCTGCAATTCCTTCTCCCACTTCAAGTTACTGGCTTCCAACAACTTAAAAGTCAACAATGTGTAAGAGTACTCTGACCTCAGCTTCTTTGGCTCAAGAGCTACTTAAACTGTTTTGCCTCTCTTTGTAGATTTGACTTTTAGAGACAGGTAAATCCGTTCGAATTAATCAGTAAGCCATGTCTTGCAATATATGCATTCAAAATATCATTAGAATTTTTCTTCACAAAAGGAGTTTAAAGGTACAAATTATTTGTAATTACGCTATTTCGTTTAATGCTATCAAAGAAATCTTTCTTTCTATGTTATTGGGGATCAGATTTACCAGACTCTGCAGCTACTTAAAGTCGCTGCAAAATATCTAAGTGTAGTCTACTGCTGTGGAGAGAAAAATACAAAAAATACAAACAGGCAAAAAAAACTAAACTGAAAAATGAACCATATTTTTTCATGATGAATAATCCAAAAAATTAAACCCTATTTATACGTTCATGTAAACTAGTGCTCCATTTGCATGAGGAAATGCTAAAAGACAAATTCACTGGAAAAAAAAAAAAGGTTGTGTTATGTATCTGTTCTTTTAAAGAATGCGTACACACCAAATGAAGACATGTGCAATTTTACTTTTTTGTTACTAACAAAATCCATTGCATTTGTTTTTCAGTTAAATCCCGCCGTTATGTACCGGGCATCAGATAACAGCCTGCCATCTGCCCTTCTGCAGGCCATTTCTGCCTACTACCAGGCCAAGTTGTGAAATGGCCCACCATCTGCGGCCAGCCAAACTTTCCCTGATTGAGATCTGTAGCTAAAAAAGAAATGCTTTATTACTGCTGATCAGTCAGCAATACAAAGACTCCTAGAGGATGGTATAATCCCCAGAAAGAACCAAAATGACCCCTCACAGAGAAAAAGCATTTTGGAAGGCTTAGAATCGGAGAAAAAAACACCTTCATCTACTTACAGCCATTTACAGTTTCAGGGAACATGCCTCTAAGTATTGTTATCTGAATATGCAATACAGCTAGCAGTTCTTTCCCTGATACATGATTATCAGTGGCCCTCGTTTTATTTTTGTCTCGTAAAACTAAGTTTAAGAAGCTTTTCCATAGTGTTCCTGCAATTTTCTACATTTCAATTATCTGCCAAATAAAATTAATTATACAAGTGTGATTATGAAAATATACTTTTCATGGAAAATTCTCTCAAAATATTACAACCTGGATCTTTGTTTTAAAGCACAGATAGGTTAAGATGAGCTAGTGATGTAAAATATGAATAAACTGTTACTGTAATTACTGTATGCTGTAATTCCGACTAGGCATGGTATTTACAAAGCAGTATTTCTGTGCTAAAGTTTTTTCATGTTTTATTTTATAAACGTGAAAAAGTCTACAGTTGCTCTTCAAAGTGATAATAGGTTCATCAATTTACGGATTAATTCTTGATTATTTGTAACTACAAAGACAATAATGAATATTTGAAGTATTTATTGTGATAGTGCAACTCCACACACCTGCATCTGTTATTAACAGTACTGGGGCAACTAAAAAAAAAAAAAAAAAAAAAAACCAACTTGAAAAACAAGAAGAACATTTTCTGAAGTCGTGACTGGAAAAAACTACACAATATATTGCCGCTTTTCGATCAAAAAAAAAAAGGCCACTTCAGTGGAACTAAAGTACTACCTTGGTACGTCCCACTCTGTCTTGAAAGAGAGAAAGGCATGTATGTCAAACACACATGTCATTTACACAGGTCTGTAGGAATGTGTGTGTATGTAAGTATATACGTATACATGCTGATTTACATATGGATATGTACCCACATTACGTCTATAGACCACAGAATAATGTTTCACTGGAAGCCAGCCCATAGGGGAAACAGGGCTACTTGGAATCAGAGTTTGACATACTAACATAGAAACACAACAATCTGCTTCCTACCTTGCTCCTGCACGTAGTATGCCAAAAACAAATCAAGCTCCTTGACTGATACTGTTATGTGATGTGGCTGGACACAAAGTGCTGGATTTGTGCAATGTGGGGATTTCATGAGCCGCTCTCCATCCGTACTTTCCAAGGGGATGCCTTTGAACAGGATCACCATGACTAGATCCAGACGCCAGACTTTGTCAGCCTGTCGCAGGCAGTCGATTCTCCTAATCTTACCCTTCTGGTCAGGATTGGACAATACACAGCATGGGTGCTTCTTCCCAGTCACCGTGAGCACAAAATCCTCCCGGAACTCTTGGCGAATATCTTTGCGCAGCTTGGCCAGGAGCCTGGATGCCCACTTCTGTTTAATTTCAGGCTTTTCGCTAAGTAGCTCATCCTTGACTGCTCTTTCCTCATCCTTTGACATTCGTTTCTCATGTTTTTTAAAGTACTTGCGTTTTCGAGCCTGAAGGTTGAACCAAGTATAGGCAATTGCACGGACATGTGGAAGAAGTGCCTCAATGAACGGGTGAAATTCATCCTGTGGAAAGAAGTGGAGGGAAAAAAAAAAAGAAGAAGAAAACTCAAAGTCAGTAAGTTCTCATAATCAAAGCAGTATCAAGAAAGGTTTCTGAAAATCTTAAAGTGAAATCCAAGACGAAGAGAATAAACACTTAAAATTTAGGCAAATTTCTGCATAACATATTTTATGCAATTACCACCGCTGTCAGGCAGTAGACAAAAAGTACACAGAGAATCACATTTTCCCCATATTTCACTCTTTGAAAAAAACATGTGAAGATTTTATTTCGTATGCCTCCCCTCACTTCATCCTGCAGCACTGCAGAGACAACATCATTTAAAAGAGATGCTAACAAGATGTTTTGTTTCTAGCACTTAAATATCTGAGTGAACGGCTAACATCAAGAAAAGTACCATTGCACAAAGAGGACACTATACGGTTTTAAAAAATCTGAGCAGAAACGTTCAGAAGGCTGAGGCGAATGCCACAGTTCATTTCTCTTCTCTGTGGCACAGAAACACAAAGCATATACATGCTCAGTGTAATGCCACACAGTTCCCGCTTTTGGAGCATGCTCTCAGCAAGAGACTGCTGGTGGCACAAAGAGCATGCGCCATTAAACTTGATCCATTTTCTTATCAAACGTCCAACATTCCAGCACTGAAACAGCACCATTCCAGTGGTGGTAACTAGAGAAACCAGTATACAGTAAGGGAAAGCGGGAAAAGACACAGCGTGTCGTATACAAATCCTGAACAGAAGCTTCTGTACTTTCAGCTCTTCGGGCTTCCCTCCCACTACCCCCAAACTCTGTAAAATAAAAGTTTATGAAGTTGAGAACAAAAATTACATTTATGTTCTTCCGGCAGCTCCACTGTGTGTTTTGAAGCCCCACAGAGTCAGTTAATTTGTTAACTGATCACATGAGTGTGGCAATTATTCTAAACCCCTTAAAAATCAATCTGAGGTGTACAATGAAAAATGGCAACTTGGCACAAACTTTGCATTCTTTGTGTTTCTGCATGCTGTGGCAGAGTGACATTATGAGTGCACCGCTGGTCAAATGCTGCTTTTGTGAAATCCATGCAATTTATTTACAGTTCCAAAATATCCCTTTCTGTCATCTGGCTTCACCTGCAAGTTCTTATCTTCTGCCTAGCAGCAATATGGATTACGTTAACGAGGTAATGCTTAGTTGTCGTCTACAAGTACAACCTATAGCAATTAAATTAATCCATTTTGTCTGCTTACAGTACCATCCTACACATTCATGTTAATATCTAAGTAGGCCTTTCCCAAAAACTAATGCCTCTTTTCCATGAGCAGATCCGCTGTCTAAAACAGCGCGATCTGCTTATCAAACATTACTGCACTTCAGTTTGGAAGGGAGACCTTAGAGGAGGTATCTTTCTCCCTGTGTGCAGGCATATTTAGTTTTAAATATCATGCAGATTGCTCATCATACTGAGTGGCACGGTGCAATCAAACTAAAACTGAACCTTTTTTATACAATTATATTCAAGAATACAATTAACAAACTAATATTTTAGCTACGCTGCTAGGCAAGGAATGAATTATGTTTAATCAATAGGCTGATTAACTCCATTAGGTAAAAATGATGAAAGTATAACTAATGATCTCAATTATACAGAGTTCAGACTGCCATTGTAGAAGCTTCAGGCCAAGAATTGAGTATTTAAATCTTCAAATTTCAAACGAACTTCAAAATTTCCTGAATGGTAAAAAAAAACCACTAGATCCAGTTACCTCTCTTCCCTAACCATCCACAAATCAAACAGAAAACAACAGAAAAGTTGCAAGCAGTTTAGCTATGGCCATGTTACCTTCATAGACAAAAAAAAAAAAAAAAAAGAAAAAAAAAAAGGAAAAAAAAGAGGAGAGAGACAATATAGGAAGATAATTCAGGACATAAACGATTGCATTACAGTATGATGCTTGACAAAGAGCCACAAAGGCAATAATTAAACTGATTAGTAGTTTCCAGCAGAGATTTGAACAATTCTGATACTATACTGGCACATAAAACTAGGCCATGGAAAGAGTTAAACCACAATCTGTTCTTTGTGTGGGAAGGCAATACTGCTCTGAGTAACCACAGCCCATGATAAGACTTCCCTATCTTCATACACTTTCTGATGCCATGCTTTTCCCCCCCCTCAATTATGACTACTAAAGAAAGTTTATTTTTTCTTCTACAGAATTCATCGTAAGCGAAATATTCAAATAAATTTTTTTTAAAAAATTAACATAAGCATAAAGACTGTGCAGTGTTAAATGCTTACAATTCATTTTAGACTGAATAAAACAGACCTACAGATTTTGAAAATTCTAACAGCTGGGGCTAAAGGCCGGGCAAAGGCAGGGGGCTGAGGAGCTTTGGGAGAGATGAATTTTTGTCCCAATACAATGATTTCCCCTACATCTAAACAGATTTCAGCATTTATAACTTAAAATGGCAATAAAATTAATGTGGAAATATTCTACACTACTAGAATACTAGAATAGTTTTCATTTTTAAGAAGAACACCACAAACTATTTTGGAATGGCTATGCCTTTAGGTAAGGCACATAGTGTTACCAATAATAACCTATAGCATTTTACATCTATGAAAATTTTAGAGAGAAAAATCTCACTTTTTAAATTCCAATTCGTAGTATTTGATTGTTTCTTTTTCAAAGGGGGGGGGGGGGGGCAACAACAAAACCCCCCAACTTATTAAAACTGTATTCTGGCTTTTCTTTCATACTACCGTTAAGTCCTAAAGATACAAATATATGTGAAAGAGTGTGAAGAAGAAACACAGCAAATAACATCCTGTTCTAAAGCCATATTACCAGATATCTTTGAGAGATTCATTGTGCATCTGGAGTCCTTTCAAATGAAACATTACTTGACAAGAAGAAGTGCCCATAAAAATGATCCTAAATGGAGATTCGCAATTAATCACACGCGTTCCCCACTAAACCTCCTAAAAAGCCATCTACAGAATTTGATTTTTCCCCCCCTTAATATTCATACAGGCAATATAGAAATATTTTTTTTATGTGGCACTTATCCATGTGCCACAGTTGCTCTTGCAATAAAGTGATTTATGGAGGTAAAATTTTCAAATGTCATATCAAATGGCTCAGGTGAACCATTGTGCACTGGCAATTTAAATTAAAGTAGAACTTACTATATAATATCCATTTAGCTTGTAATTAAAGGGAAAAATACCAGTCATCTAATGGTGATAAACAGGCCAAGATTTCTTTTTGGAAAAGGTAGAGGGGAAATGCAGCGCCCTTCTCCTGTCTTCCACTTTTATAAACTTTGTATCAATTCATGCAAGTTTGAACTGAGGACCATACAATAAATATACCAGGCAGAAGTCCAGAAATTTTATACAGAAGACTTCATGTACTCAATTTCCCTGCATGGACTTTCTCTGTGCCTAATGAAACAACATATTCCAGGAGGAAAAGAAAATGACAACATATTCTGAGTTTCCTGGACCACCATAGCATAAAAATAAACCACGGCAAAAATACCACAAGAGACCAAGCACTTAAAGGCGTGTGGTAACTCCGTCCTATCATGCCTCAGCAAGAGAGATAAATGCAATTTATACTTATTCCAAAACAGGGGGAGAGAGGCATGTAAGAAGGAAAGGAAAGGACCCCTCCAAAATTAAACTGCATTTGGTAAGTCTTCATTCTTCCTTGGAGTTATTTTACACCCATCAAACTTTTATTGAAAGAGTGATGGGTAACATTCAAACTGACAAGGTTTGTCTTAAAGCTGTACTTTGGATTTTAGACTCGTTTCTGAAAGGTGCTTCAGAGCTGTCTCAGCACAAACTGAACTACTCCCAAGGAGCTCGGTCCAAACAGGTGTTCTGTGTTCAGAACTTTTACCAAAATATTTGCTTCTCAGCATACACTGCCACAGTCAACATGCATAGCAAGAGCCCTAGAGACGGAGAACACAATAGAGAGAACAATTTTGGCAGTCCTACTTTAACTCAGTCGCTATTCAAGATTAATCAATCTTTTGCTTTAAATGAATAAATAACACAAAGTATAAATTCTCATTGCCAGTGTAATCTCAATCTTTAATTTATGGAGAGGAAAGATGATTTTTTAAATGCCTTTACCGTTCCAAAGAGGTAGAGAAAAATTCCAAATTAAAGTCAATTCGCTGCGACTGTGTTCCATGCATGTACCACTAAATGGGACCTGTCTCTGTGTGGTGCATGATACAGTGTGACCGTAAAATATTATGGAGAGGTTATCAATGCACGAAAGCCAGGAATTGCTTTCTTGTACATATGGCTGTAGAAGTACAATGTTGTGGTTTTGTATACACCTGAGTGCAGTATTTTAATACAGGTTTGTAAAGAATGAGGAAATCTCCTATATCTGTGAGTCCAAAAAACAAACATATGGGGGGAAAAAAAGTCATTAGAGCGGGAAACAACAAAATTAACTACCCGCTGTAATAGAGGTGGTAGTGAAAATTTGCGTGTTTCGAGTGTAAAAACCGCTTTGTGAAGTTGTACCCTCAGGTTTATACTCTGGTGCAGAGGTCTTATTGCCTGTCAATAATCTCACAGGCTGGACAGCCCACACAGAATTTATTTTTACTAATTGCAGATTTCATCATAAGTAATTACTTCTAAGTGTGTACCTGCAAGCATGTGTGTATCTGTTACAGAGAACGCTTCCTACATGCATTCATTTCTCTTTTGAAGAAGAAATATCTCAACAGTACCCTTTTCAGCTTTGCTCCACTGCAGCTCACGTTTACTTGCTGAAAATACCCATATCTAAGTCAATCACACTTAGATGCCAAACAAAATATAAACAATAAAAAATGTGTCAGCCAAAAAGCTACAGGACTGTATCCAATCACTGAATAAGCCTTATCATCGTTTCCATCTTCATTCACAATTTATGAATCCTTCGGTCCTTTTGAATTGCAATGCTTTCTAATTGTGGAATAACTTAAATCGTATTTATTTATTCACCGTGCAACTGTAAGCGCCTCGTCGGCCGCTTAGTAACAGTACTGCCGGAGACGTTACTTTCGCACATTTTCTGCTTCTTTAGCTGTTTGTTGCACCAGCGTGGAAAACAGCAGTTATCGCTTAATCAGTTTACATCAATCACGTCCTCCTAAGACGGACTTTCACAAAAGCTTCTGAAAACTATGCCCTGGCTTTACAGAGCGGCTTTCCTCTCCGGACAGGCGCCGCCGGCGCATCGCTCCCCGCGACCGCACGCCCGCCCAAGGACGCTCCTGGGGCGCCCGCGGAACCTCCCGAGCCTGCTCCCTAACCTTCACACACACACCCCCCCCGCCCCCGCCCCGGTCTCAAAAACCGCATCCTGCCGCGGCGGGGACCCCCGCTCGGGCCGCCTGCCGCCCCCCCCGCCCCCCCCCCCCCCCCGCGCTCTCCGCGCCGCCCTCCGCGCCCCGCTCCGCGCCGGCCGCCCCTTCGCCCCGCTCCCTCCCGCCGTCCCGGTGACAGCCGCCGTCGGGGCTTGGAAAGCGGCTGCCAGCGGGGTTGTGAAACCCGGCTAGCTGCTTCTCCCGCCTCCCCCCCCCCCCCCCCTCCCGCTCGGCAGGATGCGCGCCGGTCCGGGAGCGGGGCGGTTTGGCGGGGGCGGGGGGGGCACGCCGTGCCCCGGCGCGACCGAAGAAGCCGCCGCACGGCTCGGTCAAGCCCCGCTCGCATCGCCCTCGCCGCTGGCAGGCTACGTGTTATTCATTAAGCATAAGACGGGAGCACCTCGCACCGGCGAGCGCTCTTTTTCTTTTTTTTTTTTTTTTCCCTTCTTCTTCTGTTTTTTTTGGGGTTTTTTTTTTTTTTTTTTTGTCAGAACCAGCACTTTTCCTTTCAAACCCTTTCATTAGACCCTGCGTAAAGCGGCGAGCTGAAACGGGAGCAAACCGTTCGATTCCAATCAAACCAACACTTCTCAAACCTGCTTTTTAGCGTAATTATGCTCGTTTCCATTTTGTTAACCTTTGACTTCTCATGCACCAACAATTAACAGTATTTGTCTACGGGTGACACTTTGAATGGATCTCCCCAAAACAATGGCCTGGTGCAGTTTATTCTCTACTATTCCCTCCTGCGAGAGGAGTTTGGATGTGACAAGCGGTTACAACTGCGCTTTAACCCGTTACAACTAGTAGCAATGACTCATTAACAACTCACACACATACAAAAATAATAATTAAAAAAAAAACCAAAACACGCACGAAAACAAACAAATAATTTAACAAATAAATTAAATAAAACGCGTCTATACCTGAGTGAGACAGATTGGAGAATACATCATGACTTCGCTTTGAGAACACGCTGCCCGGAGAGTCTCTAAGAAAAGCCTCAAAAAGAAATAATTTCATCTATTGATTTTACAGTCATCTGAGACTCAAGGAAGATGAAATCAATCAGGACGGGGCTCTGCCCTGGATCACCACAACTTCACAACAAACCCCAGTCCTCCTTAAATAGCCAAAGATTCAAGTTCACTCCGTGTGCTAGATTTCCCGGGGTGAAATCCAATCTACACTTTTAACCCTCTTGTAGTCGGCGGCGCAGGAGTCTTGCTTTTGCTGCTGCTGCTGCTGCTGGTTGTTTTGCAGATGAGGGGGGAAGGACTCAAGGGGGGGTGGTGAGGTGGGCGGGAGGATTTTTTTTTTTTTTTTTTTAATTTGGCCTTTTTTTTTTTTTTTTTTTTTTTTTCAAGAAGTTGCTGTTGGTGGGTTATTACGGCACTGTCACCAAGCTCTCCAAAGTTCAAAGTCACGGCCCGAAGCGGGGAGCAGGAAAATCCCGGAGAGCGATGGCAGGCGAAACTTCGCGGGGCAGCGACCCTGCCCGCGGGCGCGAGCCGGCGCGGGAGCGCGCCGCGGGCGGGCCGCGCGCGGCCTGCGGGCTCCTTCGGCGGCCCTGGGTCCGCTCCCTTCCCTTCCCTTCCCTTCCCTTCCCTTCCCTTCCCTTCCCTTCCCTTCCCTTCCCTTCCCTTCCCTCCCTCCGCCCGCGCCCTGCGGGGAGCGGCGAGAGGCGGCTTTCCAAACGCCCGCTCCGGTAGAAGTGATCCCTCTCTCGGAAACTCCGAAGGGCGAATCTGTGCCTCACGCTCCCTCCCGATTTGCGTCCGCCGCCGTTCGGTGTCGGCGGCCCCCTCCACACCCCCCACCCCCCCCAGCCCCGAAAAAACTTGGAAGTTGAAAAATTCACCGGTTACACCCTCTGGAACCCGTTCCAGCCCTCTCCCCACATGAGGCTCAAGTATTATTTTTTTTTAATTATTTAATTACACAATCATCGCTTACACTCCTCCTCCTGCAAACACATTCCTTCTCCACCAGAGCCCCCTCCTCTGCCTTCCCTCTTTATTAATCACCAGCTACGCTGCAGAAGGAACTAGCGCGTTTTGCAAACATGCCTCATTTTCCCTCTCTTCTGGTGGGAGAAAGTTGCGGGGGGGGGGGGGGGGGGGGGCGGGGGAGGCGGGAAGACGACGCGGGGGGGGGGGGGGGGGCTGCCATCTGCAGGAGGTTTCTTTTTTTTCTTTGCCTTCTCCTCCTTTCGGGGTACGATTTTACCAGCGGCGGCGGGGCTCAGACGCCCCCGCTCCCCCCTCGGCGGCCCCCGCCCCGCAGCCCCCTCCGCCGCTCCCCCGCAGCCCCCCCAAAGCGGGAGGAGGGGGGGGGGGGGGGCTGCGCGGCACCGCCGGTAACTACTGTACTCGCGCTCGCAGGCTGCTGCCCGGCGGCGGGGGGGGCGCGGGGGGGTCCTGGCTCCCGGGCAGCAACAGGGCGCGGGGTCTGGTTTCATTCTCCCGGGGCAGCTTTTACCGGGGGGGCTGGGGAAGGGGCGGGGGGAAGTAGTGAACGAAACTTATTTCTGCTCCTGTGAGGAGGGATGCGACGCAGTGCACAGCTGGGGGGTCGTTCGGTGCCTGCCATCGCCCCCCTCCCCCGCTCGCCGCCAGCTCCCCAGCACTGCCGCTGCCGCCTGCGGGAAAGAGCGGCCGAGCGGCACCGGTGCCGCCTCCCGGTACCGGTGCGCAGCCCCCGGCGGCGTCCTGGAGGGACCGCTGAGTTCCTTCTTGCCCAAAGTGAGAGTTTATTCACGTCAGGCATTTCACAACGGCACACCAAGGAAAGTAGGCAGGTTCAAGTCAACCATGAAATGGTCACTTTTTAACCCCGTCCTGTCCTCATTAGGGAAATGCTCAAACACAGCCCATTTTCAAAGAGGGCTCTTAATGAGAGGAGCTTGCCAAGTCTACCAGCTGCAATTCCCATAAATTTACAAACTAAAAGAAGCCGGGGGACGGGCGGGGGAAGGGGAGAGCCCATACAAGACAGGTAATGTCAAAGGAAACTGCAATAGCCCAACGCGTTATTCCTTGCAGAATCCACGCTGTGTCCCCGCAGCTCGGTTTCTGGCTGCGCCTGCCTGGTTCCCTCGGATTTGCAGGGTTCTAGCAACAGCCACGGTTTTTCTCTCTACAGACCACATTGACAAGTGACAAGTTCAGAGCATATGCTTAGGCAAGAAGAGATGAGGCAAACTCGGGGTTAACCACAATGAGCAAAATTTATTTTCATGTCTGGTGTACAATACCCCCCAAATCCTATCATCTTTTCCTTTACCCAGACACTGCAAAAAGCTGATAACGCCAGCTTTAAATACCGGAGTTTCCCTTTGAATAAATATTCAATTTAAGTGGAGTTAATTTACCATAAAAGACATTCCCCTTGGCACAAATGCACTGATGTCCTTGAACACACCTCTTTGAGTGCTCGAACTCTTACACAAGCCATTACCGCGGACCTGATTTAAAAGCGTAATAACCCCTTTCTGTCCCCCTTCTCCCTCGCACCCCTCCACAAGGATCAGGACAAGCCCCCAACACCGCATCAGCAAGGCTGCCCCTGTGAGCTGCACAGATATGAGAAGTCTTCCCTCTCCCAGGCTGGGCTTCCAGAAGGCCCCACTCCCTCCCAGGTCCTGGCCAAGGGACCCCTTTGCACCAGAGACCCATGCACTAAAAGCAAGAACTGTCTGGCAAGGCCCTGGGAGCAAGGAGAAGCGAGCAGGGAAAAGTAAATGAAGCCAGGTAAGGGCAGACACCAAGCTGGGCACTTTCTGCAGCCCTTGCTACTGCAAGGGGCTGTGGAGTCAGGGTGAGACTGGGTTTGCATCCGCACAGGAGCCGGCTCCGGGTGGGTTTGCATCCCTACTCAGAGCAGACAAGGTGGGGCTGAGACCAGCCTGCCCTGCAGCATGTATCCCCCAGAACAGCGCTGCCAGGGATCACAGCAAAGCCAGACCCTCCCCAAAGCCAGTCTGCTGGCCGGGATTGAGCAGTCCCCTCACGTGAAGGAATCCTGGGGGGGACAGAGCTGCCTGGCCAGCATGGCTCAAGCAGCACCTTGTCTTCTGCATGACCTAGGAGGCCAGGTGGGCATGGTGCAGGTTGCCGTGGGTTTGCTTCTGGTTTGAGCCACAGGCTCCCAGTGCATCAGTTAAAGCAGGCTGAACTGGGCACCCCCAAGATGCATGTTTTGGCTCTGTTCCTCCTGGTCAATCTCAGTGGGAACCCATTCAGGAAGGAGGGTTTGTCCTGGGAGAATCCACACGCACACATACATACACAGGTGTGCACACACCTCCACACCCCCCACCCTGGCTCCTTCACACGAACGCAAGCTAAAGATTCTTTCCAGAATAGAGAAAGAACTCCGTTACAATAATAAAAAAGAGCAACTCTCTACCACTTCCTTGCAGAAGAACATAAATAGGTATGTGGGAACTGGGTTAGCCTGGAGAAACATAGTATTAATGCAACAAGGACAGCAGCCAGTGGCTGGACCCTGGCATGCAGGGAGACCTTGTGGGAAAGTCGTTCAATTGCTTTCAAGTCCTGGCTTGCATTAACTCCCCATCCCCCTAAACACCCTTCTCTCCCACCCACCCCCCACTAAAAACTCTGCTACTGCTGCAAGTTCTCTGCCCTTGAAGCTCTGGGACGAGGGACAGTTGGTTTTGTCCTTGCTGCCAGAGCTATGCCAATCTCCATGCTGTATCTGGAAGTTCAGCTATCATTTCACTGTGGACAACTATAAAAATAAAGGTCACTATCTGACCTTGCTGGTGGGAGACACCAGGAGCTGTTTTCTACTCCTTGGGGTGGCATTGCCTGAGGGATCCTGCCCTCAGGCGGAATGTGATGTGAGCACTGATAACACACAGTCTGGACACAGGCACACCTGGGCACACGCACATGGGTGCTAGAAAACATGCAACAAAAATGCATGTTTGGGAAGAAAAGGCACCTCTCACAACAGTAAGTGGCAAATACTGAAGCTGGTGTGTGAATCACCCTCCCTGAGAGCCTGCACCCTCCAGAGGGGGGGCTGTCCCCATGCCCCCCCCATGCCTCCCACACACCTCTGGGCAGGGTAGCTGGGATGGAGGGACATTCACTGCCCACGCTGCAGGATCTGAGACAGCTCATCTCAGAAAAGAACCAGAAAGGCTTTTTGACACCATGGGCAGATGGCCTCGCTCCCCATCACCCGCCCTAGCTCCCCAGAGCAGTTTTCTGCCAGTGATGCAGATCCTGGTATGCCAGACTTGTGCTGAAAGCCTGGTTTTTTCCTCCCTCCCTCACAGACGGTGCTCACACTTTACCAGGTGCCACAAAGTGGCACTGCCCTTGGACTTTCAGAGGTAATAACATTAAAAAGTGGAAAGGCCAGTTAGGCCACCCATATCCTTCCTAAAGCAGGATCTCAGTTGATGCCCTTTGCCCGGACAACTGCTCAACTCAAAGTTTTGGAGCGCAAGACTATCATTATGCATCAAAAATCAAAGAGAAAGGTATTGCTAATGCTGAAGCGTGCAGCCTAAGATTCTCTCAGGATGCAAGCGGGCAGTTTGGCCGACTATCTAAACATACACACAGTGAACTTCTAAGAAAACAAATTTTCATGAACATTCCAGTAGTCTTTTTGTGAAAATCAGGAAAAAAAAAATCATTCTGGCACACCCCATTTCATCTAAAAGACTCAATATCTGAGAACCAGCTCAAAAACTTTTACTTAAGAGGTCTGTGTGATCCAAAATACAAGCTTTACAGTGTTTTTTACACCTAGCTTAATAGCAATACCATTAACTTCTTTTTCACCCTTTCTTAGAAAATGCCATTCACACACATGTCCGTTAGATATACAGTTACTTAGGTACATAATACTGAGCAGCATAAATATAGTATAGTTTATGTCAACTACATGTAACAAATAACTTAAACCATATTATCATAGTGCTATCTAATGGCAATTCTATTGGTATGACTCGTCTTCATGCCTTGCAAGACTTGTACCATCATATTACACTACAAAGTAAAGTTTCACATCTTTGGCATAATCAGAGCCTTGGTCGGTTTTCTGATGTACAGGAGTATTGTGTGCACATACAGATAGATATTTACATATAAACATATGTATATGCACAGAAAGTTGGGTAGAAAACATTTAAGGAGCAAACATAACTAGTTAAATAAGCAAACTGATAATAAATTGGTTTATGGGGTCTCGATACATTTCATATGCGGCTGAATCATAAGGTATTATGATGTAAAATGCAAACAGCAATCAGTACAACTTCTAAGTTGGTATAGTATCATACCTATAAATATATGTATCACAATATTTACTAGCACTCTTTTTTTGTTTGTTCCCTGGTGATCAGAAGAAATGCACGCTGTATATAAGCTGTGTGAATGTATGTTCAGACAGAAAGTGTGCATAGATACAATCAAAAGTAAAGAAACACACTATTGACTCTATACAGAGACACACATACATATGAAGGGTGTGCACACTTGACCCCTGTCCACATATGGTTTGATGGGGACTATAATACTTGAGCTTTCCACAGCTCCCAGACCAGCAAATGAAAACATCAAACCTCAAGTGTAAAGCTGTAAACCACAACGTTTTGGGTTACACAACTGTGCAGTTTTTGTCCTCACTGCAGGTCACATTCTCAGCCTTACAAAGGCTCGAAACCCTCTTACCCCAATACAGTAAATTCTTTTAAAATTCACATTGGCTGATCTTAAGTGCCTTGGACATAAACAGCAATGACAACAACAACAATAAAATCTCAGCACCGTCTTTTCTGACAGTTTATATCACTTGCCAGATTTTGAGAATATTGGGGGGAGAGGGGAGAGGGGGGAAGGCGGTGTCTAGAAGCTGGATTTAAATGTCTGCCCAAATTAGAATTATAAAAGTGCTTTTTTTCTTGTGATTCAAACTTAAAATTATAAGCATTGCAGCTCAAAACCGCTTCAGAGAATGTTACGAGTTAATCTTGTGTGTTTTGGCACCTTTTCCCTGCCAGCTACTGTACTTAAAAAAAAAAAAAAAAAAAAAAAAAAAAAGTTGGAGATCTTGTCTGTCCCGTCTCAAGTTCAATGGCAGCGCTTTCCAGCAGCGGGAGGAGAAGATGGCCATGTTCGCAGCCCTAATAATAATTCAGATCACGCCACATCGGCATCTTGTGTCGAAACTGGCTTCCCCGCCCCCTTCAACCTGAGAGCTGCCAAGTCCTCACACACTCCGCATTCAACCACAACTTAATGGATGGGATATTGTGCATTAAAATGTGGCCCAGACACACAGGCGAAGAGAGGACAAGAGGGAAAGCAGACAGACACACACACACACATACACACAGACATGCAAGAGAAAGGAATGAATTAAAATACACACACAGGTCCCACAACAAAACGGCAGTGAAAAAGGGGCAAAAAAAAAAAGGAACAAAAAGAAACCCTCTAAAGTAACTTTAAAAAACAAGCCAGAAATGCCACCCGAACGCTGCATCCTGCAATATAGCATGAAAGAGACCAGCACAAGCCTCCAGGCAATTTATCGAGCAGACCATACACAACAGCAATGCAATTTCCTCAACATTATGCACTAACACCGCAGTCCATTAACTACAAAATCCACCAAGACAGCCAGAGAGAAAATATTATACTAAAAGGTGAGTATAGAAGCAATCTCTGCAGCAACAAGAAAGAGGGAAAAAGAACTGTCTGCAAGGTACAAATAAAGTAGCATTTTCATTAATCCTTTCCAGCGTTTAACTGATAGTTGCCTGCCAGAGAAGAAGGGGGAGGGGCGAAAAGTTGAAGCAGGAAATGTGCCAAGTTCAGCACTTTTGGACGCAAACTCCCATCAACTGATTCCTGGCATAAAAGTGTGACCCATAAACAAAAGCTGCCAAAAAAAAAAAAGTAAAATATAAACAATCCACCACTTATATCTCATCCTGTAAAGCAGAAGTGATATCAGCATTTAAGAAGAGGGTATAACATCCACTTTGAAACCACAGAGAGACAATCACAGCCTGGAGGAATTACAAGAGCCAAGCAAGTTTTAAAAAAAAAAAAAAAAATATATATACATATATATATATATATATACAAAAATCATTTTAAGCACCACGTACCATTGCAGAGTATTGCATTAAATAAACGAGATCCTGGAATCTGTAACACACACCACCAGGCCGTTGGTTTCACCTTTTCCAGGAAACAAATCTATTCTTTTCTCAAGGGCTCGGTGTGTTGAGGGCTTTTTGTTGTTTGGTTGGTTTGTTTAATTTCCAGAAGTGGCCTTCTGCCTTTTGTTTGGGGGTGGGGTGTTCGGTTTTTGTTTTGTTTGTTGTTGTTTGGCGCGAGTGGGTTTTGGTGAGGGGGGGCGGGGGGAAGTAATATTATTTGCTCAGGCGGGCTGTTGGCTTTGTTTTGGTTTTATTCTGGGTTTTGTTGCCGGCTTTTCGCTTGACACCGAACGGGACGAAAATTCTTGGCCTGAGCGAGGGAAAAGGCGGTAAAGTCACAGCCTGCGGGCAGTCGCCGCCTCCTCCTCCTCCTCCTCCCCTCTTCCCAGTCTTCCTTCCTCCTTCGAGCTGCCAGGCTGGAGAGCACGTTTCGGTAGCGGCCGACTTGAACGCGATCCAAGAAAAAAAAAAAATTTTTTTGTTTCTTTTGTGTTTTTTAACTTTTCTAGGCACACGTATGTATAAAATACATGTCTACACGCGTACAGATGTGCACGCCGCTCCACCGGGCTGCCTCTGCGCGCCGCTGTACGCGTTCCCGCGCCCCCCAGTCCCCCGGGCGCTGAGCGGAGCGGGCGGGCGACCGGCGGCGGCCCGGGCCTCCCCTCCAGCCCCGGCGATGGGCTCCGCCGCCGGTCGCCTGTCGCCGCCCGCCCCCCACCCCCCGCCGCCCTCCGGCCGGCCCGCGGCGCGGGAAGCGCGGCTCTCCGCTTCCGCCTGGCGGCTGCCGCAACGCAGCGGGGCCGCCGCCGTCGTTTGCATACTAGGGGGGGGCGACAGCCAATGGGGAGCGCGGGGCGGGGCGGGGCCGGGCGGGCGGCCGGCGGCGGCGCCCGCGGGCAGGGGCGGCGCTGGGGGCGGGGCTCCGGGCCCCCCCATTGGGGCGGGCGGCGGCGTGGCCCTCGCCCCGCGGGGGAAGCGGCGGCGGGCGGCGGGTCAGGCGCGGGCCGCGTCTCGAGAGCGAGGCTGCGGCGTTTCGGTTCCTTCCTCGCGCGCGCTCGTAGCGAGCGCCCCGGTCCTCCCGGGAGGCCCACGGGTGTTAGCAGGCGCGCCGCCGGCGAGGGCAGCCCCGTCCCCCCCCGCCCCGAACGGGGCGGTGAACGTCGGCCGGGGCAGCGGAAGCGCGAGGCCGCCGGCGGTCCCGCTTTAGAGCTTAGCACGAAGGGCGAAATGGCGCCGTTGGGCCCTCGGCGGGGGGGGCTTCCTCGCGCGTCGGCGGGGTGAAGAGGTGTGCGGCGGGCAGGCGCTGCCGGCGGGCGGCGTCGGCGCCTCCCGCGAAGGCCCGCCGCCCGCTGCGCCCTGCCTGCGCCGCGGGCTGCCGGCCGGAGGAGCGGCGCTCTAGCTCCGAAGCCGAAGGCGGTGGGGCGCCGCGCAGGGGGGGGGGAGCGGGCCTCCGAGGCCTGCCGCAGGGCTGAGGCGCGCCTTTGGCGCCTCAGCCCTGCGGTGAGCTGCGAGCGAAGCTGCGCGAGGCGCAGGCGCGTTAACCAGCCCGATGACGAGCACGTTCCTGCCTGGTAAAAACTGCTTTTGCCGAGTCCAGACTGTAAAGACAGACTGGATTGCTGGGAGACCATTGCTGGGAACGTGGGGGCCTCTCAGGAAGTCAGTTCTCTTTTGTCCGATTCAAGAAAAACATTCTAAGCCGCTAAAAATACATTCTGCTCTTAAAGTGAAGCACAAATTGCCGTGAAATAGGGGAAAAATGAGAAACACGAGCTTTCCGGCTTGAGAACAACCAGTGTGAAGTTTTTCCGTCTTTATTTTTCTGATGCTTTCATGAAGAAGTCGAACCCAGAAAAATTAAGTTACGAATTTGTCTGCTCAGTGAATGGGGGAAACAATCATTCATGCCATGTGTGGCATGGATTTCGTAAACTTTGTGACAGCCAGTCAGTCGACGTAAGTGGAGAGCAGACCTTTCTCCAGGCCAGAGGGATTCTGTGGGTGCTGGCTTTCAGATTTTTAAATTATTTTTTTTCTCTGTTACAGAATTCAAGCTTTGAGTCAGAGAGTCACAGACAATTCACAATTTGTGCCGGCTGTCAATACCTAGCAGAGTTTCTTACAAGAACTTTGGCAATATTTCGTGATAGATTTCCAGGCTTTTTGTTGCTCCTCAGGTTTAATTTTGGTGCTGCTGTTGTGATTGCTGACAAAGATTCAAGTTCTAGTAGACAGGCCCGTTACTCTCGGCAGCTTTCTCTTTTTTGTTCTTTGTTTGTTTGTTTTTGTCGAGCCTGTATAGTTACTTAGGCTAACTCTGCAAGTGATTTAGCAAACAATCAGGAACTTTTAATATTCTATCAAGTGAGAGAAATAACAGCATCACTGAAAGCAATGGATATTGTAGTCTTTTAGAAAGAAAAATTGTGTGTTACCCAAAGATGCCGTAGTTACTCGGTTTAGTTTAAGCCTAGACTGTTTGTCACCGGCAACATTCTTGAACGTATTTTTAAGTTCAAAAATTCTGTTATGTATCATTTCCCTTGCCTTTGATTTCTCAATTGTATAGCACTAGCATGGCTTGATTATGGCTCTCTCTTCCATAAATACAATCAAAGGCTCATACATTTTGTAACAGGCTGACCTTAAGTTCTGTTGATCCTGGATTTTTTTTGGTCTTTTGAGGTTATGTATCTGTATATTCGATACTTTTTAATGTTCATAATGGATGAAACATGAAAAGACTGTAAATAGTTTTCTTCCTTGGATAATTGTTACATACTTAATTGCTTCTCTGGATATGAGTAGATAATAATCTGAAGGGAAATAGACTCCCTTCCAGAAATTCCACTAAAACAAATAGCAATCAAAGAATTATTTGACATCTTTATAACAGGATTTGTAAGAAAGATCAAGTTTTTCAGGACTTGCTTTCAAAGCTGCTGATACAATTTGCTTTATTAAAATCTCTATTTTCAAGGTTTCCTCACTAATCAACAGGACAGGAAAATAAAATGAGTGAAAGAGGATCTGGCATACTGATGATTCAACAGTAAAGACTATGAGTAGTGCAGTCACAGAATAAACCAAGTAAACAAGGATTACTTTAAGGGACAATATGGTAGGCCGAGTCTCAGTACTGGTCAGCTGGGTGCATGAGGGGTACAGCTGCCCTCATGCATAACAGGACAACTGAGAAGAACAGGTAGCTTTGGCTAATACTTCATTTTGGACATGTGAAAAACTCCTCTCGCCCCTACAGGCTTTCAAGTAAGAGCCTCACATTTTTCAGGGAAAGGCTACTGTAGCTAAAAAGGTGCCACTGGCTTATTCCTGCAGCAAGCCATTCAGGTTCGTCTGAGCAATGTGCCATGGAAAATCCACGATTTGCCCATGTGCACGACACTTGCTCATTATTTCTGAAAGTTCATACTTTTGCCATGCTGCTCTTTATAGGCTCGCGGCCCCGCCGAGCCTCCTCCATAGTTTCCTAGCAACTAGGCAGAATTATAACTCTGATCTTGGCACTGGCGAAATGGTTTCTTCTGCTGCTTCCCCCAGGCAAGTACTCTGCGGTCTAGGGTAAAACACACTGGGCGAAGAGACGGGGAGTGCTGGTCAGCAGGCTTACAGAGACTGGTGTTAGTAATTCGTTGTACTGCCAAGCAAAGCCTGGATGGAGTTCCCACTCGCCAGGGTGGGGACAAGTGCCATTCATTCCCAGCCCCGCTCTGGCATATTAGGTAAGGGAGAATTCAAGGAGGTTTCATAAAATTATTTCTAAAATTTGGAGGCCTCAGCAAGCAGTAGCAAAGTTGTTACCGATTACAGCAGACCAGGTTTTTCACTTTGGATAATAAAGCAACACAGGAGAGGAAATATGGCATATACAATTTTAGCCAGCAGCAAGTCTCCCTTTCCTTGTCCAGGAAAGCAGCTGCAGAATCCTGATGCACACCATCTATTTCTGCTTAGTTAATAGTCTCAAACTAGGTACTTTTATTTGTTTAATCCGGTTCTTCTATTAAAATATGTTGGAAGTACTATCACAACATTGCCACACAACCACATCATCACCAGAATACATGAAAGGAAGATTAGGAGATTACAGAGTGAAGCACTAAAAAGGTAGAAGATTTCCTATACGTTCCATGCAACAGACTGCCTTCAGTTCTTCAGCTGTCCTTAGTAATATGGCAACGCATAATTTCTTCCCCTGTTCCCTTGCTTCTCTCGATGCACAGCATTGCTAAGAAACTGTAACATCATTGTTTTTAATAGAAAAAAAAAAAAATAGCTGAATCTTAATGGTAGCATTTAAATGGTATACAGAGCCTTTTGAGTTCACACCTCATTAAGGTGAACAGGAAGGGAAGGGGTGCACATCTTTGTTGTTACTTTTGCCTTGCAGCATTTTCAGCCAAGCTATGTGAACAGACCAGCAGCACATTAACTGACTTTGTAGCAGCTGTATTTTTGTAGCAGGCTTTTTTTTTTTTTTTTTTTTTTTTTTTTTTAGTTTATAAATTGCACAACATTGTGAAATGGAGCCAGGGCAGGCCCTTAGAGGACAATTATTTTGGTTTCCTATTTTTTGCAAACCAATCTACCAGATCCAAGCCTCCTTCCTGCTCCAGTTAGGGGGTCTCTTTCCACTGAACTTTGCATACCCCACTGTTTCTGAGATGGGTCCTGTAGCATCCAAATTGGCTTGGCAGAATATTTCTTGCTCTGGACGCAAGCACGCTTACCTGAGCTGACCAAACCCATATGTGAATGTGCACCTGAAGAGCTGCATGTGGCCCATACTCCTGTAACAGACTCTTAACTATGCTGCAATTACATAGGTGATGGGATTGGTCCTAGGATAGGTTTGGTGCTAGGATTTCTGAGCATGTCTTCCAATGGTTTTAGCACTCACCAGCTTGAGAGCATGTTTCAGAATGGTCAGAGGAAGAACTTCTCTGTCCCTCCCAAGCTGGTGTGAAAAGGGGCTTTTAGCCTGCTAACCCAGCTTCTCACTTTCATTTTTGTCCTTTCCTATTACATCAGCCTGGACCAGGATCAACCGCTCATGAATGTTGCTTTAGTGTTCTTGTAGCAGGATGCAGGAGAGATCAGGGAAGGCAGCGAAGGTTATTTTTATGTGAACATCTCACTTTTACACTGTGATCTTCAGGAAAAAATAATGGAGGGGAGCTTATTTCTGCTGATAAGTGCTGATGTGACAGTCTGGCAGACAACTTGCACACTGCAGTCATTATGGGCTCTATGTAGGCACACCAGCGTGACAGCTTGTGCAGAAGAAAACTATCCTCTCAGCATGTAGTCTTGGGACATTCAGCATTTCTTCATGAAAAAGATATACACGAGGCTTGACCACAAACTTTTCCTGCCCCCCAACTCCAGGATACGCCCATGAGGGCAGATGTTTTCGACCAGAGTGGATGATTTTGCCACCTGGTGGCTTTTTCATCCAGACTTCTACAGGTCTGTGTCATTACAGTGTCAGCAAGACAGCTGAAGATCTTACGGTATATTTTTTTACATGATTGATGATCTTTTTCCTGTTGCTAATATGCTTAAAATAATAGCTAAGGTTTGAGAGAATGGGCTTCACAAACTGCTCTGCAGCCAGTTTTAACACTGTGGCTACTGCACATTGCCGATCACAGAGAAAGCCTAGCTATCTCAGCCCAAAAGACAACGTAGGCTTCTGTCACCCACAGAGTGGAAAGCTGAGCAGCATGATGCTGTCCCAGAGACGACGTTTACCAGTTTGAATAGCAGGGATCTTAGTCCCTCCCAAGAGTATGAATGGTGGCGAGACATGTGTGTCGTTTTAAGAAATGCCTCTTGCCGTCTTCGTGGTGGTGTCACTGCAACCAGCGGAAGACTGTCAGCTGGAGAAGAGTGGTGACGTGTGAGCTAAGCAGACTAAAGAAAAGACAGTCCTCCTTACCAAATCACTTCTGGATAAAAATATGGCCAGTGTCTTTTCTACTCTTGCCTTCTGCAGTATCCTGCACAATGTCTCCAAGGAAAAGAACCTCCAAGGCTCTCCACCAGTTTTCAAGGCACAGTAGACCGAGACAGATGGCTAGAAAGTGTGCTCATCATCAGTGGGGCAGGGCCCAGTAAGCAGGGAAAGAACTTAAGGAAAAGCACTCCCTGCACTCACCCTTGCGTTGCTTGTAATGTGCAAGGCAAAATGTCATGCTATGGAAATAAAATGGGAGATAGCACACTCCTCCAGCACCCATGGGTATGTTTTCCACTGCTTTTCTGACAACCAGGTAACTGAGTGTGTTAGAGTCTTCCTGACTTCTTCTCTCTTGAGCATTCATATACCTGGGAATACCTGTGAAGATTGGCTAATCAATTTATAATAAAACCTAAAAAAGAAATTAAAGTTTTTTAAAACAATGTGAATAATGTATTATTTAAGCGTTTTTTTGAGCTATTGCAGGCACTCCAACTGCTTATAATAACAATTTTTAAAGATGCAGATTTGCTATGCCAGTAAGTGCTGGTGGTACAGTCACACTTGGTGATTGAGAAGGATTTCTGAAGGCCACTATTCCCCTTTGACCACACACCAAAGCACTGTGTGGGAACAGAGTGAATGGGGAGCAGTAACCACTTCCAGTCCTGGAATAACTTAAAATCTTGTACTCTCTGCAGACTGCACTGGCTGTGTGAGAAGACAGCATGGAGGAGAGGGCACCAGTAAAATATTGGAGGTGGTTATCCTTCAGGAGTGTGAACCCTTGCCTTGGAAACCATGGTAGTGACCAGCCACTTAGCTCCTTTCTCTCTTCTGCCTTGCTGGGTGCTCTTCCAGTCCTGGTCGGAGAGCTTGTATCTCAGCTTTTCTAAAGACAAGTCACTTTACCTTCCTCCTTTTCCAATAGCTTGCTTTTTTTGTAGTCATTGCTCTTCCTCACTTCACTGGCTTAAATGTTCATCCAACTTCTGTCCACAGTTGATGTGTACTTCATGCATCTATGAGCCCTTTTATTGTACTCTGTTGATTCTGCTTTGCTTATTGACCCAGCCTAAGAGGAGGAAAGTTCCTCCAGGAAAAATGAAGAGCATGTCATTTGTCCTCTCTTTAAAGAAACAAAAGAATTGTTCCTTTATATTCTATGACATGGCAAGACCACAGACCTCTTCCTTTATCCCTACATTTTGGCCCATACGCTACTAGCAACCAGGTCCCCAGCTTATCGGTGCATTGTGGGAGGGATTTCAGGTTAGTTTCTTGACTGACTGGAAAGAGAAGTCAGGGAAAATGGCCTGAGGGGTCATTTCAGGATGTTAGTAAGGAGAGATTACTGGTAAGAAGACAAGTAACTTTCTCAGGTGTAAAAAACTCCACCTGTGACTGCATGAGCCAGTGAGTAAAGAGCATACCGTGGTAGAGAGAGGGCTGGTGAGCCATGGGAAGTTTGTTCTGGCCATGAAGCCTACTGAGTGTTGATATTTTAAACTTTAAATGCTAAAGGCAAATAGTAGCATCCTGCGTAGGGAAGGGGGAGAATTTAAGCAGCCACTGACAGGAGACTAAGGTAGAGTTTTGCAGAGACTGTCAAATTTATTCTCTTCTTCTCTCCCAAGATGTGAGGTTGGGAATGGACAAGGAAGCCAAATTCCCCAGC
Source organism: Astur gentilis (assembly GCF_929443795.1). NCBI lineage: Eukaryota > Metazoa > Chordata > Aves > Accipitriformes > Accipitridae > Astur > Astur gentilis. Next base: position 53,466,538 of record NC_064919.1, on the reverse strand, counting down.
CTTGGGTGGAGATTTTAGTACGTGCAAACATTGGTGATCTGCAGTCTGGCCTTGGAGACAATGTTTTAGGAGTATCACTCTACACTGCTATACTGGTGTGAATGTTACAGGGAGCACTGTCTGCAGAAACAAGAAGCTGTAGTGGCTAAACCAAAAGTCACAGTTTTATTTAAAAAAAAATAAAAATCTTTACATCAAAAGCAGGTATTTGAGGCAGTCATAGGCACCCTTCAAGCTCACCATAGTCATGGCTGTACAGGTGCACAGCAAGGGGTGGTGTTGCCATATTTTGCTGCCATTGCAGTTCTTCACTGGATTTATAATTGCACACCCTGAAATCACAGCAGGCTTTCTCATCTCCACCTCTGAATGTGCCTTACTGTCAGTGTTGATTTTCCGTGCACCTCCCAAAATTAAACTGTAAACCATGATCACGTTGGGGGGTAGCCAAGTCATTTGATCAGCCAGGTGTTGTCAAGAGCTAGTTAACCTCAGCAGCATGTCCAAGGTGAGACAAGCATGTAAAAATAGAATGAGCTGTATGACAGGAGAGTTACATGTGTTTAAGCCACAAGTGACCACACGTAATTTGTGTTGCGCAGAAGTAAGTCATGAGAAGGAAGAAGAGTGGGACAGTATGGGCCCAGGGAACTGCAGTACAGCACTGAGGGAAACCTGGCATGAGGGTTTTGGACTTTGGCAGCAGCCACTCCCTATAGTGAGCCTCTCAGAGCCCATTTTAAAATGAAACCCATATCCTGCCTGTACCAGCAGCTGGACAAGCAATCGTGGCTCTCAAGGACATGTAAATCCAGAGCAAAAAAATTTATTTGGAAGGATTTAAGCTAAAATATAAGTCCTGCTTCGTACTTTAAACATACAGTGAATTTTCTGAACGGCTAGGTTCTGTGTTCAGAGGAAGACTTCCTGGCATGTTAATAGTTTTTACTAGACACAGGAAATTTGAGTTCCAAAGGCGACATTTTCAGAACGCTTTGAACATATGGAAAACAAGGTTATAATGGAACTTCTCTGTAGCTTAATCATACCCTGTAGTTCTTTGAATACCCTGAATATAGAGACACATGCACTCAAGTTAATAAGGTAAGACTATTAATCTTTCTGTTAACCAGCTGAACTGATTAATGAAGTAGTATGTTTTGCAATACAATATGCATTAACACAAGCAAGTGACGGAGCAGGACAGCTCTCAGCTCTTGAGTAGAGAAAGTAGAGAAAGTCAGAGGAAGACGTGACTGCCAGCAGCAGGAGGTTAGTCTAGGCCAAGAGCAGCTCTGTCTGAATAGGATAAGCAAAGGCAAGCTTTGGTACAAGAGTGGTACTGATCGCTAAGGCAAAACAAAAGCGAAGCAAGTTCCACCTCTTTCTTTACCCTCCCAGCCCCCACCCCCATCATCTCTATCATTAGCCCTCCCTGTCTTCCTTCTGCTTCATACTGAGCCAGAGAAAGGAAAATATGTTGGAAGTAGGAGGAGCTGAAGCAGCAGGAAGGTGTGTAAAGGGTATGGGGAAAGCTCTATCAGACTTTACAACGTGTGAAGGAAAATAATACAAGAGCCACTCCAAAGAAGGTGGCCAAATTAACTTACAGCCTGTAAGTAGAAATACTACCTATTTTTCGGTAAAGAGTGTATTTTACATAAATGCATATATTCATGCTTTCTGTATAGAGGTGGAAACGTAGGTTGGTAGATTAGAGGAAAAAACATAATTGAGCAGTGCTTTCCCATTACAAAGTTATGTGGTGTTTTCTTCTGCACCAGTGAAAGGGGTTTCTTTTTTCCCTAATGGATTTGCTTTCCCTCCCTAAACCACATCCTCTCGTGTTTTCTGTGAAGTTTTGACAGATAAAGTTTTCTGGGAAAGCACAGGCTTCTTTGTTTCTGGGATGCATTGTGCCTAAAAATCTCATGGCCTCAATTCAGGAATAGGATTTGTTTAAATGTCTTTTTTTTTTCATTACTACTCCGTTTTTAAGGCCGAACTGTAGTAGTGGAATGGACAACATCAGAATTCAGGCTCCACCTACACCAGCAAAGTAGCAGCGCATCCTAACACCTCTCCCTGGAGGCAGGGTGAAGACTAAGGCCAGGTCACACCAGCAGGACCCAGCATCATCCCTAAGACAGCAGTGTCCGCACAGAGAGGTCTACCATACCCGGATTGCAGTCCAGACCACGGTGGTCCTAAGCCCATCCCCAGCAGCTGCCCCGGGGGCCTGGGGCAGGTTGCTGCCCCCATGGCATGGACCAGAGGGGTGGCCACCCCCTTTAGCCCGAGGGCGTGCCAGGGCCAGCAACGCAGTGGGGAAGGCCCCACGGCCGCCGGTGCGGGGCTGCATTGCCATGCCACCTCCTCTCGCCCCACACCTGCCACCCCACAGCAGGCAGGCAGAGGTGCCACGGCTGGAAAGGAAGCGACCACCAAACGGCATGAGGGGGCAGACACGTGGCACCCATGGGCTCCTCTCCTTCCCCCGCCAGGAGCACTCGCTCGGCATCTTATTTTTTTTCTTTTTTTTTTTTTCCTTCTTTTTTTCTTGTTTTCCTGTTTGTTTTAATTTTATTGTAATTCCTACACTGTGGGAGGGAGCCGCAGCCAAAAATAATGTTGCCAAGCCAAGGGGATTGGCACACGCTGCCTAGAGTCTGCAGCAATAGCGGAGGCTTTCAGTAGACCGAGCCCTGGCTGCAAGCTGCTCCTGGAGGGCTCGCAGCCTGGCCCCAGCAAAGGGGGACGCCAGCTGAGGGTGCAGCTAACGAGCTGCACCTCACTGCCCCTGCACCCACGCCCGTGGGGTGTCTCACCCCCATCTGTGAGCAGCTCCCTGGCCGCCCCCAGCTCCCTCCCTGCTCACCCCCGGGGCGGTCTGATGGGCTGTGAAGGCTGGCCATGCGATCCATCCCCTGGAAGTAACTCGGCAGTTACTAGAAATCTGTCATCAATAGAGCTGTGGTGGCCTGGTGGCAGAACGTGTGCGTGTGGGGGGAAGCCTCCGCTCCACGTGTTACCCGTGTGAAATGCCAAGCGTGGCGAGAGCTAGCCCAGGGAGGCGTTACTGGGGATGGCTCCACAGCCCCGCTGCCACGAAAACCGCACAGGGCTGATACTTCTTCAGACGTTTTCCACGATAAAGCAGAAACGTGATTTCTCTCTCCTCATCCTTTCCCCAATCCAAAAATAATCCCTGTGGACAGCTCTCACCACCCCTAAACTAACAAGGACCTCGAAGCCTGGCAAGCCGATTCAACCCTTCCTCCTTGGGTGACAGGGGCATGGGGCAGGGCCACAAGCAGGAACCTCCAGGCTCCCCCCCCCCCCCCCCCCCGGCCCCCCGTTTTGTAGCAGCGCACGATAAAGGTGCCTCCCGCAACCGTGTAAGATGTAGCAGGGTCCCCAAAACAGCTCCTCGGAAGCCTGCAGCCTGCAGAGCCCTGCAGCGGGGGAGTATCTCTCTCTGCCTAGCGCTCGGCGTGCAAAGCAAGCGCTGACTCCTGCAAGGCTTCAGCGCGGAGCTGCCGTCTGTTTGTTCCTGCCGACTGACTCCTTCTGCCTCCTTCTGCGTCTCAGCCCTTATTCCCTCAGCCCCCTTTACTGCCGTCTGACAGCCGCCGCCGATTATTTCGCTCTCCCGGGGGGCTCGGGTCCCTCCCTCCCCCCCAGCCGCAGAGGGGCAGAGGCAGCCGGCGGGGCAGGGGCCGCCGGTCCCGGGGGGCGGCGGGAGGCACGGCGGGCGGGCGCTGCTGGCAGCATCTTTCCGCACTGCGTTTTGCGGCCTCTGACTGCTTCCAGTTGGCACCCTCGCTGCAGAGCAGTTTGGCTTGTCCCTCCTTGCGCTTTCAGAGGCTGCCTGCGCACTGGAAGTCACTTTCTCCGCTCGCCAGCTTCGTTTCCTAACTCTGCATCTCTTTCTCCCCGCAACCCCAATCTCCCAAACAGACGACTCCAAAAATGGGTCGGTTTCTCCCCGTTTCACCCAGCGTATGCACATTTTCTTGACTCTTTTGTGGCTGTTACTGTTGTTGTTGTTGTTATTCTGAGCATAATATAACCGGGTTTTGCTCTGTCCTAAGGAAGAGCAATACCTTCAGTCCGATACCAATTGCTTGCGCAGGATGAAGAAGAAAGCCGTTAACATGAATATATACTTAGGATACAGGAGACACATGTTGGCCATTTCCTCTCTGAACAGCCCCGTGTTACTTTTACGGCGGACCGCAGCCCCGCTTACGAGTGTCCCGAAGGAGATACTCTTTCGTGGACAGTGACACAGAAGAGGCAGGGGCGCCGCTACCCCCCCCCCCCCCCCCCCCCCCTTTTGAAGAGCCGACTGCTGCTTTTTCTCTCCCTGAAGAAGAAAAGCCGACGGACACACACAAACCACGGACAGAAAGGATATGGAAACGTTCAGCCTCTTAGGTTTCACCAGCTGAAAAAAAAAAAAACAACCAACCAAAAAAAACCTAAACCAAACCAAAAAGCCCACCCTCCACTAGCGGCTTCAGCCGCGTTAGGAAAGTTTCCACTCGCAATAGCAGCTGTAAAGATGGCTGATTTTTTGCTAAAATTCACGTATTTAAGCCTGAAATGATGAGTGCGCCGAACCTTCTCCCGCTGCCACCCTACCGCCGAAAACAGCCCACCCAAACAACAGCAAAGGGGCTCGGTCCGCCGCCACGAAACCCGAGCAGAGCCGGAGCATCGGCAGCAGCGGAGCGGTCCTTAGCTTTTGTCTCCGTACGCTGCCTTCTTTCTTTCTCTCCTTCCAAACTTTCGGGCTCTCGCTCTGAGCTGTATTTATAGACCTGGAGCGCCCGGCTGTATTTTTCCTTGTGCCTCCTTTGGCTTGGGCTTAAGTCACTGGCAGGGAAAATAAAAAGGAGGCAGGCAGGCGGGCAGACAAACAGGAGGACAGAAGGGGAAGAGAGCTGGAGGTCCCGCAGCCGGGACCCGGAGGGAGGCAGGGGCAGGCGGCCGGAGGTGCGCGACCCCCCTCTGCTCTGGGTGGACGAGAGAGAGGTAACGGGGGAAGGTCCGGCCCCGGCTCGCTGGGTGGGGAGAGGAAAGCCTCTTGCCTCCGGGGAAGGGGGAGGTCGGGACGGCCGCCCCATCCCGGGGGGGAGTGTGGGGGGCTCGGAGGGGCCGAGCGGGGGAGAGCTTGTGTTTGTGTCTGGGGCGGGGACGACGCGGTGTTTGCGAGAACCTGTGCTGCCGGACCAGGTGAAAACAAAGTGCGTACGAGGGGGGCACGGGCTGCCGCCCGCCCCAGCCGGGCAGGCTGGAAAGCCGGAGTGGCGACCCGCCCGGCGGCGGCGGGCGGCAGTGGGCAGCCGGCAGCCGGGGGGGCTGAGCCCGAGGCAGGACTCGGCGAAGAACCCCGGGGGCCGGCCGGGGAGGGGCCCGGGGGCGGCGGGACGGCGGCGCTGAGCGGGAATACTGGCGGGCTGCCGCGGCAGCCGCGGCGCCCGGGGCCGCCGGGGGAGGCCGGCAGCGAGCCCCGGGGCAGCGGGGCTCTCCGCGGCGGTGGGAGGCTGTGCGGCGTTGCCGGGGAAGAGCAGCGCTCAGCTGGGCTGCCGGGGGTTATTTTTTCCTGCGACGTCTCTGTTGTGCGTTAAACAATCCAACCCGAAAACAAACCCCACGCGGCTCGCGAGAATCGGGAAGTCACAGCGATGGGGAAACGCGTTTGTGGGAAGAGGGGAGAGCCTTCCCTGCCTGCAGAAAAAAGTGGCTGGGGGATTAAAAACGTGGGTGTTCGCGGTTTTGCTGCTGTTGTTTTGCTTTCTGTTTTTATTTTCCCCTACGGTCTGCAAGTAAAGCAGCTCTCTTTTCCTGCAGCGTGGATGGTGAAAGTCTCGGTTTAACCAAGTATCGCAGTAACGCGGATGGGGGTAATTGTCGTGTCGTTAAGCACTTCCTTATTGACGCGCACCACATTTAGCCCCTGGTCTCCGAAATGGATGTCAAAGCAGTTTCTGACATCTCTAGAGAGCCTGTCCTGCAGGTAAGCAAAAAACGTGAAGCTGTGGAAGGAGCTTGCTTTTGGGCTGAATATGAGACTTTCAGGTTTGGCTTCGAGCGGCAGAACGGCTGGAGCAGCAGGATTACACTTGGCTCTGCAGTTTGGCATTATTATGACCTTGTTCAAAAGCATTCTGATGTGCCATGAGGAAGGTATAAAATTAGATTAAAGCTCCCAACAACCCATCAAATCCCGTTCAGAGCCCTGGCTCTGGACTCGGGCTTGTTCAAATCACTGACACTTCAGAACAAAACCCTTTCACCCTTCAACTCTCCGGGCAGGTTTTTCTGTTTGATTACATTAATAAATTAATTTCTATTTCCTACTGGCCCTTCCAAGTGGGCAAATCAACCCCCTTCCAACACGGGTGGGGGCTGTTATTTTTAGCTCGTTCGCTGGAACAAAATGTTCCAACACTCCCTGCTTTGAATCTTATTGCGGTTTGACTACTCTTTGATATTTAAGACCGTCGGTTTTCCTTGTCAAACTACCTGTTGTAGGAAACAGCTCCCTTAGCTTGGCAAATCACTCTCAACAAAGTAGACAGGAGCATTTGCCTAAGTAAAGAAACGTTTCTAAAATGTTGCAGGGAAATACCCGAAATATTAAACTGACAGACCTACTGAAGTACTACCCTTATAATGACCCTAACGGTGTGCCCAGCTATCAAAATAAGTAAGAACTGATCAAAATATTGCCATGCCTTCTCCTCCCCTCGATAAATACATTTTGTCGGCACTTGCTTAACAGTTTTGGGGAGTTCCATATGCACTTCATAAACAGCACTAAAAAATGCGGCTCCGATGCAAAGATCATTTAAATAGCCCCGCTCCCCCTACCCAGCTGTAGTTCTGCAGCTACTGTTTCGGTAACAGAGCACTTTGAAGTGGGTTTAAATACCGCCCGTCGTCCCCCCCGCATTGTCGGAGAGCTTCCAGCTGACACCAGTGCTGTGTCCATTTTAAAAACGTGTCTCTGTGTGCTTACTTAGCTACACGCGGTCCAACATAAATGCAAATAGCCCTATGAAGGGACACGAGAAAGTAGGTAGGAAGGGAAAGGGAGAAATCCACTTCTGTCAAGTGATGCCTCCTGAAGAGTGAATTACACTAATTCAGACTTTAAAAACTAGCACCTTTGACATTATAATGCCATACGCTTTTGTATGTATGCATAGGTACAGTCTGAGGTGTAGAAATGCTATCAAGAGTTTTAAACTTCGTGGCTGTAAATTTGGAAAGTTCTCACGCCACTTGCGCCTGCACACCCGCACACATTAGCAAAAGCACTGAATTAAGCGCCTGATCACGACGATCTTCTTCTTCGCAGGGTTTCCTGTTACCGCCAAGAGTATCCTCATGTACGGTGCCCTCCGTGGCCAGGGGCCAGCGACGGAACGTAGTCAAATGAATAAGTGCAAGCTGGTCTTCTTTGCACAGAGACGTCGAGATGCGTGTAAGGGGAGCGTCTAGAAAAGATGAAAATCCGAATTTTCCAGCTCCAAATCATTACATTCTCAGCAACAGAACACGATCATTACGCACGAGAGAGGGGCAAAATCCTACTCGTATACTGATTATTGTTGTGACAAGGAGCAGTAACGGCTTTTGTTATAAAAACACTGTTTGTTATGAAGAAACTGAGTGAGCAGCCACCCAGATAAACATTCCGTGCGTCTAACAAGCCTACTGTCTTCGTGATGTTTTGTGTGCTGCTAACCCCGTCTTTTTCAACCGTTGTCTCTCCCCCCCCACCCCCCTCTTTTTTTTTGGCTTGTAATTATGTCATTGTTTCCCACTTACCCTAATTTCAGCACTAGCCCTCCGAAGTTGCAAAGAGAAATAAAAGAAGGGCTGGGGGTGGGTTTTTTTGGTTGTTTGTTTTTTTTGTTTGTTTTTCCTGTACGTGCGCATCGATCAATTCAGTACCTATTCCTACCGGCCAGTAATCTTTCCGTATGTTCCCACCGAGCCCACTCGAACATGAGTCTCCAAATTCCTCTGTATTCGCAGCGCGTCTTCGTTGCTTCTTCCCGATTCTTGAAGAATAATAACAACAAACCCTCCCTGACAGGTGGGGAAAACTTACAAAGCCGGCGTCCCATACTGACACTGCTCCTCAAGTCGGGCGCTTCCTCTTCGTGTCGCCAGCTCCACCCGCGCAGAAGCGCTGGCGTGGACGGCGGGCTGCCGCCCGCAGCAGCGCGGGGGTCCCCAAAAAGGCGGCCGGCGGGGCACGCCTCGCAAACGCGTCCCCAGCCCCGCGCGGCAGGACAGCCCCCCGCCCCGCAGGGCCAAACACAAAGCGGGGAGCCCACGAACACGACGCGAGGCACAGTTTGGGGGTGCGGGGGGGGGACACACGGACGCGCCTCTTTTGTTCGCCGCGGGCGCGCGGGGGAAGCTCCATTTCCACTCTGTTGCCGGATTACCGGGGCGGAGGCGGCCGGGTTGTGTCCCGTACCCGTCCCCGTCCCGTCCCCGTCCCGTCCCCCCGTACACCTTTCCGCGCAGCCACGGCCCCCGCTGACAGACCTCCCGAGCACCCCCCGCCGACTTCGGCCGGCGGGACTTCCGCGGCTACGACGGCCGGCCTGCCCCGCTGCCCCTGCACCTGCCCGGGCCATGCCCTTCGCCTCCCGCCCGCCGCTCTCCCCGGCACCGCGGGCAGCGCAGCGCGCCCCGGCCCGGCCCTCCGCACCGGCGGCTCTCGGCAGGGCAGCGGCGCAGCCTTCCCTGCCCCTTCACCCACCGTTTCCCGGCTTTTACTCATTTATTCTTAAACGCAGACGGATTTAAAAACTCCGCTGACGAAGCCGGTGGAAGAGCGGCGGCGGTTTTCCAGCCATGCCTCCGCCGGTGGCGGGCGGGGGGTCCGCACGGCACCCCTCCTCGCCCCCAGCCCAAACCCCGGCTGCCGCCTTCCTCCGCCCCGCGCTCCGCGGTGGCCACCGGCCCGGCCTCGGCCGGCATTGTTTTTCGAGGCTTTCATCCCGACCTCGGCCAGAGCCTCTCCCCGCCGCCGGGCCGAGGAGGGCAGCGCTCCCGCCCTTGCGGGCAGGCCGCGGCTTCCCCGGGGCCACCGGCGGCACCGCCGGCCGCCCGCTCCGGAGTGGGGCTCGGCTGCTGGCCGTGGGCCTCGGCCCCGAGCCGGGCGGTGGGGCTGCCCTCGCCGCCGCGGGGCTCGGCCTCCGGGGTGTGGGGCCCGCCCCGCCTGTCTGCCCTCGTCGGTTGCGGCTCTGGCTCCGGCCTGCCGGGCGTGGGGCCCAGCTTGCCGCCGTCGCCCGCCCCGGCCACGGCACCTCCCCAGGGGAGCGCTGTGGCGGCTGCCGGGGTGAGGAGGGCCCTCCTTCTCCGTCGCTGGGGGACCAGGGCGCCCGCCTGCACCTCCAGCCTGCTCCGCGGGTGGGTCCGTGGTGACCACCAGCTGGCCACGCTCCCACTGTCAGCGTCTCCCTGTGCCGTCCCTCAGATGCCGACGCCGGCCCGAGACGCCCACCCTCTGCCCAAGAGCTTCTGCCGGGCACATCCACCTTCTCGTCACAGTACACGAGGGCGCTGCCGACATGGCTTCGCTTACGCGCACGCAAACCCGTTGGAGGTGAAGGGCCTGCTGGCCTCACGTTACGGCAGGGACGCAAAGGTAAAAGATACCGGCGAAGTTTACGTGCCCTGCCTGAAATAATTGAAGTCTCGTTCTACTTCGGGTCTCCTAAGTACTGCACAGTAATGCTTACGGACACAAGGCTGTATTAAGGCTCCAGGATTTGCCTCAGTTCGTAATTTACTGAGGTGTGGTGAGCGCTTAAAAGCGTTCACTGGTATCGCTGCGTCCTTCTCCTTCATTAAGCGAACTGCAAAGTAACATTCTGTGGAATCATCCTGGCAGGTTTACCAGCAAGCTTGATGCCTGAAGAGATGCTTACAGTCAGATTTCCCACAGAGCTGTCAGTTTCTCTCAGCCTAAGCTTGCGCCACGTGCTCCAGAACACCATCTCGTCATGAAGCAGTATCGTCGTTTGCTGAGGACTTTTTACTCCCCCGCCCTCGACTTCTTAACCAGCCCACATCTAACATCAGTTGGCTGTTTGTAAGTCATCACTGGTACTGTCTACCTCAGCCGTGCAACCAAATCTTCAGAGGCAGCCAGGCTGCCAGTGTCATCCCATTTGATGAAATAGAGAAGCTAGCACCAGGATGCCGTCACCTCCATGAGAGGCAGAGCGTGCCATTCCTGATCTCCACTTTGCTTCAGGCAGATGAGGTTGGCAGAGCTGTGCAACCCACCAAAATAGAGAGCATCAGCCCCTACCATCGTCACAAAATGAAATACAGTCCTCTGTTTACTACAGAATAGCCAAAATTTAGACTGAAGTCTGAACAAAGTCTTTGTTTGATGTATGTATGAGCAAAGAATAAGAAACTTCTTCTTATTCTTGAAGAATTCTTCTTCAAGAATAAGACAAAAAGACACCCAATAAGGAAGGATGAAGCACCTAGATTTGTTCTGTCTTGAAAGGAAGGTTGAGGAGAGTCAAGCACAGTTTTAATGGTGATGGGGAGTGGAGAGGGAGATGACATTTTTTCCTTGCCATTTGGGTACGTCCATCCCTAACATCTCCAGACAGAGTAGCTGTCTGGGAATCTGTCCTGCACCTCTGGAAACTGAGGCACAAATGACATGTTTGGAAATGACGGGTGGGTCAAAGGTGGCTCTTAGGATGCCTGCTGGTAGAGAAGCCAAATTAGATTTTTGTGTAGTTTATCAGAGCTGGAGGCTACCCCGTGTTACAGTAGTCCTTCTAGTGCCACTTATGGCCACAGTGTGCCTGCCTTACATTTTCCATATTAATTTCCTTCCCCTCGTGACCCACGCATGAGTAATGGTGCCTCCAGTCCACTGATGACTGTTGAATACCTAAGAAGCAATATCAAGTGTGAATGAAGATCTCCCCCAGAGACTCCAGCAAGCCCAGTTACTACATAGGCTGTCACCTCTTCAGAAGGACAAATTCCTCAGAGCAGAGCGTGGCAGCAGGAAGGGCCATGAGAGGAGGAAGGTTTTGAAAGGGTTACTCAAGTCCTAGTCCTATGCACAAGGCTCCACCCAGTCTGGTAATGGGGGGGATGTTCAGCACATATTTCTGGGCTTAACTCACAGTATCTTAACATTACCCCTGGGATGAAATATACCCTCTTTTATGAGCTCAGGAGTGGTAAAATAAGAACTTTGGTGAAGTATGCAGAGGTCATCCTAATTCATGAAAATGAAACGGGTTCCCTCCAAGAATGATTTACTGTGTTTTGTTACCGTATTTTTGGACTGACATTATTTTCTATACTTAATCTTTTATGGGGCTTTTATGATTTTGTTTAATGGGAGTTCATTTATAGGGAACGTTCTCCTGCTCCCTTCCCCGGTCAAGGCCCTAATATGCAAAGTCAAGTTTCGTTTTTATTTTTTTGCTTTGCGATTCACCTCTCAAAAAGCTTTTAGATTCTGGAGGGAAAGAACCTCTCCTACAGTGGTACCCCAGGGACCAAAGGAAAGGAAAACAGCCACATAGCTTGCTTTTATGTTTAGGGGACTCCTTGTGAAGCCTCTTTAGAGAAAATCACATGGCAACCCTGAAGAGCATACTGACACTGTATCCTCATCTGGTTTGGGGGTTCTCGATTTCATTTCTTTAGACCCTTTCCACATGCACACCCAAGGAAACTGACTTAAAAGTAAAACGATGTGATGGTGTAGCCTTCAAGACTGTTTATCTTTGAACAGTGAATCAGCTTCACTACCTCATTCTGCACCCGCAGCAGAACAGACCATGAGGCTACCTATATTCTTTCTCAAGTGGCCTGATCTGCTGCTGCTAATCAAATAAGTGAATCCCTCATGCCTGAAAGGGAGAGATGCAGAATTCATGGGGGACTCAGGGTGATAAGCTCCACCACGCCTTCATAAAAATTACACTGGTTGTATGATTGGCTTGTAAGTAAACTTTAAGAGCAAGGAGCCACAGCAAGTTCTATTGATGGTGAGCTGAATCTGCACTTGCCAGAGGCTTTCTTGCTGACCCCCAGAACAAAGAAGGTACCTTTGTTATTAAAAAATTCCCTGTATCATTCCTGAAAAGGCAGCCAGAATTAGGAGGTAACTGGTCCTTTATTCCTCAGGCAAGCTCTGCTGAACAGCTGATACTGAGCAGGAGGGGATCATTCTAACATCTGTCTTTGTAGCAGAGTTGGAAGCTTCTGAGATGATTCCCCATAACTGCAGTTATAAAGAAAAATGAACAGGCTGATTTTAGGGCAAGCACGATTTTAAAAATGTTTTAATTATTTGACTGTGCAAGATTTTTCACTAAAACCCAGAGCCTATACTGTCAGGCATTTCTTTGTCATTTCATCCCATCTGTTAGGTATGTAAGTACTAAGAGTGCTACTCTTTTTTTAGTAAAAAGGTATAAAAATTGATGCACTGCCCTTCTTTTCATTAAGGGAAGGAAGTAGGCAATGAATATAGACCAACGATATATTCGTGGCAGTTTGCTGTCGTTTCTTACAATTCCATAAGTGTACATAAAATGGAAAGTAGGGGCCAATAAAAGCAATTTTCTGAGTCCTATTAGCTGCCAAGTGGAATCACAATGTATGGTTAGCTGGGAATCTGCAAGATTTCACACCTAATTCTACTGGACTTAAATTTTAATTTGCCATCAGAACAAAACCTCTAATTGCGAGCAGAAGCAGCTTATTACATCTTTTATGTGACTCTGACTCACACATTGACCAAACTGTAAGGAAAGAATTTTCCCTTGCATACAGATGATGATCCTGCTTGGATGTTCTGTACCTAAGAATTCTTGACGATTTACTAATAAGAAACAGAGAATGAGAGGAAATTATCTTCATCTGTTTCTCTCACTCATAAAGACCAAAATAGACAAAGTGTTATAGAGCAATTGCATACCCTTGCACCTTCTTCAGTTAACTGCTCTTGCACAGTGCTCAACAAGCAAGCTGTTAAAGAAATATGTGGGGAGAGGAACTTTTGTATCTCAGGTGTCAGTGAAAGTCTTCTAGTAAATAGGAGGCGGGCAGGGGGGGACGGGACGGGACGACGACACATAGAAAAACAGTAGAATTAGAAGAGTAAAGGGAAAAAAAGAGGAAAAGGGGGCCTACTGAGACTTCTCTCTCCACTCATGATCAAAGCCCACCACTGCCATTAGGCAATCAATCTCCAGTTGCATACATAAAACTCTGGCAGTGTATAGTCTCTGCTGCTTTCAACGGAGGTTTTAGACATCTGAAACTGGGCACTCTCCCAAAATTTAGATCCAGTTGCACTGTACATTCCAGAAAAGACAGCACCAAATCAGAGGCCCTCTTTTACCCATGTTATTTTCAAGCTGCAGTGTATGAAAAGTTATGCTTCACACCCCACCCCCCCCACCCTCTCCACCTCCCTTTAACCTCTTGGGTTGACTATGTTTGTGTCCTCCAGCCTCATCAAATGGCACACACTGCTAGTAGGCAATTACTGCCTAAATGCATTGTTGTTTTAGAAGAGATTACTGAAAATGTGTGCCTGTGCTTCCTGACTAACTCCTTCCAGGATCATTCAATCACCTACAGGCTTCTTTATTTTGTAAATGGAAATCTACACTGGCGTAACATTTTGTAAATGTAATGCAACTTTTTTCGTAAGGTGAGTGACCCTGAATCTCCTGATTTGTCTTGCTTTTCAACTTTTAAACCTCCATGTTTTTTGTGCTGGGACATTCTCCTGCTCTTGATTCAAAACTGGTCCTAGCAGCCAGCCAAATTTTTAGCAGCTTCCTATTCTTGCTCGCTCCACAGTCAGAAGTTTTTCAGGCAGCTGCACTGGATTTCCGTGCAGGGAGATGAATTCAAAGGAATTCTGCATTCACAATCAAAGCACAGAGGGCAGCATATAATCTTAACCTATTTACCTCTACCTCTAGATGCTTCTCTCTTCCTCTGATTAAACACCTCTTTAGAGATAACTTAATCTCAGTGTATCTGAAGACTACAACGGCTGTCCTACATTTACTAGATTTTACAATTCCAGAACACTGAATTTTTTAATATTCTATCTTTCACTCCATTATCAGAAAAAAGTGCAGTAGCTATAGATATACAGGACATTTGCTGAACTCTTCCACATCCACGTAAATGCCCTGTGGAATGTGCATCCTCCTGTGAAGTTCTGCAGGAGGGATCCTTCTACATGAAAAAGTCAGAGACCAAACACCACTTAATAGGATACACATAGAAGTGTGGTGAGATCCAGAGCATGCCCATGAAATCATCTGTGTATTTATGATAAGAAGCTCACTCCCTCTTGAATAACCCCATGATTGCTTTTGTCAAACCCTTGGCAGCTTAAAAGGCATCTTGCTTTCCAGCGTCTGGGCCTTCTTCCTTTCTCTTTTCTTCTCTCTTCCCCGTACAAGGGCCCCCTCTCTTCACTCAGCTCCCACTCTCCCTCTCAAATGACATTCTTTCTGTACTTGTCTGCGCAACAGCACAAGGCCCAGGCTGTGCTTCTAAAAGCCAGGAATAATGCCCTAGTCTCTCTGAGTGATTGATGCACTATCCATGGAGAATACAGTGCCTTGGTCAGAGGGCTTCACAAAGCCATGCACGTTAAGATACCTGCTGATCTGCTTTTTACTTTCACTGTAATTTAAACAGAAGAATTTGGTGAATGTTCCTTGACTGTATGGTCTTCCTTGTTGACAAGCTGAAGCCCAAGATTTCAAGGCAGATCCAGACAAGGAATCACACACAGAGATGTTATGCAAAGGTCTGTATTTAATATTTAAAAGAATTAAAACTTGAAGAAAATACTTTGCTTGAACAGTTCTATGAGGCAAGTCTTTAGTTCAGGCAGTACTGCCTATTCTAACTGAACACACACAGCGCCTTACTTTGACTAGTATATCTAGAGAGCTCCAGGCAGCTGGCATTTCCTATCCTAAACCCTTGACCTCCTCTGCCAAGGCCAGACATTACACAAGTACTTTCAGTGTGTATCCAAAGACTAGAATACAGCGCAGGATGTGGATACTTGCCCATCTTGGTTGAGTGGAGACATACTGCTTCACCTTATGCTTGAGCCTGCACCTGAGGCATGCAGACGTCTGCTACAAGACAAGCTCTGAAGTGTTAACAGATTTCAGTTTTACTGTGATCTTAATAACCGAGAACAGTTCTATCCTCTAGTGTTACAGGGCACGTTCCTGTTTCCATCAAGTCAACAGCAGAATTCTCATTAACTTCAGCCTTAAATGGGAATATTCACTGAGCACCTATCAGAGGAAACAGATATGGTAAAAGTCGGAGAATTGTAAGTGCCTTCACTGAAAATCTTGATCCAAATGTCCTGAAATGCTGGCAGTTTAGATCTGAATCCAAGCTGGGCAGTTCAGAAAAAGCTTTATTGATAACCCTGTAAGAAATTAACCGCTGCTTTTCTCCAGTTATAATTTTGTGTAAGGAAAGCTTAACCCTTAGGCCATTGACATTTTTCCAAATAGACAGACAGACTGTCAGAGCACAGCTGGCTTTGAGTCAAAAACTATCCTGGGCAAGCTGGAATTTGGAAGAAAATAAGGTAATTGCTATATTAATTTATATAGATAATTAAACAATTTAGTTAATTTACAGTTTCTAATTATATGCTGCTATATGTTATTTTTCTGTTTCTTTAAGTTTCGTGAGTAAAATCAGAACTGAAATGACTCTGTAAAGCTCACAAAGGTTTGCCAAGTTTCAACTAAATGTTGCCATCTACTGTTAGAATAATAATAAAAAACCATAAATGGGTGAAACTAGCACTGTAATTGTGGAAGGACTCAGTGGATATTTGTGTCCTATTGTGCTGATGCACAAGGGAGTTTTCTTTGGATGCACAGGCAATAATATGTCCGTAAATCCTTTTGTATGTCAGAGGGAGAATAGAATTCATTGTTTGCAAGATCTCATTATGATTACTTTTCAGCTTCTAAAAATGTTTTAATAGTTTCCAGATACAGCATTTACGGTATTCAGTATGTAGAGAGAAAATAGGCTTCACTGAAAAGCTTGTTCTAAATGTTCCTCATCTATGGGTTTTTTTTGACTGAGCACATAGAAAAGTGATGGTAACATGCGTAGCAGATTTCTGTACATTTTACATCAAAATCAGGCAGGAACAGCTGGGTAAGGACACAAAGACCTATTGGTTACAGACCGCTTCTGTTCTGACCTGACAATAGGAAAACTACTGTCAGTCTTTTACTTTATGTACAGCAGAAACAGAATTTAAAAGGGGTTAAAAATCTCAAAGAGAAGACTATCCCTGAAGCTCCAAAAATGAAGGCAATGTGCATGTTCCCATGTATGACACTGGAGCAGGAGATGGATTTCAGGCAGTTATGGGATTTCTGGATTCCTGCTGAGTGTGCCTTAGCCGGCATACTACACTTATTTCTCCTTGTCCCATATTTGCTTGTTTAAAGGAACTCACTGAATTTTCTACATCAGATTTTGTTGGAAAAATATAGTAAAATATATTCACCTAACAAGGCCTACTATGTTTCAAACAGAACTTTCCATAACTTTGAAAAATCATCTGCTCGTGTGTTGTTTCATTACATTCTCAAACAAACATCCTCAGCTGCCTATCACAGGCACGAGTTGTGAAAAGATCAGAGGCTATCCATACTACCTAGAAAAGAAGAAATCTGAATGCAGAAGCAAAAAAACATGCATAGTATTATGCAGTGCCACCTACAGCTGGAACGGTGAATTATAAATGACTTTTCAGTAGGCCTGTAGAGACTTTGTGTTGCTGCTGATGGAGCAGCATTGTAGAATGGCTCTTGCTCAGCTGCATAACATAGAACATAAAATGGAAGGAATCATGTTTATTATTTCATTATTTTAATGATTAATCATGTTTACTGTTTCAGAGTTTCTTTGAATTCTGTCAAATCATGTTTCTTTGAGGTACAGGAATACGAATTTTTATTACGTAAGTTCTGATGCAGCAGACAAGTGCAGTTGATGCAAGGTGCAATGTAGGATGGATTGGAAGACATTGAGTAGTAGCCCTGGACTCTGGAACAGTGTACTGAATAGTTTGTTTCACCTTTCTGTATTACCAGCATGAAAGGAAGAACGGGTCAGCCAAAAGCAGGGTCAGAAATAACATACAGGTCTCTTTGCTAAGAGTTATGCAATACAGGCCAAAGTTCTGAGAACTTACTGAGGTACAAAAAGGATGGAGTTAGGAAAGCCCAAACTTAGTGGGACTTGATATTATCAAGGGACATGAAGAGCGGCAATAAGGGCTTCTATGGAAAAAGCTGACACCCAGTGACTTCTTTGCTTTGATTTTTGCTGGCTGTGTTTGTCTTCAGGTCTCCTAGGTCCCTAAGCCTACTATCAAGGCCTTGGGGAATTAAGCGTTAGTCAGAGTAGAGGAGGATTGAGTTAAGGAGTACTTCAGCAGGACACACAAGTCCATGGGACCAGATTGAATGCATCTCAGGTTGTTGTGGGAGTTGGCTGATGTCCTTGTGAGACACTCTGGACCATCTTTAGAGTGTCATGGTGTTTCAGAGAGGTTTCTGATGACTTGAAAAAGGTAAATGATGCACAGCCTTGTTCAAAAAGGGCAAGAAGGTGGGTCTAGGGAATGGCAGGCTGGTCAGCCTCACCTCAGCCCATGATAAGATTATGAAGTGAGCCTCCTGGAAGCCATGTCCAGATGACTGAAGGAGACTAACGTGATTGGAAGCATGGATTTAGCAAGGACAAATCATACCTGACCAACTAGATTGCCTTCTATAACAGTCTATATAGACAAGAGGACAGCAGTGGATACTAGCCAGATAGTGACAGAGACAGGATAGATTGGTAGGTGGATAACTTTCTGGACTGCCAGGCTTATAAGGTAGTGATCAGCATTATGAAACCTGTTGTTGGATACCTGTGACATTGTGCAGGAATCAGTCTGGGGCTAGAAGTGTTGAAAGCAATCTTTTGCTTGCAAATTTTTTTATTATGAATCTTTTGCTTGTGAATAAAAAGCAAACTTTTCTAGCTTCCAGACTGTTAGGGAACTGAATCCAAGCATATGTGGAAATTTGTTACTTTCTTTGCTTCCCTAAAATGTTATTCCTTTGTTTGAGTCTGCTTTTTGGGTTATAATCATCAATCAACTGAGAGAAAGGCTGGTCATAGCATGCTAATGCTAGATCTGATAAAGGAAGCATCTCACTACACATGAGAAATGCCTACTTCCAACAGATTATCACTTCACCATCCTTTACTGCAGCTGTCGTAACCCCAGGCTGTTCTGGGAGGTGTCCTGCATTAACTTTAGTGCCTTTTCAGTGGTGGCAGTAAAAATTGCTTTAGAGTTACAAAAGCTAGCTCTGGGTTACCTAATCCTGGTGATAGGTTGCCTGGTGGACACCACAAAAACACTCCAATAGCAGATATGGTAATATTTTACTAGGACTTCCCACATCTAATGCTGTCAGTGAAAACATTTCCTAAAAAACACAGTGGAAGTATCTGGCTTCAGGATGTCTATCGTATTGCTGCTCTGATGCATTAAAAGGCATGTCCTGTTTGCAGATGAGCTGTGCTCTTTCTCTGCATAAGCAAACACATTGAGGGATAGTTTCCCCTTAACTCAGTAGAGGTACAGCATGAAGAAGGAAGCAGTGGCCAGTCCGGTCTCATCCATGCAGGAGAAGGCTCCGTGGGGATCTTATCAATGTATATAAATACCTGAAAGCAGGGTGTAAAGAAGATGCAGCCAGGCTCTTTCCAGTGGTGCCCAGTGACAGGGCCAGAGGCAATGGGCAAAAACTGAAACACAGCAGGTTCCCTCTGAGCATCAGAAAACACTGTTTCACTGTGAGAGTGACAGAGGACTGGCACAGGTTGCCCAGAGAGGTGGTGGCGTCTCCATCCTTGGAGATATTCAAAAGCCTTCTGGACACAGTCCTGGACAATCTGCTCTAGGTGTCCTTGCTTGAGCAGGATGCTTGGACCAGATGTCCTGGTTTTGGCTGGGACAGAGTTAATTTTCTTTCTAGTAGCTGGTATAGTGTTATGGTTTGGATTTAGTGTGAGAATAATGTTGATAACACACTGATGTTTTCAGTTGTTGGTGAGCAGTGTTTATACTAAGTCAAGGATTTTTCAGCTTCTCATGGCCAGACAGCAAGAATGCTGGAGGGGCACAAGAAGTTGGGGGGGGGACACAGCCAGGACAGCTGACCCAAACTGGCCAAAGGAGTATTCCATACCATGTGCTGTCATGTCCAGTATATAAACTGGGGGGAGATGGCTGCGGGAATGGGGATTGCTGCTCGGGAACTAACTGGGCATTGGTCAGCAGGTGGTGAGCAATTGCATTGTGCATCACTTGTCTTGTATATTCCAATTATTTTATTACTATTATTGTCATTTTATGATTATGATTATTATCATAATTATTTTCTTCCTTTCTGTCCTATTAAACTGTTTTTATCTCAACCCATGAGTTTTATCTTTTTCCTTACAGTTCTCTCCTCCATCCCACTGGGTCGGGGGAGAGCGAGCAAGGGGCTGCGTGGTGCTTAGTTGCTGGCTGGGGTTAAACCATGACACCAGATGACCTCCAGAGGTTCCTTCCAACCTCAGCCATTCTGTGATTCTGAGCAGCTTTTTCCCATAGGAAATTGTGGCATAGTCTACTAATCCCATCTTGTTTAAGAACAGCCCTTTCCTATGGTAGTTAGCAGCATATGTTAGAAGCATAAGGTAACATGCAGACCTAAATGTGTAGCTATGCTGAAGCACACAATCCTCCTATAACCATGTAACAAAGCAAAGAGTTCCCACAGTTATGTGGAAAGTTTTGTTCCTTCTTCACTTTCAGTTTTGTTCCTTCTTCAGCATATGCATATTATGGTTCAAAATTTAAGTCACATGAATAAAACCCCCAAAAGTCTAGGCATGTAACATCAGGTATTAGACTGGTACAAGAGGCAGGGAAGAGGAGTGAAATGCAGTGGGATTTATGAAAACCAGTTCCCAGAGGGTCTTAAATTAGATGTGCACAATAATACAATTTAATATGGAACATGCTTTTTGTCTGTTTTGGAGACAAACGGATCTGTTCAAGAGAGCTTTCTAGGCTTAATTGGTCACAGTTCCTGGTGAGGACAGAATGTTACAAACATCTGTGAAACTTTGCAACTTGGAGCAGAAACACATCACAAATCTTAGAAGCTCCTTGGATCACACACAGCAGTTAGCATACGCTGGGTCCAAGAAGAGCAATGATCAAAAGGCCAAACTGTATTTAGGTAGGGCACATTTTGTAGTTGATTTTTGTTTCATACCAAACTTTGAAAAATAGGGACTCTGTTGCAGATTTTATGAATTGTAGTGTTGTTGCATGTCATTATTTAATTCTGATTTTCATGATGTTTGGTGTTTTCCCTTAAGCAACTGTTGGAGACTGAGGATTATATAATAATTAATTATAACCATATAGTTATAATTAATAAACAATATACTGATAAAATTATGATGATATAATCTCAGTTTTCATTAAGAAAAGAGCACCCCAAAAAGTTGTTATCTGTTTGTTCTCCCCTTCTGCACAGCCCCTCCAAAAATGTGGTCTCTTGGTATCATAATGGTTTAGTGTCAAATCTCATGATTTTTAAACTGGTCTTATGCTTTTGAAAGAGAGGGCTGAACAATTTTTCTGCTGTTATGAGAAAGACAGATGTGAGGTATGGCAGGCAGTGAATGAAGCTCTTCAGGGCTGAAAGAAGCATAAACAGTTTCCTTTACTATTCAAGATCTTAGTTTCTTTTCACAGAAAGGGGTGGCTCTCTAATGACTGGTGAAAAACAGTAGTCTGAGGAAAATCTCTTTGTTCCTTTGGAGCCAGTAGTCTTCATCAGTGGTTCAACACTCTTTGTAGATGAAGCTTTGACTCCTTGTCCTTTAAGTGGTGCTTTAGCAACCAAGATCAGTAAGAAAATCCACTTTCCTAAAACGAATGGCAAAGCCGCACTCAATGGCCAGCCTTTCCACAGGACCTAGGCAGATCCATACTCTTTTCTGCAGATCCAGCAGAGGGAGCTTGTTTTACCCAGCAAAAATGCTCATTTAAATATTAAGTTGTTCAAGATTTTGGGGGAAAAAACATTGCCTAACCAGACATAGTAAGTAAAAATTACACGAAACAAGTTATTAGTTCTTAACAGATAAATAACTTGCAATGGTTTTCATGGAGTGTAACTAAGTATAAGCACATTTGTGTAATCTAGTATTACAAAAAGGCCCATGCTCTGTGTTTGACAGTAATAATGTCATTGTGCTACACTTCTAGTCAAAATCAGGATCAATTCTGTCATATGAGTCATCATAAAAATTTATGTCATGACAGGTGTGGCGGTTACCTCTTTTTGCTTCAATTTATTATTTGTAGAGGACAATAAAGTCTCAGAAAAACTAGGAAACTGTATTGGTTAATATTTTTGAAGGCTTTAAATACGTCCAACCAATTATCATTGTTGAGACTGCCATTAGGCATTTGAGTTGGAGCTGCATTTAGGGCAGTGTACATACTGGTGTTAAAATTACACACCTGTTGTGGATGACCTTTTTTCATGTGTTTCATCCATGATTTGTGAAGCATTTTTCTATCAGCCATGATTATTTTACTTTGTTGCCTGGATTTTACAGATATGAAAAATAAGGAGTTATAGTTAGATGTCTTGCTGAGCACTGGGAGAGAACAGAGAACAGAAATCAGATTTCTGGGTTCTCGGTGCTTTGCCCTCCTCACAAAATGCCACAGCAATGAATGCACTGTAGACTGAGGAAACTGACAGTGAACTGCAAAATAAGGGAAGATAATGCTGTGTTTGATAAACATTTCATGGTACTGGTCATTGCAGCAGAAGAGATTAATTGCCTCAGGGTTACTTTAACCTTTTCAGGTTATATTAATTTAGGACAGCTCATAATAATTTGTTTGGTAATTACTTGATTGCGTAAATATCGGGATCCTACAGCTGTAACTGCTACTAATGCAACCTAAAAGAAGTTTTTTAATTATGCTTAGGATTATATCTGATTTTGAAATGACACTGATGTATCACTTACATAATTTAATTAGCATCCAGATATCATAGACAATGTACTATCTCTTCTGAGAAACAAAACAACATTGGGAACATTAACAAATGAAATTCTCACAGAGCCTTTGAGATATATTTTACAGGTACAAACCCTAATTATATGTAGACTGAATGATATGCCCACTGTGGTCTGCTGCTGCAAACCTATGCCAAATTTTCCCAGTCCCTTTCATATGAGGTAAAGGGACTCAGGTGAGGTATCAACCGTGAGGTTCAAGCACAGCTGAGCTAGGTTAATATTATTGTTCCCTGTCACCATCCTCCAAAATCAGAAGTTTTTATACCTCACTCACAATCAGCCTCTCCCACCATGAAAGATGTTTAGGGAACATGTATCATCCCGACAGCCCCCTTAGAGGGTAAGCGCATGGCTGGTTATGCTGGTAGATGTGAACTGGTTATAACCTCTGGTGAATGTGGCAGGGATTAACAGATGGGAGGTCGCAGCAGTAAACCTCGTTCAATTACAAACAGAACAGTATGTGAAACTGCAATCACTTTACAGCCCCAAACCTTATAAAAGCTCTCCCCCCATCACGTGCTCAATATGATTCTGATGTACATCAAAAAGGGAAAGAAACTGAGGAACATGGTGAGGAAAGATTTGGTAAACAGTATTCCTGCTTACAGAGAAAACCATGTCACTTTTCTTTTGGCCCCAGTGTAAATACTTTTTGCCAAAAAGTACCTATTAATGGCAGATTATTAATGAAACCAAACAGATCATATCAGTGAATAATCTGAATCCTTCAAATATTAAAAATGTAGACATAACTGGTGAAATCACTATTAAATAATAATTCTCTGTTTACATAATTATTTAATAGCCATTGAATAGATTTTAATAGTATGACTCAATCTCTGGGGGCAGATGGTGTTAATCAATGCCCTTAATTCAGTTCTGAGGTTTAGATTATGATATTATCCAGCTCCTGGACTGATTTTTAACCTGGTAATCACTTAACATTTTGTTATTTCACAGATAACAAAGAAAAAATTGTTTAAGTTTTTTTAAAAGTAGGTATTTTCCAAAAATGTTTATTCAGCATAAGAAAATCTCTTTCAGGCCACTCGAATGCAGAGTGATGGGTCACAGATTAGATTTCTCAAGGAAGCCAGAAGTTTGACATTATTGTGCCTGTTTCTAATGAACTCCTGCCAGGTAAATCTTAATTACCATGCAAATCTAAGCCAGACAATTTTTATACTCTGCAATTTTGTAGTGTAACAAAACATCAAGAATATTGGATCTTAACCACTTCTAGCTGCATGTAGCATATTAAATAAGATAATAAGAGAGTTCTTTAACAATATATCTGTGGGGTTTGGGTGGGGTGTTTTGGTTTATTTGTTTTGCATTCAGTAGATACAATAAAAGACCTCATTATGGAGTGTAATGTCTTTCTAACTTTAGGACTGGAAACACTAGAAAGTTCTGCCACCTCCAGAGTTTAAAGGATCACTATTAACAGCAGCTCTCATTTTGTCATCCCCTGAGCAGCACTTTCTTAACCTCAAATAGAATATTCAAGAGGTAATTAGCACAACAAAATCTGGCTATAATAATCTGAACCCCCTTATTTTAACACTAATTAACTGATATTAGAATAAGTTTTAAAATCTACTGTTTTGTTACCAAGAATAGAAAATGCATTTATGTAGGGTTTATAACATAGGTTGTTGAGCTGGTGCTTAGGGAGCTCTCAGTGTAGCCAATATAAGGATCACAACTGAATTGACAAAAGCTACCCCCAGAGATATAAGATAGTACATAAAAAAAAGGAAAACAAAAATTACAGTATCTTTTCATTGCAATCCAATACTAGTATGTGTGTAGTCAACATCTGACAGTTGCCAACAGGACAATATCAACAGGGAAATGAATTTGATCTCTCATGGGCCCACTGGTACACTGCTGTTATCTCATTGACAGTAATAGTATTTTACTGGCCTAATGCATTAGCTGTGTTGTCAGCATTATACAGAATGAACTTATGATATCTATTTCTAATATACCACCCGCTATGCTTGTGAGGGTGTTTTCAGCAATAAAATATTTTAAAATCTGAAGGGAACATTGAAAACAGAAGAGGAGAAAACACTTTTTGATAGTCAAACAACAGAAAAAAGTAGTTCTGTATAGATGATGCACATGGACTTGAACATGGGATGTTCCAAGTAACAGCAGTTCTGGTGGTACGAACGTCACCTTTCTCTGAGAAACACATTGGTAACAGGGAGTGGCCATATCCCTAAAAAGGCTGAGAAGAAACTTGAAAGCACCTTTACAGAAGGTGAAGCACCATTTCAAGTTTTAGCAGAATTATACAAAGATTTGATCAATTTTCACAACAGTCCATATAACTGAACTGTTTATGGACCATCATATCTCTTATTAGTCTCTTGTTAATTCTGTTGTGACATGATTTTACACTGGAAATCAGGGCCTACAGGCAGCGGCTGAAAGACAAAAAGGAATCTGTGTGAGTTCCCTTATAAAAACATTTTTGTTCTATGTGTAGTATTGATAGCATTTTTCCTGCAACAGCAATGAGCACAGTCCGATAGCTGAAGATAAATGCTGAGCTGTAGCAGCAATATTTGTGAACAGTTACTCCAGCCATAGGTGCTGTGAGTTGGCGATGGTAGGCAAACACAGCTATCATAAGCCTTTATCATAAATATCCATCAAGGCTGCAAAGCAGACTCCCCAGCAGAGAGTGGTGCTGCTTCTGATCCATGCACCTCCAGTGTCTGCTAGGCATGGGATAGTAGCAATACATTGCTATAAGGATTATACTATGCTGCTAATGACTATTCATGTACTAGAGGAATTAGACAACTAGTCATTATGATGAAGATTTCAGGAAACTAACATCTTTTGAACTGAAGAAGCACAGGAGCTTGGGATGCACACAACAGAAAGGGGAAATTCATGGTTGTTGGTTGACACTAAAGGGGACAATGCTGCCTAGACTAAGGTGAAGATAACAAGCTGTTTGTTTGCAGAAGTGCAGCTGAAAGGTCATTTCATTCCTTCTTACATAATTCTGCGATAAGTTTTCATATTGGAACAACAAGTCAGAGAGATCTACTTATTTCCAACAACAAAAGCTAAACCTTGTTACAAAATGTTCTGGGTGTCATGTGTACCTTGTTTTGTGAAAGCTAAGTTTCTGTTCTTTTTATCAACAACCTGTTATTTAAAAAATTGGTTTTGAAATCCTTTTCTTAATTTGAAAGGTGCTTAAATATCATCCATGATAAGGTAGTGTTTGGTTATGTGATTGGAATGACCTAATGAGTATTCCATTATTACAGCTGCTCTGAATATTTTTGTCAGTCCTTTACACACAAGATAAAGCAGCCATTGCATAAGAGATGTGTGTGAACATTTCCTTTGTGTTTTTGTCTCACAGTTATCCTTTCCATAGAACAAGCTGTAAATCAAGTTAAATGTGGCTCCCATAAAATTTTTCCACCATTGCCTTAGTTATTTGATGGAAGAGGTTTTTTTCTGAAGAGATGCAGTACAGTACTGTCTGGACAGCCAAGCAATCTACATTTGCTTGACTCCTCTGCACTGTAACACCCCAAAGTCTGAGAATTTTGCAAGTGGGACTTTGCTGTTCATTTAAACAGATGGCCTTGACTGTAGCTATCCATGCATCTACATCAAATCTGAGTATCAAAGACAGGATTTCAAACCAGAAAACTCCAAACCATGGTCTGCTCTGGTCTGACATGCTCATTACAGAGGGATATATCATCTCTAAACTGCCTTGGACCTAGAGCAATTTTCAAAAATAAAAAAGTAAAACAAATACTAGTTGTGAACTAAGGCAAGTTTTGGCATATGTGTGCCAGGCAGACTGAAACACAGCTGGATGGGATAGGTGTTAGCTTTCAGTCGCTGTCACTGTCCTCCCCTGGTTTCTTCTCAGCATTATGTGAGGCAAGTTTCTGCACCAGAAGAATTCCAACTGAACAGAGTCATAGGATGCTTTATGGCTTTCCTCAGGCTCACATAAGGTTTAATTTGCCAGCCAGATTTACTTAAAGGAAGGTTTATTATCCAGTCTATTGTTTAGACATTATGATAATTCATGTCTAAGTAAAAACCATCCACTAGCTCTTACATTAAGCCAGTACTAACAAAAGATGAGAAATTCATTTAAAAAGTGATTTTAAATTGTGAGATGTCCATCATCAACCTCAGGTTTTGATAAAGGATTTTTTTTTTTAAACTCTCTTGAAAAAACACTTATACACTTCAAATATTTTTACTGTCTAATATTACATTTTAAATATATCCTAAGCATTCTGCAGACTGCATTGAATTCCCATATAATCTGTCCACACATAATAACTCAGACAACTAAAAAATAAGTATAATAAGAGTCTGAATTTCTATGTTTTACCCAGCTGCAAACATAGTACTGTGTTGCAAGTGTTTAGTTTAACCACAAGGACTTTTCAAGTTCATTTAATGGTACCATGTCATCAGGATGATTGCAATGGAACTTAGTTTATCAAACAATTTGCTTTGAAATGCACACACCTTAGGGCAGTTCACTTCTTTTTTTCAGAAAAGTGCACAGGGCTTAGCAGCTGAGTTAGATCTTCTGCATCCTTAACATAGCACAGGAAAAACCCTTTTACTCTGGGGCCGTTTTGCTAGATGTTACATCATCATTCAAGAGTGAAATAACCCATCACATGTATCCATGGGCTCCTTTATGTTGATATAGTTACGTGGGAACAGAAATTCAATCCAGTGAAAATTTAAGTCACAATACACAAGGAAAGAAAGGCAGTAACATAAGGGGAAGACAGGTGACAGGATTTTACTGGAAGCAATAGCATAACCTGAACTGTAGCAGTAACATTTCCTGCAATACCAAAAATTGTACTACAGATGGCCTCCCAGATGTCTTGGGGCAAAGGTCTGCTCTATCACTGTAAGTTAGGACGCTTCTACACTTGAGAGGTCTTGCTATTATTCCCAAATAGCCACACCTTGAACACAAAAAGGATGAAGTGTCTTCAGTTCAAACCCACCTGCCTCTGGGTTTTGTCTTGTTCTGGAACCCTGTTTTCCTTGATGTTGCCATTGTTTACTCTAATGTAAGGCAACCTTACGACCTGTGAACACAGCTAAGTTTCTTCTGCTTCTGCTACCCAACCACTGCTTCTTGGATAATTTTTAAATGGGGGAAATACTGGAAACACAGTGTGCCAGGATTATTTCAAGGAGACCTACTTGCATTCAGTGCCACTAGACCAAGATTCCCAATTTCCAAGTTAATCAAGATCTTACCTAAATTTTAGCAACCACAGTCAATTAAAAAACCATAACTAACATGCTATCAAATCAAAGAATCTGAAGAGGCTCGTGTTTTGTATTCAGACATGCTGACATGGTCTAATGTGACAAGTTTTTCCCTTGATGCCAACAGCAACTAGTCAGGTTTAACAGTTATGAATGCACAAGCTGAATCAAAGGCAGACGCATACTTACTATGTTGCAGACATGCTTTTGAGTTTAAAATGTTTTAAAGATCACTCTTTTTCTTGAACGACACACAATATTGTGCAATCAGTAGCTTTGCATTGGGCTCTCTGACAATAATCTGGTTTGGTTTCAACAAAAGAGAAATATGGAGAATAGAAGCAACAGGGAAAGATTACTGGGCTGCTAGTAGGCTTTAAATATGAAGCAGATGATAGGCATTTAATCAACGTGAGACCATGCACAAGTATTACAGATGTAAAAGTCTTTCATTTAGCATGTAGAATCTTACAAAGCAAGGCAAATAAAGCTGTACATATGTGTTTAGGTGCAGAAATGTGGCCTTGTGTACTATTAAAATAATTTAGACCTTTGGATCAAATCCAAAGCACTTCAAATAGTGGGACAAGATAAACTCCCAGAAATGGAAATAATTTGCAGCACAATTGTGGATATTCCTATTATTATGCCAGCACATACAACCAACCACATTGGGTAGAGTTATTAAAAAAAGGAAAGAAAAAAGAGCATAGTCTGAATAGACTGGCAAACTGACATCTTCTTATTTATTTGTGGTCAGTAGAAGAAAAATTAGCCAACTCCTTTTTTCATAATCACAGGGAGTTTGACTGAGACAATGTAATCTATATTCACGCACCTTGGCAAAAAAGAGAAGCTGGAAAATTCCAAGCAATCTTGCTAATCTATACGTTTAACCATTTAACCATTCATACCCATGACTTGGCACCTATAACTCCCAGCAAAAATATAATACATGCATGCACTGGGCAAGTTCCATGTTACAAAGCCTTTGTCAATTCTGAAAACATAGGAGAAGACACTTAAAATTGTCCTAAATATTTTTGTACCAACTAAGGTGCTCAGTCTCTAGCTATTGCTTCCTTCTCTGGCTCACACAGGCTTCGTGGATGTTGATAGGGAAGGTTGTCAAGCTTTCAGTTCCTATTTCTTGGCACTCATGGACTCCCTCTGCTCAACTGCCTGTGCTGCTACGCACAGCTATACATTATAGAAATGTTAAAAAATAAATAAATTTGCAAGCACTGACATTTTATTTTGGTTAACAGGTCTGGGTTGTTTTTTTTTTCCTTTTGCTTTCCTGAGAATCAGAATCAGCGAGGCTGACCAGCCCCTCTGGAAGTCTCTAGCTCCACTGTGGCTTGAACAGGGTCAGCTACAGCTGGTTGCCCAGGACTGTGTCAAGTTGGGTTTGAGTATCTCCAAGGATGGAGGCTCCTGGGCAACCTGGTGTGGTGTTCAACCACCCTTAGTAAGTTTTTCTTAGATTTATAAGGAAATTCCTTTATTTCAATTTGTGCCCATTGCCTTCTGTTCTGTCACTCTATACAACAGAAAGGAGCCTGGGTCCATCTTCTTTACCCTCTGATCAGGTATTTATGCACATTGATAAGATTCCTCCTAAGCCTGCTCTTCTTGAGCCTAAAAAGTCCCAGCTCTCTCACCCTCTCCAAGCTCCAAGGCCTCCATCATCTTAGTGGCTCTTCAGCAGACTCACTCCAGTATGCCCATGCCTCTCTTGTACTGGGGATCCCAGAACTGGACACACCACCCAGATGTGTCTCAGCAGTGCTGAGTACAGAGAAAGGATCACCTCCCTTGACCTGCTGCAGTACTCTGCCTGATGCAGCCAAGGAGGCTGCTGGCCTTCTTTGCCACAAGGGCACCTTGCTGGCTTATGGTCAACTTGGTGTCCACCAGAACTCCCAGGGCCTTCTCTGACAAGGTGCTTTCCCGTTGGTCAGCCCCCAGCACGTGCTGGTGCATGGAGCTGTTCTTCCCCAGGTGCAGGGTTTGGCTCTTCCACTTGTTGAGCTTTGTGGAATTTCTGTCAGCCCATTTCTCCAGCCTGACAAGACCAGACCCCTCTGAATGGCAGCACAGCCATCTGGTGTGCTTACCAATTCTTTCCACTTTTTAAACTAATTAACAAAATTGTGAAGATACTTTCTATTATCAATCTTTTCTTGTTATCACTGTCAGACACAGAGACTGTGAGACTAAATGGTGGATATGTAATAAAGACAATTACTAGAATAGCTCTACTATTAACACTTGTGTTTTGAAACATTAACTCTCAAGCCTCAACAGAAATCCTTCTTTGATGATTCAGTGCTGTCAAAATTTGATATTTTACTAGAAATCTTATCTTCTGCCTTGTCTGTTCAAAACCTGTCACAATGTGCCAGCCTGCTGTGATAGTCCAGTGGCTGGTACTATGTGCAGTGGCTATGGCAACCTTGGTTCAAATCTGACTTACAGCAGGAGGGAAACATGTGTTTTTATGCTTCCTTTTCAATAGCTTTTAAAATAATTTTGTGACTTTGAATGTCCTTTCACCAGATTTTCCTCCATCACTAGGCACAGCATTGAAGAAGATTCGCAGACCAAAATCATTGTATGTTTGAAGATAGACATTGGCCAAGCAGAAGGCAATGAAAGATTTCCACACCAGACTGCAATGGCCAAAAGGAGCAGGAATATTTTTCTGCCACCATAACATTCGTGCCTGTGTTCTGCATGTAATTCTCTGTTGGCAGCACCGGTTTTGGTTGGGGGTGCCAGGGCATGCCACAACAGTAGTGGTCACCCCGGGGAGGAGGCCAGCACGTGGAACATTATAGCTGGTCTGCGCTAGATGGCAATGCTTGCATGGCTCTGCTAGAGGGGACAGAAAATATGAGACACTGGACACGTCCTCTGTAGCTTGCCGTGATCGTATAGTGGTTAGTACTCTGCGTTGTGGCCGCAGCAACCTCGGTTCAAATCCGAGTCACGGCACAGGGGAGAGAGGACTGTTTTAATCCTTGCTTTTGGACTCTTGGTGCTGGAGGCACACCACCAGGGATGTGACACCCACCCCAGCCCTCACTCTGCAGTAACTGCTGAACAGGTCTCAGTGTCTGAAGCACAGAAAAAAACAGATGACAGGAAGCAGTAGCTGAAAAAAAAAAAAGTTTGTGTAGCTCATTGCTACATGATAAAGTGGTTGACACTCTTTGCACTGTTGGTTTTTTGCCTCCTTTTGTGTGATTTCAAGGAGTTTACACAGATGTTATTGTACTAAGGTTGGCTGGGACAACATTTTCCCTGACTTCACTCTGTCAGTTTTTTAACATCTCCTTTCTCTCTCCCAGTGAAGACTGATTTCTTTCTATGATCTGTCCCCAGGGATGACTCACCACAACAGAAAATTCCAGCAGAGTTTTTTCAGGAAAGAGCAGCAAAAGAGGCATGAAATTACATGCAATCAATTTCTTTATTGTGAGGCTTTTCAGTATCTCTTCCAAGAATGATGCACTTATGAGGCCAGTAATCAATGCAGCAAATGGGAAACATCATGTCTAGGTCTGAAATTTGATTAAAGAGAAGCAAGACACTGTTGGAAATGCAGTGCCATTTTTGTGGGTAGAGGATGATGTGACTGGGAGGATTCTGCCAAAAGGGGGAAAAATGGTCTGACATGATTCTCTATTTATCTAAGCACCATTCACTCATCCTGCCTATGCTGGCTGGTGAGTGTTGCTGTTTATTGGGGTGGGAGTGCAAAGGACCGGTGGTTTTCCAGTATGGGGATGGTAGGGTAAAGAAGTTAGGTGAAAGGCACAAGGAAAGAAATTGTCAAGAAACACTCCCAAGTGCCTACAGATAGTCACTTTTATATACTGATTGAACCATGCAGCAACACAGTTCTAACTTGTTATTAACACAAGATGCTAAAAAATGTATTCATGAACTTCAGATCGTATGACTAATTTTGATTTCATCATTTGATAGCTATACATCTTGCTGACTGAAGTAAAAACTACTCATTTTGACCAGATGATTTCTTTGTACTTAAACACACAGCCTGACTAAAAAGCAGGGGATGAAAAAGGAGAATGCAACAAATACTAATTTATGGGAAATGGCTGTATGTTTCTAACAGCTGAGGCCGGAGTCTCAAAAGTTTTCCTTACTGAAGACAGTGGATGTCCTTCTTAGGTCAAACACTATTCAGGCATCCAGACACAGGCTTCCCAGCTCTGGGCAAACTTTCTCCAGGTGTCTGTCCAGGGGTCAGTAAGGAAGCAAGACTATCTTGAAACTATTAAGATGAAAAAGGATTGTTTTTAAAGCAGGGCTCACATAGCTATGAAGACCAGCAGGGAATATTTAATTCCATTAAACCCATCTCTCAGCAAACAAGAAATAGGAAGGACAATATGGTGAAACAAACCAGTTCAATAGCTGGTGGATCAACCTTAAATCTTTTTCTAGAATTTACACTTTTGTCTCTCTCGAAGACTTCACCTTTCTTACAGTAGGCCTTCTAGAGCTCTTTTGTAATTATTTTTCAGTCAGGTTCAGTTCTTATGTAAAAAAAATTCAAACCAATATGCTAGTTTTCTTACTGTTGCTTTAGCTAAATGATTCAGACTTTTCTTTCTCAAGTGCAACAGTAAAACAGTAATTTACCCCATGTGGTTTTAATACAAATGCCTTCATGGTTATATCATAATGAAGTTTTCTTCTCTGTGCCAGTGCAAAGGTCACTACACCTTCTTGCCTTCAGCTGCATGGTGAATAATAGCAACAGTGCAGGTCCCAGAATAAAAACATCCTACTATTCCAGATTTTCCTAAGGAGTTTAGACAGACCTGCCACCCCCAAACAAATTAGTGATACAATTCTGGAGAGTGAAATGAGGTTTGCTGCTCATATCAGAGAACAGCAACAGCAACAACAACAACAACAACAACAACAACAACAAAATTATTATTCCAGGAGTCTGGAAGCACAAGATCTAAAGTGGGAACGCAGGGATCCACAAGAAATAAATTACCAGAAATAGTGCAGTGGCTATATTGTTGGCTCCATGCATAAGTCTCCAGTGCAAGAGGCATGTAGGCCCTGGTTTAGCAGCACAGAGGCATCAGTTATGTTAACATTACCAACCATGTTATACGAGAACATTTTTGCTGTATCAGCATGGAATATCAAAACTATGCTCAGTTCTCAAAGATTTTTAAGACCCTATGTTTTGGGATCCCTTTGGATGGAGGCTGCTTTGTGACAAAGAAGATATTCCTCTAAAAGGAGTATCACAAAGTGATACAAAGATGATACAAAGTGTCATCTTCTGAGTTGTATTTGGTACAAAGAAAACATATACAACATTTCTTTATAAAAGAGTGGAGGAAAAAGTGGTAAAACATTGAGCACATGAATGACTTTCACAAAGCTTTGTTATTTACCAGGTGTGTTTGAATCTAACTCAAAGAGCTGATTTTGCTTTTGTGAAATTCCAAATCAAGAGACACATCTATAAATTTTTAGAATAAAAAATCAGGAATTTAGAATTTAAGAGATATAAAACCAGAGAGAAATATTTTTTTAAAAAAGCAACATAAACCATTATTTAGATAGATACTTTTGGACATTTGGTAGTCTGGGGTTTGTGCTGAACTCTTGATGAAGAAGTGAAACCAGGCCCTACTCAGTAGTTTGAAAAGTAGTGCAGAAAATTGTAGGATTCAAACCTGAGCCAAAGCATAAAGTGGTACAAGTTGAAAGCTTCAAACATTGACCAAGTCCTCACAGGTGTTCCAGTGCAGCAAGTGACTACTGGAGCTTTACAAATAAGAAGCCATACAGTCTTATTTAGAGAGCAGGACATGCTTTCTTTTAAGAAACACCAAAGACGGAATATGAGAAAAGCTACAGAACTGCAGCATCAGACATTGTTTATGCAGTTATGTTTACACATCAGGCTCAGGAATCTCCCTGTCTGCCAAATTTTCCCCAATTACTACCCATCCTGCAATAATACCTTGTAAACTCAGAGCTGAATTTCCAGAGGTAAAATCATCCCACCTGTGAAATGAATTCCTGGCATTCTTTGCTAAAACACAACCAGCTATTTAAGCTTTCAGGAGGTCTCTTTACCACAGAAGATCTCCTTTCAAAGACTCTTCTTGACCAGAGCCCTTTGAAAGGATTTCAGAAGGGACCTATAAAAGTTTTAATATGCGCTGCACTCCTGTAAAGAGAATGAAAAACAGAATTAATTTGATTTGATGACTGGAGATTCAAAACAGCCACTGCTTTCTATCCTGCTCAACACCTGATATCAACATCAGACAGAATACAACCAACTCTGCTGCACTGCTGAAAAATGAAGGAAGTAGAACAGAAATCTATGTCACGTTCAGTTAATACTTCAGAAGTTTTTACAAGTCATTCTGTTCAGTGTTGCCTGTTAAACAACTAAGTGTCTCTCTCCATAGCTTAAAAACTCTAGCAGTTTTAACTCTAATCAACAGCTAATGTTAAAATAAAATAACAAGAAATAAATCTCTCCCCAAGCATTGTTGATGGGTATGTTATATTAGTTTCAGTGCCCACATGTGAATTAGGCATGTTGGGGATATGGAGATAGAGACCTCTAAGTCTTAAAAGGTTTTACGTTCTGTGGAGAATGGACTATGCATGAGAACAATGGCAGGCGTAAAAGGACACAGAAGAGCTGCAGAACATGTGCTCTCTTGTCCTCTCTCATTTTTAAAATAGTATTCTTCATTTCCCACCCGATCAGCTTGCTGCATAAAGGCAGAGAAAGCTGCTGAACTGAACACTTCTTTCTGGCCTTCAAATCGTTCTTAGAGAAAAAGAGCTTCAGAAACACATTTATGTAAATCTAGATCCTTGTTAATACTTTGAACATATTATTATTACACCATGGTGTGAGAGACTGAAGGAGTTAATATCTTAAACATTGTGGTGGGGCAAGTTTTGCATAATGGCAATGACCCCTGCCTAGCGAGGAACCACAGGTGAGAAGTTGGTCAGCAATAGGACATGGAGGCTGCCTGTGCAGTGAGGGAGGATGTGCAGTTCCCTGTTCTGACATGCTGAGCAGGGCAGCTCACCGTGTTTGGCCAAATGTCAAACAAGGGCCACACCTGCAGGGAGGGAGAAGGTACTCCCCAAATGGCCCCAAAGCCCACCGACCCATTTCCCAAAGGTTCTGGAAGCACAAACCACGCATGACAGCTAATTAGCCTAAGGAGTTCGAGTGCCTGCCTGAAGGAGGGGCAAGGAGATGATAGAAGGACACGAATTGAAGCCCCACATGTGCGCACCCCCTGGAACTGGACCCTCAGGCTGGTGGGACCAACGCTGGACCCAGAACCAGTGAAATATTTCTCTCTCCTCTCTCTCCTCCCCCCTCCCCCCCGTAATCCCTACACTTCATCCCTTTAGACATAAACCAAGTTGACCGAGTCTGGGACTAGGAGTGGATTCAGCTGCCCCTGGGATCCTCTCTGAGAAGGAGTCTACAAAGCAAGGGGTCTGCTCTGAACCTCGTGACTCAATGGGAGGGATCTCCTTATTTTCTTCCCTGAACTGATCCCCAAATAAGCAAGGCTTATAGTATATGTTTGGTGATGTATGGTTAGCACGTGTTACACAGTTTACTGATGTAGTTTCATGCCAATTCTTGTTGTGAGGGTATAAAAGTTGAGTTTTGTGAGTTAACGGATCCCTGGTGTTGTTTCACCTTAATCCTGACCTGGGAATTGGTGAACTTGAGTCATCATCATGAGAAATTGGGATGTCACATTTTAACTGGGGTCACGCGTAGGATTGCCTGAGTCAAGGAGGATCCGATGGGAATACCAACTATCCACCTGATGTACAGGTGGGGAAAGTTGGGAAGTGACTTCTCAGCCATTGGCTGGGAGATGTCCAAGCATTGGCAAGCCATGGCTGCCCGGGAAATGCTGGAGCTTGACAGCTTTCTTCCTTCTGAAAAACCAGAAGAATATAAAGCATGTCCCACCCCACCAGGGATGATATGGGCTCACAATAATAGTTGGCATGATCCTAAATCAGTGGCAGGAAGGATTAGAGTATTAGCAAAAGAGCAAAAACAGAGACCAGGAAAAGGAAAGGCAATGGTATGTAGAGTGTTGGGAGCCGCTCTAATGACAGTCCAACTGTATAGGAGTGTAAGCAAATCTGCTGCGGAAGAACACATAAAATCTCTCCAAGACTTAGTGAGGGAGCTGCAAAATCAATTGGTGGAAGAAAAGGCTAGATGAGTAAGAGCAGAGACAGTTAGATGTGGAACGCAAGGCAAATCACCAACTTTGTACTGACCTGTTTGGTTTACAAGATAGGGAGAAAATACTGTGTGAGGCGCTAAGGACCAGAGCGGAGCTAGTGACTCCAATTCTGAAAGTGAGGCTGGTTTTCCATCCCTAGCAAAGAGAGATGAACAAAAGTCCCCAAAACCCAAACCACTTTACCCATTAAAAGATTTGGAATATTGTAGGAAAACCTTACCTCTTAAGGAAAGTAAAGCAGTATTACACCCTTTGATAAAAACTGAGATAACAGATGCTGGGGAGGAAGATGAAGAGACTGTGGTAAACCAGATACTGTACTCAGCCTTGAACTTGTCTAAGTTCCTGGAAAAGTTTAGCCGCTTAGCGAAGGAGATTGAGACTGAATATGTGTGGAGGCTGTTGCTGACTGGGGGCGACCAAATCATGCTATCAGAGGACGAAGCCCAAGGATATTGGGGTCTGGGCGTATTTCTCATGGTACATGACCCTAGAGAACCTTGGTCACTGACAAAAAGGGTGGCTTATTGGGTGGGAGGTTTAGACCCTCTAGAAAGAGGAGATCCAATCAGCTCTGATACCCCCAATATTGATCACTTAACTGAAAGCATCCAAAAAACTGCCTGCCTCCAACTCATGCAACACGCAAGATTAATCCTGAGGAAACCATCCCCAATGCTA
This sequence comes from Astur gentilis, assembly GCF_929443795.1. NCBI lineage: Eukaryota > Metazoa > Chordata > Aves > Accipitriformes > Accipitridae > Astur > Astur gentilis. Next base: position 53,429,918 of record NC_064919.1, on the reverse strand, counting down.
TTGGTAGCCAATCCTGACTGAATGACCCTGCTTATAAGGGGCTTGCCAGACGCCCTAAAATTCTATGCAATTCAGTTGCATGACCGATTAAGGGACACCCTGACTCTGCAAGCAGGAAATCCTGCCAGGCCAAGAATGGGCAGAGCCCTAAGATGGGGGGAGGTTGCCCAGGAATTAATTAATTATGGAAGGAGAATGGGAGTAATCAGAGTAACCGGTAACCAATGGGCAGTGGTATGGAGAATAGAACCAAAAGAACAGCTCCTCCCCCCATTCCCCCCTCCCCTGAGAAATTGGAGTCAGGAGAAATTTATTATGGGCCAGAGGAATTGAGAGGGGAATTCCCCAGGATTTAATGGATGGGTTGCCCACCATGGTACTGGAGAAGTTTGTCCATGTGTGGAAGGGAAGGGGGGAAATACCCCCAAAAGCAGGACCACCTACTCAAGATATTACTAGGGCAGAACGTAAAGTGAGCCTGCAGAAAAACACTCCCTCAGCTCCAGAGGGAGATGTAATAAACCTGAAGTCAGGAAATGAGACACACTGACCCCAGTAAGTGAGCCAGAGGATGGTAGGTGGGTCTATATAAGGAGGCTCACAGAAGACAACAGAGGGGATTTAATGATTACTTTCCTTCTTGGTTCCCTTGAAACACCCGTCACCTTCTTAGTAGATACCGGGGCTCAAATGTCAGCACTTTGACAAGATGTTGCTGACCCCAGCAGGATAGCTGCTGACAAGAAACGAATATGGGTAACCAATGTAGACTCAAGAGGAAGAGAGTGGGTGTTTGGTCTCCCCACCGTGTCTATGTAGCTGTTATAGCCTGCACCTGAACTACCCCCTTCTAAGATTATCAGTGTCAAACCTTACCCGCTCCCCCTAGGGACAAGGGAAGGGATCACTTTGGTGATAGCTGAATTATGGGAGCAAGAGATAGTTGCCCCACACACTCACCTTATAATTCCCCAGTGTGGCCAGTCCGTAAACCCAATGGAAAGTGGCGATTGACTGTTGACTAACAGTGCCTGAATACCAACACGGTCCCCCTGACAGCTGCAGTGCCTAACATGGCTGAGCTAATTGCGACCACACAAGAACAAGCCCATCAAATTTTAGCAACTACTGATGTAAAAGGCATGTTCTCTATGGTCCCTTTGCAGGGAGCAGACAGAGATCGCTTTGCTTTTACATAGGAAGGCATGCAATTCACTTTTACGCATCTCCCCCAGGGATATTGGCACTCACCGACAATTGCTCATTATGCATTGGCTCAAGAGATCACCAAAATCACTCCTGCGGAAGGGGTTAAGGTATACCAGTATATTGATGATGTATTGATTGGCACTCTGATACCAAAGCAGAGGGACAGACCCAAGCAGTGATAATTGCTCGCCTAGAAAAATTAGGACTCCAAATTCTAGACAAAAAGATACAACTTCCATCTTCCGAAGTGAAGTTCCTGGGTATCTGGTGGAGGGGAGGAACAGTGTGCATTCCCTCCAAAACCTAAACTACCTTTGAACAGGTTAAAATGCCTGGAAATAAGAGGAAACATGCCCTAGGTTCGCTCGTATTCTAGAGAAAACATTCCTGATTTCTCTGTCATAGCCCAGACCCTCTATGACTTAACATGCAGAAGAGCTGCTTGGGACTGGACCCCCATATACGAGGAAGCTCTGAAGGTGTTAATCTTTGAGGCTGGGGTATATCAGACCTTAGGGCCAAGGCATCCGACAGATTCACTCCACATTGAGTGCAATTCACGGACTGTCCATACATATGTGGCAATGTGGACCACAGGGTCCAACCCAACCTATTGGCTTTTAATCACACAGTTTCAAAGATGCAGAAAAACAGCATGCAGTTTAGGGAAAAGGCCTCTTTGTAGTCAGCCTAGCTTTGCAGGAAGCTGAAAGAATCACACAACCGCAATCAATGCTCCTAAGAGGACCCTTTAAGGTGTTGAAACTGGTATTGGCCGGAACCTCCCATCCTATGGGGAGCTGTGCAGCGAGAAACAGTGAAGAAGTGGTATGCGCAATTAGATCACTATTGCCACACAAGGCAGGCAGAGGAGGAAGAACCCAAAGTACTCCACACACATGATGCACCCTCTGACCACCCAGACACAGACCCCACCCCCATGCATCAAGCCTGCTCCCTCATCCGAGCCCCTTAGCCTTAAAAATGTATGGTTCACTGACACATCCTCTAGGAGAGAGGGAAAGGTGTGGAAATATTGAGCAGTAGCCCTACACATTGATTCATGGGACCGAGTTGTGATAGAAGGGGAAGAAAGTTCTCAAGTAGGGGAGTTGATTGCTGTGTGGAGTGTATTTACCAAGGAAGCCAAGACTAAAGATTCAGTGTTTGTTTATAGAGATTCATATGCTGTCTTCAAGGGAGGTACTGAATGGCTCCTGTCTTAGGAACAAAATCAATGGGAGGTCAATCAGATACCAGTACGGCAACAAGAGAAATGGTTGGAACCCAAGTAGTGCTTGTAATTTTACTGGGGAAAAATGCTATTGGGAATCTTGAAGCATATGGAATTTTTTCTTAGGAGATACCAATTTGTCCTGCAAAATACAATGTAGCCAATGTCCAACTGAACACATTCTGCATTTGGAGAACTTAACACCAAAGTTCAAGAAGTGTTGAAAATGATCCTTCAAAACAGATTGACTTTGGATATGTTATTGTTAAAAGAACATGGGTTATGTGGGATATTGAATCTAACTGACAGGAAATGTTGTATCACCACCCATAATGCCTCCACTTCAATCGAAGAAGCCCAAGCCAAGATGAGAGAAGTTACAGATGACTGCAGAACTTCTCCAAGTGATGCAACCAAGACACTGGTTTGATGGAGGATTGTTGCTGACCTCTCTCCTAACGACCTTGGGACTTACGGGGTGGGGAAAATGGCTTGTTAGCATTGGACTCATGTTGTTATGTGGATTTTTGTTCTTAATGCTTAGCTGTGCAATTATGTGATGTATGACTACTCTGCTTGATTTCCTCTACTTCTGCTCTTTTCTCTCCCTCTGTCTGATGTGTGAAGATTACTACTGTGGTAAAAGAAGATCTCTGCAACTCAGTCCAGTTGAATGTTTGAGCCATGGGGTGATGTGAGATACTGAAGGAGTTAATGTCTCAAACATTGTGGTGGGGCAAGTTCTGCATAACAATGAACTCTGCATAACAACAAACCTCAGGTGAGAAGTTGGTCAGGAACAGGACAGGGAGGCCATGCTGTGCCGGAGGATGCGCAGTTCCCTGTTCTGACATGCTGAGCAGGACAGCTCACCGTGTTTGGCCAAATGTCAAACAAGGGCCACACCTGCAGGGAGGGAGAAGGTACTCCCCAAATGGCCCCAAAGCCCACCGACCCATTTCCCAAAGGTTCTGGAAGCACAAACCACGCATGACAGCTAATTAGCCTAAGGAGTTCGAGTGCCTGCCTGAAGGAGGGGCAAGGAGATGATAGAAGGACACGAATTGAAGCCCCACATGTGCGCACCCCCTGGAACTGGACCCTCAGGCTGGTGGGACCAACGCTGGACCCAGAACCAGTGAAATATTTCTCTCTCCTCTCTCTCCTCCCCCCTCCCCCCCGTAATCCCTACACTTCATCCCTTTAGACATAAACCAAGTTGACCGAGTCTGGGACTAGGAGTGGATTCAGCTGCCCCTGGGATCCTCTCTGAGAAGGAGTCTACAAAGCAAGGGGTCTGCTCTGAACCTCGTGACTCAATGGGAGGGATCTCCTTATTTTCTTCCCTGAACTGATCCCCAAATAAGCAAGGCTTATAGTATATGTTTGGTGATGTATGGTTAGCACGTGTTACACAGTTTACTGATGTAGTTTCATGCCAATTCTTGTTGTGAGGGTATAAAAGTTGAGTTTTGTGAGTTAACGGATCCCTGGTGTTGTTTCACCTTAATCCTGACCTGGGAATTGGTGAACTTGAGTCATCATCATGAGAAATTGGGATATGACACATGGCTTCCAACTGGAAAAGTGTTATCTGGACATGTCTGCTAGAAATGAATACCCACATATTTCAGAAATGTACAGGCAATTCTTTGTACAATTCAAAGTAAAAATCAGTTCCAGGATTATATCTGTGTGTTTCCTATTCTGCAATCCTGTTATCCTTGGAAACTGTTTTGTACTAAAGTTTTTGTTTTCTTTTTCCCTAATGAGAATGGAAAATTGATAAATATTTTCTCAGGAAATAGAATGCTGGGAGCCACCTGCACTTGTATGTTTATATTCCAAAATGGAGTTGCATTTTAATTTTGATTCTCTTCTAGGGAGAACAAATAACTGCAGGGGGTATTGGTAAGAAAGGTCTGATTATCTGCCTACACCATTCTTGTTCTCAGTTTACAGTGCTAGCATTAGGCTAGCAATACAGATATTGTTATCCTAAATAAACTAAAGCAAACAGAATGACCACTGTTTCCAGGTAAGTCTTCATAAAATAAAAAAAGGACATTTTGAATTTGTCTAGTGTCCTGTCAAAACTCTTAAAAATAATCATATTACTATAACTAATACAAGGTTTCTACACTTTAGCTACAGATGAACACTGGATATAGAGAAGTCAGTTCCAAGGAGACTGAGGTCAAGCAGGGGTGAGCCTTAAGTGTTTCAGCAGCCCCAGGATGATGCATGAGTAGAGCAGAATTCCTGGCATTGCAATTTTTTTATTTCTTTTCTAGAACTTCATTCACTAGGATGCTTTAAAGAATATATGCACCTGTGATGAGTTAATCTGGTATTTCTGGAGTTTATAAAATCTAACACAGCAGATGACATTTCTGAGATAACTACAGCAGGAACAGTGTATGAAAGATCATCCTGGTCTCTTTTATGCTAGTGCCTGTTTCTAAATTGCTTTCTTTTGGGAAATCAGTCACATCTGTCTCATCAATTAGACCAAGAAGTCAAGAGCTAATTGCTCTGATAGGCTCCTAAAAGGCTGAGTGATATTTAGACAGGAAATCTGAGGCCAATCAGAGGAAAACCCAAAGATACTTTAAGAAACACAACAGAAAGAGCACTCGTGAACCTGAAGGAGGTGATAAGATGCCAGGGGTCACTAGCCTACTACACCGAAATTGGGACACCTAAGCCTACAGCGTCCAGAGGTCAGCTGTCCTCCCAGGTTTCTAGGCATATGGGGCTTAGGTTTTTCCTGACATCAGTGGAAAGAAAGTTTTGTTTCACTTCCTTGCTGGGTAGGAGGGAAAGGAAAGTTCCTGCTGCTTTGCAGAGAGAAAGGCACCTGTCATTCACACTCTGCAAGAGCTGGACCTATTGCATGAAGCTTCAATCTGTCTGAGCCTGGTGGAGTTGTAATCTGTTTTGTAGCGGACTAATGTCCCATCAGATGCAACAGTGAGAGAAAAACAGCGCTTGCTCTTAAATTAACTCCTTATCAAATTAAAGAACCAACTACCAGAAACTCTATTCAGTGGCATCCAAATAATCTGATGAACTCCATAATAATGATCTTTTATTAATATAGTTGTTACCAGCTATGTCATTTTGTTGTTAATTTATCATTTATTGCACAAATTGCCATTAGTTACCGTAACTAATTTATAAAATCAACATGGTCATTTTAGAAGTCTTCATTCTGAGAATCTAAGCTCATAATGAGGCAGGACAGTGAAGTTAGACGCCGTTCCTACCACAAAACCGAAGAGAATCACTGGACTTACTGCCAAGTGATGGTTCCTCTTGTCTGTCACCCGAAAAGACCTTCTGCTAGCAGCAGTTCAGGCCTAGGTAAGCAGGATTTCCACATCTGCCACTGTCGTATTTCCAAGCAATTCAGGCTGATTGCTCTATTACCATGAAAAACTAGGAAAGATCAAAACCAAACAGACTCCGTGGCTCAGCCCAGATCTTAAGTAGCTGTAATGAGTAAAAATTACATGCTCAGTATACCACTGTGTTTATCACAATATCCATAAACACCTAAATAAAAAAAAAAAATCTCACTTGTCAACAGGATTACTGAACTAATGCTTATGGCACATACTCTTTTAGCAAAACATTCTTGTAAAAGTTACAGAGCTTCTAATTGCTTTCTCATCTTAGTCTTAGACATAACTAATTATTTTTGCTATGCAATCTGTAAATGCATCTCTTCAAAAGATGCACCTTTCACTGCCGTGACTCGGATTTGAACCGAGGTTGCTGCGGCCACAACGCAGAGTACTAACCACTATACGATCACGGCAAGCTATCAGAAAACTCGAAATTAAAGCAACTTTTTTCTCCAGTGCTCTCCAAAATTTTATACAAATGGTGCCACCTACAGTTTACACTGAGTTTTAGCAGCAGTTGGTGCTAAACGTTCTTAGAATTACATGTTGCTGTCTTCTCAAAATTGCCTCCAGACTTACTTTTCCTTTCTCTTAATAATCCATGCTTATCAGGATTGCCTAAAAACAGGCTCAGGAGAGTTACAATAAACCTTCTGCTGTCCCCCAAATCTTTTCAGAGACAACGGTTTTTTTCCTATTTTATCAGTGATGGGGAAGGCAAAGTCATGACAGCAGAAAAGTCTGGCAGTGGCTGTAGAGACAGATTTAGGCAAATGAACAAAATCTACAAACAAAATTGAAAACTGCAATTGCTGAGTTGAACCAGATATGATTCATTCTAATGTGATTGCTTGTATTGGTGGATGCCCTCTTCCTTACCTCTGCAATAAGCACAGAACACAAACCCCACTTTTCCCAGAATTTGCATTATCTATTGTGCAAGGAGATGGTCAAATACTACAGATGAAGTCTGAGGGGAGTGAGCACTTTTAGCTTCTATCAACTAAGACCATCAATTAATGTTATACTGAGGCAACTGCTGAGAAGCACCTGCACTTTGTCAGGCGTTCAGACACAAAAAGACTGTAAACAACATTCAAACAGGCACAACAGCAAAAAATTGTTAGTTCTCTCAAATAAGAGCTTCAACAGAAATCAAGCTGTGCAACATCAAGAAAGATTATCATAGGGAAGGAGAACAATGCGGCGAGCACTGGGACACTCAAGCCCTGCTCTGAAAATGCAGCCTGTTTTCCTCATGCTCGCCCTCCACCCAGTTGTATTCATTATTTAATTAAAAACCTTGCTTGGTTGATCACAGCAATACCACCACTGCAGTGGTACAGTGCCACACCGAGTCTCTGAAGAATGAGGAAGACATACAAAGAGACTTACTAGGTCATCGTACACAAGACGTTTAAAATGTCTTCAGCGTGTCTTCAACATGCTGAGTTGTAGACTTACTCTGGATGAAGGTCTGCACAGTGGGGACTAATCCAAAAGCAGACCGTGCAAAAGAAACACCAGGCTGGGACTTTAAAAGGCAAACTTACTAAGCAGACTCTGCATTGCCTCAGTGCTGAATCGCACTGCCCCTGCCTTAGGGAAAAGCACAGGTCCCTCCTGCAAGTGCAAGGAGGGGTCCTCCCTGCCGCTGGAGCCACAGGAGGGAAGGAGAAAGTATCTCTCTTGCTCTCTTTCTGATGGTTGCTGGGGGCACGTGGAGAAAAAGGGTGCTTTAATGGTGGTTCAGACTGCTGAACCTGAGGGGTTAGTGCGTCCAGAATAGCATTTTGCTCAAGGGTCGGTGTACCCCTCCACAGGGCAGGAACTGCTTCCCTGATCTCCAGTCCTGCCAGGCACAGCCTAGTCCTGTGTTAAGGGACGGCGTTACTGTCACAACCTTGAAAGAAAGAAAACCAGGACCAGGAGTGGTACACATTTGACATAAAACTAATCCCTCAATTTAGGTTTGCTGTTGCCTCATAAAGCCATTACACTTAGCAGAAATTAAGCATAGCTGTGTAAATAAGCAAGAACAAAAAAATAAAGACTCTCCCTATCTTCCCCTTCTAGCCTTGTCCTTCAGTTCTGTCATGGTTTAACCCCAGCCAGCAACTAAGCACCACGCAGCTGCTCACTCACTCCCCCCCATCCAGTGGGATGGGGGGAGAAAATCAGGAAAAAGAAGTAAAACTCGTGGGTTGAGATAAGAACGGTTTAATAGAACAGAAAAGAAGAAACTAATAATGATAATGATAACACTAATAAAATGACAACAGCAATAATGAAAGGATTGGAATGTACAAATGATGCGCAGGGCAATCGCTCACCACCCACCGACCGACACCCAGCCAGTCCCGGAGCGGCGATTCCCTGCCCCCACTTCCCAGTTCCTATACTGGATGGGACGTCCCATGGTGTGGAATACACCGTTGGCCAGTTTGGGTCAGGTGCCCTGGCTGTGTCCTGTGCCAACTTCTTGTGCCCTGGCTGGGCATGAGAAGCTGAAAAATCCTTCACTATAGTCTAAACACTACTGAGCAACAACTGAAAATATCAGTGTGTTAGCAACATTTGTCTCATACTGAACTCAAAACATAGCACTGTACCAGCTACTAGGAAGACAGTTAACTCTATCCCAGCTGAAACCAGGACAAGTTCTCATGCCACAGCTCTCTGGAAATCAGGTGTCAGGAGAGTAAGGTGGTGAATCTTCTGGCAAGGTAAAAGGACTGGAAAAAGCAATCCCTTCTAGCACAGCTTGTGCATTATGCTGTGAATGTTACCTGTAAAGCCATCACATACATGTTGTCAGCTGTAAGAAGTCACAGTATGAGAAGGCCTTTTTCCCTTTCCCTCACTAGCCTCCAGGCCCTTTGAATCCTAAAGAAATCCTGGAAGAGGTGTACAGTGATTGCCATTTCTGAGCAAAAGCTTAGGTGTGCCAAGTCCTATGATACTCCCCAGTACTCCAAAGACCTTGATTAAACAGGACAAAGAATCTGGGCACCAGTATTTAGCAGCCACTATCAGGACAGTGTATCAAGTGTTCTTCATTACCATAAATTTCTTCTTCTTTTTTCTTTCTTTCTTTTGGCTCAGAAAGAAGGGTGGTAGATAAGGGCTGAAATCAGCTCAAAAGGTCTTAACAGTGAACAGGACAGTACCATCACCTAGTCACCTGCATGTAAGCGTGAGTGCATTTGGAAGGTGGCGTTGGTCAGCATCATGCACGTGTGGGCAGGTGGAACAGACCTGGAACAAAAATGATTTGGTAGTAACTTCTCTGACATTTATTATTGTAGACCCATGGAAGTAGAGCTCTTAGAATATTTACTTAATTTCTATACTTAGGACCTTAAATAACCTTAGTGTTGTTTTTTTTTTAATTTTGGATCTTGTTATTACTGGTTACCTGTCCTGAAGTAACAACAGCAACTTCAGTTTTGTTTGAGTTCCTCAGAACATCCAGATTTCCCCTAAAGACAGAAGTCTAGTAAATATTACAGATACAGGTTTCTGTCCATGGTATCCCCCTTCAAAGTAAAGGGGTTAAGTTAAAATTACCACAGGAATCCTTGAGGTGCTTTATAGCATGATACTCAGGGGATGAAGGAGATTTTAAATTTGGTTTGTCTCACAAATCATCAATTAAATACTTGCGGTGGTGATGAGACAGGTTCCTTGCAAGTTCTGGAACCTGTATTATTCTACTATACAGTGTCACCTTCCATAGCAGTCATAGGGTGCCTTATTTTCACAGTGAAATAGATCCCTATAAAAAATTTTCATGTGATTGTTTTAAATCTGGGTCTCAGAGAAACAAAAAAGCACTTCTAGTTCCATCTTGTTGTACAGATTTTAGAATATTGTCTAATGTATTTTTTGCTAAGTTGGAGTCACTTGATATGCTGCTTTTATTTCAGAGCAATATACACATGAGAATAAAATACAGGTTATAATAGATAAATGTCATCAGTCACATCCATAAACCTTTGGAGCTTAAGATCAGTACACAAATCTTTGAGATGATATAACAAGCATAACCACTGGGTAACAGATGATCATTTCATTAATTGTACAACACTAGTACTACTTTCCAACCAGACTCTATGCATCTTGCCATTGTTTGCATTTATTTTTTTTTATATAATTTCTATTAGTAAAATGTTATTACTGTTTCTTGATTTTCCCCAGAAGAAGGTTAGTGCACATGAGAATGCCTTGTGAAGTATTTGCACAGTTGTGTGATTCTCCGTCCTGAGCGCAGCCTTGCTATCTTCACTTGGACTCAGAAAACAGCTATGAAATTTCTACCCACATAACTGAGAAGGCATTCTATATATTTGCAGCTTCCTTTTTTTTAATTAAATTGTTGTTTGTCTTTTTTGTATAAAAATAATTATCTTTCAAAACAATGACTTTTTCTGTTAAGGTATTGGTTTTGGACAGGACATTTCTCAAGTTCAAGATTGAACGTCTGTTCAAAAGAAAAAAGAGTAATCAGAAGACACCCCTGCAGACCCATGCCAAACAGCCAACAGGTACATGGGCAGGTCTGGAAGAAGGAGGACTTGAAGTGTATACAAATAGCATTTCTCTCTCTCTCACTCTCATTTACCAAGGGGATTCTTTACTTATCAGATTATTAATTAATGTAAGGTGAATCTCTCCTAGTGTCTCTAGTCTGAACTCTTCTATTCATTTACTGTTAGTATAAGCAAGCATTTATTGGGACTAGCCTCCACGCTACTCACCTGTGTTTTAGTTGAGTGCCCCCAGCATCAGGCCATGGAGTTTATGCTTTTTGCTGCTTTAGTGAATTAGCTGTGCAAGGGTAACACTTGATAGAAAAACTTGAGACAGGCATGCCATCTCTATACCCATAGTCAAGTAGCCCAAGACATCCACTTAGAAACAGGACACCCTGATCAGGTCTCTCCTCTGCCTACTTCTACTACATATTTGGGTTTCTCAGTCTGTTTAATGCCTGCCTCTGCCAGAAAGGGTTTGTTTCTTCTAATCTTAAATATTGGAGATATACCACCTCTATTTAATTTTGAGTGACAGTCTTAATCTCAATGACTCTCAGAGTAACTTAATGCAGTTCAAATGTCTACTCTGACCACATGATAGAGAAGACTTGGGTGCTAGGTCAAAGCCCCAAACTGGCTAAATACACTCTTTAAACTACTTGGTTTAAATTGTTACTAGTTTGCAGTGTGATCTTGAATAAGCATTTTTAAATGATTATTGCCATTTGTACACTAGGCACTTTGTCATAGCAAAACATTTTGGGACGTACAAATGAAAAAGCCTCTTTTAGTACTGTTTTTTACTTTTAGAAAAAGAATTTGACTGGCATTTTCTGTGTTTAGTGTTTTGCTTATGGATGTTTTCAGGCAAGAAAGCTCATCCCTCCCCACATGTACATGGATGATTTGTCGCAGTAAAATTAAAACAGAATTTATTACAGGTTGACAAAATCTGGCTTCAGGCTCTTTGCTATTAAAAATATAAAGGATTAAAGACTTTTTGATGCAGTAATAATAAGGACTTCAAGGAAAGTTAGCATTCGTAGGAGACACAATCATCACTTAGATCAGAGAAGCTGCTTTGAAGAAATAATGCACAACTGGAGTTCTGACATTGTCTAGACAGCAACTCCCAACGCCCTTGTAGGGGAAGGTGAATGCCATGGTATATCCGCTTGTTAGTTTTCATTGCAGAGGTAACTTACCCAATATTTACAGTTCCCATCCTCTCTGATTGTATTTTTAATGAACAGGAAAGAAGGGGAGAGATGAAGTTACATTTAAGTATTGCAAACCGCTCAGGCCAGCATCTGGAGGCCTCCTCTGCTCCTTTGGACTGGTGCCATTGTTTGCACAGTCTAAAGTCCTGGTGTGATGTACGTAGACAATTCTGATTAGGCAGTATTTTACAATTGCAAGGCATAGGGTTTTTTATCGCTACACACATGCAGGGCATTCAGCCTCTGCTGAAATGATTGCTGACTGCCTTTGGTTCAGTGTCATCATCACTCTGTGTGGGCATACCAGCCGCGTGGACTGAGAGACCCTTGACTTCCCAAAAGCAGGGTGTGCTCCCCTTCTCTGACCTGCAAGGAACACTCCCCTCCTGCTCATGTGCACGAGCCTTTCGGAGCCCTTTTTATTGCATGAGTCACTCAGCAGATCTACCACTGCCTGCCTTGCAGGGGCAGATTTCACCAGAGTCCGGCTTTCACCTCTCAATAAATAGTGAACACGAAAGCTATCAAAGGGTGTACGGGGAGGGTGAGGGAATGTCATACATAGATCCAGGAAAGGGTGAACCTACTCCTCTTTCTGCTTGAAGAGCTGTCATTTTATTGAGCCTTTGGCACAGAGTACACTGAGGCAGCTTAGACTTTCACCATAACAGGATTACTCTGTTGGGTATGTGTTTGCCGTTTGGCTACATTATCTTTCTCAGGCAGATTCTGCACTGAAGTTCACTTTAATCTGTGTATAGATGGAAAATACAATTAATGCCCATTAGAAGTAAAGCCTGGGCTGGAACGGCTCTTTTGCAATTCCTTAGACAGCTCTGCCAACAGCAAGCATTTTTTTCTCTTCTTCTGTTAATATTATTTCTATTAGTATTGCAACAACTCTTATTTTCTGTGTGATCTCCTACACAAAGATTCCTAGTCAAGAAAAGTCACCTTGGGATTCCTATTTTCTTTGAATTCAAATGCATCCAACATCACAGAACTTTCCTTCATGAACAAATTACTCTTTATCCTAAGGAATTTATTATTCTTTTCTATTGTTCTTTTCCTTCTCTGCAGCTTTCAAGTTTCTTTCTGGTAGCCAGAGGCCTAGAGTGAATGAAGTACTTCAGGCATTTTTCTGCCAGAACTCTCTATCCACTTACAGGAAAAGCAAAATCTCAAAGCTAGCATGGCCACCTCTGCAACCATGTATATTTAGATATAGACATTTATAGCACAAAGGGAGCAAGTGACACAGTTAAAATCTTCAAAGTTACAGCATCCCATACCGTCAGCATTACTTATATCCAATCACAGTTGTGTAATAGGTCTTACAACACAACTCCTGTGTCAATGAAGAGAAAATTGTAGTCAGCTGGCATTTACCCCGCTTTGCACAAACTTCAGCCAGTGGAGCACTCAGATCAACACCCAAACAAGATGCATCTATACTCCCAAACTGAAAACTTCCAAAGTCTATATAGTAAATGTAATTTCCTACCCTGTTATGCGATGTTTCTGGTATACAGCCCAAACCTGCACTGGCATTTCATTCTGCCAGTTTGTGGTACAAGTGAACGTCATCTGTTGTTCCTTTATTTTGTAACTTTTATCCTCTTGCACAATTCTCCATCTCACTGAATATTCACGCAGATTATATTCCTACAGCTGAAGATGCTTATGGGTGGGATTTGTTTCTGAAATGATTCTTGGTCTTTAAAATTTTTGCATATTATTCCAGTAAAACATGGAAATCAAATTGGATAATCAAAATGAGCATTGAGGCTTACCTAAAGTGGCCTGTGCCTCCAAAAGTAGACTCAGAATAGGAAAGGTCTTAGGATGTTTTGTTACTGTCAAACACATGTTCTTCTTAACTATAAACAGCACGTAAGCACAACTTCCCATTTAACACTCTGCTGTCAGTGAATTAGTGAGGCGTATGCAAAAGAAGGATTTTGTATACATAATGTTCCTCATATATATTTTTTTTTTTTTTACTTTAACACAACAATACAATTTCACATAAAGCCAGGAGACTACCATGTATATCCAACCAGCTGCAAAGCATTTAACTGGGAGGATGGCTGATAGGCAGTTTTGTAGTTTGTTCAGCCCCATGCTCTCTCTCTTCCGATGAAGAAAAAGAGGAAATAACTTTTTAAAAGCCAGTCCTTCCCACTATGCTGCATTTTAACTTGTTCTTGGTGCTTGTTTCAGCTTTCTATGCGGTAGCATTTTCTGTGTGCTTACTGTTGCATGGTAAGTCTGCAGGAAACACCCTTTTGCAAAGAGATAAACCACATGTCATCTTCAGCTCAGTGACTTGTAAACATTGAAAGATAACTAAAACTCCTTACAAGAAGATAGTAATGAGCAAGGCAGTCAAACTAACAAAACTGAGCTAGGGTCTGATAACTTTTTAACATGTTAACTGTTGTTAGACCAAACATGTCTTGATAGCAGTTTTCAGCTACACATTCGTTAACAAAGCAGGTATTTGATCAGTTTATGTTGATTGGGAGTGCTTTCTAGAAGCACCAAAAAAAATCATTAAGGAGATAAAACATTAGCTTTGATGTACTCCTGTGAGAGCAAAACTGACACAGTTCATACCCTCCTGTCAGTCTGGGAGGTCATGCCTTTGGCTTTTAAATCCCAGGAGCTATTCCAGGGACAAGCTTCGCAAGCTTTGAGATGTGATGATCATTACAGCTCTTATCTCTCCCCTCCCCATCAAAGGAGGCTGAGCATTATCCTCCACACACCTTTCTGGTCGAGCAATTTGCCCCGTGTTTCCACAAGTGGAAGGGACGAAGCCACAGGGTGATGCAGCTTCATCTGCAGGCAGTTGTAAATCTTACCTTGCCAGAATTTCAGGGCATCATCAGTGCGGAGGATCAGCACATGGCACCCCCAGGACTTGAGCATATATCTATCTCATAAATCTTTCTGTTATTATAACCAGAACTGCTTTTTATTTCTTCCGCCATGAGCAAATCTGTGCCTTTTGTGAGGGGGTAGGATACAGTGGGCCACAGGATAGCACTGAAGTAAATTATCCTGCAATCTGTATGGGGGTATCGCCAGCCTGAATTTACAAGCTCAGTTGGATTTTAGCTTGTAGTGCCACACAATCCAGCTACCCCGGATGGAAAGTAGCACTGATTGTGTGTCAGTGGGTGCTGCCTGCAATGCAAGGCAGAGCTGGGAGCAGCACAAAAGGCAGCCTGCAGGTCCAGTCACATCATCAGCAAATAACTGCTGGTTCTGCTATGAGCCACTGTGAAAGTGAATGTAATAATGTTATAGCAAAAGAGAGGAAGCAACAAAACTGAAGGCTGGCTAAGGAGAGAAGACCAAAGAGTCATCAAGGGCAAATTCAGGTAAGTAAATAAGTTGTCAGAAATGAAAGCCTAAGTCAAGCACGATTCCCATTCAAGAAACTGAAATGTAGCGTGACGCTTTTTTTCAGTGAAGACAGGGAGAGGATGTCCCCACTTTTCAGATTCGCCCCTTTGGTTAGACAATATCTATCCTTTAGATTGCAAATTCTTTATCATTGCTGTGCATTGCCATAGGGGCATTCACCTTAAACCTACAGAAAATACACATTTTCTGAAGTTATGAAACAAGCTAATTCCTAAGGTTCAATTTTGTTGATGAAATTCAGCTCCTGTTGCTGTCAAGGAGTATGGAATAGTTGCCCTGATTCCACTGCCTTTTCCACGTCTCAGGGAATGTGAATTCATGCATTACTACTCTCTCTCTAGTCTTCCCTCTCCCCATGACTCTCTCTTTCCCCATTAGCCTAATTATTTTATGTATTTATTTCATCCTGTAAACCACTACAAGTTCAGAGGATTACTCAAAATGAGGTGGTCTGTAAGGAAGCATGTTCGCGTTATTGTATCAATTTACCTCATTTCATCATTGCAGCAGATTTTGACAGAGTTCATTTACTCATGCATATGTATCCAAATGGGACAGATGGGTGTAGGATTTGTGCAGGAGTTTGTTGTGACACAGCTGAGGAACATGATGTTAGCCCAGGTCCTGTACCAGGCCCTAGCAAATACATGAACAAAAGGGTGCTGAAAACAGGATAAAAAGAGCTTCTTTTTTTTTTGTTGAAACCCTGATCAATAATTATGTGAATTGCTAGGATAGATGGATGAAATTTATCTTGGTCTGACTATGATCAACTTGTCTGGATCTCAGGTCATGTGTCCATGATATGCAGCTGCGTAATCGTCATGGCTGGATGAACACCATGGCTATAGGCTGCAAAGCATCTGTGTGCTGTGAATGCACTCAGGCTGTTCAAATTAGCCCCGAAATGTAGATGCCTGACTTTGGTATGGTGGATCAGTATTTGCCTCCTCCTATAGCCAATGCAAACAAGCTGAGGCCTCAACTCTGCGTTGCATGCTGTGGCTAACTTGAGAAAACTGTGTTTGGCTTCCAAGCTAGATCCTAAGCAAGATTTCATTGCTGGGTGATCCAGCGGCACTCCGGTCCAGCACTGTATCTCCAGAACCACAAGTCAACAGCGATGCTGTGGTCTGTGTACCATGGCATTGCCAAGGACAGGCACAGAGGCAGCTGCTTCTGGTTACCTTCACCTCCAGCAGCTCAGCATCCTAACAGAAATGGGGTTAAAAAACTAGAGAACAGGTTCTCAAGCCCTGTAGCAATACAGAACTCTTTGACTTTTTGTCTTACTTAAATATGAAAGTCGTGTTGTTTTCAGCTACAGCAGAGGTCCCTTACTGACTTCTGCTTAATAAATGAGAACTTCAGAGAGGGGAAGAAGAAAACATACTGTTCATTCGCTGGGCAGACTGTGCCTCTCCAACAGAGTTGATTTCTTTTTACTATAGCCTGCAAAGTTATTTCCTGTTTCACCTCCTCCATTACAGCAGTGTGTATAATAGTGGTGAGTTCACAATCTTCTCCAGGGTTCTGGGTGCCATTTTTGTAGCAAGGAAAGATGATGAGTCAGCATCACAGAAACTGCCAAAGAACCATCAGGAAGTGAGCACCATCAAGATAAACCCAAAGCAAGTCATTGCACTTTTAATCAGATTTTTCATACCTTTTTTTTTTTTATATTTCACCCGAAGTTGTACTCCCTAGAAGATTCCTATATGTATGCAAAGGTAATCCATCATGAAGGAGTTTAAATTCATTTTAGATGGCCATAACACACACCACTTTTTTAAACACATACTGCATTACTACAGGGAACCTGACCACTAGCAAAGTGTGAGCACTCACATAGTTATTCAGACCATTATGGAGGAGTTAGGCAACTCTTTTCGGAAACAGCCAGGTTTCCTGGTTTTGGCTGGGGTAGAGTTAATTTTCCTTCTAGTAGCTGATACAGTGTTAGGTTTTTGATTTAGTGTGAGAAGTTGCTAACACACTGATGTTTTCAGCTGTTGCTGAGCAGTGTGTATACTAAGTCAAGGATTCTTCAGCTTCTCATGCCCAGCCAGCAAGAAAGCTGGAGGGTCACAAGAAGTTGGGAGGGGACACAGCCAGGGCAGCTGACCCAAACTGGCCAAAGGGGTATCCCATACCGTGTGACGTCATGCCCAGTACATAAACTGGGAGGAGTTGGCTGGGGGTGGGGGGGGGGGGGGGGGGAATCGCTGCTTGGAAACTAAGTCCCTTCTGTATATTCCAACTCTATTATTATGTTTATGTTTATTATTATGCCTATTATTTTCTTTCCTTCTGTCCTATTAAACTGTTCTTATCTCAGCCCATGAGTTTTAGTTTCTTTTTCCCAATTCTCTCCCCCATCCCACTGGGTTGGGGGGAGTGAGTGAGCAGCTGTGTGGTGCTTAGTTGCTGGCTGGGGTTAAACCACGACACCAGGCATTCAAAAAACCTCACCAAATTATATCCCACAAATCACAGGAATGGTTCTGAAATTCAGTTACTATTTTTGTTATTTGTATTAAATATTTTATAAAATAGTATTTAAGTAAGATTTCAAGGTTACTCATATTCATTTTCTTCTCCTATTTCTGTTATAGGTGTGGAGGCAAAAGACATTTGGAAAATAAATCTACAGTGGCCTGGGTTACATACAGAATTAAATTGTGCCATAAATCAGTCCCCCAAAATAGCAATTTTTACTTTCAGTATTTATATTTTATTTAGTAAGGTATCAGACAATAATTCTTTTCACTTAACACAAGGATTGGGTTTTTTTGCTCCCTACATAATTTGGACTGCTGTGCAGATGAAAAATAAAATACACAGCTTGCGGAATTATTAAAAATGCTAGTTACCATGCCAAGGAATGACTGAATAAAATTTTTTTGAGTTTCTTATTATTCTTGCCATGCTTTACTGACTAAAGTAAAAACCACAGTTTTCAGTTCTAAAAGATAGTGTCTGTGTGCTCGTTAAAACATCTTATGTTATTTCTGTTCACAGAGTGTCAGGTTCTCATATCTGAGCTTCCCCATCTCCCAAAAAGCCATCAAAATTTATTTTCACATAACATATCCTGGAGGTTTACTCATGCGACATTCAACTTTGAACATTCCAGCTAGTTTTTAATGTTGTTTGAAGATCAAACAAGGTTTAACCAATCAGTACTAGATCTAGAAGATTTATCTGCCACCACACTATGCTGTTCCTTTAATACCTTTCAGCAACATAAGTGCTTACATCCTAATAGGTTTTTAGCTTAAGATCTAATCATCCACTCTTGAATTAAGATGCTTGAATGAAGCCAACTCATTTGGAACTAAGCACTTTAATGTCAACAGAGACATATGGTATTGAGACTGAATTACAAAGGATCTCTTCTGAGCCATCTATTACGGAAGCAAGACTAAGACTCCAGCATTATTATTAGTTTACTCATTTATTTGCTAGCAAATAATTGAGAGTAAGATCTTCTTAAGAAAGTGGAAATGGTCTAATAATTGCAATCTGGTGGTATAGTACATTCCCGTGTGCACTGATTAAATCTCCCCCATCCGTACTTTATGGCTCTATGATCATCTGTAAAATCCCCCTTTGAAACTGAAAGACACAAACAAAATATGCAGTGCAACAATTCTAACCCAGTGATTAAAATTCTAAGTTATCAGCAGTAATGTCAAGTACTCTAACATTTATTAAGAACTCTAGACATCTCCTTGCCCTGAATTATTCAAGTCTCATTCTCTGACAAAATATTTCTTTTAAGAAGAGGATTATGACAAAATTTATGGCAATAAATAACACAGTCCATCAGATAGAAAATTAAAAGCAGAGGTTTCCTTTTGTTCTGAAGCTGTTCCACTCTATCTAGTCTTGACATGCTGCTGAGAAAAATATGCTATGGTCCTCTCCTGCAGTATCAGTAGGAAAAACTGAAGTGGACATCCTTCCACTATTTTTTGTTTCTGGAACAAAAAAAGCACAACCAAAAAAAGCAATACAAAGTGAATCTGAAAGCACATTTTCTGAGACAGTCATTTTACGTAGATAGTTGTGAAGACAATCAATACAACCCATCAGTTTTTAAATCTTTATGACCATGTAAGGTTATTGCTGCAAAGGAGTTGTGTTTAGGTATCACTGTGTGGCTGAGGTAAAATCACAAAGTTTTGTTATAATACTATCAACAGCTTCTGCTTACAGTTGTAATGAAGATATGGTTAGACAATAAGGTTGCATTATCTTTTTAAGCCATGCGTTACTAAGGGCTTCAGCAGACAGCGGTTGACTCTCTGATGTAATTGCTACCTATTGCATAAATTCATTCCTACTCTTGGCTCAGTAAAACTGTAACATGGGCTGTTCGTTACAGTCCAAGTGCTTTCCCACTTCAAAGGCACATATGGTCCAAAAGGCAGAACTGCCTCATTGCTACCACTGCGATAAACATCTGGCAAATATGATTACAGAAGTAAAGAGATGCAGTGCAATTCCAACAGGAATGTCAGCCACTCCAATCCTGTGAAGGGCTGGACATGATTTTCCTTCCTCCCAGCAGACCGTACAGAAGAACCATGTGAATTGAATACCCCGGTCATGCACTGGTTATTTTATTTTTTTTTTAGAAGACTTTTCAGCTTTGCAAGTTTAAAAGGCCTTTTGTCTTTCTGATTATAGAGAACCTCATATAAAAGCTTGTTGACATGGACGGAATTGCTTAAAATCTACTTTATTTTTACTAAATATCACAGAAAAGTATACTGTTTTGCTAATAACTATAGAGCTCCATTTTTTATATTGAAATCTGCGTTATTAACTACCTGGGAAGCAGAAAAACCAGTTTAAAAATCACATTAACTCCCAAAAGCGCTGCAAGGCAGACTTTCCTATGAAAAAGTGTTGCAAAGCAGGTTCATGTCATTGTGTAAAAGCAGCCATTATGAAAGCAACTTTAAGAATAGTCTGCATCATAGTACAGCACAGATTAGTAAAGCCCACCTGAAAAACTCCCTTTGCATTTCCTACTGTGCACACACAGTTCTGGTTTTGTTTTGGCCTAATTCTTTGGTTTGGTTTGGCTTACTTTTTATCATTTCCAAAGCATATATATAAGGCCGATCATGAGCTGTCAGCTAAGTCTCACTGTGGTCACAGTGGGGGCCTGGCTGCAATTAGACGCCATACGAGCCAGACCACAAAGCCAGGTCCTGTTCTCCGTTTGTATTCAGTGGAAGTAGCACACAGACACACAGCCCAGAGAGAAACGTGGCCTTTGGCATGTGCCAATTTGGCAAAGCCAATTCTTCAGCCAGGAAAGGGGCAAGGGATGCAGCATGCAGTGAGAGGTAGGGGGGCTTGTTTTCCTGAATCTCCTCCACAAAGAACGTGGGGAATTTTGAGCCGCTTCAGCCCGGAGAGCTCATTCTCGGTTTTGATCTCTGTCTTGTATGGGTAGGTTACAACACTGAGGAGTACTGTGCCTAGCATGCCTAAAATTTTAAAATGAATCATGGAAATAGCTGACACTGTGAGTAATTTCATCCCAGGTGGAACACTATGTCAGTCACTTTTGGAAGTTTTTCTCCAAGGACCAGAAACAAATTTTTTAGTGAATGAAAGCATATATGAACATCATGGTTGCATCAATTCTGATCCAACTGTACTGTTACTGAATTGATGCATGAAGGCTTCATAACATGTGACATACAAATGAAGGAAAGGCATTTGTAAGAATACAGAAATCTGTGTTTCCAATTCTCTCTTTGAAGAGCAACTTGGAATTCTTCACAGTCTAATTTTTGTGTACTAATTATTTGAGGGGTTATGGGAGAGATTAATGCTAAAATAAGGAGGAGGGAAAGAACAGACATGAGGGGATGAATAGCAGCTGTGGTGAAGAAATCTACCAGACGGTAATTGCAAAAGTCCTTAAATATCCAGGACTTCATCTGAAACCCTCTTTGGTGTAGAAAGGCATGTGACAAAAAGGCATGGTTTCAGCATCACCAGGCAGTCTTTTGTTCACTTGCACATAGCTGCAGTTGCTCAGAAGCACACACACCGGGCATCAGCTTTCAGCTATAAAGAAGGTAATGGTGCATGGTGGTACTAAGCCAACGCCGACAAACTGAAAGCACAGCAAAACAAAAATGCACCACCCCTTGGACCAGTTTCCCACCAAGACCCACCTGCTAGCTTTTATGTAGGAAAACAATACAGTGTACTATTCTTAAGAGATACCAGGCAACTGTAAAAATACAAAAGGACAACTTTGGGGCACAGTTCTTTTTTAAAAAATTCTTTTGTTAGTAGATGACTCACTGAGAGAAATGCCACAAAATAACTTATAAAATTAACTTGTCATAAGTGTGAACCTTGTGTGAAAATGCACAGGAGTTGTTACTTTTAAAGGAAGAGGACCATGTGCCCCCTTTTCAATTTATTCTGAAACACAAGTTAACTGTAAAGATAAACCTAGGTACTTCCATTTAAAATTCCGGGCCGTAATATGCTACCACTAATAAAAAAACCCAGACCCTTAATTCTGAGATCACAATACAGCCTCCAAAGGCGGAACGAATAACTTCACACAGCAAAAGTCTAACTATGACAGTATTTAAAAAGAAATAGAAAATACATTCCATAGCCAACAGCCGTGATTTTAAACTGCCTTGTTTCCTGGTCAGTCCTCACATTAAAAATATTTTGTTCCTTGCAAAATCTTGTACTCCCCGAGTTGCAAGCAACGTTTCACATTTTGCTGCAATTCTCATGAGTCTCCACTTGAGGGACTCTAAGACTCTTTTGTCCTATAATTGCAAATCAGGTTTACACTCACAATAGACCTATTGCTAGGAAAGTTACCCCTGTACTTTTATCACTAAGAAATGCTGATAACCTCTATGGAAGATCTTACTGCAGCAAATCAAAGCCATCTGTTTATATTGTGAGAAGGTGTAACTAGAAGGTGGTAACTTACAGAGCAAGAAATTCACAAAATGGAAATTAATTAAAAAAAAATATATTCAGAGTGACAAAAATCACCATTTTTCTGCCCTATTTAGGCAGATTTATTATCTGCACGATATGCCTCTAAAGGACAGATTTCATTTGTTCTAAGCACAGAACTGCCATGGACAACAAAAGAAATAAGAGCAAATACTTGTATCATCAATGAGAGGGGAAAATTTTACCCAGTTTTTCTTGATTTAGGGTCAAATATGATTATATTTGGAGGTGCCTAAACCCTACTCCCAGGTGGAGCTGCAGACAGATCTTTGGAAAGTTAAGATTTTCCTACTTGGTATGCCTGCAAATTAGACTGAGGAATTTTGACACAGGCAAACTGTAAGCAGATGAACCTTTTTTTCAGTGTACAATTATAGACAATAGATGTTTAATAACAAATCCAAGGTCATGTGGGAATACTACCTTTGGTTTCAGAAGCAGAATAGCCATGTTAGCCAGGCACAATGCTGTACTGATGAGGTAACTGCTTCCTGGTTCAGTGAAAGCTGGGGAATTACTTGCTCTTTGCTTCCCAGCATGTGTTTAGACAACTGATTTTGTCTTTAAAAAGGTAGGTTCTTCATTTGAGCTTTCTAGCTGGGAGTCAGATACTAGCAAGAAAAGGCAATATATAGTGCTCACCCCTAATCAGCTGGCTGACAGATCACCATGGTTTTTAATCTGACCTGCTAGTTTGGACTGAAAAAAAAAGCGGGGTCTTATTTTTTCTAGTATTTAAAGTATATTGGCTGACTTGAACATACTGTTTTTCCCATGAAGGCAAATGTAAAATTTTTCTTCTGAATACTGACTGAATTAAAAAGTCTTTTAAGTTGAAATAGTTTAATTGAAGAGTAAGATACAGCCAAAGGACTTGAAATTGGCGTCAAATTGAACGATAAGCCAAACCAACTGGAAAATGGAAAAGAACAATCACTAGCACAAACCTACATCATTATCTTGCTGAAATGTATTTATATATAAATCTGCATCTAAGTTATCGATAAACAAACAGAAGGACTTGCAAGTCTCACAATCCTTTTGCACAAGCATGAGTGCTCCAGAGAAAAAGCCCTCATGACACCTCATAAAAACTGATTGTTTTAATTGTTTCTACTACTAAGCTGTTCCCGTATTGTATAG
Source organism: Astur gentilis (assembly GCF_929443795.1). Classification (NCBI taxonomy): domain Eukaryota; kingdom Metazoa; phylum Chordata; class Aves; order Accipitriformes; family Accipitridae; genus Astur; species Astur gentilis. The sequence continues at coordinate 53,406,703 of NC_064919.1, read as the reverse complement.
GCGTGGTAGCAGAGAGCTAATGCAGGCACAGAGAGCTGAACCTTCTGCTTTCTCATAGATAAATGGGAAAAAATAGATAAACACACAGCATACTGTAGAATTTCTGTGGTTCACAACCGTTTGCCTATGTTGTCTACTTCCAGCCTTTGCAAGCAGAAACTGTTACTCAAACAGAGCACCAGGAGACTGTGCTCAGCTGGCACGTGTATGCTACGTAATATAAACACTTCTGTATTAGTAACACTTGATGTTTTGTTTAAAAAGATGTGTTATATCTATTGTTTGTAACCCCAAACAGAGAGGTGTTTGGAAATCCATCAAAGTGTAGAGAGCACTTGCCAACAGGTTAGCATATGCTGTGGTCAGTGTTCTTTTATATTTCCAGGTACTAAAATGGAGGACATTGTGCCATTAAGACCAGAAAATTATATTAGAAATCAGTAATTGCTGAAAAACGATCTGTCAGCCCAGATTTGTTTAAACAAAGCTGGTATTCATCCACTGGGAAATGGAAGTGCCAGCTCATGTACATGTGCATGCACGTGTGTATGTGCATGTATGTGTGTGTGTGTGTATTTTAATGAGGAGAGGCCTTGAAAAATTGCTAATATTTGACACAAACAGAAATATTTATTGTACATTCTCTTGGTGTATCCCCTTGGGATAAATATCTAATGAACATTATAAATAAAGCACTGCAGATGCTGTGTGGACACACACTCCTTCTAGTGCTGGCAGACCTGTAGTCGCAACAGAATGCTGAAGTGCAGGAGAAGCAAAATCAGATATGTTTACCACATTAGTTTTTAATTATTTACTTGTTTTGTTCCATCTGCCTTTCCTTGTTCAGCCAGTAAAGATTTGACAAGTCTGCACCACCCATGCAATCTGCTCAGCCCATAGTTCTCATGAGCACTGTTTTAACTTTGTCACTTGACTATTTAGCTACTTGACCTCACTGCTGGTTTGTTTTTTTTTTTAATGATTATTTTGTGTCTTGATGAGGAATGCTGAATACCTCACAGTCAATCTTTTGCAGGATTAAGCCATTCCTTTGTTCTGTAGTAAGAAAAAAAATGTTGGTCCCACATTTATTCTTTGAGGAATCTCATTTCACTTCACCATCTCCTCTGCTGGGCAGGAAACATCGTATTTTCCATTTTTATATTATTTCCAGGATAGACAACTCCCTTCATGCTAGGTCAAGTCTTTCTCTGAGAAGCCTATGGATTGTATCCACAGAGTAATATTGTGCTCTCAAATAAATTAAAGCAATTTCATTTATGCTGGAGAAGTTGCTGGAGAAGTTGAAAGTCCTTCTAGTAATTTCATATTTTATAGAAAACAGAAGTATCCTTCTATTCTCAATGTTTTTACACAAAGTCTTCCATCTTATGAAATGCTCTTCCTAGCCTGCTTCATAAATAGAGATTATCTTTATAGCCTCTCCAGCAATGACCAGCTTTTTAGGGAGATAACTTTAATAACTATAGGACCAAATATTATCTACTCCTTGGTTGAAAATTATCTGATCCAGAGAATTCTATTAATGTTCACATACAGTTTAGTTTAAAATCTCACTTTCTTCTGCCAAACTTTATGCTGAGCAACTGCAAAATGCTAACTTTGCTTGTCCTTGCAAATATTTACTTTGAGGTTTACCAAATCTTGGCAATGCCTCTTTTAAATATTCCATTTTACCTATCGGAAAGTTCTGAAAAACACTACTGCTACGATGACACTTCCTTACCTTTCTTCCAGTTTACCTGTCACTGAAACATCCACAGTTCCCATTAATTTTCACTGATGTTACAGTTGCACAGCACTCTAAGTGAAGATCATGAAAGCATGGGGCTTTAAGGTCCCTTCACAGAGAGGGTGTTGGTTTGTTTTCCTTCCACCCTTCTCAGCTCCCACACAGGTGGACTAGAGAAACATCCTGACAGTTCCCATTTACTGAACCGCTAGACACGGGAAGTACAGCATGGGGGAGCTACGTCAACCAGATGACTTTTCTCCATGGTAGCAAAGACTATGTCAGCTTCATTTTGCTCTTTCTATTGAAAGATCAGTGTAAAGCCTGGTTTCTTTTCTTACCATGGTTAATATCCTTCCTAAAACACAATCTGTCCTGTTACTTTTACTTGCAGAATGCTAATGCATTACTTCTCATTTCCCATTCCTCTGGTGGAAAACATCACTCAGTTGAACTATAATTATGTGATCAAACAGTTCTTGGTTACACCAGAATCTAAACTGCCTATCATTTCCTTGATGTTTTGGCTCCCTCCCTCCCGGCCCCCCCCCAAAACCCCACCCATAAACATGTGAAACTTGTGCATACATGTATATAGACATTATGAAAAACCCCTCTGTTTGCCTTCAGTCACTGGCTCATTCATGATCTTCCTTTCTTTCTTCAGTTCATCCTTTGCCCTCAAGACTGTACTTTGATCACCCTCAAGACCTTGCCTGGAGCATAAGACTTAACAATACAGGCAAATTGATCCCAGGGCAAACACAGAGAGAATGAGTGTTTGGAAGGAAACAATCAAAGGAACAGTCTCCAGATGAATTAAATAAAAAGATGAAGAAGGGAAATATCTAGGAAATGGCAGACAGAATCAAAAGAGAAAAAAAATGCATATTCTTCTTTAGAGACCTCAGAATCTGCCCAAAGTTTCCAGATTTAGGAAACTACAGAGCTACAGTTTGTGCGTTAAGTCCTGCAAGACTACTGCCTAACTGATTGCTCTACATAAATTTTTTGGTGCTTATAGACAGGCAAGATTTGAGGAAACACTAACAAACACATACACATGAAACAACGATAATAGAGAAAAAGGAACAACATAATACTCTTTTGCACATTAAACATTTTGTTTAAAGCGTATGGGAGGAGTTAAACAGAATGAAGACAAAGTCATGGTTTCAATAGACGGTCAATGTCTGGTTTTGGCTGCACAGTACAGGAAGGACACCCACGAACTGGCTGGAGGTGTGGGGACACCTCTGTGACAGTGGGTCTGGAGCCCTCGCCCTACAAGGAGAGGCTGCGGGATGGGGGCTGGTTCAGATGGGAAAAGGGACAGCTTTGGGGACACCCAGCAGCATCCCCAGCACTGGTGGGAGGGGATGGAGGAGATACAGCCAGGCTCTTCACAAGGGTGTGTGGTAGGAGGGTGAGAGGCAGCAGCACAGGCTGAAAGGTGGGAGGCTCAGGCTGGAGATAAGGAGAAGCCTTCTCCCCATGAGGACAGCCCAGCGGTGGAGCAGGGGCTGAGGGAGGTTGGGCTGTCTCCATCACTGGGCATTTCACATCCCTGTTGGCTGAAGCCCTGAGCAGCCTGGTCTGAGCCCACAGCTGAGCCTGCCTTGAGGGACCCACCATCCTTTCCAGCCTCCCTCAGTCTGCCATTTTGTGATTTATTACTGGAAAACACAGGTGGGGTACCTGGATCTCTCCCAGCTCCATGTTCCTTCCCTCCCCCTCATCCCTTTACACAAGTTCCAAAACCAAAAACCGAATGAAAAAAACCAGGAGGTTCCAATTAGTTACTCTTTTCTTAATGAGACTTAGACAGCGAGAAACAAATCACCTGGACTCATTTAAGCAAAAGCACAGTAATTAAACTAGGCAGCAAACAAGCAAGAATACTTAATTATCATCCTCCCAAAGATCTCACTTAGTAAACAGAATTTTCACAAGTTGTGTGGCAAGGATCGAAGTCTCCATTTTATGGCATGTAAAAAACTCTGAGCAGCTGGCTATAACAAGCAATAGACACAGGAGTGTTTCTCCAAACAGAGCAAAATGCACAAAGGCAAGCTCTGTTTCTTCATTCATGCTGGGCTGTACCTCTTTATGAAAAGAGCTTCAAGGATCAGCACAGGCATTGTACATTTAGTCACAAATATATATGATTTTAGAAACCTAAGCTCTTCCTCTCTCTCACGTGTGAACAGACATATATACACATACATATTTGTATACATCCATGTATATACATGTACACATATGTATACATACCTGTGTGTACATATGCATATATGTATATATGTATTTGCATATATACCTATATAAATATACATATCTACACATACATATTTGTCTTTCCAGAGAGATATATCTATATAATATCTCTGTAAAGACAGCTTTTAGATGATCCAGATGTTCAAATGCTCAGTCTGGACCTCAGCTCAGATCTGCATAGGGTAGCTGTTGAACCTCAGGAGGGTGAAACTGAATTTTTACTGATTTGAGTTATTCCAGAATACTCAGTTGGCTATGGTTTCAGAGGAGAAGTTGCCTGCCCAGAGTTGCAGGGCAGAGAAATACTCATCTGCCATAGGCACCTTCAGAAAACCCCTCCTTGCTGAGGACTGGGAAAGAATTCTAGTATAGGTATTGGCACACCTGCCCTGAATCACAGGGGGATTTTGCTGAATCCTCCAGTACTGAGTTAAGCCAGTAATATAGTTGCTGCGCACTTTCTAATTGAATATGCTCACAAGACACGTGTATAGATAACTAATAGTATAACTGTTTCAGAGGTGGAGCAGCTGAAAATCAGAAATGTGCAGAGGCTTGCCATGCAGGTGTACTAACTTATTTACAGAACACTGATCTTCTGCAGATTTTTTCATCCTAGAGGTGTCACCATGGGATGGGGATGGGTCATTAACTGCTAGCACCTTTTTCTCTGCCTCATGTCACTGTACATGGTAGTATGTGTACAAAGAGGGTATGGCTGAGCCTCGCTTATGCCGCTACCCCATCAGACAGAACAAGGGGTGCTAAGGATAACTGGTATAAAGTAGAGCAGCCTTAAGCCTGCCACATGTGAAATTAGAGACATAACCACCAGCTGGTTGGATTACCCTTTGGCTAAAGTGTCTAAGATCCATTCTGGCATCTTTCCATTCTGAGCTGACTGACGTGTATTTTGTTACAGTTTAAGATCTTAAGGTGCTATAAAGCCTCACAAGAGAAGCAACTGTTCCCTTTGAACTTACTTAACATTTCATTATAAATAAAACAGGCAGACTGAAACCTGTGCTAGGTCTCAAAGCGCATTAAGTGGATGTCTTGTTGTACAGAGCTGTACCTGGTGCTCAGCAGTCCTACCCCAAAAGGATGGAAAAAGATCCTTAGTGCCCTAGCTTTTTGATATTACTTTACATACAGTTACAGACAGAAACCTTTTTTATCATTCTCTTTTTTCATTTTTTTTTTCCCAGAGTCCTGGCTGTTAGCCATTTCATACAGTTATTAGCCCGCTCATATGCTCATACGTGTTTGTGCTCAGTTCTGTGTGTTTGTACGAGCACATATACATATAGCTTCAGCCAGCCTAGAACAGTCTTAGCTGCATTTAGAAGGATGTGTAAGCCCACAATCTGCAGGGACACAAGCCCTGCTGAGCATTGCATTGTGAAATGAAGAAGGGCCTGTTGCATCCACAGGCATGTGTGCCTCTCCTCCTCCTGACAGCCTGCCCATCCCCTGCAGAGGCCTCGGCTGCACACCAGCTCTGGGAACAACAATCTGTTACAACCACAAACCCAGAAATGTTTGAGCCTTGGCAGTATTTTCATCTAGGAGTTTGCCTCATTCGTTGTAGGAAAGATGGGGATTGTTAGTTTAATCTACTGATATACCAAGATTATACCAATGAGCCAGTCAAACAGAATTGCCTGCAGAGAGACTTCAGAAAGGTCCAAAACAGTTGGTAGGAGCCTGAAATAGCAAAGTGATTTCTAGGTAAAGATGCCTGTCCACTGGGCAGTGGGGGGAAAAAAAAAAAAAGCAGATTAAGTCCAAAGCTTTACTTGTTTCCAGCGTAATACAGTCATGTTCAAATGCCTGCAGGTTCAGATTTGCATATATGTAAGCAGGTAACAAATGACTTCTGTGAAAGAGTCAAAGGCTTTATTGCTACTGCAAAAAAATGGTCTGATAGAGTGTAAGTACTGCAGTATCATAGAAAGTCAAATCCTTGCAGTTTTTTGAGATGCCACCATCTCATGTCAAGGATATGCCATTTACATCAGGGAACTGTATCAAGATGACTGAGCGACTCATTCACCTAGTGTTCGCAAGCATTCTTTTTATTTGGTAGTGTTTACTATGTTACTTACTAGCTGGAGGTTTGGGTCTTTTTCGATATGAAACACAAAGAGGCTTTTTTTGAATTGTGGTATTTCTTTGCACTCCTAAATTCAGATCAGTTTTTAGGAGTAAATCTTCGAGAAGCAGATGACTAAGATAACCATGACAACACTAAAACAATATTTCTAGTTCACTACTTGTAAAAACCTGCTTGTCTGGATTTTTCAAAAGTAATTTTGTTTAAATGCACTATGAAAGATGTGGCTTACTAATAAGAAAGTCATGTTGCATCTTTTACTCTGACAAATCCCATAGCGTTCTACTGTTGCTAATCCTCTGGCCTTTCAGGTAAGACACAGAAGCATGACTATTTACATAAACAGAGATTATTCACAGAAGAGGACTGAAATGCAATTTCAGAAGCAGCCCAGATTTTGCAGCCATCTTGGCATTTTACAGAAGACATTATACAGATAGGGCCACTAAAACAGACTAAGCTGGTGACTTGAGGAGAAGTTGTATGAGATATATAAAAAAAAATCCTTTCACTTTTGAATAATAGCATGAAATTTTTAACATCTAGGCAGAACTGACTAAACCACAAATAGAAGGCTTTTCTATTTAAAATGGAAACATTTTTGCTTTCCTCAGATACCTTCTTTCCTACGGTTCAACCACAAGAGAGTTTTTGCAGCTGTATTACAAATGCCTGACAATTGTGGTTGGAAATAGGGACCGTCCTGTAACTAGCACAGGAAGGCTGGATACAACCATTGCTGCAAAGCATTCCTCTGAGAAATAGGATAATGGAAAACCAAAGCAAATAGCAGATGGGTATACAAGAGGACATCTCCAGACAGAATCTATGGTGTTATTTATTTTCTTTTGTTTCACAGTAGACAAATTAAGTTCTTTCCATGTTTGATTAAGCTGGCAGGAGCTTAGTTTAGTATCTTGTTCTCTGTGTCAGCCAAAAACCAGGCATTTGCTCTTGCAGAGGGAAAGATGAAACTTTTACTTCATATTCCCTCCCAGTGGAAAAATAATTTAGCAATTCAGCTACCACATCTGGGGTACAAAGGCTATGAGAAAAAAACAAAAGTATGTTTGTAACCGTAACTTACGAGCTTTCACAGCAAAATATCCAAGAGACCTATTTGTCCCATTCTCCTTCCCTGTGAAGCTTATTTCATTTACCCTGCACAAATGTTTCCTCTAACTTCCTGGCCAAACTTTTTTTCCCAGATTTTGTAAAGGCTTTTGGACCCTGAACATTCCTTAATGTCTTGATCCTGTTTTGAAGCAGTCCCAGTAGCCCACCAAGAAAACTTCACTGATTCCTCACTGTTTAGCAGATGCAACGTACCTGCCAGCTTGCACTTTTATCGTAATTGCAAAAAGGTGCTAAATGTTTCTTATTCAGCTTTGTACTTTCAAACATGAGGTTTTGTGCTTGTTATGTATAACCTCAGCTTCATATTACCAGATATACATCTAAGCAGCAGCTCAGCTCCATAGAAGAATTGTCTCTATTTTCTGTTGGTTTTGCTATGGCTGAAGCAAAGCTGTGCTGAGAAAAGAGGACAGCCATTTGGTGTACAGCATTCTTGAAGGGAACCTAGGTTCAGTGTGATGACTTACAGCAGGAAGAGATATGAGGAAGGATCCTGGCCATAGCAGGCCAGGAAATGGAGACCTAGAAGAGTGAGCCTAAGATCAGTGCTGGAGGTAGACAAGAAGGATGGAGACAAGAAATGGGAGAATCTTGGCAGCAGGAGATAGACTGAGAAGTTGCAGGGAAATGTCCCCAGCAGTGCTGAAATGATATGGATGGGGTATGGAAAGAAACAACCAGGTATAAATTCACACAGGCTACAAATGGAGGGTGAGGTCAAGGTCTGCTTGACATGGAAGAAGGCATTAAGTGGGAAGCATGATACAGAATATGGTCCGGTCAATGGAGCTGCAGTTTTGTAGGTGCATTAAACACAGCTAAACAAGCACACTTTAAGAAAACTTCTCATATTGTGATTTTTTTCAGGTCTTGTAATTTTTTAGATGGCAGTATTGCAAGTTTATCATAAGCCCTGAGCCTAAAGAGTCTCTCAGGCAACTACCTAACTCAGCTGTACTGAGGGAAGATACTGTCTCTGTGTACATTGTCATGATTGAGTCTAACTCCTAATTAAAATATACAGTTCCTGGCTTGCCTTTCACGGAAATTAATTAGGAACAAAGTCCTGAAGGACAGTACGGCAACCAGTCAGCAGCTTGTAATTTTGGATGATATTTCTATACTTTTGAGGCAACTGTGGAAGTTGCTACCTTAGTTAATACTTTTTTTTCAACCAGTGGCACATTTTGGTGTGCTAGGGCAATGGTTGAGGACTGCACTTCCTAGCTCTGCCAGATGCAAGTGCTTGCTCACTGTGTTGTCAACTTTGCCGATATGAACTACAGATCTTGAAATCTGCAATGTTTCTTGAAGTTGCTACTGCCTTAAACTTGAATGAATTTCTATTTAAAGTTCATAGGGTTATCAACTCTGTAACTATTTGAACTAACTTCATTCAAAGATTTTGTGTCAGTCACATCCTGGGAATTTGGTGGTGAAGACTTCAAAAGATTGGGAAAAATCCCTCCCTCCCTTGCCCCTTTGGGGCAGAAAATACTGAAGAAATGCATTTGTAGCTTAGTGGCATTTTATCAGCTCTAAGTATAAGTCATCTCATCAAAGATCATAGTTTATCAATGCTAAAAAGGGGTTGTTTAAACACAAAGAAATTTTTCTAACTTGACATCCAGTCTGAAGGCTGACTTTTTGGAAGCCCCCAGTTCTGTACTCATCTGCCTAGAAACACAAGGGCAATGGTTTGTATTTCACAGACATTAATGAAGAACGACATTAATTTTTTGTGTTTGCCAACTAGAACTAGTAGCTATATAGCATCACTTAGTTCTTACCACTAGATGAGGACTTTACCGTATTTCATCTACAGCAAACAAACGAGCTTACTGTTAAACAGAGTATATTGATCCCCTCCTTGGACCAGGGTAGATTACTGAGTATAATCTCACCAACAGAGAAACAAATAAGATGACTGAGGAACAAATGGCCGATTCCCTGAACCTCTGAGCAATACTGTTTAAACATCCATTCATTTGGGTTAAAAAGGGTGTTAGTTGCAGAAAGATTTCTAGGCAAACAAGACTGAGAGAAACTACCTGGGTCATTGCACTTGTCCTTCTCCTGTTACTGACACTCTTTCATCCTCAATCCATACTTACTCCTCTTATATCACCACTGGCATTGCAGCAGGCTTTTTTTGACTTTGCCTTGGAGGAATTACTTCCTCTGTCCGTAGAAGTTCTGACAGTTTTCTAGATGTGCAGCAGCAGGTCATGATGGCTTCAGAGGCACAGTGAAGTTGAGACCAACCACCTCAGTGCCCGGATGCACAAAGATGTTCAAAATGAGTGAGTAGGAAGCAATTGTAAACTGCCGTCACTGATGGTTGTAGCTTGTTTAAAGTAGACTTCATAGGCTCACTGCAAGTCTTAGCGTAATGGTGTTGCATCAGACATTGGTTGGCAGCTCTACTCTGAAGGAATGAACTGTGAGATTATGCTTTCTGAATCAGCAGGAGCTCTGGGAAATCAAAGATGAGAAATTTTGACAAACTGCCACGTTCAAGCTCCTGTTACTGTTACCTAACCTATATCTCTTCTATAGATAAAAAAGCTACACGTGACATCAGCCATGCACACATAAGTTTTTCCTTAATCAAAGGAGTTGCTTCCAATAGTCTATAACAGCCTATTTTCTTTCACAGTCAGTTGTGTTCCAAAAATTCTGCTATGCCCTCTACATTATTTAATAAAAAGAACATCTGAAACAAGGCATGGTTTTTGTTTACCTGTGAATGCTTTAGGTTTTCCATTTGCTAAGCAAAAAGACATATGTGGAGTCATTCCTCGTATTTAAGAAAACAACGTGCAGTTCATTCACATGTATGTACACAATAACAATATGCTTGTGCTGTTGTGCAGAGAAAAAGGACAAGATAATTACATCCTGTCTAGCATGCTGATAAAAAACATTAGTCCAAAAAATAAGATAACGTCTGTGATAAAATCAGAAGGGCCCTGGAATAAGCCATCAGATACCTGAACTGAGGACACTTGATACAACTGAGTCAATACTGTCTTTGTTGCTTTCAACTTTCTTTTTGCTACCTATATGAATAGAAGCCTTTTCTGTAGGGGGGTAGTGATGGCTATAGTAGTTGAATTATCTGAAATTTCTTTGTTTGTATTTAATAAAGGAATTCCTTTATAATTTTCACTCCTGAGGAAAGGGCAAAAGTTATAAAACTGGAATTTTTCTGTGACTATCAAGTCGCTCCTTTAAAAGGGGAATAATAATACTTCCCTTTTTTATAGGCAATTAGGTATTAGAATAATAGGGCTTTTATTAATTATCTGGATTAGACAAGAAGTTGCACAGGGCACATATAAAGCAGGAGAAGAAAGAAACATGATTTAAACCAAAACACCCTTCTCTTTCCATGCATAAAGGCAGGGACTGTGGAGTTTCACACTGTAACCCAAACCTCAATTTTATCAAAGTTGTCCATGAGCAATTATCAAAGAGGGAGCAATTGCTCGGACAGGAGAACTCTAGACAAATAAGGATAATACAAATGAAATGCAGAAGCACTCTGACAGCTGCTGAACTGCCAGAGTACATCACTGCTGATGCTGCCTACACTGAACAGCCAGTGGGGTTCCACACCCCAGCCTAATTCTGGTGCCAGCCCCAGGGCAGCGTTCTGAAACAGTGCCTTGCATACACCTCTTGTGGTACTGAGACCAAAACACACTGTATCAAATTTGCTGGCAAGAAATATCTGCCACTCCATCTGAAGTTGCACAGGCTACACGCACAGCAAAGAAACAGTCCAAGCCTTTGCTTTTCATGAAATGGTAAGAAACTGTATGGTGCCACTGACAATGTGCCTGGCCTGCTCTTCAATCCTTGCTGAAAGGATGGTCTCATCAGCATGCTTGAGAACGGCAGCAAGGTCCAAAAGTAACTTCATTTATATACATAGTACTAGGCTCACGGGTAAGAGCATAAGTTAGATGAAGATTGGGTTTTGTTCACATCAGGTGAGCACAGCATAACCAGCACACTGTTTTGCATAGTGTCAGTGGTTTACTCCTTCAGCTCTTTCCAGTCTCCACTGTATCCAGCCACATAGTCCACCTGTCTCTCCATGAAAGTGGTAAATCCAAATTTCATCCTTGAAGAAAACAAGGTGCAGACATGCTAAATTTTTTTTATAGCAGAGGAGGTTTGCAGCAAAACAGAGCATGGCACTTTGGGCTTCTGCGTCCCGTTCTGCTTCCTCAGAGCTACAGGACCATTTTTCCTCAGGCCACAGCATCTTGAAACTCTGCATCTCTGACATATACATTGGGACAGTATGTTTCATATAGTAGTAGGAGCTGGATTTAGTTCTCTTTAAGACATTGGCACCGATACAACTATACTAGTTGATCAGATTTACTTCTGAGTTATGTCACTAAAAGATCAGCATTTTGCCAGCTTTGACTTAGAATGTAGTTTAGGTTTGATTAGCTGCAATACAAAATCCTCAGTTTTTTCCAGCCTTTAATGTGAGACCTTCAAGACTATACTACTTTTCAAATTTTTAATTATTTTTGTTGTTTTGCTAGGTTAGATGGTTTTTTCCATATGTATTTAGGCTTCAGAGAAAGGTCTCTCTCTCTCTCTCTCTTAAATTGCTTGAAAGATTGAGATAACTGTTAGTGTAAATCTAGCTAGCAAAAGAGTTAGCAAAAAGAGTGGGACATGGCCACTTGCTAACTACAAAGCAAAATTTAGAAAATGACAATTGTAAGGGTGGATCAGACAAATAAATGGTTGAACATAATACCCACTTGCAAGACAAACCACTCTCTGCCTATAGACATAGTTTCACAGAGTTATAATGTACCTAAACTGTGTGATAATGATATAAAGAAACTTTTCTGAACTGAAGGCTCGCTGCTCATTCTTAATCCTACTGCTCATTTCACTAGTAAACCCAGGAAGCTCAGTAAGGTGTGAATATTTGTCAAATAATATCCTTTAACAATGAGTTCCATCAGTTAATCACATAGCATGTCAAACACTATTTGTGTGTATCTCTCATGAATGTATCCCATCCCACTGAGTGCCACTTTAGTTCTGTATAATAGAATAGAGAAGAATGGTTCAGCTGGAAGGGATCTACAACGATCATCTAGTCCAACTGCCAGTGAGCATAAGTCAATTGCCTTCTTTACAACTTGTAACATTTATATTTCTGTTACATACCCTCTTACTCATCTGCCTGTCAACCTAAGTAATCTTAGTCCTTTTAATATCTTCTTTTAACTGACGTACTCTCCTGTGACCGTGTAATTTGTGCTATGGGGACGAAAGAGAGCAGCAGCCAGTGCCTCTTTGACCACAGCAGCTCTTGCTTTCCTCCCTGCAGACTTAGAGGGTTAGGGGGAAAAAAAAACGGAAATCCTCCTTAGTGCCAGTCATGAGATGATTACGAACAGCTCCGTCTGTGAGTGAGTGCTAAGAATAACCAGAGATAATACTAACAGGACTGATAGGGACTTTTGGTGCACAGAACACCACAGCACCAGTTTTCACTCAAAAATAATTTAGAAAGAGACATGAAAAGGTACCAACTTGAAAGTGTTTCTCAGAAAACTACCACCTATCTGGAATAGCGTGTGTGATGGTGTGTGTGCAACTGCCCATCCTCACCAGGATCCTTTATAAGTAGTCAAAAGAAGGAGCGCTTTTGATCTTGTTCTAAGAACAAATAAGTAAATAGGCTTCATTACCAAGTTTTTAAAGCAGGGATAAAGCTTGGTTATTATGATTAGTAACTTGGTGGACTAGGAATTTTATTTTTTGCTGGACTCAGTTTCAATAAGTGGTAGTGAAGACCAGCCAAACAATTTTACTATGTTTTTAAAAAACAGTTGTATAACCAATGTGTATTGTGCTAGCTTTGGTCACTGGAGAACTAGGAAGTCATCTCAAGCAATAACAGAACACACTGGCCACACTTTCACCTCTTTTTTTTTTTTCCCAAAGAAATACTTGAAGACAGTTTCTGCTCTGGGAGAGGCACAAAAATCTGCCCTTAAAAGTGAAGGGATATTGTATGACTATGCCAAAAGGCAGAAGAGTTCAGGCCAATAATGGCAGGAGATAGAGCAAATCAAATTAATATCACATTTAAATTAGTTTTTCAGCACTTAAGCAATCATTATTATTATACCATATACTATTTACGCAGATAATAACACATTTAACTTTCAGGCAGAGGCTGTATGGGATGATAAGGCAGAGTCTGACTTTTCCCTACTAGGTAGCACAGATTGCTGTTGCAATGCCTTTAAAAACCATACAAATATGTCTCTTTCCAGGGAGCACCTGAAAGTATTTATTCACCTTAAAGTCATGATACTACTACACAGTAGGAAGCCAGCTCTTCTTGAAATTTTATGGTTATAGTCTTGCATAAGCAAGCAACATCACCAGCAAATCTAGTTATCAAATCTAGGTATCTAGTAACCACCTCCTGGTTCAGAGCTGCTTCAGCCTCTCATTTTCTGTTCAAATTCCTTTGCAACTTATTCAACATCTCCTGTATTGAAAATCCACAAGTTTGGACTGGAAATTATTCATCATCACTTGCTGAAGGAAGTCAAAGGTCACAAGCCTCATGCTGGGCTGGTCAGTATCTCTAATGTTATAGAAATAATTTCTCATATGCTATCCTCCTGTTGTCCAGAGAGGCTGCTTACTTGAACATTGAACAGTTGCCTTCAGAAATCTTCCTATTGTGATGCCCACAGGATTTTGTGTATAATGTGAACTTAATTATTCTTTTGTTTAAGACATTTCAAAGAAGCTGAGACATGGAGCTCATATCTTAGCACTTTCCTTCGGCCTGGGTCAACCATAATAAAACAGAAAAAAAAAGCTTCAAAATTGTTCAGAATGTCCTCTTGACAAAATCTGTTGCACATTATGTCTTGCTCTGCTTTATTTGGGGCTCTGTGTGAATATTCTTCACTTGTTCATCATTCAGCTATCCATAAAAAACCTTTAGCATATTTGTTCCCTTATCTGTTAATCTTTATTCTCTAAAGCTGTGATTTAAATTGGCCTTGTATGCTTTTCCCTAACCTCTGAGTAGTGTAGAGTCTTTTGAGAGGACATTAAATCCTGATTTTCTCTTACTGTGTCTTGGCCAGTGAAGATCTGCTTCTAAAATTTCACTCAATATAAACTGTTTTTTATTTCAACATCTCTTGCATCCAAAGGACCAGTTGTGTGAGGTGAGATTCACAGACAAAAGAATAAGAAACATGGTAACATTAAGTACCAGTTCAAAAACCAAGGTTTGCAAAATAATATCTTTTTATTTCCATTCTAAACACTTAATGGTAATGTCACAGTATTAAGGAAAACTTTTTTTTTTTTCATTACTCTTGATGACCTGAGCTGGAAATGCAGAGCAAACTGCCTTTGCCTTTGAAACGTATGCTGCTCCTCACCTAGTTGTTAGTTCAAGTTTCAGATTAACTGGAGAAGTAAGTTCCTGAAGTACTCCTGAAAAATAGTCTTCCCTACAGGAAGTCTTTCAGTCCCTGTCTGGTGAGGGCAAACTGGCTTGTAGGCAGTTCAAAGCGTTGTAATGTATTAAGGTGTCAAGTTTCTTGCAAAACGGAATTCCTGAAGTCTGTTATGTAATGCACTAATACAGTTTTAAAGTACTCTTTATCACATATACCTCAACTCTGTACAACCTGGGACACTGAAAGAATGTACAATGCAGTTAGGCAGTGAAATAGTTGCAGTCGGACATAGGACGTGACTTAAAAGCATCATTCAGGTTTATAGATATATAGAAATACGGCTATTCATGAATCTTTAATAAAAGTAATGCAGACAAAGACTACCTTGTTCCCTTACCCAAACATTCCTGAAGAGAAAATCATTTACTTTCTATAAAAATGTTCCTCAGTGTAGTGCCCATATAAATTACTCAGCACACGGCTCAGTAAGTCAATTTCTTAGGAATACATTAACAGCCAGAAGAAAAGTGGCATTAATCTAAAGAGACTCAGAGATTTCTGAGGAAATTTTGCTGAAGTTACCATGCAATTTCTTTCCAGACAGCCAACAAAAATGATATGAAATGACACTCAAAACGATGGTAGCTCAACAGAGCAAAAGGACAACTACGTAACCAGTTAAACTGCAGATAAGACCAATGCCTGTTCAGCTAGCCTGCTTCAGATGTCTGCTAAAGAGAGAAATCCCTCCCTAAACTCCACCGATCAAGTAGCTGTTCACTATACAGGGAGCCTCTGGCCAGTTGCTTGGACGTGGACGTCTACGCTGTAGGAAGCTCCTTCCACCAGATAAATCCTGCCCTGTGTGTTGCTGTGAACAAGTCAAAGCAATGCTTTGGCGCAGCTTTGTGTCTGGCCTGTGTCCAAGAAAAAGCATCAGGTGATGTTGTAGGAGCTGTGGTGATTGCTGTTATCGGATTATCACTGTGGGATTCACCTGGCATGTTGATTTATGGGCATGGATTATTCTCAGTTGTATCTTGAGAATAAGACGAGCAAACCTGAGAGCTCCTGGAAAGTAAAGTCATAAATACTATCCCTTTCTCAAAATGTGCCTTCACCTCAATTGTTTCAAACAAGATTTATTATTCGTTTCAAGCAGTTGTTAATACTAAACTTAAATTTGGAGAGAGCCAAGCCCATTTAGCATTCCAAAGAGGACTGAGTATACCACTGTGTTAAGCACAGTGAGTTAAGTTCTAGTTCAAAACACTGTGTATTAGGATATATTAACTCCAGTTCCGTTCCAACAGTGGCTTGGAATACAGCAACAAAATGTACTGCATTGCAAAAAAGAGCATACACATCGAAACCATTACTGCATCAAAGCTGAGGATACAACTTCCAGGTGAGGGGCTGTTAACTTCCTAAAATGCTTTTAAAAAGTTGCTTGTGGTTGTCTGACCATATGTCTTACTGCTTTGTATCCACTATTCTTAGACACTAGGATAGGAAGAATTCAACTTCTTAAAAATGTGCTATGCATTCACAAACATTTTCAGATCTGACTGTGACCAGCTGAGTCATTTTTAAAGGTGAGAACTCTGTTCAACTTAATACTGTAAATACTTTTAATCTAAACATTAACTCAATGATGAACGACTTCACACACTTCTCATCCAAGCAGGGATTTGAGCTGGCTAGGAATTATTGCTGAAGCAGTATTTCTCTCAAAAAGGCCAATTAATCAAAATCAAGACTTTCAATAAAAAAATTAACAACTTAAATAAAACTTTAACCTGAAATAGAGGCAGAATATAATTTTTCATTAAATGAGAAACGGGGAGAAAAGGGTGGGGAAGAAAAGCAGCAGCAGCAAATTGATGGCTAGAGTACACGATCAGTGTGAGAAACCCCATTTCCAGCCTTTGTTCTCCTTCACTTAGATGAAAGGTGTATCTCCTACATTTCATTTTTTGTTCCAGTTGGTAAACAACTTGGAGTGAGTCTCTGATCCCACTTAAAACTCTTGCACATGTTCAGAAGAAAATAATACTGAATTCACTGACTGTTTATCTTTTTCAGGTGTGGGAAATGGCAGAGCAGGGAATCTAATCTTTATCTTAATTTTTCCTGGCTATGATCCTAACATACAAGTTGCTGTCCACCCATCTGTGAGCTATCTTCTCTCTGCCTCTCTACTCTTTTCCCCTCACCCTTTCCAGTCCCAAGAAGTAAATAAACAAAAACGGAAAAATGTTGATTTTTTCACTGAAGTAGAAAATACTTGAATATTGGGAAATGTAGATAGGAAAACCAGTTTACAATTCACAACCTGTGTAAAAATACTTGCAAAAGCTATATACTAATGCTTTTTGGAAAGTAAGCATTTCACAATTGTTAAACACTGTATTTTCCAGTGTTGCTCTCCTGTCTGCTCAGCACAGCCAAACCCAAATATAGGGCTATAGGTCTGATAAGACCACCACCTTGGAGTGCTTTTGGAGCTTTCATTTTTTAGAACAAATGACCTTTCTCTTCGGTGTAAGCGTTGGCGTAAGAGGTCCAGCGCTTCTTACTGTGAAGTTTCACCCACAGAACATTGACATTAAAGTTTGCTTAAAACAAATTTCCTATCTTGTTCTTTTGGGGGTACTTGAGGAACTCAGAGCTCCTATGCCTCTCCTTCCTCAGCTGCTTTACATATATTTTGTTAGGCAGAAAAACTTTCATAATTGCTGCTCTGTGTGCATTTATTAGCAGTTAAGGAAAGATGTTTTATGACATTTTTCCTGCCTGGCAGGAAGATTCAGCACAAAGTAGGACTGCTAATGAATTTAGATTCAGCAATAGCGCCCAGATTTCTCGGCTAGAGGGCATGTTCTTGTGCTTCAGCCATGGACTGCCTCTGTACCACACACTGCAACACTGGGCAGGGTGTTACACTCCATATAAGTTGGTCTAAGAAACATTAGTATGAGAGATAGAGCTCATCACATGATAAATTAACCTGTTTCTTATTCAGAGACAGGTTGATCATATTTAAAGCCTTTTACAATATGTTGGCATGCACACTGTGGATATTCCTATAATGACTACTTAAGGCAATAGTCTATAAGTGTACTTAAGACTGTGGATTTCTGTACTGTTTTCTCTGATGACAGAATTATATTTTCTGTTTTTCAGCCAAAGAGCTTAGAAGATGCACTCAAGCATGCCTTCCCTTAAATGACAGTCTCTTATCTTTCTTCCTGCTGAAAAGGATATTTCCTTGAATACTTGCCCTCATCACTAAAGTACTTTGAAAATCAGTATGTTTGGGCTATCTGCAGGGACAGGAAGATTGTCAAATACAAACCCTACTGCTATATGACATTACTAAGCATACCCATGCTTTCTTTATTCAGTTATGCTTTTGGGAAATATTTATGTATTGAATTTAACCAGACATCATCCAATTTCTCTAATATGGTAGATCATCATGCAAAGGAAGATTCATTTAAAGTTAAATGCTAGCAATATCAAGATAGGCTTTGCATGAAAAGGAATAAAAAAGGTCTCCAGTCACTAAATGTCTGAGCACTCTGCAGTACTTGCAAACACATCCCCAAATGACTGGGTAGGCTGATGTGTTGGATTTTTCAGGAGGCATTCGTTTGAAGACAAAAGTAACCTACAGCAGTGCATGCTATTTAAGCATGAGAAGCAGCAGCCATGAGAAAATGAAAATGTTTCCAGTATGTGGCCTGAACACTTTCTCAGTAACATGAGACCTTACTAAACTCATTTCGCTGCTTTTCATAATGTGGTCACATCACACAAAGTTGTTCTGCTTCGATGCTGTCTCATGGCCTGACACCCGAGAAAGCTAAAAGATCTCTTAAGCTGTTGGGCTGCTGTTGTTGACCTCGCATTTTTGTCTCACAGAACACATCTATGCAGAAGTTCAAATCACTGACAGAAGCACAGCCTTTTCAGCCCCTACTATAAAAACACTGAAAAGCGTCGCAGGCTGCTTTGAGAAAGGCCAATGATTTCCATCCTACCTCCACAACACAACTTCTTTCGCCTGTTTTTCATCCTTCCCTCTTTGCACACACAGTATGTATGTAAACACATTTTCCCCTAGGAGAGAGAAGTGTGATAGCATATCGATATAAGTTTTTCAATGCCTGATGACCTAAAAGGACTTAAATGAAACAGAAGTTCAATAGTCTAGCCAGAGGCAAGATTGATTTAAATTTTGGATTATGTCCCCAAATGAATAGATGTCAAAATTATCAGTCCTATAAGATCTGGCAATGTATGAAACACTGCCCCACTATATAACATCCCTATACTCTTCCAAATTAGACCTGCTACTACATACAGTAAAATCAGTTTTACTTTAATTTCAGTGACTAACAAGGCCGTACTCTGAAATTGCACTGTCTAACCAAGAAGCCTTTCAGTGCTACTGAAGAATTTGTATACTATATCAGCACTTAACTACAGTAAAATATTGCAGTAATAAATAGTAATAATCAGCATACAGGGAAGTGTTGAAAATATTTGTAAGCTAAGGCATACCTGGTAAATGTTTTCCTGATCTGATATTTGAAATAGACATAAAATCTGCTCCCAAAGCCTTGAGTGACCAGAGAGATGTAGGGAAGAGAGGTGCTGCCTATCTGGATCATAGCTTTAAAATAGAGAGCACCTTATAACATATTTGTTACTTAGTCTAAAGCATAGATATTTAACCTTCTTTTTTTTTAATGAAAGCACTCAGATAACCCAGAAATACTGTAATTACTAAGAAACCAGCTATACCAAATTCTAAACCATTGAGGGTCAATCGTATTTTAGACCACAGCCTATGTCTTCAAAGGTGATTTTTTTTCTATTTGACTAGTTTAATTTTGTTAGCAATATCATGGACATATTCATACAACATCTAGGGTTTTTTTAGCATGAAATAAACCTAATTTGGAAAAAAAATCCTTGTAGTGTCTCTACTGTGTAGTGTATTAGTCACCCTATCCTTTACAGATTAAGCTCTTTGGCATTATAGGAGAAATCATCTGCTACATACTGGCATCAAGCAAAAGCAGATTCATAAACTCTGTCCTTAATCTCTCTTTCAGTTTTCTTCCAATTAGAAACAATCTTTTCCTGATACTTTAATTAATACTTATACATTAAAATATTAGGCATTATAGCAGAAATCATCTGTTATATTCTTGCATAAAGCAAAACTAGGTTTGTAAGCCCTTGCCCTTAATCTTTCTTTCAATTTTCTTCATTTAAAAACAATCTTTCCCCAATACTCTAATTAATGCAAATGATATTCATGATTAGTTAGTATTATGCTAATCTGAGCCCCAAATTTACCTAAATCTACATGGTGTTGTCTGAGTACCAGATTGCTTTGGGTTTCTAAGTAAAATTACATTAGCCTGCCAGCTGTACAAAACGCCATGATAGAGTAGAAATCCAAGCAAATCATCAAGATTACATTAGTTTTGTTTCTTAATGAACAACTGTTTGCATTAGGGATTACAGACAAATTATGGTTTTCCTCTCTGTACCCAGGCAGCCAGGCATCTGTTGAGAAGTTTCATTTTTTATCCTGACTATCCCTAAATAGATTGAGGAGAGCTAAGGCACAGAGACGGGTCTAATATTTCACGTAATTGAATTTTTTCCATTACAAAGCAATCACCACTCTGGGGCTCACTGCTAACCTCGAATTTCGCTCTTCCACTGCTGCCTGGAATGTGGGAGAAACCTGAGTGGGTTTTTTAGAGAGGTATCAGTCACCCAGCTTCTCCTTTCCTCCTACAGAAGCAGATTACGTACCTCAGAGCCATACCTGCTTGCCGTTACACTTCAGTGCAATTTCCAAAATCATGCTGTTGCAATTCCCGCTGCTCTGATATAAACAGTGTGCTGCCAAAAAGTGTCGTGTGTGGAAAACAGAGCATCAGGCTTATGCTTCATAGTCTGAGTTAACAGTGCACGCAGGGAAACCAAGCTATGCAAAGTTGGGTGATAATGAACATGGTACCACCAAGACTGCTAATCTTTAAAGTGTAACAACGAAGCACAGTTTTGTGTACGTACACAATTTAGCAGCCTGTTCAAGTTTGTCCCTGTTTCGCGTCAAACTGCTGTAACGTGCTTGTTATTATGTTCTGCTTGATTTAATTATGCTCCTAGTGTACAGGTTTACTCATTCTTCCGTGCACTAATCTTGTCTCCAGAACTCACACTGTGACAGCTCATTATTGTTGGCAAAAATGTAGGACACTGATAGGAAAAGAAAGGCTCTGATACATTCATCATTGTGTATCAAGACCTCCTGATTACAAGATACAAGTAATGAGTTAATTGCGGATCAATCTGTAGAGTGCAGGACAGTAAAGGGCGGATAAATCAACATCCATGTCTTGAATGACAGCACCAAGGAGCAGCAAAATAATTCTGGACAATTTCTTTCCTTGTGTCAACCCCTGTGCTAATATTATAGCTCCCTCTTGGCCTATCCAGAGCATCAGATATACATAAATGTGCACCAAAGGACACTGCCATTGTTGTGGAATTTATTAAGAAAACCTACCTGAATATCTTCCAGAACACAACCTCCCTTTCACTTCCTTCAAATGGTCAGTTTAAATAGTTTTAATTAATTTTAGCAACAACATATGAAGTTAAAAAAAAAAAAAAAAATTAAACTGACAGATATCTTTTGTATTTATAGTCAATAATGCATGTTCCAGATTTTCTTCAGTACTCTGTCAAGTTTCTCACTGCAAACTACTGCAGAAAAGACCACTATAATCCTGATTTTGTATGTTGACAAATTAAACAAATTTAAAAATATCCGCATATGAAGTCTACAACAAATGTTACTAAGGCTATCATTATAAAAGTGATTTGAGAGTTTAAGGAGAAGTCTGAGCAACTTCCAATATGTTTTGGGAAAAAAGTTTATTAGGATACCTTTGTCTGAAACAGGTGAGCTGCATTTCTGTCTTCCCTGGGTCTTGTTAAATGCAGCAGTTTAAATTGGACCAAGATGAAATCAGTCCTTCTACTTGGAGAGCTGCCTAAGAGCTAATACAGATGAGTGTTTTCCCCTCCATGCTTGTTACATTTGGTACTTCTGTATGGACATTTTTTTGCTGTTGACGATATATACAGAAAATTAAAACAGTCACTACAATTGGCCATGGAGGGAATAATCTTCACATTAGATACCAGGAAACTTCTAATTACACATCAGCATCATTTAAGATACAGAGATGTACACACACTGTATCAAAAATACCAGGCATTATATCATGTAAATGAATTTATTCACTCCAAGAATAAATGTTTCAGCATTTAAAACTCCCTACAATTTCTGCTGTGCTGAGAGACATTGATAAGGCAATTAGATGGACTGAAGTTCTGAATGGTTATTTGCTACTCAGTGTAGATATTCTGACAGTTAGTGATACATCCGTTTGCTTATTGATTTGTAAAAGAACACTAACAATTAATTATATTCTACTCTTTCACTTGTCAGTGAGATACCTTGAGATAATTCTAGTAGCGCGACGGAAAAACACATTTGGATGAACTGTACTACATTAACTTTGGGTAAGAGTTTTTAGTAATTCAGAATTGACATGTCGTTGCTATTAACACATTCACTTTGTTCTAATTAATTTTTTGCACCAATTGTTTGGGTAGCAGTGTTAACCATAATGTAATTTATCTGAGCAAGACTGAAAGGACTTCTCTCGCTAGCAAATACTCCTTATCTAAGGTGACCTCAGCCTTAGATGAAACTCATAATGTTTTCTGTTCTGGAATCTCTTCCAGGTTCATAACTAGTTTGGTTGAAAAGAACAGATTTTTATGACAAGTCACAACATGAAATAGGAGTCAGATGCATCACTGACAGGATTAAAGTGAAAAGCACAATGGCATCATGGTGCTGCTGGTAGAAATCAACTGAAATGGCTACTGAAGACTTTAATAATAATTGAAATTAATCAAATGGCTAACTGAGTTCAGATTCTGTGTCAGGAGTCCTCACGTGCCACTTGAACTTGCTAATCATCAGTACCAAGGACAGAAAATTCATGGTCTTTAGGACTGTGCTGTACCCCTGTGGAGCTGGAGTTCAAGCCTGGCTGTAAAGTGGAAGCCAGTGCTGCTGCTGCTGCTGCTGCATCTACCATGGGTGATGGGTGGGTAGATGTCAGCCTTCAGGTCAGACCCATTTAAGACCTTTTTCTAATGTTGGGCCCATGAAAATGCACTCAACCATAAATTTGATTGGTGGGCCAAATAACCCCACAATATGTTTATGCAGATTTATGTAGACTGTATTCTCTTATTTTAGTGTGACGGGGCCCTAGACTGCTGTTAAATCCAGGGAGAAGGCCATTCTGTGAGAGCAGTGGGTAATGAAACAAAGAACTGTAGCAGTATTGTGGGCAGCAGACAAACAAACAAACATACAAACACCACCACCATCCCCCCCAGTATCCTCCAAGATGCAGCTGAGAAATCCTTGATTTGCAAACACACATGCAGGAACAATATTCTGGCTAGGAAGCCGAGGCAGTAAGCTCTGCTTAAGAAACATCAGCACGTCTGCAGAGATGTTCTGACAGACAAAAACTTCATCAGCCTTCCAGGGTGGTGCAATCAATCTCAGTGGTTTCTGAAACTATCTTAGCTTTTACTTTGAGGTAGCACAGTGATGCCTTCATATATGGAATCAGCATAGTTATTTATGTCCAGTGAAAGCCTCTTGTAGAATACCCTTTTGTTGTTAACGAACAGGAAATTTTAAAGGTATTGTAAAAGCAGAGCTCCTCAAAACCTGAAAAAGTTAGATGGAATAAGCAAACATGAGTCTGCCAGAGCAAATGGAGTATGAGTGGTTAAACAGGACAATTTGGCAGTGCCACAACATGAAAACAAAGCATTCCAAATATTAAATTGATTTAGTTTAAAAGCCCAGCATTAAAGGATTCAGTTTGATCTGCTATTCATTTTTAAGGGGCACATATCTGCTCTATTGTATCCACAATTCTCAAGAGCAATAGGTTTTGGTAAGAACTTTCTTTTACAGACTGCTTGCCCTAAATGGAAGACCACATAACTTTATGGGATCAAATTTGTTACATGGAAGAAATCAAAATTCTTTATTATATGGAAGAAACCAAAACCCTTATGTCACATTTTCTTGAGCATTGGGAAAATTTACATCTAGTCTAACCTCTCTGTGCACAGTCTCTCCTTGACTTACAAAGAATTCAGTTCACTTCCATCAGAAGGTAGTATTCTTTGAAATTCCCTAAGAAGCGAGTCATCATTTAAAAGGATGCTACATAGAAAATATCTCCCATCAGTACTTAATATCTTTCAGAAACTGACATTTCACAGTGACAATTTGAGATTTGACATTTGACATTGAACCTCTGCTTAACAAAATAGTTCTATTACTGCACATACATGCTACTGCAAGGACAGAAGAACTTAAACATTTAGATGACCTTGCAGGGTACAAGATCGATTAAAATATTTGATCGCTTGTTTTTGTTTAGAATTCTGAATAGCTGTAGTAAAATTTTAAAGACAGTTCAGAATTTTGACTTAACAATCATCAAATAACGTCAGAGACAAATTGCCATAAATTCCAGCTAGAAAACTACATTTTTTGCATTAAAAAAAAAAAAAAAAAAAGGCAAAAAGAAAACAGGTATCTGGAAAAAAAGACAAAAGTGAAAGAACAGACCGATAACTTCAGAACAGAAAAAAACAGCTTTATTAAGAGTTGTGTAAGACTTCTGTAGTCCTACAGAAGATTCAGTTACAGCAAGGTGCCATAGCTTGCTTCATACATGCGTTTCCTCAATCATAGCCCATATTCAGATAAGTTACAAAGGGAAACTGTTCCTGAACAGGTACATGAAACACCAATGTAATTACATCTTGAAAATTACAGTTGTATAAATTACAGACAGGTTATATAAAGTACAACTGCATTTTACATGCTGCAGAAGCATGCATTAAAATTAGTCACTTTCTCCTGATTTCAGTGAACTTTGGATCATGCCTTAAGCCAACACCGAGCACACATATTTAGATGTGCAGTCACATGCACACATACACACAAACATGTTTTTATGATGCTTTCTTCATAAGAAAACTGTTAACACTGCCAGAATGAGCAGACAAAAGGAGGCACTGTGAGACTCAGGGTGTGGAGCTCTTGCTGGATACAAGTATGAAGCACAAGTAGAAAAAGTTGTTTCACCCAGAATGTGCTGCAACTGCTAAACACCTCACAGTAGAAAATCTAACTGGAAATACATAGCTAAATGTAAGGGACTGAAAAGGAAAAGCCACAGAGGAACTAGAAAAATATGTGCTTGTGAATAAGCACAAATATATTTTTCTTGGTTAAAAGGACACATTTTTTAAAAATTGGCAATGAACAAGTATTAAACATGAGCAACAGCAGCTTCATTCTACACTAGTGTGTACTGTAGGCACTTAAATTCCCTGCTACTTCTAGGTTTTTTCCTTGACAAAGGAAGATTATTCCCTTGTTCCATAAAAAAAAAATTACCCATTAGAAAGGAACGTGCATTCATATATTACAGTTCTCCAGACAGATCTTTCTGCTTTTAAACATTCTAATTCTGAGACATACTAAGTACACATAGTACCTGAGCCAGATATTTATTATAGACTGAAATGTGTTTCAAACAAAAACTAAACCCAATGCACTTATAGTCTCTTGTAAGCATATAAAGCACGTCTTAAAAAAGACATCTTTGGGCTAATCATTCAGAATAACCATTATGTAGTTACTAAAGGATGTTGTAGTAAGTTATGTATACTGTTTGCATTTTTGTGTAAGTAAGGAAAACTGAACAACAGCTTACTTATATAACCTTGAGCTAACCCTTCCTTTTACCCACTCCTCCCTCTGAAATTTATAGAATTAAGATATTGTGTTCTAGGTCCACAAATAAGCACAGCATGTTCAATATGTCCACAGTTATACTGACATTTGTTTCTAAATCATTTAATTAAAAGTCATTATTGAGAACAAAGGATTCATTAACAAGCTGTACATCTGAACAACTGATGGAGTTGTTGTGTTATGAATATAATGTTAATCCAAATTAGAAAACTGCACAGATGTGCTGCTGCAAAATATTGACATACTGCAACTCCCTTGGAATGTGAATAACATTTGTGTTAAACCAAAAAGTACATTAAAACCTGGCTTTACTAATAAATTTAGGATTGGAATAATTATTTTAATACTGAAATATAGCATCTAAATTGTTAATATCTTTACCTCCACTTGGGATTATATGCCCTACTAATACAGCCTTAATATTATGTGAAATCTCTCTTTTAAAAAATATTTTTCTGAAAGCAAAAATATAGAGTAGAATAGAAAAGTGATAAATGTTGTATTGACAAACTTTTTGTTCCAGTAGTTTGTTACGATTTCTTTGATCATAATATCAAGCCATTAAGCAATAGGAAATGTGCAGTATTTGCAATGGATCAGAACTTCCCAGTTGTCTCTGGGTTGTTCTTAACACAAACCTGCGATTTCAATACCCTTTTTCCAATAGTTATGAATAGACAGACTATTTTCATTCTCTATCACTACTGCACATGCATGTATATATGTGTGCAAAAATATGGGTTTGAGATTAGGAAGAAGAGATTTTTTAGAATATATATTTACAGTCTATAGATTTGCATGCAAAAGATCTGACAACCAGAAACATATATACAGACTTTGGCACAGATTTAACAAAATAGCTTTCAATAGGTGCCTGAGATGTAAATATTTGGAAACCTTTCCCACAAGAAATACCCAGCAGCCTACTAACAATGCTACAAAGGTTTGTAAATAGCTACTTAGATTTGTATTTTTAAATCTGTAAAGTCAATCACAAAACACCATATGACTGTAATCCCAAACTAGCCCTTTGCCATTAATGAAGAGACAGTTAAAAATATCTAGTGTTTCCATGG
Organism: Astur gentilis; assembly: GCF_929443795.1. NCBI lineage: Eukaryota > Metazoa > Chordata > Aves > Accipitriformes > Accipitridae > Astur > Astur gentilis. Next base: position 53,379,876 of record NC_064919.1, on the reverse strand, counting down.
GTATCATCCTTTCAATCACCCTCATCATTATTCCTCCTCACTTTATAAATACAGATTTTTCAATAACAAAAATCTAGAGTATTTGCCAGGTGGAACAGTACTTGATATATAGGTTCTGTCTCTTCACTGAATATGTTCTTTCCCTCACAACAAAGTTGAATGCAAAAATAATAAGATTATGCGTAACTAAGATGGTCACATTAACACCATCTAAAAGACTGAGATAATAAGTTAACAATTCTCCATGTGTTTACTTTTATTTAGTATCTTAAAAGTTTACTTTTGTTTGCACTGGGTTGTTTATTGCATTCTGAGTAAAACTTTTAACCTCTTGTGTTTTAGTAAATATGACCATATTCAAGAGAACACAGATGGAGAAAGTGTGTAATTTCTGTTTGTTTGGTTTTTCCCTACCAAATTGATTTGTTATTATTGTATTTAAATAAAATAATCTGAATGAAATAAACAGTAAGATAGGAAACAATAGAGTAGTACTACAATACCATAGGTGGATAACACAGACTTTACTTACTAAACACTTATTCCACTTAATTTAAAGGGAAAGAGAGAATGTTGTTTTCCAGAGAATAGTTTCAATGTAATTGCTTTAAAAATATATATATAAAAAGAAGCCAGTATTTTAGGAATATTCAAACTAAATTTGATGTTAAATATCTGTGTTGCAAAATAATTACAAGTAGATAGTTCATAAGTTTTGTAATGATGCCTGTCATAATAGCATTTGTTAATGAACTTTTTTATAACTATGAGTAACCATCTTAATACACTATTTCCTGTTCCCCACAAGGCATTTGCAATTCAATGTTTACAATCATTCAGGAAAAGCAGAAGCAGAAAACTAAGGAAGTCTGCCTTTCTTGGTTTTTTTGCTCAGAAGTGTTAAGGTTTTACTTACACTGCATATTCCTGATAGGAATTTACTATAAATAATTATACAATAAGCTCTGTGGTAATATTTTGTATATTATGGCATTGAAGCATAAGATACTTCTCCTTCTTTGAGACAAAACAATTCACATTGTACATGGGTTTATGTTTGATTCTACAACTGCAACTTTATAAATTAGAAATATGATGCAAAATATAATGCACAGCTAAAATGTTATTTGATTTTCTCCTCTACTTAACAGTCAAGCATTTTTAAACTCCTTTTCTAAAGTGTGCATGAAATACACACTTGTGACAGTGAACATTTACATTACCTGTACTTTACAGATTACCGTTCAGGATAAAATACTGCATGGAGTGAAAGTATTGATTTTCTTTTCCCTTTGGAAGCAATGCCAGCTTACTGAAAGCTATCCTCAGAGAAACTTTTATTAAACTGAAGACATGCTCCTTAAAAAAACCCAAGCCCTTGTACATGCAATATTAAGGAAATTTGCTACGCAAACATTTCATAGTGCCTATGTCTAAACATCTGTCAGCCACTTTAAGAGCTCTTTTCAATAATGTACACACTTACAATAAAAAAGTCTGATTAAAGATCTAAGCATGCATCTAAACATAATACTACACAGTATAACTCCCAGCAAAAAAATAGGTTCACAAGCAGCTTTTTATCATCTACTTTCCTCCTGTGTTCTTTTTAAAGTTACATGAATGTGCATATCACAGTAGTTCAACAAGTAGCAAAGACAGAAAAAGTCAAAAAGTATTCAAAAAGTACAGAAACAATCACAAGTAGCAAACATAATTTAAATTAAATACTCCCTTCAGGCATGATACCCTCACTGAAGGCACGTATCAACATCCACCTTTGGAAAGATAATGAAGTCGTTGCAAAGCAGTGTAGGAAGGCAGTTATAATCAGAAAGCTGCCTTCTGTCCAGGCACTGGGACGTGCTATCCACTGGTGCTCCCCAGACCCACCGCCCAAGAATAAAGTGCCTATTGTCTCAGCACTGTACTAATTGTGAAAAAGCAGCCCATGCAGTAAGCATAATAATTATCCAGACAAACAAGCAAAGGCAATCAATGAAGGAATGAAAAGGGTAAAAATACACGACCAGACAAAGCAACCCAAGAATGAAATTAATATTCATAATGGAATGCTAGCCAGCAGAAGGTCCCTTTCATGGCATGGCTATTGCATACAAGAGACCATTGTCCACACGCAACAAAATCAGTATGTGGAGAAAACTTCATGTAGCTCTGCTGAGAAAAGCTTTTCGTTCCCAAAACACATGCTCCCGGCCCCACTGTTTTGATTAAATAAAGTTTTGGGCTCCTTTGCCTGGCAACATTAAAAAAGTTGTCTCTCAGGGTCCACCCTTCCCTGAGCTCTGTAGGGGGTTTTTTCCACCTCCTCGCTTTCATTTGCAGCTGTATAAATATGAACAAAAAGCCATGCTCGTCCAAACAAAGAAAAAATGGGCTGAATATGCATATCCTCATTAACTAAATTTAATTATGACAAGCGGCATATTAATCAGTAGTTGCTCCAGTTACTGCATTCATTGGAGGGGAGGAGGACTCCAAATTAAGGGGAAGCGTGGGGGACAATCGCATACTGATTAGGAGGCTGCTCACAACATGATACAATACACTTTCTAAATAATTATTCAGAGGAAACAGAATAAAGAGGCAGATTGCTCTATTTTTAAGACCAGCTCAAGAACAATTAGCCAAGAGCATGATGACAAGGCTGCTTTCTTTTTTCCCGTGACTGCTTCTACCTCTACATTCTCACACCAACTAGGTTGGCAAGCACTGCAAAATTTGCATTTCAGAGGGGAGGGGGGGGGGGAGAGAGAAGGAGAGAGAGAGAAAGAAGAGAAAAAGGAGAAAGAAAAACTCCATGCTGTCCTTCCTGTTGTTTTAAAAAGAAGGCCCATGCCACTACAACTGCAGAGAAACCCTGTCTAGCTGGCTGATATTTAGGAGCTCTGCGGAGTCACTGAGCTGGAGCTGGAAACTTTGCACACTCTGAACTTCGCAGCACATGCATTGCAGCAGTGAAGGAGGAGTTCAGAAAGGAAAAAAAAAGCTTCCAGGGAGGGAAAAAAAAGAAGTTATCACACCAACTTACCATCCACCAGGTCCTGGCTGACATATCATAGCATAGCTGCCATTTTATGGAGCTGTCCGATGCTTTCCCTGCCATTACGCGGTCAGCAACCTTCATCAGATGCAGCTCAATGGAAGATAAGACACCTAATCAAGAAAACATCAGCAGTGGCTTGCTGGGCTACATGTAGGCCAATCCTTATCACACTGCATCATGGGAAAAGCTCCTTTATTAGCAAGAACTCCAACCTCACTGATATAAAGACAAGGATCAGGTTTTCCCCCCCCCCCTCTTTTTTTTTTTCTTTTTGTCTGAAGGGATTGGTGAAACTAGCCAGCGTTCTTTGTGTATCATGTGTACACCAGTTTAGTATCTTGGAAGTGGGCGGCTAGCTGCATTGCTGGGCTATGCAGACTTAAGTTTATTTGCATTTTTCTCGGTTGTATATTGTTTGACATGGTTCGTGGTCAGCTCTGAGCGTAAGAAAGGAGGGGAAAGAAACTGTTCTGAATTAGTATCTCCCCCAACAAGGGCAGACCGGTTTCGCCGACACGGTGGGGGCCTGGTTCAGATGTCACGAGCACACGTGCGTGTGCACGCGCACCTACACACTCGCACACGCACACACACGCGTGCACCGGTGGGCGCCCCGGGGAACACACAGGTAGCAGCTGCAGCTGGATGCAGCAGGGGTTGCCAAAGGCTACAAACTCTGTTCTCGAACTGGACATATGGAAACAGTTTAACTCTTTGCAATCAGCCTTTAACAAGGAATAGGAAGGCTGGTAAGTCAGCAGGAGGAGCGGGGAGGGGGTGCAGTTAGGATTTCAGTGCCACAGACTTTTCTCCCCTCCCTTCCCATGGATGCTCATGATCTCTTCTGCTCTGGATGATCTAGCTGGGAAGGGGGAGGTGAGGGGGCGGGGAACTATTTCAATCACTGCTCCCTCCTGCTGCACAGCTTCAGGTCATCTGCCTGTTGTACCTACCGCCAGCAGGGAGAGAAGGCATTCTTCCTGCAGGGTTTTCCATGCAAGGTTTTGTCCCTAATGGAAAATCTGCGATTCCCTGAAGGAAGGGCTGGCTTCGAAGAACACATAGTTCTGACTTTATTTTAAGCTGCGGAAAAGTATGTATATAAGCACACAGAGGAAATCAATAAACCCTGGCTCACATTAAAGGGGATACACAGAAAGAACAGGATTTGCTAGACTTGGCTGAAGCGATCAGCATCAGTTTTACTGCGGCACTGCAGATTCTGTATATGCTTTAGCTGCAAGTCCCTCTTCAGCAAAAAAACCCCCCACACTTCAGAAACTGTCTCTTTAAAATTATCACATTAAAATAATAACTGTAAACAAGCATTTCACATGTTTAGCATCTCTCTGCTGATGGGTTTTCAGTTTACAATCTTCCACATTTTGCTCTGTATTTTATACTTGAAAAGTCTTTGAAATTGACAGGCTCCTTACACCTATTTGCCATAAGCAGTAAGTAAGAATCCAGGACTACTGGCATATGGAGGTACCACACTATGGCACACACAGCCCCCACCAGGACTCCTCTTTGGTGCATCTCTTCTTTCCCATGCATGTGTTCGCCACTTTTTCCACTTTCTCTAGTTTTTTTTTTTTTTCACTTTCATGAAGATCACCTCCAGAGTTAATCACTCACACACCTGAGAGCCCACCATAGCTACTGCCACAGCAGTGCAACACTCCCACTGATGAATGGTGGTACCCATGCATGCACCCCATTGCTGTGGGATGGGCACAGTTTGTCTGGAATGGACCTACTGCCTTCACCTAATATGGAGTTGGCATCCACAGCCCATTTATTTAGGTCCTGAAACAGTGACAGCACCTTAAGAAATGACTTTCTGAGCAAGTCCAGAGCTCTGGCAACAGAACAGCTCTGTAGTAACACCAGGTGCATCAAAAGATTAAAACTGTTTTCCCTTCTCCATGTGTGCCATTGAGATCAGCTTGCTGCCTCAGTTTCTTGTTTTAAATACACTGATGAGGCCAGCATCAAAAAAGCCAGGCACAGAATTAATGGAGACTTTGGACATCCCAGTCCCCTAAATTTATATAACTCTTTTTCCAGAAGAGCTCTGTACAATAGACGAGGATGTTTCAGAGAATCATAGAATCGTTTCGGTTGGAAAAGACCTTTAAGATGTTCGAGTCCAACCGTCAACCCAACACCACCATGCCCACTAAACTATGTCCTTCTTTTTTGTTTCAGCAAGGTCACAGTGATAAATAGGACCCCGAGAAAATTTTGAATTATTGGAAGATCTGTGTCTATGGTCAGATGCTGTGCAGTGGCTCAGCACACTTACAGTACACGGGAGGTGTTAACCCACTTGGGCTCGGTGCCTACATCCTGGTCAAAGAGCTGGGCTTTGTGACGAACATTATAAGGTATGGAGAACACCAGCAGCAGAGTTTTATCCAGTTGTCGGTAGGCAGTGTACAATCAGATGTCCTAAATGGTCCCAGCCTGAATCTCTCCCATGGCCTCCACTAACGTCATCGTGTGGCTCACCATTGTGGTGGGACAGCACGCAGCACTCAACTGCAGGTGTGAGATAAACCTTGGACAAGGAAGAAGGATGCTACCGCTTGCTCTCACACAGAATGCCTGACGTCAGCTAACATACTTCCCAGTGCAAGGAAACCTGGGACCAATGTGAAGAGGTGGATTTTCTGCAGTTTCCCACCCAGTGAAGTCTGATCACAGGTGAAGAGACAAACTGTTTCAGCCACTAATCTGCCTTATTAGGGCAAGTAACAAATCCCCAGCAGCACTGTGATGGCTGGGATTGGGAGCCCACACTTTAAGTAATCATGAGCCGGTTCACTTCACTGTGCTTAAAAGAGGATAAAAGTTTTATCGCACTATAGCTAGCTGTGAGATCTCAGGCTGCTCTCAGATGCCCAGCCCACAGCAGATCCAATCTCGCAGCATCTTTTTCTACCAAGCCCCCTGCGACCAGTGGAGCTGCTCCATCCCAGTGGCACACAGCTCCTGAAGCTTCAGGAACACTATGTATTGCCTGTAGGCACAAACACCGCATGGATATTCGCTTTTGTGTAGCCAGAAAAGACAGAGTTAACAAAGAGCCTCCCTTCTGTAGCTGCCTGTTGCCTTCTTGCATTAGATGAGGGCAGAACGGGGACTTCTGGCACCCAGAAAAACCGCCTGCAGTGCTGGTCAGTGTATGCTTCCCATACACGTGCTGCTCCCATGGATTCTCCTGCCTGCTGGGAGGTCTGCCCTTCTCCCAGCCATGTCTGTTTTGCAGATGGGATTTTTAGAATGCTGTAATATTGATGTAGGAAGAGATCTCGTTTCCTATGTTGCTTGAAGATACAGTCATACACAACACAGGGAAAAATACGTAACTGGACAACATTTTTCAGATGACCTTTTTTTCCTTTCAGGAAAAGACAGATTTATGAGGAAAGTATATGGTATTGCTTGTTACATAATAGCAATGCATTTCAAGGTTATTCAAACTTCTGTTTTGGTAGAAGAGCTTGGGTTTTTTTAACTGGAATAACTTAAATTCTCCAAGTGAACTGTTTTTTTTCAAGTCAATTTTTCAAGTGAATTTGACTGACCCTGATTTTTTTTGGCTGAGCGTCTTTTTCCACATTTTCAAAGGAACAAAAGAAGACATCAAAATATAAAATTTGGTAGAAAAAACCCCTGGTTCTTATTTAAGTGAAATAAGACGCAAGCAAGTTCACTGATTTCTAGATAACTGTCTTCCTAACACATTAAGAAAATAATTGCCAGCCTGACTGTTCCCCAAGGGTTTCATTTTTTTTGTAAGGTTTGTTTTGTCCAGGCTGGCTCAGCTTTTGACTCTACTCAAGGGGACATTCCCATTTCATATCCAGGGGGGAGCTAATGAAGACCACCACTCATAATAAGCCCTCAGGAAACAATTAGTTTCTTTCCGTAAGGTCCCAAGACTTACCAAGAGAGAGGCTCAAACAAAGAACTCACAGTACACTGCTCTGGAGGATACGCAGTGCTGGCATGGAGAGATGAGAGACCCAAACTAGTATTGTAGATTTAAGTAATTTCAGAGAACAAGATCAGTGTTCAGATTTTGGGATGACCTTGAAATCTTTTTTTATCCACTACTAGAAAAGTCCTTGATTGTCTTTGGCAGGAAAAAACCCCAGTGATTCTAAAAAAATTCCTCTTGTTATTTTAAGTCTATAGGAGCATTTTTTTCACTAGTGGATAGAGACAGCCTCATGTCCTGAGGCTATCCACAGTATGTAGATACCCTTTCAGTGCTGGTAATTCCCTTTCCATGATAGTTAATAGTCCTGTGGGCAGACATAGATCACAGCTCATATATCTTAGGAAACTTTTTATTAACTCAGCCACTATTGGAGCCAAACGGTTGATATTAATAGCAGACAGCTAACCACAGATCACATTCATGCACTGCATCCTGTAGTTCTCACACACCCACCTGTGCACTCTTGCACACACTCGTCGCTGCTGGGCTGAATCTGGAAGACCAGCCCCAGCTATTTACTCAGACGAGGGATGTTGCACTGATGCACCTGAGGCTTTTAGGTGGGTGTTCGGAAAGCCCCTCCAGCGCTGCCTTTCCACCAGGGGCACATACAGCCCTGCCTCAGCCCTTCATGGGAACCAAAAGGACTGCTGGTCTCAAGAGTCTAACAGCTCTTGGGAGACTTTCACATGCTACACCTCAGCATGTACTTTTCCTCTTTCCCCTGCTGTTTTCTGTTAAGTATTTTCTGTCCATTGTCATGGGTTCCTAAAGAGCCCCTTCGCATAAACTCACACAGAGAGGTCCTTTATGGCACCAGGATTTTTCATTTCTATTAAGGGAGCAGTACATGGCTACAGAAGCCTGACAATCCACCACTTTCAACTGACTTATGTCCTCTGGAAAATATAAATTTGGTGATTCCTTCATAATGTGGCCGTGGTGGTGGTGGGGGAATAATTGCTATTAACTTTGCTTAGCCTTTCTATTTTTTTGGATTTGATATTACTAAAGAGACAAATAAGGCTTTTTTTTTTTTTTTTTTTTTTTTTTTTTTTTTTTTTTTTTAATTAAAAATAATCAAACCATGGCATCACTTGCCAGGAAACATCTTTGCTGACTGCCAGACTGATGAAAGCAGGCATTATTACCAAGTCCTTTACTGGGCATCTTATAACCAGACACTTCCAACTTAGCACTTTCTTTCTTGTAGGCAGACAAGACAAGCTCTCTTCTGAAGTTCCAGGGTGCCCAAGAAGTGGCAGGGTACCTCCAGGGACTTGGAGAGCTCCGTAGTTAAGTCACAAACAGTCTTGGCTAAGAGAAGCCACCAGCACCAGCAGGGTCTTCACTGAAAGTAATATAGGTGGCTGACATGGAGGCTGACTGGTAGTGTCTTTCCAACATCCCTCCTTTTGCTCCCATCACAAGTGCCAGGTACTCTTCCAGGCTGAGCACAGCACTTTTTGGGACAGGCAGAAAACAGAGGGTGGCAGGTGCCAAGTAGAGGTGGACAAGCTGGCTTCCAAAAGGCTGGAGACCCAGTTCCCAGGCTGATGACATTCAGGAAAGAAAATAATGCTGAGCTATTGTTTGCAAGTAGCTTCTTGAAGTCATAAATCCTGAGTGCCAACTAGCAAAGCAGATATGGCAAACCAGTTAAGTGAAAATTACTGTTTTTAAAAGAACATATCAGTCAAACTCAGAGGCAAATATGATGGTTTAAATTAAAAAACTAATCATGATATAATTTCAATATGTCCACAGAACTGCTGCAGCTTGTGTATAAGCTTGTGTGCTACGATAACTTGCAACTTGGGCAGGAGACAGCCAGTGTGGAGACATGCCCTAAACTGGAGGGTTCAACAGTACATTCTAAACCAGCCCCAGAAAATGCTTCATTTACATTATTTCCAGTGAAATAATTCATGCACAGTAATGGAGCCAATGCACAATAAATTGAAATGCTAAAATTCTAGCATTCTGTTGAATATATTTTAAAAAAAAAAGCTTATGAAATACAGTATGTGACTTTTTTTTTAATTTCTAAAAAATTTCCCCAAAGGAAAACAATTATTCAAAGATGGAGGTGGAGTTACACTTGCCATTTTCAAGAAAAAAAATGTTTGATATTTAAGAATTGTGTGTCTCACACAAGTGTTCTTTATTCACTAAATGCCCTGTTTCATGAGGAGGGTGGCTGTTTGTGTTCAGTAGAAGGATAATACTCCATCCATCTCATTTGGGGATTGGATTTCATCCCTATGAGCCATGCGAGAATCATAGAAATCTGAATTGTATCCCCTGAGGTTCAGTGCTAAGAAGCCCAGTAATAAATGGAAGTCATTATGCTGCTTGTTCACAATCTCCTTAGAAGAAGGGATGGATTCTTTTCACCTTCTCTTTGAAGAGAGGGGCATACTGATAGGCTTCATCAAATACAGTGCACTTTTGTAACTGGACGTGGAGCAAGCACTTTGCTTACAGCACATCTCCAGTTCGGGGCCTGCCGAGACAGCCTTATCCACCAGGACCAAAACACCTACTTCGTTCTCACTGTGCGCTGGCATGAACAATGCAGAGGGCGCTAGGGAAATCAGTGCCCTTCCCCCAGACTTCACTGAAAATCAAGCCAAAAGCCAAATAAAAGAGCTCTTTGCCAATTCGCCTCTTAACTGTCCCTTTTGGACAACTGTCCCCAAAGACCGCAGTGTCACACTGTGCCCTCACAGCCACACTGAGTGCACTTGAGGTGGGCAGGGGTGATGGCGATGCTGTCGCCCTCAAAGCCATCCACCTCTGGGGCAAGCATGCCACTTGTCCTATTCAGAAATCATATACGCCACACTTATATATCAGTTCCCAGTTAGCACAGCTGCTGCTGTTTTCTCAACTAGCTCTACCCCATTTCTTGCACATCTCACAATTTTTAATCAGTTCTTGACTTCTCCAGCATAAGTCAGTTTATTACTGGACATTAAATGCTATAGCAACATCTAGGTGGTTTTCCTTTATTTCATATGCCTTGGAAATCAATTATCTTAGAAGAAAAGTAGGTTGAGAGATTTTCTTCTTGCTTCGACACATCCATATTGCATTCATTTTCACAGTTTTAATTGTTCCCAATACATCTTTCTACATTTAGCATGAGTGGTGGTTTGACATGAGGGAAGGCTGACTTCAAGACCTTCGCTGCCTTTTCTTCCCTTTTAACTTTGGTTGTAACCAGTCAGAGGTGGCAACCTTTCGCTCTCAGTTTGATAGACTTACTTAAGGTCTTTGCTATAGATTTTGCATTGCTGTGTGTGGGCTTCTGGGGCCGCTCTCCCTAAAGCAAGCAGGTCTGACCCCGAATCCATAGCCAGCACATAGGCTGAGTAGCCTGCTTTTCTTCTATCAGGTGGTTAGGTGTGGGGACTGCTTATTCGTGGGTAAGGAGATAAGGGAGTTGATTCAGGACTAGCAGTCATTACTACTTAGCTAGGCATTGCCCAGGTAGCCTCTTGGTATGGCAGACCATACTTGGGATGGGAAGAATGTGATGGGCAACTGGCTGAGGGACAGGGATATCAGCATGTGGCTGACCACCAGCTCCAGGTCCTGACAGCAAATGCTCAATGGTCCCAGGGCAGATGGGACAGGGCATGGCAGGTACCTTGGTTTGAGTGTTGGGCAGGAACCGGAGAGGGCAGAGCTGGAGCAGGGATATGGTCTCTACCAGTTTTACCTGATGAAACAAAACTCCTCAGGAAACACAAGGCAGAGAAAGGGGAACACGCTGTTCCAGCTAGTTTCTTCTAAGAATATTTGTATTTAGTTTCTCTATTTGATTCCAATGTTTTTGCAAAAAAGAGATAAAATGGGTTTGTTATTAGTTAGACATGAGGCACAGATAATAGAGTCTCCTTGGTTTTGGGGGCATCATGTAACTCTGTTGCTGAGAATAACCTAGGGGTGTTGGTCTAGCTACTGGCTTATCTCCGAGTAAGACTTATGATTATCTTCATTCTACCTGGCTGCTCAGGTAGTAATGGTTAATGTTTTGCACACAATGAGTGTCGTGGTTTAGGCCAGCCAGCCACAACGCACCAGGTGGCCGCTGGCTCAGTCTTCCCCCCTCACCTGCCCCGGTGGGATGGGGAGGAGAATTGGAAGTTAAAAAAAAAAGTAGAACCTGGTGGGTTGAGATAAGGACAGTTTCCTGGGACAACACAAGGAAAGAAGAAACAATAATGACAATAACTAATAAAAGAATATACAAAAGGCGTGATGCACAGTGCAACTGCTCACCACCCAGAACCTGATGCTGCACCCCTTCCCCTGCAGTGATTCCACACCACTGCCCCAGCCAGCTCCCCAGTTATAGTCTGAGCATGATGTCACACGGTATGAATTATCCTGTTGGCAAGTTTGGGTCAGCTGTCTTGGCTCTGCCCCCTCCCAGCTTCCTGTGAAAATTTACTATATCCTAGCCAAACCCAGGACAACGAGCATTTTCATGCTCTTTGACATCCTGCGGCAGTTCACAGTCCGAAAACCTGTTCTGCTTGTGAAGGGAAGACTACAGAGGCAGGGGTTAAGGTGTGTGTAGTGTTCGGCATTGTTGCATGGCTGCAATTGATCTCACCCAGTTATATTTCATAAGAGAGGATACAAAAAGCGGAGAATAGACCAGGGCTGGAAGAAAATCTCATATGCAAAAGATCTAGGAGCTCCATTTCCTGTTAACTACCCCAGACTGATAGAGGTTCTTGACAGCATCTTCCAGGCAAAAGGGATCGTCCTTCTCTTGTGTTGATAGTAATCATAATCCCCTTCAGACACCAGGCACGACTCCTGATGTCACACAGCACCGTGCTGAGCCAGGCCCAGCCCCACCCTGTGATGGATGCTGACACACTACCCGGATGACTTCCTAGCTGCAGAAGACAGGAAAGACAGGAGTCTTTTGAAAAGTGTTCAGCATTATCCTCATCACTGTGAGTCTTTACTACTGCAGATGGTCAGAGAGGTCGTGCTATTCAGGAACTGAGCATACCCCTTGCTCAGCGTAAGGATGATTCCTCTTTGGTCCTCCAGGAGATCACCTCTGTTAGTCCCATGCAGGAGGTATAGGAGCAATCTCTGTATATGAACTTTGCTCGCAATGTCTTTGCAGGTCTTTTTGTGTCAGTCTGTCCAGTTGTTAGGTTTGCACCTGCCATGGTCCTCCCTTCAATGCTCAGTTCTGGTTGGCCGCTGATAGGTTGGTACTGTCGCAACAGACATGCTGGTTTTAGACCATTACGCCTCAGGTCGGAGCTTGTGGTAGGCAAGCCAGGTGGGCAAGGATCAATGCAGATGTATTTTGCCTGGAGTTTTTTTGCAGGACCAATTGGAGGGTCATTGGACCTCAAACAGGCACCCGTCTCGTGCTAGAGGGGAGGGTTGAGTTTTCCCAACACAAGCACTAGCTGGACTGAGTAGTTTTCACTGTCCCTGTGACAACAGGCATGTGATTTAGATACCCATCCATATGTGCTGAATGTTAGCAATGCCTGGTACTACGCTATTGTGATTTGATACAAGTTTTGGCCTGCTTGGTTTCTTTCCATATTCATCTGTTTCTGTGTCTTCCTTTTGTGCAGTTTTACCAGATAAAGATTAGCACACTGTGGGTAAAGCATGAAGTAATCCAAAAACTGACAAATCTTCTGCTGCCACCAAACCTGCAGGAAACAGCAAACATGGTGAATTAGAAGTTCGCGGGGAGCTCAGCGACCCAGCATTAGGAGAAGCTAGCCTCATTCTTTCAGTTCACAGTCTTTCCATGCCCCAGTGGAGCACAGAACAGCAAGCTATAACAGAGGATAGCAAGCTATGCGTAAATGGAAAGTGTAAAATTTAATTCAGTTTCCACCTGGGAAAATTATTATCTGTCTGAAAATGGCTCTAGGGTCTCATCAGAGTCTATTTTTTAAAGCTTGTTTCTGAAAGGCCTTCATATAATAATGTAGTTCAACTCATCTATGCAACTTATAATTCTAAGGACATATTAGACAAATTGAATGAATCACTTCAATCACCTAGTCAGCCCCTCTGGGTGATAATAATCAAAACAAGTTATTTAGTTAAAAATACAGATTCTTACCTTCAAATGCCCATTGGCCTTTGTGAAATAACTACACAAAATGTATGGATAGAGACAGCATATCCTGCAGAGACCTCACTAAACTAGTAGACCTGCAGTTCCTGTCCTCACAAACTAATTTTCCAGTGCTTTTTTGCATCTATTTTACATGATAATAGAAATAAATGTTCTGCAATGATGCACTTTGTTCTTTCTTACATACTACAGGGAAGCGTACAAGAACCAACATCAGATTTTGGTCATATATTTGCCCCCAGTTGAAGTGTATAGTCAGAATTCTTGTTTCAAGCACCAAAATCAAAATGAGATGGCCAAGACACTTCACATTTTGAAATCTCTCTTTGGCAATTCTTAGGATTTAGGCAGGTAATTTCAAGCAATTCTGTTACAATGGATTGAACATTTACTACTTTCTTCCTGACCTGCTGCAGTGGACTGTGATCCTCCTAATCGAGCCGTTGTGTGACAAAATGACATTCCTGATTTTGGACATCTCAACATCTTTATGGTTATTCTTAATTTTAAATACACACTGATTTCCTCATACAAACACATTTCTTACCTGAATAGTATTATATTATCTCCCTTTCCATTTGACTGATTAGAGATAAAATGTTACTCCTTTCATAAATCAATGGATCATTTAAAAGGTTAGTGGATACTGATGCATTATTTTCAATTTCTTTCTTCCTTACAAATAACTGAGTGAATATGATTATTTTTCTTCACCAAAAAATGCTAGTACTTGAAAAGGAAGATTAGTGACAAAAAGATGACTGTTTTTACCTATGAATAGTTTCTACACATCAAGAATTTTTACAAATTTCATTGTGGCCTGCTGTTAACATGACAAGCCTATCCCATGGCAGTAATTATTGACTTTCATGTCCCATGCAATATCAGCACTAATAAACAGACAAGGAGCATTAGTGATAGTGAGGATAGAGGCTTACTGAAATTACACAAGCATGGTTGCAGTGCAGTTGAAAATAATTGATTTTGGCAACTTGAGGTCTGTGGGCTGCAAAAACGTCATTTCAGAACTGCTTTGCCAACAGCAGAACTGTGTGTCTAATGCGATTTCAAAAAATACTGAGCAGGAAGTCACTTGGAGTGAGAAAATGGAGTGAAATGTCATTGATTCAAAAATGTGAAAAGCATTGTGTTGAAAAATTCTTCAAACCCAAACATTTTCTGCAAAAAAAGTCCAAGGGTCACAGAGCCACACTGCCACTTACAGACTCCTCCGGAGCCCCGTCCCTGCCTGGTGTACTGTGGCCGACAGTGCTGTAACTTCCGCTACCTGAAAACAACACTGGGTTAAAAACCCCATGCTTTATGCCTCAGATGAGGCTCCTGACTCTTCAGGATGCAAAACAAAGAACACTTGGACTGGTGGAAAATGTATTGCATCTCCTTTCCCAGTCCATACGTGTTGCTGTGGCTTCTCCCTACCCAAGGATATGATGGTAGCACCTGTTGTATTTACCTCTGTAAGACTATTTTTCCAGAGTTATCAGGGTGCAAGATCATTTGGCTAGTCTAACCAAAAAAATTCTTGGCTATTGTATTCTGGGAGTGTTAAGGTAGGATGACAGGGAAACCATAAGCTGATTTTTCAGTGCCAGGAAGTAAAGCTTTACCTTGAAGTAAAGCTGAACAGCTGATCCTTAAAGGCTTGCCCAGAAGAATTCTTACTCTCTCTGTTTGCTGAAGATGTTGTACTACTGGTAAGTGAAGAGACAACTAAAATTTGCAGTCCTGGCTGTTAGCGAAGAATAACCAGAATTCTTCCCCACCCATACAAAGCTGCATGTATGGGTTTTTGTAGAAATATGCCCTGAATATGAAACTGTCTAGAGTAGCCAGATTGGATGCAGAAAGGTATTTTCAATTTCCCTACCAGTAGTTTCTATATTAAGGCTCTATAAATAAAACTCCAATATTTGAAAACAAAATAAACTTAAATCTCAACATGATCACCTCAGGCATGCTCATCTGTTATTCTTTTCTTATTTTAATCCAAATTCAGAGGCAGAAAATTAAATACAGTTTCCTATTGGTCCAGATGTGCATCCTTCTCCTAGGTCCAGATGTGTATCATCAGTGTATCCAAAAAGTTTATCAGCGTGAGGTGAAAAATACATCTACTTCAAATTCTAGTCGCTATGCACTTCTGGATGTTAGGAAGCCCAAATTCTTTATCTGACCTGTGGGATATGTCTGTTTCTTCTGAAGGGGATTATCCAGGCTTCTGTGAGCTGGATAGTACACTATAAGGGAAGAAACAGTATTTGAAAAGCATGCAGTAACTCAGTAAGATTAACCATAAAGAGTGCTCAAAGCAAATACCGCATATTGTCTGTCAGGGGCCTTGATGACAGAGTTTGCATCCATTTCTGAGACATGCTGGGACTGCACAGCCAATACAGGTGTTACCCTCAGCCAGAGGAGGAATGGGAGTGTAGAGGAGTGATGCCGGTATCTTAACATCTGTCATTTTAGGTGCTCTCACTACCCTGCCTCACTTTCAGCTGCTGATCCAGAAGAGGTGTGGTATCCCATAAATGCTGCATTGAACTTGCTGGCCCCATGCTGTTGTCCCAGCTACCCTAAGGCATCTGTAATAGCAAAAAGTACTGTCATCACTCTTCACTTTTCCCTGCTTCTAGGCAATCTGGTGCTGGGCCTCCAAAATCTGCTGTCCCTTGGGACTGACCCCAAGGACTGACCATCGGGATAAAGAGCAGAGGGTTTATCAGTAACTAAGATAAATGCTAATACCTAATGCTACCATGCTAAATAATTTTCAATCAAAAGTCTGCAGAAAGTTGCCTGATGATTTTGCTGGCCTGCTGATCCTCAGCAGCAACACAGAGCCAGGAAACCTGAAGAGTGACAGTATTAAAGAGCAATGGTAGAGTGATCCTGGGTGGTCACAGGCTGACTTTAATACCAAGAAAAATAAGAGGAAAAGGTGATTCAATTACGAATGAAAGGATTCACTATAGCACTTGTTCTAATCTAAATGGGAACATAAATACAAATATTTACAGACCTAATTTCACTCTCAGATGAGACTAAAAGATTTGTAACAAAGATTATTGCACAGTTCTAATCAGCTTGTATTTTGGGAGATAATCTGCATTGCCTTTGCCCAATAGTTTCTCAGCGTCAGTACTAGTTTAAAGCCAGGCTAACATCACAAAAAGTAGCTGTTCGTAAGGAATCATAACTGAATGGGGATTGTGCTAATGTGGCCGCATGAGAAGCAGGATTTGGATCCGTATCATCAAACACATGAACCAACGCACTCTAAAAAAAATAATTTCCTGGTAAAATTTGCTGAGCACAGTGATAAAGACAAGGCTGATACAGTTAATAAGCTGGACCTAATTCAAAAGAATTTGCCTTGTTAAAGCTAAATAGAAAAGTTGCACGTGGGAACAAAGCAGCAGCAAAGTCTGGGTAACCAGACCTTGAATTTAGAAATATAGTGAGCAAAATCCCAGAATGATGTTGCAGCAAAAAAAAGACTAAAACAATTGTTGAGTGAATAATTGGCACATCAAACTTAAGTAGGAAGAGGATTTTCCTTCTGTGGGTGGCACTGGCCACAAAGAGCTGATGAGTGCCTTCAGGTGATACTGTTTACTCCTCAGTGTTGTAGGCTGCTGCACTTGAGCACACACTCTACTGCCTCAGAGTTCCCTCCTTCCCAACAGTTTATCTTTCTGCCAGTGGGATGTGTGTACCTGCCCGCCAGACCCTTCCAAACCTACCAGTAAACTTCCCATTCGCTGCCCACACAAATTGTTATTTTCTCTTACACAGACTCTCCCTGCCTCCTTAGAACTAGTCTAGTCTAGTCTAGTCTAGTCTATTCTTTACCTATGGTAAGCATGAGAGTTGCCAGTAAGGCTGGGCATACAAGGCTTCCACTGTTGCGTGCTTTAGATAAAAGCTCTGCCTTTTTCTTCAAAGCAAGTTTTATCTCCCCTAACAGTCCTCTCCCCTTTTTACTTAGCAATCAGAACAGACATCAAATGTGTTTTACAGAACATTCTTTTTTAAATCACTCCAATAATTTCCAATTTTACTATCTGAGAACAATAATGACATTATATGAAGTGAATAAATTGGGAAAACTTACTCAAAATATCTTCTGCAATTACAACTTTTTCTAGGCTTCAAAAGTTTTGTTTTAATCACAGCAAAATATAAAAAGATTATTTAAAGATATCTGTACAGTTATTCAGGCATTTGTCAATTCTAAAAAGAAAACAAGACATGAATAATGAAGAATGACAGAAGTGTAGGAGCTGGAAGCTTGACAGCTATTATTTGCACATTAAAATAAATTTTCAGGAAATAAAATATAAAAAAAAAATATGTACCTGTCTTCATCAACATTTCCCTTTCTACAGTCACACCTCAAGAAGTGTGCCTCAGAAGATAAAGCCATTCCAGAAATACAGGAGATCTTTTTCTCTGGAGTAGGGTTATTTTTGTTTATTAGCAGCATTTCCAAAGTGACTTAAAAAAATGGTATTCCATCTTCCCAGAACATAATTTTGCAATTTTATGCTTCTGTACAGAAGCCCCAGATTAGGTAAAAAATATTTTTTTAAAAAAGCAAAGAGCCACAAGACAGAAATACTTCTGGGACTAGCTTAGTTGATGAAATCTGTCACATGTGGCTTCCCTTGTAGCTTACCAGAGGTAAGTAAAGGTACACTTGGGTTGCTATTGTCCTTCAGTTATGATACTTATAAAACTGTACACCTGGCTACTTATTTTCACAGATATTGTGGAAAATTATTCTCTAAGATATTTACACATCCTTCCGATTATTGCGTACCAACTCAGAGCCTGGAGAAATCCTGGTCTTTAGGGAGCCCAGCCAAAATGAGTGTTAAGACTTCCCAGTCAGACTCCTCAATCCTGAATTTTGTAGCAAAACAGTCTGATTTAGAGATGTGATCAACATCAGTATAGTAAGTTGAATCTACTTATCCACAGTATGTAGAAAGTTAACATATGTGCAATGGGACTTGCAGATATTACTTGCATTTAATATTTAACTCAAGGCAAAGAGCAAAATATTTGTATTTTTACTTAAAGTCCATGGCACCGAGGAGTACTTTTTTTTGATTGGTTCTCCCTTGTTCATTTAAATCAGATGCTGCTGCCAGAGAGCTACAGTGTAAAATTTTCTGAGAAGTGTACAACTCATTGTCTTGTTAAAAACACTCAAATCCACTTCCTCTTCATTACTTATTTAATAAAGTGGGAGAAAGGAGGAAATTTATGTTCTGATTTTCCTAACTTCCTTTTAGCAGTACGAGGGTAGAAAGTAAAATTATTTTATCATTAGCGGACACTTGGTGGCCTGTCTTTAACTGGAAATAACGTTAGAAAAAGAAAGTCAGTTAAACAGATCAGCTTCTTGAATTCTCTGCTTCTCCCTCTCTGGCCTCACTGCCGAAGCATTATTACATGACAAGGCCTCATCAACCATAAACATATGTGACAATACATCTCTTTTTCTTTTTTTCATCATGTCATTTCATTCACTCTAAAGCTGGAAAGTCTTTATTACACAGCTACATATTTCTCCTCCCACTGTAATGATGCCATTGCAGACCTTAAATTTCTTTTGTATTTATCACAATATTACAAACGATAGCAAGTATCAAGTTTGCAACCTTATACGACAAAGTTATCATCTTCAACACTTGTGATTTTCAGCACCATTCAAAAAACTTTGCATCTCGTTTGTCAGAATATTTTGTGGAAATAAAAAACCCGACAGCACAGAACCTCTCATCACCTTTAACGATGTTATCCTTAGCACAACTCTGAGGCAGAAAGCACTTGTAGTCCTACTCTGCATCACCCACGTAGGCAAAAAGAAATGGAGGCAGGGCGCGATAAAAACCTGCTACCTGGTCCCTAGAAAAGCATGTTACAGCAGTGAATTCTAGAGTTTCGACCTCCGGTGAAGACACCGGGGGGAGTCGGGGACTTTGTGAACAGCAATCGTGAGCACCCAAGATGTGCTGGAACTACTCAGAGCTGGCAGGAGCACTGAATACCGCGGGGCACTGCTCTAACTGCAATTCTCTGCTCAAAGATGTGCACCATCACTGGCTGTAGCCATAATCTAGCGATAGCTGCTGCTGTCGTTGGCGAATCCTGCCCACGCAGCCCAGATGTGTTTAGGCTGCATCCTTCGAAGGCTTCAGGGAAGGATCCCGGGTGTCCTGCAGGAGGGAAGGAAGGATGCAGCTCCTCAGGCAGAGGCAGCCTGGGGCAGCGGGAGCACATTGCCCTGGACGTCCTGGGAGCTCTGGGAACCCAAGATGGGCTTAGGGCCTCGGCTGCTGTGTCACAGGATGCAGCAGAAGGCACAGCAGCGCTCGCTCGAGCAGGGGATCGCGGCTTTCAGAGCAGGGGACCGTGGCTTCCACCTTCGGCACTGCAGCTCCACCCAGCTCCTACGTCGGGCACCCAGCCGTCTTCACCAAGACAACCGGAGGTCACGCAGAGAACCGAAGGCAGATCATCCGAGTCCCAGACTTGTGGTCTAACCCAGTGGGTTAGCATCCAGTAGCTATTTTAACAAACTGCCAAATTTCACCTTTGTAGGCCTCGAATTACTGCATTGTCTGCACTTACACCACCTGGGGAAAAAAAAAAAAAAAAAAAAAAGAGAAGCCTATTGCCCAAATGGCAGTCAGAAGACTGCGGAAGCAGGGATTTTGGCTGCAGCTACAGCAAAGCCCTAGCTTCATGGAATAAAAAAGTAAGGGTTGTGAAGCATATCCTAAACAGCAGGATCGTGTTATATTTGGGGATAAGTTATTACTTAGGCTTGAAAGAGTCGTTATTCCTCAGCAGCACCTGTGCAGTTCATTTTATGTTCAGCTCTGTGTGACTGAAATACAGCTTTTTGGCTTTCTGCATATAACGCCTATTGCTGCATGTGTCTGATCCTTCAGCAAAGGGACTGTTTTTGAGAGGGGAAGTCTAATGAGAAAAATATTGTGAAACTAGAGGACGTACAAAGAATGTGCTGTGACCAATACAAATTCTGGCCTGTTTTTCTTCAAATTACCTTAGCTGTATTTTATTCAGACTAACACATCCTCCATCCTTTCCCAAGCCTGTTTACTCAGCTGGATGTCCACAGGGTACAATTTTCCCTCCAATTGCCCTTGCACGCTAATATAACTGCAGCTCATATGGGTAATTGGTCAGCCTACAGCAGTGTTTGCACGCATTTGTTCATCTGCCCTACCTGGCAGCCTCTTAAATGAATTTATAGACTCAAAGTAC
Organism: Astur gentilis; assembly: GCF_929443795.1. Lineage (NCBI taxonomy): Eukaryota > Metazoa > Chordata > Aves > Accipitriformes > Accipitridae > Astur > Astur gentilis. The sequence goes on along the minus strand of NC_064919.1, from coordinate 53,359,326 downwards.
TGTTGAATACTTTGTTTCATTCAGTTTATAAAGGACAAAACATGTCAATAAATACTTCCAGGAGCTTTAGGCATTAAAAATACTGCAGTGTACACAGTAAAATTATTTTATTTGGCAAGTGGGAATAGATCTGTTTCCACACATCAAAAAGAAGGCACACACTCACACAAGTCAGTTGTATCTAATTCGTAAATACTAAACTAAATAAATTTCAAAGTAGAGATCAACCAGGTTTGAAATTATTATGTGGGGGAAAGAGGCCCATTGAAATTTCAGACAAGAGAAACCGAAATTGTTGGCAGCAGGCAAGAACAGCTTTTTCTGGAATACACACAGAACACAGAATTTTACAGGTTGGTTTTACACTGTTGTGGGAGGATCAGTATGGAAGTGATTTTTATTACTGTTATTACCAGAATCCGGTTCTTGGGTTGAAACAGAAGATGCAAGTCCTGTGCCACAAGCTGTCATCATGTAGTTTGTGCTCCCTTATTCATGAAGTGCTACAATTCAGCTATTTTAATCATTTCCTTGCAGGCATAACCACTGGCTTTCTTCGTTGGCTCACTATTCTTGCAGTGGATCTTCCCAGGTGTCTAAAATCTTCCCTTTACTTCTACAGCTGAGACTACTGCTCACACCCATACCCAGCAGCTTCTGTTTTATTCCTCTACTACATTTTTCTGTGGTCACTAACACTTCTGCACTTCTTTTTACATGTCTAAATCCAGTATCTCATTTGAAAGAGACCAAAATCTGTGAAACCTCTCTGCATCGAAATCTGACATAAATTCACATGTACTCAAACCAGAAAAGTTGCTGATTCAGATCCATTTAACTCTCTCAAAAAGTGTTCAAAGAATGATTATGAGTGTCTCAATACATTGTATAAAAACATACCAGCCAAAGATTAAAAAAAAAAACACTCTATTTTTGCAATTTGAAAAATGGTGATTTATATAACTTATCAGAGACTCCCACTCTGGTATGGGTTACAGAGAACTGTGAACTCTATCTTGGCATAAATATGCTAGAAGATGCCTGGGTCTCCTGTGCTTGTACCCGCTGACCAGCACAGTTTAGAGATTTGATTGTTTTTACCTTACATAACAAGAGCAGAAAGGAAAAAAAAAAAAAAGGGGGGGGGGTGGTGGTGGTGGAGGGTGGCAGGGTTAATGTATCAGTATAGCTGCCTACACATAATTTAATTATTTAGGCAAGAAATTGAACTAATATTGTAACTAGTGTTGTTATACCAATAGATACTCCTAACAGAGAAACTTTTTACTGCTTCCACCAACACTCAATTGTTCTCTTAAAAACAAACAACAAAGCTCAGATAATAAGTACCTCACTAACTATTCAGTGATTTTTCACAGTTCAGTTTTCCAAAACAATAATTTAAGATTATAGTTTAGGCTTGTCACAATAAAAAAAAAATATTGAGTCATGAGAGTAATTTATAAAAGAACAAGGAAAATCTAAAAACAGATTTGGAAAACATTAGCAAAGTAATTACACAACTTTAAACCAATGTAAATGAAAACCAGAGGAGGAAAAGAAACTTTGATTATTTTTATTTAAAAATAAGATTTCTAAAATATATGGTACGTAAGAAATCTCAGTAAGAATGAAAAAATAATCTATAACTTAAATCAATCCGAAAAGAAAAACCAGAAATATTACATGAATAAAATAAAGAAAGAGAAATAAAAGACAATACGTTGTTTCTCAGCTGGACATACTCTTGCACTTTTAGATTTGATTAAAAGAATACCAGATTAAGTTTCCCTGTTTTGATATTATTCAGCCATTCACCATATACATTACTTATTCAGGCACAACCAGTGTTGGACTTCGTAATTTTCAAGAAGTCCAGTATAAACATTATTCAGCATCGTTTGAAAACAGTCAAGATCAAACAGAGAACAAATTAGTAAAACTCAATCACATGCCCATGTGTAAACTACAAAAATCAGAATGCTAATTTACAAAAAGCAGTATTATTTTGCTGCCTGGCACTTAAATTGAAGCTGTTAAGGAGACAGAGTGATCATTTCCTATCTATAACTACTATTGTGATCTATAGGGTATCAATCTTGGGAATGTGCATGGAAATACTTGTTCACCCAGAAACGGACATAAATTACAATTTAAGTTTGTATTTTCTAACTCAAAAAGCATGTGTTCTACTGCAAATCTGAATTATTCTTACAGTTATACAGCCAATACTTAGATGACCCTTTCTGCAACAACTGACCTCAATCACTCCACCATAGTTTGGCAAGACACAAGATGCTATTAAGCAATTTCAGCAGAACTGAAGCCCTAGGCCTAACACAGCTCACAGATAAGAGTACTTCTGTGAATCGAATTTCAAATGCTCGGCCACTGGTAAAGTAGTACAAAAATCTTTTGAAGAACAATGCTTTCTGAAGTATTCAGTCACGCAGTATGTTGTGTAAGTACAGATGCTTTATTTAGAAGTACTGATTCTTCCCAAAAGCAATCCGCAGCATCACTGAGACAGTTTTGAAGTCCTGATATTTTGACTAATTTAGAATTAGATTCAACTTATTAGTGTAAGAGAAATAATTAAATTTATCTTTGCTAATGCAGGAGACAACTCCCAGGGTATTTTCTGTACTTTTTAACTATTAAAACTATTAACCTTAAAAACCACATATATAAAACAGTCAACAAGAAAACTGAGTGCCTGACACACTGTGTAGTAGTAACAATGGTAATTATATTTTGATAGAAACAGCACACCATACCATAGACAAATATTTCTAGCACTATATTTTACATGTATCATTTCCTAATGACCCTAAAGCAAAAGACTGCATCTCTATCTCAATTGCCATGTCATATCATTAAGTTGTTTTATCCTGAACATGATAATGTGAATGTGAATCCCGGATTATCCTGAATGTGAATGACAATGTGATTTGTCATGACACTCCACTCGGTCTTTTATTAACCATGTGTTTAGAAAGTAATGAGTAAAATAAATTAACAGAAATATCTGAAGAAAAGCTCAGAACATACATATTAAAACAGTTATGTCTGTTAATAAAGACTGATCCATTGGATATTAGATTTATTCACAAAATTCCAAGTATGTGAGAATTCAAGTCTCAAAACTGGACCAATTTAAAAACTTATTTTTTGACACAAGAGCCGTGGACCTCCAGCTGCTAAACATACCTGTGGCAGCACCAGAACATTGCATGTACTGGCTTAGGTCAGGAGATACTGACTCAAGCAACAAGGTAAAACCAACTTGAATTATATAAAAAATAATGCTTAAGGTTACAAAAAGCTCCAGTTGTGCTTTAGTACAGAAAAAAAAGGCAGCACTTGTTCAAAACCCATAATGAGGTGTGACAACTTCTTTCCGCGTATTTCAGTGTACAGAATCCAAAGCAGATTTCAAATCTCTTAAGCAATTGACTGCTTGCTCTCAACTCAAACCCAAATGGAACCAGAGAATTTGCATATCGAAAAGTATTTTTTATTTTTTTTTAATCAAAACAATACTCTGTATCTCCACAGCTTTCCAGGCTAATCTACCACAGCGTCTATTCTGGCCAAGACGATATAAACATGACTGCAGGTAGGACTATGCTATGCTGCTGTGTGCTCAGTGAGAAGACAGGAAAAGAGCCATCAAAGCTGAAAGTAAACAGGAATGAACAGAACTCATTCAAGGTACTAACTTTGCCATGGTGGAGAATCCATGACAACGGAAGTAACTTTGTTTGGGTAAATGAGACTCAAGTACAGCCATGAAAAGTCTGATCTCTTACATAAATCACAATGGTAATTGCTCACAAGCAGAATTTCTTCCTATGTCAAGGAAATGCTTCTTGAAAACATTCTCATTTATACCCTGTATTGACCCTTCCTACTTGTCGTGGTTTAACTCCAGCCAGCAACTAAGTACCACGCAGTGGCTGCTCACTCACTTCCCCCATCCAGTGGGATGGGGGAGGAAATCGGGAAAAAAGGTAAAACTTCTGGGTTGAGATAAGAACGGTTTAATAGAGCAGAAAAGAAGAAACTATAATGATAATGGTAACACTAATAAAATGACAACAGTAGTAATAAAAGGATTGGAACGTACAAATGATGCACAGGGCAATAGCTCACCACCCGCCGACCGACACCCAGCCAGTCCCCGAGCAGCGATTCCCTGCCCCCCCCCCCCACTTCCCAGTTCCTAAACTAGATGGGACGTCACATGGTATGGAATACACCATTGGCCAGTTTGGGTCAGTGGCCCTGGTTGTGTCCTGTGCCAACTTCTTGTGCCCTGGCTGGGCATGAGAAGCTGAAAAATCCTTGACTATAGTCTAAACAATGCTGAGCAACAACTGAAAACATCAGTGTTATCAACATTCTTCGCGTGCTGAACTCAAAACATAGCACTGTATCAGCTACTAGGAAGACAGTTAACTCTATCCCAGCTGAAACCAGGACAGTATCCACCCCTTATTCTATACCATTGACGTCATGCTCAGTTCCCATACCTTTAGTTACATCCTGATTAATCATCACCACCTTTCCAGTCCTTTGAGACATATGAACAATGATATATATATATATACACACACAGAGATATTATTCCTTTAGTTCATGAGTTATGTTCATAAAACATTTGTTGAGTCCAATTAGTTTCCGACTCCGGGCTCCATCTGCCATACCAGTCTGTCTGGGCAGGAGGAATGGTGCAAAGTCCTCTCAGTAGGTAGAGCAGAATTGGGCTTCAGTGCGGTGTGACGAGCAGCTGACATTTGACGTAGCAGGAGGATGGTGTGCACCGTTGGATTGTTGCATGCTGGAGTCAGTTCTGGTTCCATCACTATTGCGTTTTGCTCAGTTTTATCGCAGTTCTTTCTTGCTTGATCCAAGTGATTCTTACTATAGTACTATGGATATAGCATATAACAATTATAATAATGATAACATACAGTAGCAGGGTTATATAGCAACTAATATCATACAGTTTAATTTTGGATATTGTCACCTAAAATCAAATCCCCTTGAGGCACACATCGGACTTCATCTTTTCACATCACCCACCAAGTGCACCCAGGCCCTTGAGCAAAAGCAATCCCACGAATGGGTTTACCATTGCCTGAGGCAGGAGTAACCCAGACTGTTTTCCCTAACATATTTTTCATGTGCACTACAGGGACTTTATCCCCTTCTACAGTATGTAAAAATTCTGATTGGGCAGGGGCACTCCGATTGGCAGATCCTCTGGTGTTGACTAACCAGGTGGCTTTTGCTAAATGTGTATCCCAATGTTTGAAAGTTCCACCCCCCATTGCTTTCAATGTAGTCTTTAACAGTCCATTGTATCGCTCGATTTTCCCAGAGGCTGGTGCATGACAGGGAATATGATACACCCACTCAATGCCATGCTCTTTGGCCCAGGTGTCTATGAGGTTGTTTCGGAAATGAGTCCCGTTGTCTGACTCGATTCTTTCTGGGGTGCCATGTCGCCACAAGACCTGCTTCTCAAGGCCCAGGATAGTGTTCCGGGCAGTGGCACGGGGCACAGAATATGTTTCCAGCCATCCGGTGGTTGCTTCCACCATTGTCAGCACATAGCGCTTGCCTTGGTGAGTTTGTGGGAGGGTGATATAGTCAATCTGCCAGGCTTCCCCAAATTTATATTTCAGCCATCGCCCTCCATACCACAGGGGCTTTAACCGCTTGGCTTGCTTAATTGCAGCACGTTTCACATTCATGGATAACCTGCACGATAGCGTCCATGGTCAAGTCCACCCCTCGATCTTGAGCCCATCTATATGTTGCATCTCTTCCCTGATGGCCTGAAGTATCATGGGCCCACCGAGCCATAAATAGCTCACCCTTATGTTGCCAGTCCAGGTCCACCTGAGCCACTTCAATCTTGGCAGTCTGATCCACCTGTTCGCTGTTTCGATGTTCCTCAGTGGCCCGACCCTTGGGTACGTGAGCATCTACATGACGTACTTTTACAACCAGATTCTCTAGCCGGGACGCAATATCTTGCCAGAGTGTGGCAGCCCAAATGGGTTTACCTCTGTGCTGCCAGTTGCCCTTCTTCCATTGCTGTAGCCACCCTCATAGGGCATTTGCCACCATCCATGAGTCAGTATAGAGATAGAGCACCGGCCACTTTTCTCTTTCAGCAATGTCTAATGCTAGCTGGATGGCTTTCACCTCTGCAAACTGACTCGATTCACCTTCTCCTTCAGCAGTTTCTGCGACTTGTCATGTAGGACTCCATACAGCAGCCTTCCACCTTCGATGCTTTCCCACAATGCGACAGGACCCATCAGTGAACAGGGCATATTGCCTCTCATTTTCTGACAGTTTATTATACAGCAGGGCTTCTTCAGCACGCGCCACCTCCTCCTCTGGTGACATTCTGAAATCTTTGCCTTCTGGCCAGTCCGTGATCACTTCCAAAATTCCTGGGCGACTGGGGTTTCCTATGCGAGCCCGTTGTGTGATCAGTGCGATCCACTTACTCCACGTGGCGTCAGTCGCGTGATGTGTAGAGGAGACCCTCCCTTTGAACATCCAGCCCAGCACTGGCAGTCGGGGTGCTAAGAGGAGCTGTGTCTCAGTACCAACCACTTCTGAGGCGGCTCAAACTCCTTCATACGCTGCCAGTATTTCTTTTTCAGTTGGAGTATAGCGAGCCTCGGATCCTCGATACCCTCAACTCCAAAACCCCAGGGGTCGGCCTCGGGTTTCCCCAGGTGCTTTCTGCCAGAGGCTCCAGGTAGGGCCATTCACCCCAGCTGCAGTGTAGAGCACATTTTTAACATCTTGTCCTGTCCGGACTGGTCCAAGAGCTACGGCATGAACAATCTCCCGTTTAATTTGTTCGAAGGCTTGTTGTTGTTCAGGGCCCCATTTAAAATCATTCTTCTTCCTGGTCACTTGATAGAGAGGGCTTACAATTGAACTGTAATTTGGAATATGCATTCTCCAAAACCCCACGACACCTAAGAAGGCCTATGTGTCCTTTTTATTAGCTGGGGGAGACAGAGCTGCTATTTTGTTAATTACGTCCATTGGGATCTGACGACGTCCATCTTGCCATTTTATTCCCAAAAACTGGATCTCCTGTGCAGGTCCCTTGACCTTGCTTTCCTTTATGGCAAAACCGGCTTTCAGAAGGATTTGGATTATTTTCTTCCCTTTCTCAAAGACTTCTTCTGCTGTGTTGCCCCATACAATGATGTCATCAATGTATTGCAGGTGTTCCGGAGCTTCACCTTTTTCCAGTGCAGTCTGGATTAGTCCATGGCAAATGGTGGGGCTGTGTTTCCACCCCTGGGGCAATCAATTCTAAGTGTACTAGACACCCCTCCAAGTAAAGGCAAATTGTGGACGACACTCTGCTGCCAGAGGGATTGAGAAAAATGCATTAGCAATGCCAATTGTGGCATACCAGTTGGCTGCCTTTGACTCTAGCTCGTATTGAAGTTCTAGCATATCTGGAACGGCAGCACTCAGCGGTGGGGTAACTTCATTCAGGCCACGATAGTCAACGGTTAATCTCCATTCCCCATTAGACTTCCGCACTGGCCATATGGGACTATTAAAGGGTGAGCGAGTTTTGCTGATCACTCCTTGGCTCTCCAGTTGGCGAATCAATTTGTGGATGGGAATCAGAGAGTCTCGGTTGGTGTGATATTGCCGCCGCTGCACCGTCGTGGTAGCAATTGGCACTTGTTGTTCTTCAACCTTCAGCAACCCCACAGTCGAAGGGTCTTGAGAAAGACCAGGCAGGGTAGACAACTGTTCAGTGCCCTCCGTCTCCAAGGCAGCTATACTGAAAGCCTATCGATACCCCTTCGGGTCCTTAAAATACCCCCTCCTGAGATAGTCTATGCCAAGGATACACGGAGCCTCTGGACCAGTCACAATGGCGTGTTTCTGCCCTTCATTTCCAGTCAAGCTTACTTCAGCTTCCAATACAGTTAACTCTTGAGATCCCCCTGTCACACCAGAAATACAGATGGGTTCTGTCCCTTTATAACTTGATGCCATTGGAGTGCACTGTGCACTGGTGTCTACTAGAGCCTTGTACTCCTGTGGGTCTGACGTACCAGGCCATCGAATCCACACAGTCCAATAGACCCAGTTATCCCTTTCCTCCACCTGGCTGGAGGCAGGGCCCCTCTAATTCTGGTTAGAGTATTCAGTATTCACTTCTTGTAGAATTGGCTCAGAAGTCCCTTCAAGAGGATCGGAAATAAAGTCAGCCCTTCTACTCTGTTTAGAAACTGGAGCGGCACTTTTCCTGGTAGAATCCCCTTTTGTGGTGGTTTTTCCTCGCAGTTCACGTACCCGTGCATTTAGGACCGAGGTAGGTTTTCCGTCCCATTTCCTCATGTCCTCTCCCTGATCACATAGGTAAAACCACAGGGCACCTCGCTGTGTGTACCTTCTATATTCTCTCTCTTGGGCAGAAGACCGCTCACTCCTAATAGCTGAGACATTAGTCCTTACAGGTGGGGAATAGGACATATCCTTTTTGAATTGCTGGAAATCCTCGGACAGCTTCTCCACAGCTGAAATGCAGGCTTGTAGGGAGGAGGAGAGATTTTCTTCGTATTGACGCAGCTGGCGAGCCACTTCCTCCACTGTTGGTGCTTCTTCATCCTTCCAGGACATTACTGCCAATGCATTGGCATAGGACGATGGTGCGCTCCGTACAAACTTCCGCCACATGGGTCGTGTGCATTGGACTTCGTCTGGGTCTTTAGGTAACTGTTGGTTGTCCGGGTCATGATGAATCGCCTCTAGCACGGCTAATTCCCTCAGATACTGAATACCTTTTTCCATGGTGGTCCACTTGCTTGATTGACATATAACATCTTCCTTAAAGGGGTACCTTTCCTTCACACTTGACAGGAGTCGCCTCCAGAGGCTGACGGCTTGTGTCCCCCTTCCAAGTGCCTTGTCAATGCCACCTTCCCTGGCAAGTGATCCCAGCTGCTTGGCTTCCCTACCTTCTAATTCCAAGCTATTGGCCCCATTGTCCCAGCATCGGAGGAGCCAGGTGATAATATGCTCACCTACACGGCGGCCAAAATCTTTTCGCAAATCCCGCAACTCACTCAAGGATAGGGACCGGGTTATTACCTCTGGTTCTGCCTCTTCCTCCGGTTCCCGTGATGACCCTGCTTCACCATTATCCTTTGCTAAGCGAACTGATTTTTTTGTATATTTCCTTTTCTGTACAGGGGCAACCGATACTGGTCCAGGTTGGTCCTCTGGTTCAGTTGCAGTATCGCTCGCCAGGTTCTGGATAACCGCAGTGTCTGTCGCTGAGGTTTGGGTAGCAGCAGTGCTCCTTGCTAGGCCTGGAGGGGCCGCAGCGCCCATTGTTGAGGTTTGGGTGGCCGCAGTGGTCATCGTTTCGTTGTTAGGTCTAGAGACTTTCTCTTCCCTTTGAGGGTACTGAGTGGTGTCGAACAGGGCTCGATAGGCATGGGCCAGGCCCCAGCATGTTGCAGTGATTTGTATCTCTCTGGAGCTGCCGGGGTGACAGCATACCTTTTCCAAATATTTTACTAGTTCTTCTGGATCCCGCACTTGTTCAGGGGTGAATTTCCAAAACATTGGAGGTGCCCACTTTTCTAGGTACTTGCCCATACTACCCCACACACCCTGCCACTCATAATTATCTAGCCTTGGAGCACATCTCTGGGTGATCTTCTTAAATAGCTGTTTAACCTTAAACGAGAGCTGAACCACATTCAGAAGTATGCTAATTCCTAGCAGTAGGGCTCGGACTGTGCTAGTCCCAACACCCCAGAAGTATTCAAATTTTCCAAAATTCTCCAACACCATTGTAACTGGACTAAAGGAGAAAGGAGAGGGGAAGAAAGATACCCCACCCATAGACTGGTTTTCCATGGAGGAAAGGTAAATGGTATAATTATCAGTAATTTCCCACAGGTGGCTCCTGCCGTATAAAGGTGACAATGCTAAGTGCAAATACCGGATTAATCCCACAGCCGATGACTTTATCATACCATAAACCAGTGTTATACCACACATCAAAGCAAAAATCCACCTCCCATGGATGATAAGCAGTAGAAGAGGAACTATATACAGCAAGGGAGGTGATACATAACAGAGCTTTAAAAGCCAGAGCAACAACTCTAAGAACTCATAAATCAACATAATGAACTCTTGGAACAAATTTGTTTTAACAAGCTCTGGTCAGGTTTGTCGTTATCTCAACCCCTCGAGCCCCACGTTGGGCGCCAAAATGGACTGTCGTGGTTTAACTCCAGCCAGCAACTAAGTACCACGCAGCCGCTCACTCACTTCCCCCATCCAGTGGGATGGGGGAGGAAATCGGGAAAAAAGGTAAAACTTCTGGGTTGAGATAAGAACGGTTTAATAGAGCAGAAAAGAAGAAACTATAATGATAATGATAACACTAATAAAATGACAACAGTAGTAATAAAAGGATTGGAATGTACAAATGATGCACAGGGCAATAGCTCACCACCCGCCGACCGACACCCCGCCAGTCCCTGAGCAGCGATTCCCTGCCCCCCCACTTCCCAGTTCCTAAACTAGATGGGACATCACATGGTATGGAATACACCATTGGCCAGTTTGGGTCAGTGGCCCTGGTTGTGTCCTGTGCCAACTTCTTGTGCCCTGGCTGGGCATGAGAAGCTGAAAAACTGAAAACATCAGTGTTATCAACATTCTTCGCATGCTGAACTCAAAACATAGCACTGTACCAGCTACTAGGAAGACAGTTAGCTCTATCCCAGCTGAAACCAGGACACTACTACACAGACATATAACTGAAATACTGAGTGTCAAACAGCAAATACTTTGGATAAAAGATCCAGAGCTGAATGAGAAGTCATTATCACCCCGATTTTATTGGCAACACTATCTGCGGCTTCAACCTCTGAGTCATCAACTGAGGTTATTTTTAAATCTAACTCCCTTTTTCAAACACAAAAAATCCATCATGTCATTCATGCCAAGAATCAACTACCCAGCAGAAAAACTAAGGTAGCCAAACATAAGCAAGTCACCTGCTTTAAAAAAAGTGCAAAGTAAGCTTCTAGGGATCTGGGACCTCTTGTTTCAAACATCCTTCAAGGATTCACACTAGGTAGCACACCACAAAATATAAGGGCCATCAATGGATAATCTCAAAGGGTGATAAAATGAGCCTCTACCTCCCACCTGACCACTAACCTGATGCAGTTGGAAGGTAAGTTGAGGCCTACCAGGACTTGAAAAAAAGCACACCATGTGTCCACTACTCATTCAACCTAGTGAAGATCTAACAGAGAGCTACAAAGTGGCTATCAGGTACGACTAGCAGCAACTTATACTGAGGACAGAAAAGAAAGATCCTTTCAGAGGGAAATGGTCTGAGTGAGAAGAGACAGGTCCTGAGAAGTGTACACATTGGACTTGTGCTGTGTATACAGAAACCTGCCTAAGATTATTTTTATTAGCGCTGCTGGACAGTTACAATGCTCAGTCAGATCACTTCATCAGATTCAAACCTTTGTCCACAGACTTTAACATCAGATATGAGATTTTGCAGCTAAACAAAAGCTAGTGTTTTCTTGAAGTGCAAAAACCAGAACAGCTTCATCTGTTCAGAAACCTTCATCTTCTGACAGTTAACTTTCAATTGGTTACAAGACTATGAATAAGAAGTCTATTTCTTATATGCAATGAGAAAAAAATCAATTTATTATGCTTCCACACATAACACAATTGTAGAAGTACAGGATTGAATGAGAAGTGTACACTTCGTTTTTATTTTAGGAATAGTTTAGAAGTGCTAATACAGTATTATTGATGGGAGTATATGTAAAATAAGCCACAATTTTTGTCCAGAAAGATCAAGACTCCACCATAAAAAGAAAACACTTCTAAGGAATGCAATGATATTTCAAGTTGGGATATTGACAAGAGCCAGGCAGTAGTATTTGTCTGTGTGATATGGTTGTAGCAACAAAGCTACATTGGCTTCTTATTTGTGAGCTGCATCAAAATTAAGTGCGTCGTGAAGATGAAGGGTGGAGATAGACAAGTTAAATAATACATCTAAGTGACAGCATCCTCAAATATGTGACAGACACTCTGCTGTAAGTGATGTGCTGCTGGCAGGAAGGCTGGCCAAATACAGTAAATAATGCATTACAAAAAAAAGTGGTTTATGTTAACTAACAAGTTCAGGTTACCAGAAAACTCATCTTATCAACATAAGTTTCATCTGAACTCAAAGTTGACTTGAAAAAGATTCTTTTTCGCAGTACTGCAGAAAGCCTGTCTTTGCCACCTACATTTCTTACATTGGCATATAATGACCTGTTATAGCACAAAACAAAGGATGAATTAATAATTTCTGAAAAGTATAATTTACTGAATAAAACTATACAACTGTAAAATGAACATTGAAAGACATCATATAATGACGGCATGTGTATTTAACTACGTAACTCCCACGCTTTGCAATCTCACTTCATTTTGTAAACTTTGGTAATGGATCAAAACAATTCTTTTGGCCCCACCTCCATTGTCTCTGTGCTTTTATGAAATCTTCCCTTCACGTTAGCCCACTTTAGATTCAAAACAAGGAGGAAGCTGCCATGTTCAAAATCTATCCTACCACTCCATTCTTAGACAGTTTGTTACTCACGAATCCTGCAGAAGACTGAAAATCATTGCGTATCTCAACTACTCTACCAGCTGTTCAATGGAACCTGTCCTTCAAACCAACAGACCAGAGGATAGGTTGGCAAACATTACTTAATGTAGAATCTTTTATTTTAGATGTCAAGATTTTTCAAATGAAATCTCAAATCTCTGATATTATGAGAAGATAGCAAGGTAGCAGTGTTTGGTCTTATCAGGAGCTACCCCATACTGCAAATAAACCAGTTATTTTCAAATGTTTTCAGGTTGCTTTTCATTAGTGCTTTGACTTCTTTTTGTACCCCTCGGGAAATCAAATATTGTTAAGTTCATAGCCAATATCCACTGTGCTCAATTAAGCATGTGTAGTTCTGATGTTATATTAAGATGAAATTCATTAATACCATCTATAAGATTTTTTTAAATGGATAACAATGACAGTACTAATTAGTCTTAAGAATGCAGTTTCTACTAAAATAAAAAATTGTGAAGGAGAGCTGGAGGGAAAATAGTGGGATTTCAAAGTAAAGGTTCAAAGGATTTCAGGGATTTCAAGGTTTAAAGGATTTCAAATTAGATCATAAAAGTCTACCTGATCTTTTCCTGCTGGAATAACTTTCCGAGGATCAGTTTCAGAAACATTAGTCTAATAAACTAGTAATGTGATAGGGTCCTTGGCTAAAATTTTAACAAATATTTTGATTACTTTTACACTTTTAGAGGCCTGTCATTCAAAGAAAAAAGCTCAGTGCCTCCTAAAAAAGAAGCCTCTCCAAATTCTCCCTTCTCTCCTCCACATACTCAGAAATGGGATAAAAAATAAAGTAGCTGCATTGATCATATTGTTGAAGATTAACCTAAAAATGTGAAATGATCTGTTTCATTCTATGTAAGATGTTCTTTGTATGTATATTAAGCTGACAGTCTAAGGACACTTAATTTGTAATCAGAAAAGAAAACAGCTAGCATTCTTTAACCAAGCACATCCTGGAATAATTGGGCCTTGAGGAACCTTGAAGAAGAATTAAAAGACCAATAAGAAGGGAACATCCTGCCCTAGAAGGCACTGAAAGTTGAGTAGTTAGTGATGGGCATGAAGTCAGTGCACATCTGTGGTAACTGGGGGAAAGGTCAAGGCAGCAGGGGGAGATCACAACCACCAACTCAATTCAAGACCTAAAAGACTTACACTCGCTGCCTTTGAGCATGCGCTGTAGAATAAAAGAACACTGTACGTTTAATTCAAAGCGGAGAAAACCTTTGCCCAATAGAAATGGTGGCAGATAATCGATCGACTGCCAATAATGATTTGGGGAAAGGACTTTGGAAACTAAGTGAGTGAATCTGAAATTGTATGAATTGCTTGCTTGTTTAACTGCAGGGTGTGCTAGCTTTGTGGACTCGCCGCCTAGCACCCATCTTAGCACAGACAACGAAAAAGTCTCTCCCGAGTGTGTGATTATTGGCTTGATGCACACCGGGTGATGAATCCGCTTTTTGGACAACACTACTACATCTTGATTCCTAATGTTAAGGATGAATGGGAGAGTTGAGAAAAAGTAAGTTTATCAAAAAAATCCAGCAATACAAAAACAGTCGCCAAATTGTGAATCTGTGCAATTGCCACTTTCGTTTGAGAATCAGGCAAGACTTTCACGTACATCACTTACTTAAATGCATACCAGGAGGCTGTGCTTTTGGTCCTTTAAGTAAGGGCCTTAGAATTTACATTTTTTTCAATTTTTCATTTATAATTGATGGCTTGAAAGGGAAGTCGAGTGGTTCTCAAGGTTTTCTAGGTAAGCTTGGCAAGCTGGACTCCCGCCGGCGGCAGGCCCAAGGCAGGCCCTGCTCACCCAAGGCGCTCTCCGGTCCCGAGCAGCAAGCCCCACCACCGGCCGGGCCGCACGCCCAACCCACGCCACCCTTGCTGCCGACACCCACGGCATCACAGCGATGCGGGCAGGCGGGCGCCGCCCCTGCTCCCGGCCGAACAGCCGGCTGCCGTTGCGCAAGATGGCCGACAGAGGGGGCGGGGAGAGCGAGGGAGGCTGGGAGGCCGCGTGGCACCCACGCTGCAGTGTCCCTCCGCACCGGGGACCCGCCAGCCCCACGAGTGACAAGACCCGCGGTCGCCAGTACATTCAGCCCGTGTTTAACCCCAATCTGTGCCCTACCGGCATTGGCTTCTTAGGTTCGGTACCTTCTTTTTTTTGAGAACGCTGCAATACAGCACATGATACCACGTTCGGGGTGCTTGTGGATTTTTACCCCCGCAAAGCAGGCAGAATTTAATGGTCCCGTGACTTCACCGAATATCATGTACAAACACTAAATACGCTGTTTGTAACTGAGGCTCCCGCTGTTGAGCAGGTTCTGTGTTACAGATCTGGTTCTCCATGCACGGTTAAACTAACTGAAACAATGATACTAGAAAACAGAAAGAATAATTATATGCCCCCACAGTGAATGTACCCAGAAGAGCTAGATTCTGGATCCTCTTTCTTAGTAAGCTTCAGAACTGTATGATCTGCCAACTGTGATAATCGATTAGCATGAAAAAAACCTTTTAAAAACTACTATGTTTTGCTCATAAAACTGATTTAAACATTGGCACGTAAAACAAAACTGCTATTATTCCCCTATGTGTTTCACAGAGACTATAGCAGTGGAATTCCTTAAAAAAAAAGAGACATTACTGCCATTACTTTATAATGTGTACGCACATTCTTTTTAACGTCAAGCACTGCTCCAGCCTTTCCATCCACTTTCCTCAAGCTCGCTTTTGTTTAAATATCCCTGCCAATACCATCTAAAAGTCTAAACTCGCATCTAAAGATCCCGTGAAAAAAACAGTTGAACATTCAAATGAAGAAAATATTGCATCTATTTTTAAAAGGAGAGGGAAAGTAAAGTTGGTTCAAATGTTAGAAGCTTACAAAAGTTTAAAATTCAAGCAATTTTTGAGATGCACCTTTTGGAGCTTTCAAGGTATCATCAAAATCTGTTAATTCAATAAAGGGACACCCAGCATTGGCAGAGACTGTTATAATTTTAAAAGAGCTGATCTAAAAACTAATTACGAATACCACTTATGACAACTCTGGCCATTCTTTTTGAATGAACTGTTCGCAAATGCACTACTAGTCTCCCTAAACACAACCTAAGTATATTATATCCTCCTTTTGTTCCTTTTATTACCCTGTTGCATGGCTGTCTTTTAAGGTGGATCCTAGTCCTGTTAGACTAGGCAACAAACACAGTAAGCAGCATAACTGAAAACATTGAAGCTATGAATTTCTCATAAATAATTCACTGCACTTTCAAAAATCATGTCATGCTGATCTTTGTATAGCTACAGAGGGCTACAATGAATTACGTGACTTTTCCAGATACAGCAAAGCTGAGCCAGTACTTTGGACATCATTGTCATTTTACCAGATGTAATCTTAAGGATGCTTTCTTTGGTTAACTACTTCCATACTTAAAGGACCCACAACAGGCTATCGTACATCAACATAGAACCCTATTAAATCGGTTAATATACTTCAGTATACTATGTTAGTACCAAATATGTTAGTAGCAAATATCTGTATTTATGTATAAATATTTTAAAATATTTTCACATATATTCCACATATATACAAACACTTAGATCAATTCCAGCTACTAAGCAAAAGTAAATATAAAATTTAAAACTTTATTGACAATATACTCTTCACTATGGTACATTATGCTAACTAATTCAGTCTGCTTTTTTAAAAAGTAATCATTCTAGTATTTGCACCATACAACTTCTTTGTTGAATTATTGCAAAGAAAGCTTGGGACATAGGGAAAACATGCTTTCTATCTGCATATTTTACCCTGGAATGTTTATTTTGTTGACATAAAGGCATGAATATTTTTCACTTGGATCATACCTATGCAGAAAGGTAACTGTAAGATGTAAGATTTCTCTATATAAACACATACATTTATGTGTATTTATAAAAACCTCTCTGAGAAAGGCTTAGGAAGAAGTCTGCCTCAGTTTTAAATGTTACCTTTTATGGTACAGTGCTGCAGGATTACTATTGCATTATCATAAATAAACGGCAGCATCAGGGAATTTTAAACAGATGTAGCAGAAAAAAG
Source organism: Astur gentilis (assembly GCF_929443795.1). Lineage (NCBI taxonomy): Eukaryota > Metazoa > Chordata > Aves > Accipitriformes > Accipitridae > Astur > Astur gentilis. The sequence goes on along the minus strand of NC_064919.1, from coordinate 53,342,476 downwards.
ACATGAATATTATCTAGACAGACCTAGTGATAAAAACACACAAAAAAATTCAAGGCAGAATAAGACACTTAGTGCGAAAGCTGACATTCAACGCAAAATTCAGTGTTTCCTACCAAAAAAAAATAATTAAAACAGCCAGTATCAAACAAATAGAGTAAGACTGCATTCCAGTCACTTGGTTTTGGTATTAACAAAAGATGAAATAAATCCCTTTGGAAAGCTAATTTGAAAGTAAATATGCCTAAAATTAAACATACAACTTGTATTAATCTAAGAACAGAATCAAGACTACTATTATAATAAAGCCTGGGGCACATTGTGATGCCTACAATTGGTGGGTGTATTTTAATTGACTTGAAGACTGTCATAGTCCTATTATCATAAAACCTGTAACGCACTTCCAGCATGGAGGACCCATCTGTGCCCACCATCCATCTGTTTAGACGTGATTGGCAAAGTGGTAGGGAACTCGCAGTGGTTGCCTCTGCCTGAAAGGAATAAACCACAGGATCTTCCAGTGAGTGCCAAAAACTTCTGAGAAGGTCTGCTGCCATGGCTTTCGGGGCCTCGATCTACAGAAGACAGCATTATTAGTGAAAGACAGCACGCCCACGGTGCGCTTCAGTCAGCTAGAACAATGCAGGTTGGCTGGGGATCCATTACTGGACTCTGATGAATTGTGTCCCAGCATCACAAATACAGCTTTTCTTTCATTACAGCACGCAGCTGAGACTTAACTTTGGAGAACAGAAACTATCTGTGTCGTCAATCAACCAAAGGCAACTTTTGAAGCAGAGGAGAACCTCAGAATCAATGAATGTATGTCAAGACACAGCAGAAAGTGTCTTTTGATCTGTACTTTTGAAAGAAAATATAGTTCCACTGGCTTTGGGTAGAGAAGGAATGGGAATAACGTGAGGCTACTTTATGCACAACCAATACTAAAAGATTAGTGAGCTAGGAAGTACAGGGCACAGTACCATGCTAAATAATCTTAATAAAGTGCCTTCAGTTCCTTTTCTCTCTCACACAGTTAAAAACCCCAAGCTAGTCTTTCGGCTTTTCAGCAAAAAAATGTAGAAATTTTACAGCACTTACAGGTCTTCACAACAGTTTGACATTTTTTCTATACTTGTAGTATCCTGTTGAAAAAAACAAAACACAATAAAAAAGTATTTATTTACATTCCTAACCTAAAATGTCATTATGAAAGCAACTAAATGAAGTAGGGAATCAATTCTTAGGGTACACTGCTTTGGCATTAGTCCAGTAGGTTACATATTACTCACACACCATATTAGTTTCAAAGGGCTGTGAGATTATATGCACAAATTTACTCAGTCTGTTAAATGATTTTTACAAACATGATGTGAAACTATACTGTGTAGTTTTATTATGATAGCCCATACCACAGAACGTCAACAAAAATTTACAGCATTATTACCGCTAAAATTAATTCAGCTATTACAATTAATTCATGGGACATTTAGAAGTAATGTGTGCAGGGTTCACTCTTGCCATGCTTTTCACAAGCATCCATTCCAGACTTCGAGCTGTCCGCTGAGATAACCATATGAAAATTTAGTAAAATGCAACTATTAACAGATGTAGTATTTTGAAAAGCAGGAGCTATCAAGAAGTTTTAAAATAGTTATCTTCATGACTATCATAATGCACACGGCACCACTATCAGTTTCCGTAGTCTCTACAGGTAAATACAAACATAAAAATTATTCTCTTGAAATGTAACAAAAACTAAATGATGTGCAGAGTGAAACCACCCCGGCAGCTAACAGTAAATTAAATTCATACTTTATTTTTCTGAACACGATTAATTTAATGAGTCACAAAGTTTTATAATTAACAAATTGATTTAAGCTTAGATCATCCCCAAATAAAGTTTTTTAAAACTGCCTACAACAGCACTTTTTTCTCACTTTCACTCTCTATATTTAACAAAAAAAGCTTGCTTTGCAAGTATCATTTCAATTTTAACTCCAGCAGTATTAAGTGTTTTCAATGCACACTCATAGTTCGTTATGTCCCCGAATCACTCATGAGGTCCAAAATACAGTAACTGAAATATTTCTCATGGTTCCATCTCCTTTTCGTGGCAGCTTGGTATTTCCCTTTGCTGTTCATTGATTTAGGCACGCACATAATGCACCTGTCAGATTACACTAATGTTTGAATGAAACCGAGAGCTAGCCTTTATTGTCCCGGCCATACAGAGACGCAAGGGCTGTGGTTTAATTAGGCTGCGACTTCATTGTCATCTGGAAACACTACCTAGCAATAAAACCACACTGTGTTCCTTGATTGTTCCTGCCATCAGTGCATCCAATTCAGTGCAGGCACTGCTGGGATTCTGCCATCTATCTTTCATAAAGCTTTGAAGGGGAAGGGTGAAATGTGAGTGGGAAATAATGTACAGGAAGCTGCTTCCCGGCTTCAGCAGACATGGGTGGCCGCAACTCCCCTTGCCAAATTTTGTCCTCCTAAATCCGCCTCCCAGCTCTGACGACTTTTGGAACAGGACCCCTTACCGCACGCTGAACAGCAAAAATCTTAATTCTGCCCACGGCCTACCCAGCTGAATTCCAGACGCACTAATCAAAGGAGAGAAGTCCCCTCTTCTCCCGCCAGCCCACCGGGATGCACAAGTTGGTGCAGAAAAGGCATGCCCACAGCAGACTACATAAACCATTCTGGCCCCATCACGAGGTGGATTTGAACAACTGCTCAGTAGCGAGAGAGGACGGGACTGGAGGCAGCAGGCTGTAAATACCATCTGTTTCTTCCACGCCCCATAGGCACACTGCTTCTCCTCGCCACCTGAGGGGTCTGTCTAGCGTACTCCCCCTCACCTGCCACAGGTGGCCAGAAAGCATCACAAGACACAAGCCGTTCTCCCTGCTCCGGCAGGACCCGCCTGCACAGCCAAGGGATATTCGGCTTCCCTGGGCGGGCTGTTTGTCCAGCTCTTGTCAGAACAGTCACCACCTTTTCTGGCCACAGAAAATCACACACGGCTTTCTGAATAAAAAGGACTAAGTCAACACAGATATTCCTTCCACGACATTTCAGTGAGGTTGTAACAGTGTTTTCATGAGATGCTGTAGCTCCTTCTGTAACTGCAAAAATACCCTCAGCTCTACGAATTATCCTCTGGTCAACTCAAAGGTGTCTGCCTGATAGTACAAAATAATACTGGTATGTTTGAAAGCAATGATTGTTAATGACTTTTTGTACAACAGTAGCATGCTAGTCCAGACTATAATTGAGTTCTGGCTCTCCAAAGAGTTAAGCTATCATTTCACGAAAGGAGCCTCAAACCAGCTTTGGGTGCAGACATGACATAACAAAATAATACCTTAAATATGGCTTTTTGCTATGTTTCTCCACATTGTTTATTCATTAATACATTTCCACTGCTCCCTAAAATACTGCATTTGAGATTTTTAGAGGAATTCCCAGGTTGGGAACTGGGGGGTTTATTTCTTTTTAATTGTTATCATGGCATGTTATCAAGACCTGAAAGATGCTCAGTCAGGGTCTGCTCCCCTCAAAAATGTAACCCATTAAATTAAAGAACTAAGTGAAAACACCAAAACAGGAATTGCAGAAAATGACTGTAAGAGAAGACTATCGAGCTTCCACACCTTTAAAACACACTAAGAATTTCAGTTGGATAGGAAGTCAAAGGAAATCCTTCCTTACTTTCTTTCCTTCCTTCCTCTTTCACTAAAATGCCAACATCTACTTTAGAATACTTTTGCTTTACAGTAAAGGAATTGGGACTGAGCAGTGAATCCTTTGCTTCTGGGATACTTTTTCAGAATTAAAAAAACTTTATAGCCACATTTTAAAAGCTGTGAACTAGGGCTGGAGGGAATGGCAGAAAACATCTCTCTGAAGTTTAGCTGCTTAACAAGTGCTGGTGACTGAACTTAAAAAAACAAATTCCCCTCACAGCTTCCCTCCCCCAACACTGCTGCCAAACAGCTGGGCTCATTTGAAATGGACTTTCTTTTGAGAGTGAACCAATTTACCTTATCAAATGAAAGTGAAAATTCACAGCACCCCAGGAAACTCAGTAGCCCCTGTGAAGACAGGAGAGGAAGGAAAGGAAGAGGGCCATAGCTGAGTTTTGGCCTGTTATTTAAGGCTTTCTTAGACACATTAATTTCTCTTCTTTTGGAGATGGGAGGACCAGAATAACCACTATTCTTCTGAATGACAAGGTGTTCTGTTCATTAACACATCTCACAAATGGCTTTCAACCAGAGTATCATCTCTCTTAATTATGCATTTGATGTATACCAAGGTTTTGCTACAACATCAGTATTACTGTGTTCAGCCTAAGAGGCTTTGGCTGTCTGCATCTACTATCAGCTTGGATTACTATTAATACAAATAGAACTCTGCTAAGATTCCGCCCCCCACCCCCCTTCCCCGACTCACAGCTAATGCCGATGTTAAAATCTTTTGGAGAATTGGCACTCATCCAAAAGTTGAAAATAACTTGGTATGAGCAAACATGGCACAGCTATTGAGCCCTAGTAATCTCCGTCTCCAAAAATCCCATAAAATTTACAACTGCATACAAGACAAGGTTGACTAACCCACAACTGATTACCTGATGGGTCATCTGGACCCCCAAAGTCATCATCCAGATTGGAAACAACTGTTGTTCCTGCACCTGGTTATTCAGAGATACATACCCACTGATAAGTGTCTTAAAGCAACTAGGAAAAAAATTGTACCTTAGTGAGAAAGGCAAAAGAAATTCAACGATATAAACAGAGCATTCATTAACAATATATCACTTTAAATCAAGAGGAAAAGGGCAAAGGATTCAGATTCTGCTGAGGGGATAAGTAATGTTTTTTTGCTTTGAGGACTTACTACAAGTCTGTAAAGCAGCTTGTCTACTCTAAGTGAAGTAAGCTACTGCCACAGCTAAGACTGTTACGAGAGGAATGGAGAGACATATGTAAGAACACCAACCGAATTCTGCAGGCTAACTTAAGATTCATTTGCAAATGAATGCACCTGCATTAGCTACTAAGAGGAATATATCTTTCACATCTATATTTTTAATTAGCATAACCAACTGCCTGAAAAAAACAGTTTTTTTAAAAAGATCACACGCACTGTTTAAGAAACTGTGCTTTACGGATGGGATTCATCATGAACTAATTTACCACGGAAGAAGCACATGGAAAGAGCATTTTCCTCTTACTGATTCATGTTTTCCAAAGCAGAAGCTGTAATTTGTAACTCACAGGACTAACTCCAAAGCACGCAGCCACAATCTCTAGTTCAATTTTTCTTCTGTGTTTGCTTAAAGTGACATGTACTCAATACAGCTCTATTTAATACTTGCAATAGAAGAATGTAACCATTTTGCAATGCTATCTTAATATAGTATTTTCAAATATTTGGTATATAAAGATCATCAGGAAAGTATGCTAAAACAGAAAGAACAAAACCAAAACTTGTAAGGCTTCCCGGATTTGCAGCCGTTGCTTTTATCTGAAAGTGCAAGACAATGTTATCTTCTATCTGAACAATACATTTTTTCATTCCTTCTACCTAACGTGCTTTCATTGTGTGTAAATGACAGGTGAGCAACTGAGGAATATAGAATACTGAACACCTCATAGAAAGAATACTTCATATTTCAGAAATTTTCCTTTTTGGCATTAATTACATTTTGGGTTTACATTGGGCTACTTTTTAGCATTGTTTTCTTAATCTAGACTTCTCATATAACATAATATGATTAATTTTATCAATTACAATTAAGTTCAGCCTGAAAATTACTAGTTCAGTTTTAACTTTAAATCCCTAAATCAGAGAATTGCGTGCAAAATTAAAAATGAGCTACACTATGTTATATCTAGGGACTATTCCTACACTCCCCTATGCTCTGATGAATTTAGTTAAATAGATTTCCAATGAATTTGTCAGATATTAGAAAATGATTCAATGAAATGAAAACGTCTGATAACAAATTAGGAACACATCTACAAAGCAGATGATACAAACAGGTCTCTTCAGTCTATTTCAAATCCACGGTGTGTTAGGTGCAGACAGCTGCACGACAGCAAGACAGATAACAAAGCACATTATTTTTCTTGATACTTACAAATACCTTCTCAAGACAAAAATATTAAGAAAAAAATGCTTAGGAAACCTATCTATTGACTTTCCTCACACAGAAGCCATTTTAATGGTCTGATGCCTAAATGTGACAAGCAACATTTAAACACAAAGTACCCAGCTCCCAGAACACTTAAACATCATTATTATAGTTACTTATTTTCAATTGGTTAAAGGTACTCCATGTATTATTTAGAAAAATAACTGAGTTTTAAAAGGAATTCCTCCTTGAGTGATGAACAGGGGATATTTTTGGCATGATATTTTTGACTCCTTGCACAGTAAAAAATCTCTTTGATTGAATTTTTTAACTTATGCTCTTCCTTAATAATATTGTAAATAATTAATTTCAATAAAAGTATTCCCACTTTACTTAAAACCATGTGGTGACCTAAATAAAATAGATGAGATCTTTTGCTACTTAGTGTGTCTTGCGCTTGAATTTATTCTTACATTAAATAGCTCATGAAAGACAGTTTTTAAATAAAATTTTATTTTGATGGTAAATAGCTGTTTAAGACTGTCAGGATACATTCATTAAAAATGTTAAACAAATTGCTAGTCTATTCGAGAAAAATAAGGTAAAGATAAAAAAGACTTTACACAGTTAACAAAATCCCACTCAAAGACCAGGACATCACTTTCCTGACAATTTAATTTGTAGGACTTTATGCAGTCTTCTAATAGGAGATTTACCTATAGGTGGATTAAAGGTAGAGACAGGAAAAGGAGGGGGGGTAAGAATAACCGGGAAGATACAGACAGACAACTTTAACATGAACTTATTTTCTGTTACATCTCTAATTTCAAATTACTATTTGATAGTTTATAGTTTATATAGCTTTTGCTCTCCCTCTACAGATACTTTATATCTTACACTTCACTATAGCCAGGTAAAGAATATGTTTGCCTGGAAATCCTAATTTCCCCTTCCAATCCTAATTTCTTTTGCGCTAGACTTAATTATGAGGATTAATAGTTCCTTGATTACATTCCAGCCATGTTTGAAAAAACAGGAAAAGCCCCTAGTACTTCACTAATCAAAATAGTATTTAATAGATTATCTGATTAGAGATATTATTACAAATATTTTAAATGATAAGATACTTATTTTTGAAGACAAAAAGCATTTTAGCACTAGATCACTTGTGCGCTCTGTATATTAACACAGCAATAGATCAACACTATGAAATATGCCAAGAATTAAAATGTCTTTGGTTTTATTAATAGAATAACTGCAGTTACATTTTCATTATTTTGCACTTCAACCTTTGTAAAATTTTGTCTGACTTACTGATTACATGAAGGATTTTAAATTTTTCACTGGCATTTTTATTGTTTGCACTTCAGTTTTGCATTATACTATTAAATGAAATGATACTCCTAAAGAAAACTGCTTGAAAATAATCCTTCGGGGAAAAATATATCAGAAAATTAATTTGTAAAATTTCCACCTTTTTCAAATTTCCTTAAAAGGAAGTTTTTGTCCTTTCAACAAGAAAAGAAGCCCTGAGCAAAATGAATAATGTTCCTTACTGCATGCTCACTGTAAGTATCAGTCACAGTAAGCAAAATAGTTAAAATATATGAATTAGTAAATTCAAGACATTAACATGGAGGTGGATCTGTTTACAAGAACAACAAAAAATAGCTAGTGAAATATGTTTACTACTTGTAGGTGAAAAGGAGAAACACTGCAACAGTAATAAAACACAGCACTTAACAAATATCAATATTTTTAAAAGTTTCTAAGGGGAAAAAATGTATGTAGTAAGCATCATATTGTGCACCAGACAGACTGTTGAACACCGACTGTTAAACTATTTTCCCTTCCATCCTCCCCGAAGCAAATAAAGGGAAATTTCTCTCTACCACATCCACACAGTACTGATGCACAAGGATACTGAAATATCACTGTACACATTTGAACAGTTAATTAACAGGAAACCCTGGTAGCATTAATTAAATTAATAAAGTCACTGTCCACTTAGTTTATGATAATACATCCACTACCTTGCACAAATACCACATGGTATCTATTAAATTTATAAAAGCCCATCCATTACATGGTTCTGCCACTGAGACACAAGTTAATTACTAAATAATTTTAGTGAAAAGTTTTTCTCCGCAATATTAAGACATAAAAATCACATAAAGTCCTATTTGATGGACTATAGTGGAAAAATGAAGATAATTTCTTTAATTCCATATAAATACTTTGTTTGAACATATGGAAAAATGAAAACACAAACTGTTTAGTGTTTGAAATAAAAAACAATCAAAGGTAATCCTTTAAAATTAGGGTTCAGATTAATCTCTGCAAAGGATGCTGTTTAACTGAAACATCTGGTAGTGTTACGTTGAGAGACAGGCCTTTTTTAACTTTGAAAATGAGATTAGTAGATCAGTTATTTGTAAGTGTCCGAGTAATTTCTAATTATTTTATCTGGGTCACAGATAATCCGCTTTTACAGGGCTCCCACAATGACATCAGAGGATCACTGCTGAACTGATTATCCTGTTACCTTCCACCATCCATAGGAAGACAGGATTTTCTTTTTGTACAGAGGAAGAGAAAGAAGTGGCTGATTGCTTCAGACAGGTGGCAGCCAACAAAATAAAGAACAACACAGATATTGAGAGGAAGAAAACCTCACATATGCAAAAGGTACCAGCCTTAAAAAAGATCAGCAAATTGAATACTTCTTAGTAGTGTCTGGTGCAATTTAAAACCACACTAGACATAAATATCAAAATAGTTAGACAAGCCATTGTTTACAAAAAGCATTCCGTATTATTTATTACTTGTTCTACAGTAATGCCTTGTAGATCAAACATAACCGATGTCAGAATCTTACTGCATAAATAGAAAAACTGGGTTTTAACATCATTTAAGTGTTGAAGTGACATGAAAAGATATACAGAAGTACTTTCTTAAAGCAAAAATTGAACATGAGCAGGAGAAATGCAAATGCCAGGGCTAGTCTTGTACTAATATACACACAAGCATCCTGACAGTTCCACCTTTTTTAAAAGACCCTGAATTGCAGCTCTTTACCTCCTACAATCATAAATCAGAAGCAACCTGTAGTTGATAAAAAGAGACTTCTTTTTTTTTTTTAGGTAATTTATGCCTTTTCCTATGAATAAATGAATGAATAGGCTAGTTATGCATTTTTTAGGAAAACAAGTGTCTGTTACATATAAAAATATCAAATAAGAGAGGACTTCCGAAAAAAACCTGTGTCAAGAAAATATGTCTTGAGAAAGCAAGCAAGTTTCTGGATACCATTTGATTTAGCTTCCAGTTAAATTTTATTATTTCATATGAGGATAAACACAGAGAAAAAGTAATTGGAAATACAATTCCGTAACATAGGTATGTCCTTCTCAAGATTTTCTTCTAGGTTAAGTGCAAAATATTCTTTACTATATAAACTTTACATTCACCATTGTAGTATAGTGAACAGGTATAGGCAGTAGTTGCACAAGACAGTGGATGTCTGGGGGTTTTTTTTGTGGAAAATTTAAAAACTTTCTGAAATGGAACTATCTCAACCAAAATGATAATTCATCTATAAATAGTATTTTTACTATTTATGACAAATCACAAAATAAAAAAACACCTCTCTACCTTTATGGAGTTTGAAAGTGTCTATGCTAGAGCTATCTTGTTATCCTGTAGCAGTTGAGGCAAAAGAGGAGTAATTGCTTGCGGGAGTACAAGCAGCTAGAAGTAGTCTGAAGTAAGTGTATCAACAATATTTTTTAAAAAAAAGTTATTCTCAGTAGGAGAACATTTAGTTTTTCTAGGGTGTAACTGACAAATCTTTTTTTGTTGTTTTTTTTTTTACTTACTGCTTTGTGCTAAGCTTGCTTTTACTTCTCAAGCAGTCTCATTAAAAAATATCACACTGCCTGGGAATGTAAGAATACAGGGTCATTTCCAATTGAGGAATATAAAATTCAAATTTGTACTACAAGCAATGACAGGGAATAGAGGACTGCAAAGCAAGCACCATGCATGGAAGATAAGCAGACCTTCAATATAAATGCGTGGTCATTTTGGGAATTACATCAGACAGTGCTTTCTTCATGGGTGAAACTGATTTCTTCCACCCAGTCCTCTAGAAACACAAAAATTATAAGTAAGAAGAATAATTTTTATGCTGAGATTTTAAGAAGAGTATCTTCTTAGGATCCTAGAGTTCCTAAATTAGGATCTTAAATTTCTCCCTGTTTCAGAGACTTCTGAATTAGAGAGAACTTAGATACCTCTATCTCCAAAGTATCCAAATAAAAGTTCCCCAAGAGCAATCTCAGCTACCCACTGGAAGAAGTGTTAAAATTCAGGATGATGAGAGTAAAGGTAAATAGAGCTTGGGGAAAGCAATTGGAGAATGAGGATAAAAAGACCCATGTGCCCCGTCTGCTAGAAGTGTGTTTCACATATGCTAGTTTCTAGGGAGAAAGCACTAATCTTGTATACAGAGGCCACCTCAGCTGCTCCCCTCTTCATCAGAACAATTCATGTCAAAAGTTCCTCTAAGGACAGTTTTTGCCAACCAGCTGTTCTCCTCTCATTGTAAGAAGTCACCTCCCTTGCTCTCTGGCTTCCTGGACCTCCAGATGAGATATGAATAGCCTTGTGCTAATGATACCCTAACAGTGATACCACAATAAGAGAGGTGGTAAACATACTCAGAGAAACTCCTGTGTGTTAGTTAACTTGGTCTATTAATCACCATCTCACGCAGTACAGCCTTAAGAACATTCTCTGTGCAAGAGCCACATCTGACTACACACGTTACAAAGTTTTCATTTTTACCAAAGAGCACATTTTTTCCAAGCATCTTAGTATCTGTTGAACACGCATGAAACAGGGTAACAGCAGATTACATGCATGTTTTTCTTAAAGAACTGTTACATAATGGATCTACTGTTACAACCAATGAGAGTTATGCAATGATAGGCATAAAAGATCAGTCAACTGCGCAAAACTGAATTTTGGAAAGTGCCAGCACACACAGCAGAATATTTCACCTGCACTTCATAATGTGCTGCTTTGCTTTCCCATTTTAGCTACTGTCCTGTTCCAGAAAAACATGCTGGAGTATATCAGATATATTCTTTCCACTACATGTTCAGCTGGACAACTTTTTTGACTTCTGAAAAAATTTATCAAAGAGGAGAAAACGGCAGTATTTCCCCTTAAAATCCTAGGAAAAAATTCTGCTTGTTCTTTCAGCTTTTCAAGCTATCACTTAGCTCAATTGTAGTAAAGACCAACTCTGTTTATAAAAATGCCATATACAAAGGTCACTTAATGCAAATTAATTCTATACATTAAACTTTATCTGTCTTGCTGCAGTGGCAAAAGGATAGACTTCTGTAAATGTGAAGAATCAGCACAAGTGCTATGACCTGGGGTACATACCATGCTTCATAATGCATGCTACATTCCAATCATTTACATCTGAGCAGAGCAGTCAGACTGCGGAAATCAACCATAAACAATGAAGCATGAAGTTGCCATTTCAGGTGCTAGTTCCTTATTACTGATGGTGCTAAAGGAGGATGAACAAGTCTGCAGTTTCATTATCCCCAGCTGCTTCTGTAAGACGGACAGTAAGCAGACCACATTCTGTCTACGTAGAAGATACTGAAAGACTGAGAACTTGGGATTTTTTTAATAAGCACATCCAATATTCCTGGAAAAAGTTAGCCTTAGCTTTATATTACTTAGACAAAACAGAGACTATTGCCTTGGCTTCTGGAAAATTATATAGTGACAGTCAAGCAACTTTACCTTATGGAGAATCACGAAGTTTTGCTACAAAAGGGTCATAATTTGATAAATCTTGAGTTTATTTTTCTTTCCAAAAATAAAATTTTGGCAGCATTTGAAATATAGGTAAATAATGTTAAACCCCAACAAACCTGAACTTGCTGGACTTTAGATCACAGAGCTGCAATGCTGATTGTCCCTATTACTTAAAATAACTTTTATCCAGGAGCTGTGGAACTAATCTTGCCTTGATGTTAAAGTGCAAACACAGGCATGGAGCATGAACTAGGAAAATATTTATTATCTGTTTTCCTGTACAAGCACAAGTAAAAGCTGCTCTGCTTCACCTTTTTCAAAAGGCCTATGCTCTTGTCCACCTCTTTTGCACACATCTCTGGGCAGCTTCTGCAATCACTGAAATTAATGCTCTCAGGAACTGCTAGGGAGCAATTAATATAACATGAATGCTTTAACTGTGCATATCTATGCCTTCAAGTGTTTGAGCTTCTTTTAAATTAACCTCAAGTCTGCACTATTACACTTCAGTGATTGTGTTCTACTGTTAAATAAATTTTGATCTGTACCTTACACTAAGTTAAGCTTAATTTCATCACTAATTAATTATTTTAAATAGAGTTCATTTTAGATACAGTTTGCTTAGTTTATACAGGAAGGCTAGATGCTGAACAGCAACGGCAGCACACTACACGGTAGGAACATGGCTGTCTCTCAGTGATCACAGTTCATTGCTTCTACAGGACTTCAATTTCTTCCTGGTGTGCACTCAGCACTGTGGGTGGGTATACCCAGTTTCTTTGTTCCCTATTCTATGCATCACAGGCATGTCTCTGGGGAGCCTGCAGAGAAACTACTCGCTCACCTGCTGCCCTCTCCTCTGCCTTTGCCATTGGCTAGCCAAAGCTGTTAGTAAGTGCTTATGGAGGAAGCAAATTCCCACACTACAATGCTGACAATCAAACACCATTTGTACAGAAAGATTTTCTGACACAACTTGCAGACTAAGCACAACCTCACCAAACAGATTTGGCTTTGTTCGTTTGAAGTCTGACTAGTTGCTCCCAAGCAGATTTCCTCAAAATGACTGTATTGTTTATTCTTGCCAATTCTATACTCGTGAAGAAACGAATGAAAAGGAAGAATACAATTGTGCTGCTTGTATGGAAATTCTTTGCGCGGGGGATGGACTAGATGACCTACGTTAATGAGTCAATGCAACAGCATCCACAGGGTGTGAATGAATTAAGAGTCTGGAGATCTCAGTAATGGATTTCTACTTCCCCAGCAATCCTAACCCAATAATCCCAAACCTAAAAACTTGTCCATATGAGGCAAGCACAATAGCCCCTCTGCTATAGGTGCAGTGAGAGGCCCTAATGCAGAAGATCTGTACTTTCCAGCATCTGCCTCTCATAGTCCATCCATATCCGCAAGTACTGTGGTGCAATTGTTTCACAAAGTTTGGCAAAGAGGACAAAAGAGGGCATCTAGGCATACTGCAGCTCAGCGATCCACAGAATTATGATTTGAGCACATAAAAGGAGGTTGGACTTGAAAATGCTATTAGTATGCATCTGTTCCAGGGTAGTGGCCAGCTCAGTAAGTGCAATGGGATGTACTTCACAGTATATTATACAATTGACATAGGATAAAAGGGCTTTACAGCACTTCATAAGAGTTTGCAGTGGTGATAGCAGCCTGACAGTGTTAAGGCTCAGAACGGCAAAAGAACATACTGGGAATTCATGCCTGTTGCAGAGGCAGCACAGTTGATAATCCTGTGTCAGAACAGAAATGTCCCAAGTTTCAGGTGTATCTGACAGAATCAGGTTCAGTCTGAGAGTTTTTATTTCATGTATAGTAACAGTATCTGAATGGATGCTGATGGCCATTGCCAAAATTTAGTCCAGTTTCTGGCAACACACGGAACAGAACTGTAGACTTAGGTTTTGTTGCTTGTTTTCTTCTGTATCATTTCTGTCTTTTAGAGTAGTACCAATCACATGGCTTTTTGTTCCTTCTCAAATATCCATTTTAACAGAGACTAAAAAGACATCTGAACTCAAAGGCTCCCTGAGTTTCTGTCTGTCCCACTACTGGGAGTGAGGGTGAACAGAATTCAGATGTCTGCACCACTTCACCTAGATACCCAGCAAGGCATGGTATCAGATTAGAAAAAGACCCTAACTCAAGAGGATGCAGACACAAAGGTTGTGTGCCAGCATTTAAACAGGGAGGTGAGAGAACCTATCACCAAGACCCTGGAACAGAGATCAGGCACACAATAAAAGGGCACAAAGGTAAACCTGTAGACCTGAGGGGTTGACAGAAAGTGCAGAAAGCAGTCTGGTAGAGCAGCTGGAGGATGGCAAAACCAATATACAGCATAGCTACAAAGAACAGAAGGCAGTAAACTTATGTAAAGGTACTACAATAAAAACAATAAGCAATATTATTGTTTTATGTAACAGAAGGAAAAACTATACAGTCATTTTTGTCCTTTATTCTATACAAAGGAATTACATAACACAGTTAGGAGGGTTTCCATTATGCATCTACCTACAAAGGTTAATACTGTGTAAACCCTCATAATCCCAAAATGAAATCTCAGGCAGATCTCAGTCAGTTGTAGTCACAAAGATGCTGTCACCTTGTATGTTATTGCCTTTAAAAAAAAGTTTTGCAGGCCAGATCATACATCCTTTCAGACATGTACAGATCCAACTAATGTACTCTCTCTGTTCAACACTGCAGTACTGCAAACACTTCTATGGGTTCTCGAGATAACTTTAAAGAATTCACTGGCAGTGATTAAATTCTAATGTACAGAACAGGATATTATTGTTTCTTGTAGATATTTATTACATTACCAAATTCATTTACCTGGAAAATCTTTCAATGCAGAGGATTTTTTTCTGTACCTTTAAATACAGAATATGCATTTGAACTGTAAATTGTAAAATATTCCATTCCACAGTTTAGTAACTGGAGAAATATGAACATAAGCTTATTTATTAAAAAACTTAACAAAAAGTCTGTGTTCTCAGAATGTGTGATTTATCAGTGGGCCTCACTGTCACAAAGTATAATTGAGACCAGGGCACATACGAGTTTAAAATCAAAACAAAAATCAAACCCCACAAATATGTACATTGTACACTGCACAATTCCAGGAGAATGTATGGTTTTATTTCACTAATACAAATCAGGAAATTACCTCGATAGGTGAATTATTAGACACTTGTTTGTTAGAAGGCTTCTTAAGTCTTCCTTGGAGACAAGAGTCTTGACAAAGCATATACCAAATAGGTACCTCATAGCGCAAGTGTTTCTCTATTTTTCCCTTAAATGCAACTGCTTTTCTGCTTTTATTAATTTTTTTGAAAATAAAACTAATATATATACTTCTCAAATTAGATACTTACAGTGAAAATACCCATTAGCTGAGTGTAAAAGAGTCCACTTATTCCACCTAATATTATTAGACCCATGAAGGCAGATATTCTTAGGAGAGCAAGTTCATGTCTAAATACAAAAACATCCTAGAACAAGACAGAAAGAAGAGAGAGACTTTAGCACTTACAAATTTATTTAAGTCTTTGAACCGAATGAAAATATTAGACAAGAGCTCCTACCGAATACTTATACCTAAAGGCAAATATGGAATTTTTGAGCTACATTGCAAATCATTGATACATTTATGTGCTAAAATTATAAACCAGTAATCTTTTATTTATACATGTAAACAGTTGGAGCTTTTTTGCCAGACTGCTAAAAAACCTCATTCAGGTATTTAAGGTTTGGGAATAGATTGAGCTGAACGGGTTATTCTCGATTCTGTCACCTCGCGCTGTGCCAGATTGCTACACAGAAGCCCCAAAACATAAGAAAACCACTCCATTAAACAGTCTGATTTATGAGACTCCTCTATCTCAGCTCCCAGCCACAGTAAATTTCTTTGTAATAAAAGTAACAACATTCCTAGCTTGACTCTGGCAGATGGTACCTACAAAATCCAAGTATCTGTATTGGATTGGTCTCATTGTAATGCTGTCTGTTATCCAACATAAAGTTATCTTCATCTTTTAAATTTTGGCCTTAAGTGGATTATTGTAACTTTGGATATGGATGCACAACCAAGTTGCCTCAGGGTGCAGGAGAATATGAATTTACTGTATCAGCTGCTCTGGAAAGCCTGCTCTCACCCAGCAGAAAATATGAAAAGTGTAAGAGAGTTGTATAGATCTTTTTCAAAGGATAAAACACCTTATTTTTATCACAGGAAAACATTTGTACATGGCAGTTACTGTAGATGTACTGCAAGTTCACAACCCATCTTACCCTTTGATAATGATTTAACCCACCCCTTCTCTTATTTATAAGTTACGATTATGTTCTCAAGGCTGTCTTTTGAATGTACACATCTGTTTTTCCACTTAGAAAAGCCAGATCACAGCAGGAAACTATTAAAACCTTTCAAGTAAACTTTAAATTACAACCAGAACATAAAAGTGAACTGAATGGGGAAAAAAAAAAAAAAAAAAGAAAAACACTGCTTTTGAACTTTACTTCTTTACATTCAACCAGTAGGACTTAAGGAAAAGGAATTTTTAGATTCAGGAATACTGGGTTTTAATTAAACAGAGAATAGTTAGAGCAAATTATATTTAGTAAAGAGGTCTGGGTTTAGGTTTAAATTATTTCCATGAAGGTTCAAAATATAAACCCAGGAAAATAGTTTATACTGGCTACCGAAGCTGTGAAGAAAGTCAGTATTTAATGAACAAATAGAAACCACTAGTTAATCAGCTAAAACAAAAAGCAAACATCACCAGTCTTTTCTGAACTGGTAAGCCAGCTCTTCTTAGTATTGGCCTTTCTTGCTGCTGTAGAATATATATGCTTAATTTCTTCTTTTTTTTTTTAAAGTCTTCTTACTCAGTTAATGACTTAATTCAAAGTTAAATCAAATAAAAATAAAAGCATTCATACGAATCTTTATTCCCCTTTCCATGAGCCCACCAAAGCTTTAAAGAAAACCAAGGTAAGACACCAGTTCTAGCTGTAAAATAGCTTCCCTTCCTATCTTCATAGGTGTATTTAACAATATCAGAAATGTTTTAATGTATTCAAACTCAACTTGACAGAAGACAGTGAAATATAAGAGAAGAGTGCCAACAGTGAAGTCACATTCTGGATCTAGCATCACACTCCCCCATTAAAAAAGAGTTTGTGACACAGCTCTTAGCATTCCCCCAACATTCTAATTAGAAGAGTTCTCTTGAGCATCATCTTCAGCAGGAAAAACAGACCACTCAACACATGACAACAGAAAACCCTAGTGTAAAGATGGCAGTTTGCTTTTTGCATTTGGCCTTTCTAACCCACGTTAAAACTAGAGGTACAGAAAAGGAAAGACTTTTCATACTGAAGTGAAGAACAAGGAATACTACTCTGTGTTTCTTTTCTTCCTTCCTTAAGATGAAGCATCTACTGCAAAAGACTGGGGGTTGCTGAATTACTAGTGAGAAGAGGTGACATCACCAATGTTTGTTCCAGCCATTACAGAACGGTAGGGGAATCAAAGTCTCTGAGGCAACAGTGACCTGGAAATCAATACTGGGGGCTCACCTAGCCATCTGTAGACAGAACAGCATTTTTCTATAGAAAACCAAAGTATATGCAGGAATAGAGTCTTCTGGTAATCAGACCTTTAATAACAGAGCTACTTTCACAATTCTATATTCAAACAGAAACATGTGACTCCACAAAAATAGGAAAAAAAAGACCATTTTAAAAAATCCATTTAAATCACAGTAATAGTAATAATTATACATTTAGGATGTTGCTGCTTTACGTAACAGCTCAACTCAATTCATTTGTATTTTTCCTTCTCGGAACAGACAAAAACATTTTTCCCAGCTAAGAAAACCAATCAACTATAATAAATCAATCCCCAGGACTAGTCAATAATTAATCAATCCCTCCTTCAATGTATTTTGAACAGATCCTCTTTTTCAAACACCATTTAGGACTCACCAATCTCAGTGCAGTGCAAGGACTGAGACAGCCTGCCCCCCACCTCCAAAATCACACTATCTGTGCTAAGAGAAAGAACTACATAGACTGAGCCACAAAGCATAAGCACACATAAGCTAACATCACCAATGCATGAACCCTCTCTCATGGCACAATAGGGTTTTGTCCCATAGCAGCTTTTTTCCACATTGGGCCAGGCTGACGTATGTGGCCTTGGAACAGATATTAAATGCACAGTTTTAACAATGTGAAAGCTGCCCTTCAGGTAGCCCCTTTCTCCTCTCCTTTTTGTCAACATCACAACCTAACTGCTCTGTCAAAACTTCAGTTCACATGGGTTGCTGCCATCCTCTTTCTTCTTAGCATTTCCTAGGCAGCTCAGATGTGCCCTCCCCCAGGCTGTTGCGTGTTCTAAAGGTTTTTAAGGTCTCTTTAGCCACTACTTCATCCAGTCAAACTGCAAGGATTCTTGGCCACTTACAAAAATGGATAGAAATGTGCAAAATAGAAACTTGTCACGAAATAAGAAACAAAGTGTAGCTCTGTAGGATTATGTTGAGGAATGGATTACAAACCGTGAGATCTGGCATCTTTATCTTACCAGGCAATACCAAAACATTCCACAGAAAGCCAGTCTCCATGACACATTCACACGAGACTTCCTCAACGCTGTAGCAAACACATGCCATGTCTTCATTTGTGAGCATCAACTGTTACGGATGATCCCTACAATGAATGCTACGATTGACTAGGAAAACAGCTATTATAGCTTTATGCTATCATACAGGAGAGAGGTCAACAACAACGATGGGTCGAACTCAAGATCATAATCAATTATATGACCACTGCTTCCAAATTCAACTTTCTTTTTACCCTACTAACACCACCACACAAAAAAAAAAAAAAAAGGCATGAAAACATTTAACAGGTCTCTGTCATTTGCAGTACTGGGTCGTTATTTCTAAGGGTTTACAATATTCGTTTAAAAACAGCATACTCTGTACAGAAGACAGAGGTTTCAGCAGGACCAACACAGGACTATTGTATCTGTTCCAGAAGAGACAAAGTGAAAAACAACCTTCATAAATTCTCATTTACAGTGTAAGATTCATTTATTCAGTTTTGATTCTTTACTCAAATAGGATATACACAGAAATTTATATACTAACAAAATATACTAGGATACTCCATCTTTCTCTTGGGGAAGGGATACTTCATGTAACACATGCTAACGTGCTTGTCTGTTCTCAGTTGCAAATGCCCGGGATGTCTGTCCCAGTCTGGTAATTAAGTCAGTCTATCAACTCTGCTACCATAAAAACAGTGTAGAATACAGAACAAAGCCAGGATGTTGGATTCAAAAAAACAAAACAAAAAATACAGACTGTAGGTTTTGCAGGAAGAAAGAGGAAGGAGAGGTACAAGGGAGAAAATTTCCTTGTTAAGAAAAAAAAAAAAGAAGAAAATTAATTCACAGAACACGAGCTGCATTCTATTAAGCACTTTTGTAGAGATATTTATTATTAATAACAACTGATGTTTATGTAAAGCACTTTTTGATTGAGGACTATTTCAGGTTTGCTAAATGAGTAATTTTCCAGTCTGATTCATGACTGATTTGGTTTAAAGAGAAAATGGGAATAGCACTCTGATTCCGAAACCAGTTGCCTACACACAGTTCAATCCAAAGTGATAATTTTGAAATCATTTCAGACCAGAACAAACTTTAAGAAAAGGCCATACAATCTTTGCATAAAAATGACAATACCAGTATATTAAGTTATAACAAAATTTTATCCTCTCAGTTGCTCCTATCTTTTCTCTACAGACAATGTATTAACTTTCTAAGCCTAATTCAATATTCATATGATGTCCTTATAATTACACAGGAGGAGAGCAGAGTTAGGTTGGTTTTGTAGAACACTGAGAAGGAAAATTTTGATGTATTTTTATTTTTTTAAAAACTCACATCCTGTAGGTCATTTCATAACCCTAAAAGAAAGTTTCCTTTAGATTGTCTTTACAGTATAAATGGACTTTGCATGACACATATTTCCAGATTTTAATTAATGTTAATATATAATATTGAAATAAATATTACTGTAAAGAATCTTCTCACAAAGTCTAGTGAATATTTCCCAACACCTTTTATTTGGAATTGGGAAAGCTGAGTGTCAGACAGAGCAGGCTGATATTGCCACAATGCCTCTTCCATGATGCTTCCTTCCCCCTCTACCAATAGAGCTCAGAACAGTTTAAAAATTAGTTAAATAACAAAACTTTCATAATATACAATGGATAACTGCAGAACCAGGAACAAAATAAAACTAAACCAGACAAAGGTGGTTAGGTTTTTTTATGTCAGTGTTTTTTGCTATGACAATCATTCTAGCAATATTTCTAGCAAACAGAATGTATCACCAAAACTTCTTTCGCTGAAAAGATTAAAAGCCTTCTATGAATCAGGTAAAATGTACTGCCAAAGCATATATTTTTGCTTCTACTTGACCAGCTGTGTCTAGAATCTGTGCCAGCACAGCCATGTAGAGAGCAACTGTAGTCATGAGAAGACTAGTATTTATTCTTCTCATCTCGCTATCCACAGATTGAATACTTCCTAAAAGATGCAGACTTCCTGACCTTGATGTTTTTTAATGAAGATGCAAAATTAAGAACGTTCCAGTCTTAGCCTCTGAAAATCACCAAAGCTAGCAGAGGAACTCATATGCTGTTTTATTTGAATTATATATTTTTCTTCTGCTAAGATCTCACATAGACAATTTAATTACCATTTCCTTCATTTCCAGCAGTAATTGTACTCCTCCTGCTGGACAAACAGATGTAATAACCACAATCCATCTTTCTGACTGCATCAATTACACACACCAAGAATACTATGAAGCGATTTTCTGCTATAAGACCTGAAGCTGAAAGATGGTATCTTTATTGAAATGGCTTTCTCCATTAGCTACAAAGTTTTCACCCTTACTTTAGCATACTTAATTAAAAGTGTTTGGGTTTTTCTTCCCTAATCCTAAAATTAAAAGCACAAGCTTTCATTCAAAGGAAATACTAACATGCATACAGTGATCATATTTTCATAATGCATTAATCAGTATTGTGATAAATTTATTATTTCACAACAGCATTAAGAGCAATTTTAATTCTACAGCTTCTGTGTCATGTACTATTTTATATCCAAAGAATATAAATTAAGATGAAGGCACACTGCCAAAAAATTCACAAGTATTTTTAATCAGCAGAAATAAGGTAATTCCAGATGGCTGTTTAGAAAAAACTATCCATTTTTTTGATTGTGTGCTAAACACTAGCCCCTGTTGGTTCAGAAAATGCAAGCTCTTGGTTACAGCCAAAATTTCGACAAAGAATATCACTTCCATGAAAGGTAGAAGGTACTGTGGGCTCTGGAATGCTGTGGTACTTCAGCTTTAATTTATATACAAAGACTAAAAGAATGTTGCAGGATGTTTGCCTAAAAACCTAACTAATATTAGGCAAACCTTCTCAGTGGTCCTATTCATTTGATGTCAAAATTAGGTAATTCTGACAATTTATTCTGTGGCACAAAGTTATACAGTATCATATCCTTAGCAACACTTTTAAAAAAATCAGCTTAATGGGACTCTGATGTCATCTTCCAGGAAGATATATAGACTAGACAGCCAAACAAATTATTCTTATTTTCTGTTCTTCAGTGTGGGTCCCCCAATCCTGCAACTGAAAAAACGAGAAAGCTAAATACTATTCAGTGTAATACTAGACTTAATAAAGGTCTGAACAGACCAGATCTGCTATGTCTACTAAGTTTTGCTATACAGTGTAATCATAGTTATCTCTCTGGCGCGCAGAATGTTAGATACTGTAACACAGATCCAGTTTTTCAAAAGGAAGAGTGTCATTTGAAGTATCCATATATGCAGATTGATAAAGGCAAAAACCTCACAGCTAAAACTAAACAAAACTAAACAGAACAAAGTACTCCATTTTTTCCATGACTCTGTGTAAATTTAGGCAGCCAAGCATGGGAACCTGATCCACTCTTCAGGCAACTACATTAAACCGGGTTAAAATAATGATTGCGTTAGGCATCTTCTAAAGGGTAGATATTATAAGTAGGTGTCCCTCCAGAAGACTTGAAGTTAACCCAGTTAAACCATCAAGAACAAAGTTTCATAAGTATTAATTCTTTGAACTGTTGTTATTAATAACTATTTATTATTACCTCTTTAGAGGTTGTAAACTGTCTGAAGTAAACATGAATTCCCTTTTCCTCTCTTGCACAGACCATCTCCAAGCAAATAATTTGGTTCCCTTTCATCTCGCTTTTAAAAAGCAAGGCTAACAGAACTTGGGTTTGTTATCTAAACATGGTGTAGTTACTTAAAGTAAGTTAGAGCATTCAGGGGACTGCCACAATAAAAAGGAAATATTCTACCAGTAAATTACATTATTTGAGAAGCACTGCCAATTTCATACAAAGATTTTATCTTCGGAAAATAACACTCCTTCTAGATGCACTGCAGTACCCAATCCAGCATTCAGATCAGTATTATTGAGAAGCCTTTGTGCTTGAAACCTGCAAACCCTGTGCATGGGAAGCCTTCAGAATACAGAAAGTGTAAGATTAGTCTGACCAGAAACATAGTAAGCTAACTTAGTTTATAAATTAAATATAAGTTTACAAAGCTCCTGAAACTAGAAGCAAAGGCATTTACATTTAGTTACCTTTCAAAAACATTAACTTTCCAAAAACCCAAAACGTAACATATCCATACGAAATTTTATTTAGACAACAGACTTCTTCACTAATACAGAAAGACTGCAATTTCATATCCCTTTTAACTTGAATGCAGCTACGACAAATCAAAATAGCTCCCTCAAATCTCACAATGCCTGTTAAAACAAAGTGAATATGAAAAGCCCATCTGCAACAAACTGGAAAAAAAGTGAAAAATATGAGTACTCCATTTTAAGAGACACATTCTACAGGTCTGTCTCAGTTTACAGGGCAGTGTCTGTGGCAAGATGTTTCAAGCAGACAGCAAATTCTTCCCTCTTCTATATTTCTAGAGCCCCTTAAACCACTTAAATGGAAATATTCATATAGGTGAAAAAACTAAAAAATGAAATTCTTTTAGAATAGAAGTTATTTTAAGAGAGATTTGCAAAAATCCTCAACTTTGGTACATTCCACATAATAAAAAGCCAGTATCTATCAACTTGAATGTAACACTTTTATCAGTTCTAGATGATCCAAGGAGTCCAGTCTTCCTACATTTTCAGCTCTCCTTTGACACATCATCTTCACATACACTTTCTTGGGAATATCACATCCCCTGCAGACTGATATGGGAGCAAACAAGAGGCTTGGAAGGCTATGCCCCATTCTTTTCCAGAAGTAGATTTTTTCAGGAAGTTTAATATTCTTATTTTATGCCATTTAGGATACAAAATAATATAACAAACTTAAGTTGTTCATCAAAATGGAAAACAGGATTTGCCTCACCCACAACCAGTGGCCAGTCTCCAGCAGCCTTGAAAGACAGATATGACATCACCAGCAGAGAGTATACTGGGTTGTCACATCAATATGGAATAAACAAGTCTGCAGCACTTCAGTAACTGGAAAAAATCTCAACAAAATTTAGAGTACACTACCAATTTCAGAGATGGTCTTAGTCTCTTCACTTAGGACATCCTGAATGTTATCTAACTTTGAATATGTTTTAGACTTGTTTTCTAGGGTTTTCTCTTTTGTGCGCTTATATTTGTTATAGTCCAGTACAAATACAAAGTCCATTTTAAATTTGGGGTAGAAGTTTTTATGTTTCTTTATGAGCAAGATCTTGTAACATTTTCTTCAAAAGAAAGAATATCAGCTTTGCTGTTCTAACACTTTCAAGTATTCAGCAACTTTCAAGCAAACCTGTTGAATATTCTGAACAGAACAGATAATAGACATAAATGAGTACCAGACACAGAGACTTTACAACTTCAATACCATAATGGAAGAAATTCCATAATTTTTACTCTATTCAAATCTATTCCAATTGCGTTTTCTCTGTCTGTATGTTCAACTGTGTTTTGCTGATGACAAGATGCTGAAATAAGATAATGGCATAGAGTCCAAGTAAAATAAACCAAACTTAATTCTCCCTTAACCCACATGACCTTTTCAAAGCAACACAAAATATTGCTTCTCAACCAATGTAGATTTTTCTCCTTTCAGAATGATCATATGTTTTTCTCATTTTTCTGGCAATATCGGCATTTTTAAGTAGGGATTTAGGATAGATATATATGCTGCATAAATCTACTTTGGAGAGATTAAAAAGAAATTTAAATATACCTAAAGTAGTTACCTTGCTTCTTCCCAGTATTCACTAATCACTTCTAAAAGAACCTAACTGGTTCTGTCCTCCCTTCCTAGATTTCTAAGAAAACTAATGTTGTGTTTTTAACACACAGAAATCATATACCTTTTTAGAATATTGTGTTACTTACCATAAATCAGTTTTCTCACTTGACAACATACATCTAGTTGAACTCTCTTCACTGTCAACAACTGAGCCAGCATAAACATGTAGTAACTAGATACCAAAATAAATTACATTGCAGTACTAGCTATTTATTCACTTCATAGAGAAAACTAATTCTTACCCGGTTTCCCTTCTTCAGAGGCAAAAAGTAGTAGTAATGGCAGAAATCAAGTATCAGTGTATAAGAACTAAGGATCTGAGTGTAGAAACACAGCTGTAGAAACAGCCAATGATTGTCTTCACCAACACAATTATTAATCCTGTAGAGAAACAAAGAGTATATATAAAGACAGAAATATAAAGATGTTAACACTGCAGTTATGATATTGTGAATAAGATAAGTTATGATTATTTATGGAGCAAACATAAGAACTCCTGACTAATCACTCCATCCTTAATCAAAGTGATGATCTCTATGTTAGAGATGGCAGTTACTGTAAAGCATGGTTTCCTTATACTGCCACTTAAAGTGTAGGTTGCGTTACTGAGATCACTGCTTAGAACAGGAGACATATTTCTCTGTATCTTCATATAACAAAGATACTCCTACGATTTTAAGTAATACTCAAGTAACAATATTTTTTTTTCAAAGTCTGCAAAGTTTTGCAGTAATACCTATTATCTTCTGCAACTCAACACATTTCACTGGTTGTGAACTATGTTGAGTCTGAAAGCTGGAAATACAAATGAATGGCTTGAAATAAACGTGACCACAGCATACTCCAATGAGAAATAAGCATGGCTTAGGAAGGACCCTAAGACACAGAAGACAAAACAAGCATCTCTATTCAGAAACTCCTTCTGCATATAACATAAAGGAGTAAGAGAATCACAAGGATTCTAGAAATATTAAGCACGAGATTCAAAATCTTTGAAATCTACATTTAGTCTGCTTCACAGAAGTTATGCTGATGCAAAAAATGTGATTGGGTTGCAATTTCATATAAGCATTGGCACAGACAGCAGTACCAAGCTAAGCCATAATGACAAAAAGCACTATACTGGCACTATTTTCAGAAGGTAGTTTGAAAAAAAGGTACAAAAAAGGTAGTTTGAAAAATGGCTAAACCAACATAGGAGGATCCTGGTGTCAATTTTGTCCTCTGCAGTTCATCATTGCTGTCTTGCTGGAAATGATACCTCAGAACTACCGACAGAAATGTTTATGTTCATTTTAAGCTACAAACAATCAGTTTAAATAGACAATTTTAGCCAGATTACTTCATTTTGACTGAAACTAGTTAAAGAACACTAAAATAAGCAATTTCACTACAAAATCAGTGAGGCTATGACAAGTGGGGCATGGTATGAGTCAATAACATTTTCTACTTAGCATAGCAATTTGGTAAACTAAAAACCAAAAACTGTCTGAAACCACGATCTGTTTTTATTATTATAAAGAGCATCACCTCTTATGTTGAAATTGTAATCTTTTATTTCAATCCAAGAAACATAAATATTTGTCTATTTCCTACGAAAAAAAAAAATTTTTCCAGCATCAGAAACTAAATTGCAACAAATTAAATAAATATTCAATGTACAAATCAATTATTTTGATCAGTTTTAGGAGTGAAAATTCCAATTCTTTAAACAAAATATGTGAATTTTGCAAAACTATATGGCACATAACAATTTGACAATGCTAACAGGTTATACTGCAACAGTTCTTACTGTCAGTTTTACTTGTAGACATATGAAGTCTCAAAGCTGTTTTTTCCCTGCTCTAAATGCCTAAATGATTAAGCACTACTGAGAAAGAAATATGACAAATAGTCAAGACCATGAACTTTGAAATGATTCACTAAACCAGTAGATTGTTAGAACAAATGTCCTGGTCTTACCATGGACAGTGGTGATCCATCCTCCTCACGCAATGTCCACAACGACTGCAATGGTGTGAACGCTTTGGTCTCATCATATTGCATTTGTTACATAATTCCCAGTATTCTCGTTCTAGGTGAAAATGTAAAGAAAGACACTTTAGTATTGTCATTCTAGGTGAAAATGTAAAGAAAGACACTTTAGAAAGATTTAAACTCAGTACAGCATGCTCATGATGAATCTATACCCTAGTGATTCAAAGAGAATCTTTGTATTACGTTCTTATATGTAAGCAGCATACAAAAAACTTTTTTCCCACTGTCATCTTAATTAAACTGGAAGATATTACTGCCACTCTGTGCCAGTTTTCTTCTCCAAAATCATCTCTCCTCCTATGTCTTTCTAGGGAGTAATTATTACAGCACAAAAGCTGTCACTCAAACAAGGAAGACCGTAATTCAATTATTTTCTTACATGTCTACTGTGAAAAAACCTATCTGCTAGACAGAAGCATCGTACAATCTCCCTGCCATTCCAAAACCTCCTGAGGAAATACTGCTACTCAAATTTGTCAGAGCTAGCTAACAAAAATAAAATACACAATGAACACTTGAAGAGCATCTTCCATCTCAAAGCATTTTAAGACATGCATCTCACATCATGCAATTTTACACATAAGGCAACCAAAGACCAGATAGAGGATAGGCTTGTACTTAAAAAGATACAATATTTTTGGATGCCCAATGTGAGATTCTCTATGCTGATCTCCAGAGATACTGAGTAGCTGAAACTACCAGTACCTACTACTGCTCAGCTTAGCTATTATTTATCTCAAATTGCACCATCCAAATTAGAGGAAGCCTTTGAAAATAAGCATTCAAATTATATATTTAGAAAGTTCATCTTCACATGGGAAACAAATCACACTAACAGTGTAATACTTCCATTCACAAAAGCATATATTTTCTGTCTTTAAGGAAAATAGGTGCATGACTGAGAATCTTAAATATTTTGACTAGTTGTTTCTATGTAAATAGAGCTTTTCTGATGCAGAGAAATTTCTTAAATCCCAGGGGAAAAAAAATAAGCTTAGCTTTTACAGTAGGACATTCTGAAATTTTATATGGTAAAGCATTGTTCCTATGTAAACAAAATAAAGTTAAATTTAGCACTTCTGAGCCACCTGCAGGCAGCTCTAATGTTGTCTTTCTTGCTGCAAAACAACATTTGGACACTGGAAGTAACAAAGCCCAATATCTGAGATCATTAAACTAGTAATAATGCCAGATGGAAACTGATTTACAATCTGTTCCCATAAATACAGTGTCACAAAGGTGTCACTCCCTAATAGGGTAGCTACCAGCAGAGTTCAGAAACACCCCAACCTCATTTTTGAATACAATTTATACCACGCAAAAATGCATCCTCCTGTCAACCTAAAGAATTCCAGCGAACTGAAGGGCTACTTCAGAAGGTAGAAAACCCCTGACATAGCACACACCAAATCATATTAATCAATGTCATAGTCAAGCCTAAGTGTTCCATCTTCAGAAGTATCTATGAAGTATCATTGCCGTATGAAATGAATGGAGCATGAAGAGGTTGGAGAGCTATTCAAAGGGATCCCTTAAAAGAGAAAGAAACATTTGTGCTCAAAGGGAATTTGCACTGGTCCTGGTATTTTGCAAGTAAATGAACATTCAGTCATAAATGCAACTGTCTGTAACTGTACTGAGTATCTTCATTCTCCAGTTCAGGTTGCAGATTCCATGTTGTTCTTCCTGCAGCAAGAACTCTGACTGCAGAACCCAAAGTCTGACCCACCTTCCATTTTACTGAATCAAAGTATCAGTTACCAGGAGCAGAAAGAACACTGACATGAGATTTTCTGATATCAGTGTTTCACTTCTGAATCCCAGGGAGATAAATCTCTTCCAACTATCTGCTGCCTAGTTTGTCCACACCACTGTAACAACAGTGCTGATGCTAAACAAATCATGTTTCCAAACACATCATCCTAGATTCTCACTAACATCAGGAAGAGAGAGCAAAATGTTACTCCCGGCATCCACCACGCTGCAAGACAAGACTGAAGTATTTACACCTCACTGCATTTGATAAGCTTTCTACATTCAGAGTATTTTCTGTTTATGTGACAAAGCTCATACCGTTTAATAGCCTTACTCCATTCTAAACTGCTATGTAAAAGCTCTATGCTTTAGACAAGCACCTAATAGCATCAAACAGTTCACAAAAATATTGGCTTTCTCTGTGGAGAATTATTAAGGTTTTAAATTTCCTCCAGTTTCTGGAGCATCAGATACCATATGGGAATTGTGGGATAGATTCACAGAAAATGGAATTCAGAAACAGAAATGAATTGTCACATTAAGTTGCTACCCTATAGCAAGGCAATATAATTAGCATCACATTTGTTTAGTTAACAGCCCATACAAATATAAGTCACTGAAAAAATTTTTTAAAAAATGCACAAGTAAAATCCAGCATAAGAGTACCTTCTACCATCACTTTCAACGTCTTATAAATTTACTTAGAAAAAAGCTGTAGAATTATAATGACTAATCATCTCTAAACACTTTTCATTAAATATTATCAACTCAGAAGTATATGCAATATGTTTGAAAGCCCAGAATGCAAAAAAGTTCTTCCCATGGAAAAATTTCCTAGCAGAAGTTCCTACATAACTAAACTTCTGACAGAATAGAAGTTTTGAAAGGAAGTTTTGAGTCTACAGAAGGGGAAGTGCTAGAAATGTACAAGATAAAAACAGTAACATACCAATTTTTATTTCATTAACAATATAGGCTTCAGCAGATACAGCTCATGGTTTCCATCAAATCTCATAAAATCAAATTGATTCCTAATTATTTTGAGAACATCAAATTATATTGAAACAACCTTATGTACCTGTAATCGGTATCTTTGGGTTTTCAGGTAGCTTTCCTGGATCAGCTACCGAGGCTCTTAGTAATGAAGCTATACAAAATAATGAGCAGAAGTAATAACCTGAAAAAATAAATAAGCATTTGTTAGTCTTTTTCAGGTGTACAAAATATCTACTGTACACTGCATCAAAAATATAGATGCTCCAGCACCGAGTTGGAAATTACTCAGCCTTGCCATTCAATTCCAGATATATTTTTGGTACCATACAGTCTACAATATTAAGTACTCTCCAGTCTTAAAAAGGGAGAGGGAAAGGAAATGGTAGCAGTGAACACTGTTTTGATAGCACCACCAGGATGCCATTATGACCTTACTACTGTATTTAAGAAGTTCCTCCACTGTCTTATCAAATAAGCACCAGCCATTCTACACCTCGAAGCCTCTATGTGAAAAGACATTTTGAGTAGTCCATCTTTGCTTTAAAGTTGGTTTCAGTTATAATTCAAGCCTTCTCCCCAGCAAAACCTATTAGCATAACTCGTATTAGCTGACAAATTCAAGTTTGTGAACCATCAGAACTACCACCCCAAATTCTGACAAGCACTAAGAGTTGTGGGCCTGAAATTCTGTCAAGTTCTAGCTACAGGATGTGAAAGCCATATCAATGCTTTTCCCCAGTTTCCACACAAACAAGTTTTACCATAACACCTTTAAAATTAATGAAGTGTCTCAACTTCTCAGAGCATAATATCTAGGATGCATCCCAGTACTCTTATACTTTTATCTTTATCCTTCACACTATTCCTTATTTTCTGACCTTTCTCATACATGTTAACTACTGCCCAAAGATACTATTTTCACTAGTAGAGAAAAGGGCTAAATTGACTTACACAAAATTGCCACAACTGAAATATGTCCCTCTTCATAGTGAGGAAAAAGGATGACTTTTGGAATGAAGATTGTATTGTACAGCCAGACAAAGATAATCAGGCCCATGCAGCACCAACCCTGGGGGTCAACCACAAAGTGAATTCGTCGTCCCATTGAACACAAACAGTTAATAACCTCTCACGACCGAGGAAGAAAAGATTATCCTAGAGAGGATAAAAAAAAAAAAGTAAATCAACCAGTATCATGCAACCTACAGGGTTCCACATACATTCAAATAGGAAAAAAACCACCCTGTCAGCTATGGATTTAAGGAATTAAATGAAAACTTAGAGACATTTCACATACCCTGTTCAGGTACCAGGAAGAGAAACATTTTATGATTTCATTAATTAGTTACATCTCGCTAAAAAGTAACATTTATCATCAAGATGGAAGTAAAATAAGTACCTGGAAAAACTATTAAGTAATATGTAAAGCAAGCAACTGTGAGCCAGATGGCAGCAGCAAAGGATATAAACATTACAGAAAAGAAGTCTCCCATCAAAATAAAAAGTTTGCAAAGCAAACAAGAAATACAGGGAATCCTTTACGTTATACAAGGATTCATCCTACCTTCCTATCATAGTCTCCCAACTATATTTGAAGATTTTTTTTTTTAAAAGCTTGTATGCTAAAATAGTCACAGGCTTCCCTAGGAATCTGTAATTCTTCTCTGTTTAAAAAACCTTCTTCATGGCATTTATAGCAAAGCAATAGAGAAAGGAACCACACTACCCTAACATCTTTCATGTAGATCATTAAGACGTATCATACAATAGTAAGTTTTCTCACTATTAATCGCACTTAAAACATCAAGGTTTCCATTCTGATAGTGTGCTGGGCTCTTTTTTAGTTTAGGCTGAAGAAACCCCACCAAGTCCTACAGTATGAACTTCAGAGCTTCATAAACTGATCTTCATAAAAACACAGCATGAAGTCATAAGCACTATTCAGCAGAACCCTCGAGGGAAGGATTACTACTGCTAGTTTTTTTGCCAGGCTGCTTCCATATACGTATCTTAATACTGCAACACACACATAAACCCCAAGCTACTCTCCTACACATTAGTCTCCCTGATTTCTGGGCTTCAGGGAACTTGACAATTTCAGATGGATTTCCTTCCATTCCTTTCAGCTTCTACTTGTTGCATTGAAATTTCATCTTGTTTATCAGACATCTCTGTTTCCAGGGGTTTTGCTCTAATTGTTTCATGTTTGTCTATCCTCACTTGCATTCACCATTTCTCTGCTTAATATTACCCACAAGTTTCATTAGACTTGTTTCCTTCTTTTTCGAGATCTCTAGTTAAAATCAGACCCAAATAAGCTGACATTTTTCCACACTGCTCCTATGCAGTATTTATCATCACCCTTTGCTTGCTATCTTCTAGTAAAACAGCATTCCCATTTGAGTATAGCAGAGTATTAAGTGCTAATTTTTACCCTAAAAAGGCACCAAATTTGCTAACACTTGTTTTATAAACCCATGTTGCATACTGAACACAGCTACTGTGCCCTTAAAACTGTTTTTAAGTTCATAATAATCACAAAAAAACTATTTAGGCCTACATTTACTATTTTTTAAAATTTTATTATACATAGTATTTATGCATCATAGGCTGTTGTATACACGGTATTAATATACTACACACATATGTACAGTCTCTAGACATATAAATGATGTGGTATTATACTCCTGAATCTGCCAGTTCTTCATGTGCCTCTGTTGTAAGTTAGCTTTGGCAACCAGCAGGTTTAGAACTAAAAAACATTTCATATCTTTCTAAGTATGCACTGATGGAGGATGTGTCTCATCAAGCAAAGAAGCTGTGGGAGGCGAGCAGACTGTGTAACATCAGGGATGCTGAAAAGGAGATGGACCAGAACCCCTCCAAGACCCTGCAGCTACATGAAGCCCCACTGCACTGAGGGGAAGCAGGCAGAGCCTTAGCTTGTCAGGCTGGGCATGGACATGCTGCGTCTGGCAAAGCCTGGGAGCTTGTGAGGTCTGGCACCAGGACGATGGTTCCTGCTCTGCTTGCAGCTCTGATCTACACAGCAGGTTCTGAGCCTTGGCAGCTGGCAAAGACAAGGAGCTCTTTCCAGTGAAGCTTCCGAGCTGGCTGTGCCCGAGTCCTGTGGCAGCATGGGCAGGACAGAGCAAGAAACAGCAGCGAGAAACACCTTGCTGCAGGGACAGAGGCACCTCTGCCAGCCCAACCTGTCACCTGGCAAGGTTTGCTGCTTGCCAGGGGCTTGGGTCCTTGTTACCATGGACAGGCTGTTCCTGAGGCTGGTAGCAGTCTGGCCCTCAGACTGTTACCCTCAGCTACTCTTCCACAGGGGCACCACAGACGTAGCCAGGAGCGTATCAGGCATGACTACATGGCTTGGAGTATGAGGGCCAGAGCCCGGGGATGAGGTGGTGTCTCCTTCATCCTGCTGGTGAAGGGGAAGGACTTGAGGAGGAGCAGGCAGATCCCACAGACCAACAAGTGTTTGTGCAGCTTGTGTCAAAAGCTGGGACTCAGCTACTACATCGATAGGACTTTCTCTGAGGATCAAGAACTGGGGAAGAGGTGGAGGGCAGGATCCGCCTGACACTATGTGGACAGAGATCTTACCAACAAAACAGAGGTGAAGCAGGGCTGCATCAAGTGTGTGCGCACACTTGATACAGAAACACCACTTGGGTGTACTGGGATGGGGTTAGGAAAGCCAAAGCCCACCTGGAGTTGAGTCTGGTGAGGGATATGAAGGTCAAAAGGAAAGTTTTGTACAGGTACATGAGCAGCATAAGGAAGGCTGAGGGAAATGTGGGCCCGCTGCTGAATGGGGCAGGGTACCTGGTGAAAGGATACAAAAAAGTCAAAGTGCCTTAGTCACCTTGCTCTTTATGAGTAAGACCTGCTTTCTGGAATCCCAGGCCTCTGAGACCCATAGGAAAGTCTGGAGCAAGAAAGATTTACTCTGAGTGAGGGAGGATCAGATTAAGAAATTTTTAAACAAAACTGGACATAACACCTTCATGGGACCTGATGAGATGGCACCATGAGTGCTGAGAGAGCTGGCCCTGTTATCGTGAAGCTGCTGTCAAATACATTTGAAAGTTTTAGGCTGATGGGTGAGGTTCTGCAGGACTCAGGAAAGCAAGTGTCAACCCAGTTTTCAAAGGGCAAGAAGGAGGATCCAGGCAACTACAGGCCTGTTAGCCTCACCCTGATCCCTGGGAAGGTAGAGAAAATAATCCTGGAAACTTGTTTCCAAACTCGTGAAGGACACAAAGGTGATTGGGAGTAGTCAGCATGGATTTACAAAGGGGAAATCATGCAGACTGACAGAAACACAGAGGCCAAAAAAACCAGAGGCAGCTAGAAACACTGCTGACTGCTGAAGAATCCACCTGTTTTCCATCTTACCAGAGCAGTAGAGATTCCATGACTTCACAGCACTTCCTCAGAAGGGGAAATAACAGCTCGACAAACAAAACAGAGAGATAGAAGTACTGAAATACTTGTTTCCAAGTGACCTACTAAGTATAATGTGCGAGCAATAAGCAGTGAGAGAGATTCTGGAGAAAACAATGCCTATAATGGAAATGTATCCCAAATTTTTACAATTCGATGGCTAAATTTTGCCTGCATGACATTATTCACTTTTATAATCAGAAAAACAACTGCAAACAAAACAAAACCAAACACACACACACAAACCCATACCTTCGATGGCAAGTTCCACAATTAAGTTGGAACTATGCAAAAAAAGGCCCCATTCTCAAGATAGGGAGATTTTTCATCATCATCTTCTATATCGTTTCTGAAAGAGACAGAAAAGAGTGCGATACTCAAACAATCATCATCACTGGTTTGAAAGGCAGCATATAATAGATTACCTTCTGTTCCGTTCTCCACACCCCACCTCACTGAGTACAGCTTCCTCTCAAGCTATTCACAGAGATATCCAGATCTTTTGCCTCTCATGTCTGAACTGACATGCTGATTCTAGCTAGCATTCCTTGAATTTCAGTTCTAGGCCATTTCGCAATTTGAATATACATTCAAAAGGATGGGATTGTTCAGAGAAATATCTATATAAAACCGCACTACTGCCAGTGTATTTCAGTTAAATTATGATATACTTGCTTCCTGCATGCCTACTGTAACGATAAATTAAGTTTTATACTTTTCATTATACTTTTCTCGCAATACTGCATAAACAGTGTTAATATATTGACCTTCTCCAGCAAAGTGAGCTTTTTCCTCTCTCCCTCTTGGTTTATGTACCGTACATAAATAGGTAAGGAGGAAGGGGGTGGGGGGGGTGGGGGGGATAGATGGAATAAAGAAAACCTAACACGTGCACATTCTGATGATTAGGTAGAAAGTACTAGATTCCAAGTTAACTCACAAACCAGGTGAATTTATAATTTTCTCTTTTTAAACATACTTTTAAAATATATGTATTTACTCTTCCAAATACAATGTCAAAAGAAAGGAAGACAGATCTCAAATAATTCTGTTCTCTAGGATACATCATTTCTGATAAGAATAACTACAATATGTAGAGGGAAAAAGTCTATGAGCAGGTTTACAACAAATCAGTTGAAAAGAAGCAATTAAGTGATTTATATCTGTATACACTCAGTATTCACACATGCAATGCCTGAAAAATTTCCAGCGAAATAATTTAGGATAAAATACACAACAGTTGTGTTGGAGGTCTTGTGGTTTTCTTCCCTCTAACCCTAATTTATAGCCATTTTTTCTAAATAAACATCTCAAACACAAAGCATTTGAAAGCAAACAGTAGCTGTGGCTGTGAAAAGCTTCAGCTTTACCAAAACATGACTGAGCCTTTTCTACATAATCGAGAACTGCTCTTGCCTCTCCAAAAAATACTTCCACTGAGGGATGCCTGGACAGTATTTTTTCCTAATCCTTTTATTTCTGCCCAATTCAGTTGATAGTGTCATAAACTCAGTATTTGTTCACTACAATCACCTCCAATATGACTTCTGATGTGACATCCACTGAATAATGAGACCACAGAATGCGGCAGGCAGGCAGGCAGAAAGTCACTTCTGAGAAATAAGAAAGCTTTGCACTAACCATGAATGTTAACATGAAATAAAGACTGTTTTAATAGCCTCATTTGAAGGCAAACTTCAAAAATGTATACTATTTTGCATCAAGACTGTCCGAAAACATACTTAGAAAGTTCTGTTTCATAAATAAACCCAATACAAGCACTACTCCATTTCTTATCTTAGGAAGCATGACAACTAGCTCTGGTGACATCCTGTTTCTTGCACTTTTACGGCTGTTGCATTGATACATAACTAGAAACCAAGATCTTATATATTCTGCCTCATTTTAGCCCTGGATTTCTACTTCAGTAAGAAAAGCATGACTTTGTGAAATCTGAGTTCCAGAACGTTCTTCACAAATGCTTAAACAAGTCCTGAATGACACAGATCAATAATTCATAGTATTGTTCACTATGAAACACAACTTTAAGACCCCATGCAAACTCAACAATACTACTCTCTATAAAATTCACTTCTAGAGTGAGAAGAACACCACTTTCTAAAAAGGCTGTGTTCTAAGCCATTCAGACAGAAAAAGGAGCAGAGAGTACAAACATGAGAGATATACTTGCTGTAATATTTGATAGCCAAGACAAGGCCGTAACAACCAAGAACCTCTGTCAATTTGTGGATATGGCTGTGGTTTTAGATCTGCGACTTTCCTGAAAGTGTAAGAATGACTGACAAAAATTACTGAAGTACACTTCACCAGAAAAAAAAAAAAAAAAAAAAAGTCGACTTAGACCAAACAACTAAATTACTTTCAATAACATTTTAAAGTCACTTAAGTGATGTTATCAAGTGTCAGAATTACCACTATGCCTTTTGTAGCTCTTCCGTTTAACAAAACTAGTATCCAAATAACCAGTTAATACACACAGCAGCATATTTTTGCCATGACAAAACTCCATGTACCTGGCATTGCACATGTTTATACAATAGATGGTTGTTAGTAGAAACCTTGGCACTACACAGTTGTTACGTGGCTGTTGAAGGGCGGGTTAAGCTAGGCAAGACATTCCCACCCAATTCTTTTTTCTAGATGGGATCTTGCAAGGTGTACGTGTAAACACCTAATGCGTTCATGAAAGATGCCACGCAGGCTCGGACTGGGACGTGGCTTGACATTAACGTACGTGCACTATGTCCTCATTGATCACAAATCCATGAAAACTTATCTTCACCTACTGATGACCAAGCAGCCGCTTATAGACAGATAATACACGCTACTTAAGCACATCACTGTTTGAATCCTCAGTGCGATGGGAATGAAGACCTACAATTTCATTTTACTCACTAGTGGAGCTGGAATATGAAAGTGTGAAACTAAGAAAGGTCAGAGGGTGTTGCATTTCCTTGTGCTGCGCTGCTGGAGCCCATAGCTAACAGAGCGCACGCACCCCCTCCATCACCAACTCAAAAGCGGAAAATGCCCTCCTCATCATTTAGCAAAAAAAAAAAAAAAAAGCAGCATTGTGGAGCTTCGTGAAAATGACAACAGTATTTATTTCATAGGTAAGGAGATACTCATCAAGTCTGCTAAGGATTTCCCTCCCCCAGCTCCCTGTACAGAAAATAGCATTCCTGAAGTTAAAGTTAACTCAGGTAAGCAAGCATCCACGAGTGGTAACGCAGACTTAGTACAGGTAACGCTGACGTCCGAGGCCGGCGATGCGGAGACCCGCAACCCACCCTAAAGCAAGCCTCCTCCCAGTCAGAGGTCCGTCAGCCTCCCCCGGGCCCTGCCAAAGGCGCCCCGAGGGGCACCCGGCGCTTTCCATCCCATCGCCGCGGGAGGGGCGGCAGCGGCCTCTCTCTCCCCACCGAGCCCCCGACTCGACAGCCGCGCTCGGGCACGACACCCCCGGAGAGGCCTGGCCTCTCACGGCAGCGACGGAGGGGGGCCGCCCCCGGCGGGGCCTGCGGAGGGATGCCGCTCCCGCACTCCCCCCTCTCCCCCGCACCCCGGCTCGGCTCAGCGGCGCCCCCGACGGCCACCCAGCCCGTCCACCCCCCCCCGCCCCCTCGTCCTCCCTCCCCGGGGCACGAGGCGGAACCAACCGTTGGGCGAGGCCAGGAGGAGAAGGGAGGGGCCGCGGTCACGCGGCCCCCTCTCCCCCGCTCTCCATAGCAACCGCGGGCGCCACCGCGGCCGCTCGCAGCCCGCGCGCCCGCACGCCCCCAATCCCCGCCGCCGCCGCCGCCGCTTCGCCAGCTCGAGCCGCGCGTGCGCGGTTGGGAGCAGAGTGGCGGCGGCGGCGGCGGCGGCGGGGCGGGGCGGGGTGGGGTTCCTCCCTCAGGGCCGGTCGGCGGGCTGCGGCGGGGAGCCGGCGGCCGGGTGAGGGTCGTGCACCTTGGCTCCCCTGGCCGGCGGGAGTCGGTCGGAAGCCTGTGTGCCCGATCCGCCGGTGAGGGTTTCTGCGCGGTTGGAGCTCACTGGCGCAGGCCCGTTCCCGAGCGCAGGTGGTAGTCAGGTTGAGTCCTTCACTCTCTTTCCGTTCTGCGGTGTCCCCTTTGCAATTCCTGACAAAACGTAAGCGCGGCAGACAAGGCCTCTGCCTCGGTCTCCAGGCTCCTGTTAGGAGAATCTCATTCCCAAAGTATTGTACCAATTAGTCTTTACAGTCTGAAATTATATGAACTTTAGTTATAGTTTGAAATCGTATTAGCTTTCTTAAGAAATATATATTTTACCTGGTATACTGCATAATCATGGTTAAGTCGGCATAACCGAAGGGCCCCAGACCACTGCAAGGAGCAGGAGGACGGCCCCCACCTTGAACATAAGGACCTTTTGTTTCTTGGAATCTTAAAGCCACCCACAAAGGAGGAAGGATACTCCTGGACTGCCAAGGCAATGCCAGCATCCCAGCCTCTCCAAGACCTCTGTGAAACCCTCCCATTATCTGGCATCACAGATGAGTCACAAAACCAACTCCAGGGACACCTAGATCAAGAAGGAAGCAGGTGGACGATGGCACCACATTATTATAGTTGTTTTTCAAAATAACGATATGTGTGTGTGTTAAGTGGTGAGTGATCAAACTGTGTTGTATCTGAGCACTTGAAGGGTATAAGAACCATGTGTAAAACCGTTTTTGGTGTGCCCTGGTTTGAATGGGACACCTCATGTCTATGAATAAAGAATTCCTCTTGTAATTCTATACTTTGCATCCTAGCCTTTCTCCTTGGTCAGCACAGGCCAGTTGCAAAATTTCCTGATGCTGGGGTCCCCTGCTGTGCTGTGCCACTTGCTCACAGAGGGCTCTACATGGCCATGGAACCTAATCTTTGTTTTTAAAGGATAATTCTGACCCGCGAGGGATTAACAGCGGCAAAGAGCCGCAGACAGCTTGTAACAGACAGCATTTGCAGTGTTCCCAGCTGGGAATCATGCCTTGAGCACCCATTGCTGATGCATATACATGATCTTTTGGCTACCTAAAGGTATCCCCATCTGTCTGAGTGGCATGGTTCCCACAGTAAATTGATGGGCTCTTACCCTGGAGCATTTTCATGGATGAAATGGCTGAAGAGTAATACGGTGATCACCACCGACAGAGAAAACTCTTCATTATTACTGATAACATTCTTCCTAAAACTTAATCATAGTATGATCATTCTGAAAAGAGAGTACCCAAAAAGTCAGCTCAGTGCTTAAGTGGATTTCAAGCTTTTGTCAAGACTTTTGGACCTTGTCCCGATGTATTTTTCAGTGTCCACAGTCTTCTGTTATACAGGGCAATTGTTAACATTTCAAGCTAAAGTTGCTCTGACCTGTAAATGCATATTCTTAGCAGGAACTGGAGGTTGTCTAGAAAGAGAATGAAGCATGTTCCAGGTAAACCAGAAGACAGTGCTTCCTTAGGGACAACCTACATATGTCCCTAGGAACAGGCAATGCTGTAAATAATAGACATATTAATCAGACTATTACAAAATGTGGGGAAGAGAATCACTGGAAAGGATGTAATAAAAAAACAGGCCTCTGCCTCTTCCATGACAAATTTCACTTACGAATTTATGCCTGTGCGTGAAAGACATAATAAGCTGTGAAAACTTTTCACTGATTTGAAGAATAAATGTAGATGAGAAAAAAACCCCAACAACCAAGGAATGGAAAGGAAACCAAGGACTTGGGAAATAAAATGGAAAGAGGGATAATATAATCGATGAAGGTTTCTTGTAGAATGAAAAAGAATCAGTGAATAATGTCATCTTCCAGTCAAATACCAGGTATTTGCATTTCTGTAGTGGTACACTGGTAATGGCCAGTCATTAGATCTGTAGTCTTGTCAGACAGATTGTATTTTACTCTTTTTGACTCATGGATGTGCAGAGTAAACACAGGTTGTGGAACAAGGGCAGTAGTCTAGTCTGGCTCAGTCATCAGCACAGCAGTTTCCGTTTGTTAATATTTCTTTTGGGGAAGCACAGTGCAGGAAGAAAAGCAGGCAGTCGTGTGCTGGACTTCCCAATTGAACTTGCAATGGCTGGGACTATAGACGTTACCTGACACTTTTGCTAGAGTATCAAATGCAAGTAGATAGATAATGAGTCTTTGTGGTGACTCCATTCTGAAGGAAAAAACATACCTAGGGGAAATACTAACTTTGCGTGATATGGACTTCACGTAAAGTACAATATGGATGTATTACACAAAGATTATTAAAAGTCTGCAAAATCAGAAAAATACTCACATTCTTCAGTGCTGAATATTGCACAATAGCATAGAATTCCTCTTGGAGTTTCTGATGTCTGTGTTGTGTTGTTGTTGCTGTTTATAAATTACCACAGGAGCCACCAGCTGTCATCCTATAAATTTTATTGGCACTCTGTAAATACTAAATCAGCATGCTAAAATCAAGCCATGTGCAGTAACAGCTGATGCTCTGTTATGGAGAGCGCATGCAAGAGAGAGGCATGCACTGTGACTCCCGTGATTCTTACTGCTTACAAGCCCCTTGCGTCATGAAACTGTTTTCCAGGATTCATTCTGAGCCCAACTGTGCCCCTTGATCGATGTGCAGAAGGCGTGCTGTCTGTGCACAGATAGCTCCTGGGTTGAGAAATCGGCTTCCTCAACCGTACGCATCTTCCTGGGTCCTTCTAAATTGTGCAGTTTGTTACTGCCACTTCTTCTCTGCGGCACCATTGCATTGCTCACTTCCTTGTAAACCTCGCTGATGTATATGGGAGACACTTGTTAACTCTAGAATGGGAGCAAAATTCTTCATGTCATGAAGATCCGTGTCACGAAGATGGAGGTCTCTGTTAATGGCATGCTGTGCTGGAACAAAACCTGTCCTGGCCCAAAAGTTTTGTCAGTCACAATGTCACGTACTGAGGATGAGGCAATAGACGTTAAAGTAAAGGCAAATGTCTCTCAGGGTCCATTTTGTCTCCAGGAGTTGCTGTCTGAAGTCCAGGCAGGGCAGCAGACTGCTTGAATGCTTCTGTAGCTGTTCTGGTGTGAGGAGCTTGAACCAGCTTCAGCAGAGGGTTAAGCTGAGATACCGCCTTGTTCAGAAGGGCAGCTTAGGTACACGCCTGCTCTGTTTGAACACCTTGACTGCAGGCTGCAGCCACCAGCAGAACATCAGACTACGTGGCTGGTAATAGCGGTACCCTAAGCCAGCAAAACGGAAATGCCTCAGAAAAGGCCTTAGAGAAACACAAGGCTGGGCCTGACTTTTCTTATTCATTTTAATTTTTGGTCCATTTTTGTTTTTCAAGTTGAAGTGCATTTTGCTGGCGCCATGGAGCACAAGGCACTGCAAACAGTTCTCAGTGTGGACAATTAACAATTTTATCAATGTTCTTGCAGTGGGCCAACTACAGAGTTTTCTCATCCCCATTCCATCAGGGAGAGATTTCAGGGGAGCTGATGTTGGTGGCTGCATACCAGATATTCAAGGAGTTAGGTTTAGCAAAACAGCAAATGCAAAATACTTACAGTTCGCTATCAGTGCTTCCCGTTTCCACTGGCAAGCTGCTTGATGGAGGACCTGAGGTAGCCTCAATCCCACACCTCTTCACATGCGCCATCCCGTGCAGCACGTGCTCCTAGATACGATGTGATTATGCAGGTGTATGGACTGCCGGGGAGCTTCTTTCTGAGTAGGGAATCCCCTCATCTTGCTATTGCAGCAAGGAGCTAGTACATTTGGGAGAAAGTACCGCAAGAGATTTCACCACCTGTCAGTAAAACATGATAAAGCTTGTTAGCTGACAGCCATGAGGTCAGCTGTGAATATTTCATAAATGGTTAACAAAGTACCACACACATTATGAAGTACCGAGGGCAACTTCAGAGACCTTTCCCTGGACTATATGGTTGCACAGAATTTGATACGAATTTGATGTAGTTACAGGCATTAAAGCCGGTTGCATAAAATCCTTATTTAAGGGAATAGCCTGTACTGAAGATTTATTTTGCTTAAGCAATTAGAATAAACATCACTTCTTTTTGATTATTTTCAAGGTAAAGCATACCCATTTGGAAAAGAGGCAGTATGTCAAATAAAATGGCAGAAGGGATTGAGCTGAATTTTCAGAGAGCTCTGCAACTATGGCTTGATCTTGTTCTGTAAGAAAGGTTTACACGAGGAGTGCTCTGAAATAGAAGAGATCACATTAACGGCACTTCCATTGTAAGCATAGTTACACTGGAAAAGCTTTCATTA
The DNA here is from genome assembly GCF_929443795.1 of Astur gentilis. Lineage (NCBI taxonomy): Eukaryota > Metazoa > Chordata > Aves > Accipitriformes > Accipitridae > Astur > Astur gentilis. Next base: position 53,300,473 of record NC_064919.1, on the reverse strand, counting down.
CAGAAAGCATGCACCTCTGAATGGGCACAGCTAAACTGAAGTCATGCAGGTTTGCTGCTGTAACGGCATTACTACTGGAAGCATCCATATAGTGATACAGATAACACCCCTCACCTTTCTGACCCACATCATTACACTAGTAGAGGCCATCATAGTTGTGCCAAGGGAAAGCAAAACCCTGTTAGCCCCCAGGCACAACATTCCTAATACAGAATTTTTAAAGGCTGAGAGATCTGATCCAATTAACACATTCTTGATTTTGCAGAATACTGTGCTAATTACATGCAACCAGTCATTGCTGGGTTAATTAAACATTCATCCAAAAAACCTACAGCACTAATCTAATTAGCAATTACTACAGCTGTCATTACCTCTTTTCACCTACTTTTAAGCTGTGCAAATTCACACTAAGAATCTGGTGCTGCTAACTCCTTACATGAATAGCTTTCTTTGACTGCAATAATGCTTCAGCACACAGAAGGACCTTTAAAAATTAGGCTGAATACTTTACAGTCCACAATACAACTTCAGTTCAGCCATCCTTATGTGCAAAAGTCACAGTTTAGCAGTCAGTCATGTCAAAATCACAAGACTGGAAGATTTTTCTTCTTAATTGACTTGTGATCTTACTGGGAGTGTATGTAGGTCCTAACTTCAAGTGGTTGTCTGCAAGTATCAAACCTAAACCATACCTGCATTTCAGAAAAAAAGCAAATGCAGACAAACATTCTTATATATTCACACAGCTTTAAAACATCAGTGGTTAGAAGCCTCAGAAGATTTAGCTTTTTCAGATTAAAAAATAAAGTTGGAAATAAGGAGAAAAAAGTTGGGAACTTTGATGCTTTGTGTGCTTTTCTTCCTTAGGCTTGATTAAAAAAGAACACTACTCATCATCCACAATAACTCACAAAGGTTTGATAAGGTGCTGGTAAGGCAGCGAGTTGTTTCTTAGCTTTTCCGCTTGCATACAGCATGCTTTAACAAAACACCAATCATTAGGGCTGATTGTGCAATTGGACATGCCCCGTGAAGAGGAATCTCTACTGGAAAAAGCATGAGCCATAAAGAATTACTTTGTTCTCTGAAACTATACGGTTGCTAGCTGGTGCTACTTTGCCTGTTAGAAAACATTTTCTTTCTTTGTTCATAACCTGAGTCCATTCATGCTGAATGCAGCCTAACATGGTGAAGATAAATTTCTGAATCTGGATGCCAGTTCATTGCACTAGCATCCTGAGAATATCGATCAGCATTATAAAGCTAGAATAAATATTAAGTTAAAATAAGTATTTGCTTTATTGCATTCAATACAAGGATGATAAGACCTTGACAGCTTGTTACTTGGAATGACATCATATATCCTGCCATAACATCCAAACAGCCATACACATTTTGCGCATCAGTCCTTAGTGTAAAGGGATAGAGAGGAGGCTTTGTTCAGTTTCAGTAAACAATTTTTATTATTTAAAAACAGGTTCATATATAATGAAAGATAACTATATACTAATCTTCAGTTGGCTCACTGCAAGTGACCTGCAGAAGCACTCAGCTATTGCAGCAGTTCAGATCCAGTATCCGAATACCATTCAGATGCATTTTTCAGTAAATATTAAACATGGGCCTTGCACTCCAAAGCCATGCTGAACATATTTTTTGACAGGGTATTAAGACACTTGGGATCACAGTGCAGTTCAAATACAAGGAATCATTTACCCAACCCTGGAATTGACCAGCTATATCAATACTGATTTCCAATACCCCCCAAAACAGCAGTGGATAGTTTAACAACAAGGGCCCAGGTCTGAGACTTTGGCAATAGCAGCAGAGCAGATTCCTAGAGGACTAAGGAGCTGGGTTAGAAATAGGCTGAAGTCTAGTTGCTGGAAGCTGATGATTATCTGGTGTGCCAGGTCTGCAGAACAAATCCAGGGAGAAGCAGCTGGAGAGAGCAGAGAAGCCAGCAGTTCGGCTAATAGCCACTGGTGCTGTGCTGGCTAGCACTAGACTCAGACCTTTCCTAGCAGAGGGTTTTCTCGGCTGTTCCTATAAAGCTGTACAGGTATTGCCATGCTGATAAAATCCTTCTGCAGATTTTCTGTCATACAAATGCCTTTCTGCTTTAGTTTAGGTGTTGAGAACATTACTTAATCTTGGAGTCACTGACAACCTTAAAATTCATCAAACTGGAAAACATGCATTGTCTTTCCACAGTGAATTTAAATAATAATAATAATCATTCATTTATGATGTTTTTTTGTGGAAGTATGCAATTTTTTCTATTTTTTTTCTCCTTCTACTACGTAAGACTTTCAGTAAAAAAATGTGCAGAGCAAATGCAGGTGTGTAGAAGGAGAGTAAGTGGTTTCTATGGCAAAATATCCTTTGCAACCACAAAGTGTGTAAATTGTGAGGTATGTTAGTTTTCACTGGGAACCGAACTCCAGCTGGGAGCAATCAGAATGACCTTAACTAGTCATAGCTTTCTATCTGCCTTATGTCTATTTATATTTTACACTCTCCAGCTACTATCTTGATGTAAAAGTAGACCTGTTTTTGCAAGGAAGAGACTAAAGCCGCATCTGTGTTGCCAATACAGCTATATTGGCAGTCCCTGCAAGCCAAGGAAATGTAAACCAGCCAATATATTAGGGTTTTGCACAGGTAAATCACACTAGCTCTTCAGCTGTTGTTTACTAACATCCTAGAAACAATGATAGGAAAGGTGGAAAATTTTTTAAAGGTTTCCCTTGTTAAAGTAAGAACTCCACACATAAGTCCAGCATTTCTTTAGCAGTTGCAGGGAAACATCTGCTACATTTTAGGTAAAATTATTGTTGAAGCAGAGAAGCAGTTCAAGTAGAAAGTCTATATCTTTAATATTTTTGTGTACCAGTGTGATGAAAGCTTTACTTGAGTGGGGGTTTTTTCAGTGGCAAATCCTTATGATCAAGCAGTTAAGAGGTACTTTGCACAGGTTAATTGTGCTCATGTACATTTGCATGCAAGTCTGACAGTAGAGATCCAATCGCAGGATCTTTAATCTTCGGAGTCTCACATTTACACTCTTCTACAATCATGACTTCTTTGACCACTAGGACAGAACTGGTGCAGTTGAGATCCAGGCGCTTCATGGAGAACTTGCTGGGCAAGCAATGAGAACAAAAGGTATAAAGACGGTCTTCTGGACCAGGAACATGAAAGGAACTACATTTTCCAAAACACAGATTATTCTGTACCATCACCTTCTCACAGCTCTCATGAGTAACAACCTGAAACAGAAAGCAGTTTGAAGTTTCTGGTACATGAATGGCCCATGGACTTTGCTAGAAGGCATGAAGTCAAAAAAACCCAAACCACCAAAATACTGTATTTTTTCTTCTCAGAACATTGACTTTAAACAAGTTTATTTTTTATGTCAAGCAAGCGGTAAAACATAAGTGCTTTAAAAAGCAAACTTTAGCACTCCTATGGGCAATTCTTAGATTAACAATGAAGGCAAAACTGCTTCAGTCAGAGCCTTTGTGAGCTGAAAATCAAATAGGTGGGTTTGTCATGTTTACCTTTTAATTGCTCTTTCAGTTCTACATTTCTGACATGGTTAAGCAGTCTTACCGACTTAGCAGGACTTAAAAGATCATTTTGGCCTGACATTCTTTTATATAAACCACAAGCTAGGCTCAACTGTAATCTTGAAGATTTGTCTCCATGTGGAAGAGGCATAATGTTCCTTAGAAGGTTTTTTTAATGAAAATCTTAAAAGTACAACAGAAGTTCTGTAATCTCTTGGTTTACAGTTTACAAGAATAACAATTCCTTGTATCAGGAGCACCTGTGTGAACTCCCAAGCCATAAACAGCTAGACTGGACTTAGCACTTTTATATTGGCATAACTGCAGCCATCCTGGAGAAAGCTTGCCATATTACATGGCACAAAAAGTAAAATGATACAAGTTTCTAGGCCACACCTATATTTCCATATGTCTGCCAGTGAAATAAATTTAGTGAGAGGTGTGAAAACACACGGTCCTTGACAGACTGTGGTTACAGAAACACTGAGAATACATGTTACCTTACAAGGAATACAGCACTTTTATCTATACTATTTGCTTGTCTTGATGTTACAACATGACAGAAAGGCTTTATCTGTGCATGGGACAATTTAGCAGCTCTCCGGCATTCTTAGCACAGAATTAGATGTATGCATCAGTCTTCCAATTAGTACAGCAGAAAGGAATTCTTGCTTAGCTGTAAGAAAGCAAGCAGCTTCTCCTGTAAATACTTGCCCTGGGGCTCCTTGTATATGTGCATCTGTGTATATGTATATACATATATATATATATATAAAGGTAATTCATGTATACAAGCTGTTTACATGTATATTCATTGAATAGATGATTACTCACTACTGCCCTGCTTGATCAGGTTAGGTCAGAGCATCTTTACATAAAAAGAATAAATAACTCTCTCAAAATTGAATGTGTGGCTTTCCAGTGCTGCAGTTTAGCAGTTTGCCTCATCAGACTAAAGCTTTTTCAGCCTTTTTAGCTGTGTTTTTCAGCCACATATTGTGTGTGAGTGTTCTGAAGCAGCCCTATGACTTAGCAAATGAAATAACCCATGTGTCTTTAAGCTGCTGATTACAAGAGGCAGGGGAAAATATACATTTATTGATCTTGGGCACCTGTTCTTACCTGGGAAAAAGGCAGGGTTCTGCAGTTTTCCTGGTGCATTTCATTGGTCTTGATTGGCAGGACAACCTCTTCAGAAGCAGAATTTTTCTTTAACATGAAGTGGTCCCAAAATTTCTTGGCATCTTTTCTATAGGGAGGTTCAGCCTCCCTCTTGCTGGAATAGTGGGATGGAGAGAAGTTTTCCACAGGAGAGATCTCTCTGGATGCTGCCCAGGTTCTCAGGTCTTGGTCTGTGTGGAGATCTGCATTGGGAAGGATGAATCTGGACATCTTTTTCTTCTCTTGCTTCTCACTTTCGGATGCCGTCTGAGGAATTGCTACAAAAAAGCTTGGTTCTCCCAGGGTTTCCTCAACACCTACCGGGTTTTCCCCTACCAGCTCATGAAAACTCTGACTTCCAAGCAGATTTTTGTTCAGATAGAAAAGGTGCTGGAATGGCCTTCTGCTTTTTCTTTGCAGTGAATCTCCCTGTGGCTCTGTGGCTCCAAGACATGAGAGCACTAGCAGCTGAAGGAGAAGCAGTGGCATGATCCTGTAAAGTGCAACCCTGTAGACCTGCTGCTACTGCAGTGAACGTAGTGTGCTAGCTTTATATGAGAGCCTGGTGTCAATTTATGGCTGCTGTCCGTGTGCAGAGGAGACGGGGGCTCGGGGGAGACCCTGGTGTGCCTAATTGCATTCATTTACTGTAGATTACAATTATGATAGGGGAGTTTGTGCTAAGGAAACTCTGCTTTCAATCTGGATTATGTGTATTAGAAGTCCCTATCTAAAATCTAGTAACCAAGGATGGTGTGGGGGACAGAAGGAGTCAACAGGAAGAGATGTTTGGATAAGCTGTCTAGTTTAGGCCTAGGAATTAAGGAAACATTTGAGGTTGTGTATTAGCATGTTCGATGTGGTCTTCGTTGTTTATTTTGACTTACCATTCCACAAAGCCAGAGACTGTCAAAACAGGGAGTGTTATTTCATCACAACAGGAAAAGGCAAGCTGATTAAAGTTTGCTAAAACATGAAGCTGGATCTGGAGACATCAAATCAGACCATGTTTTCAAAAGCTGAGCTAATTTTGGTCTTTCAGATTTGGGATATGACCCAAGGTCTGCAGCAGCAACACTGCAAACTGGCAGACTGGTGCTCACACACCTGGAGTAATCTGGCAAGGAGCACTGGCCCTTGATTCACCTCCTTCACAGCAGGTTTGCAGCTGCTGGAGTGCAGACGTATCTCTAGCCCAGAATAAAAGGTCCCAGGGTGAAAAAACTCTGCACCCCATATTCTCAAAGATTAACTAACACTGCTACATCCTGTTCAGGCATCAAAGCTACTACAGACATCCTATAAAGTTGGTAAACAAAACGAGGATTTAAGCAAAACGTGTTAGAGCTGACGTAGTTTATGGTTCTAGACATCAATGTCTCAACAGAAATATCTAAAGACTGCTAGACCCTAAACTGCAGGCATCTTTCGTAAAATTATCACGCCATGCAACATGTGAGAAAAAAATAATCTGATAGAACATCATACAGAGGGAAGTGTTGGGAGAAGGAAAAGATATTTTCAGTAAACATTGCAAACATTGATCCTAATCTGAAAACACCATAAGGAAATTCTGCTTCAGGTAATTTGCCATTTAGGTACTCTAATCTCTAGACACTCCTGTTTCTACCAGAAAGCATGTATTAATAGGCTCTTAAATTTGTAGCTAATCTGTTCACTATTCTTGAAAACGTAGGTGGTCTGTACTAGATGTACAGAGTTATTTGACTTTCATTTCCAGGGAATTACTTTATTGCCTGATAATTGAAGTAAACTAATTGCCTAACAACAGCCTTGTGAGGCACTGACTTACAACTTTAGCACAAAGCTGGTGAAGATCTAGAGCTTTTCCATACTGCATAATTCACATAAGTTAAAATTTGTTGTGATCCTGAGACAGAAGAGGGGGAACTCTAGAAAGAATGGGGTTCACACACCAAAATTAGAGTGTATTTGTGCCTTGTCCTCAGTGGAATGATCTCATTGAGGGAAGCACAGCCATCAAGCACAAGCTTTATTGCTTTGTAATTTCAGCCAAAAGCAATTTAATTCTGCCACTGTTTTCGTGGCTTCCTGAAGTCTCAAGTGTGCCCTGGGAGGGCAGATTCTCCCACAATTACCATGAATGAAATCAGAAAATATTGGCATCTGCAACAAGATCTGCTGTGATGGATGTGTGCAAAAAGTCCTTGCATCATGTTTACACAAGCATGTGCAGCATTAAGGTGGAGCAATAATGAGTCAATTTGATGGTATATAATTAAGTAGCCTAGAAGTGCAGTTTGAATCCTCACATCCTATCTTTATTGGCCAACAAGTTGAACTGAAACAGTTGACCTTTGGAACTAAAACTCCTTGTATCTGGTTCGTGTTGGTAGCAGTCATTCAAAATTATTCAGCAAAGATAAGGGTATTACATTTTGAATTTTCCTTCTTTTTTTTCCTCTTCATTTTAGTTGCTTAGATTGTCATAAGACACGGGTGATACTCAGATCTATGTATTGTATTATACTGACACAGAAGGGTCTGAAAAACATTTGGCAATGTCTTTCAAACATAAGATTGATTGTTTGAAGCAACATACATTTTTGCAGCTCTTTGCTTCAGAATTTAAAAATATAAAGCTAACTAAAACAATGTAAAGATGATTCTGTCTGGATTATAACAACACAACAGAAGTGTTCTTTCTGTTTCCTTTTGTCTGTTTCAGCTATTTTTCAGTTCCTTTGTCAGGAAGTGCCTTTTCTCTAAGTCTAGACCAGTGGTATACCAGCTCTTTCTGTTTAAAAGTTCCAGCTGTGGTCTTGATCCTGTAATTTCTGTATTCAACTTTATCCATATAAGCAAAATAGCATTAAATTACTCAAAAGAATGTTTACAGAATTAAAAACTAAATGCCTGAAAGGCCCAATTTACCTCCCTTCAAAGCCTGCTTAAAAAATCCCACCACCTGCAAGGTAAAAGAAAAAAGGCTTTTAAGTCTCAGTGAAATTTTACCCCAATCTGCCCTGAAAGAAAAAAAAAAAGAAAGTATGTGTATGTGTACAGGTGTATTTTGCCCTTCTTATCTGATGTGGTGGAGGCATGGTTTGGTGCCCAGATAGCATGTGAGTTTCTGCTGGAGGGTTCCTTCCTTTGTAGCAAGAGTATGAGCAAAATCATTTTCTTACTGCTGTTTACAGAGGGTTCTTTCTGCAGTTCTTCATAAAGGATAAATCATGTTGCAAGCAGCAAATATGGTACAAATGATTTAAGGATGTCTCTGTCAATGCACAGATAAAAATGAAGTAAATGGTAGTACTGGAACGATTGGGCTGTCCAGACACTTTCGTCTAAACTAAACCATTCTGGGTTATTGGTGCAGTGCAAATATTAACAAGGAGCGTATAAAAACCTTAGTATTGGCATACATGTATAGATGTTAAGCTGCTAGTGTTACATTTGCAGTGCAGTGGCACTGGAAAAAGAACTGTTCAAGATCAGGATCCATTCATGGTACATACTGTTCTATCCAGCAACATGCAGCAGGACTGGCTTAGAGGGCTTCAGGTGTAAAAGCACAAACTATTATTTACAGAAGTGTAGGAAAGAAGACTGGAGCAAAGCCGTGTCAGCAAGTCACTCCGCAAGCCAATCTGCAACCCAAAGGCAGAAAACAGAGCTGTCTTCTCCTCTAGGTCAAGCCAGTTCTAGTTCATGGGGTTTTTTGGATGGTTTTACCCAAGATCTGCTGAGAGCCAAAAGCAGCATGCCAGCTCTGGTTCTGCGAGGCCAGTCTAATACTGTTCCTTCATGTCTATGACAGTAAGCTGTGGCAGCTTTCCAAGAGACAAAGTTGGTAAGATACAGGACCTGGTACATCGCAGTTCGTTCTGTATTTACATACTGTCTAAACCTGTTCTGGAGTCAGCTGCCTGTATAACCATGCACAGGTAGTAGATCCATCCTCAGCCCCTCAGCTCAGCCAGGAGCCTGCCTGCATTATGGGAAGGCATCCCAGCTCAGACAGCGAGTTTGGAGAATCATTCTGTAGTTAAAAATAGTAAGTATTTATAACTCTTTTTGCAGTGACATCAACTGCATAGGCTAATAATTGACAACAGAGATTGGACCGGGCCCATAATCATTATGTTCCAAATACAGCTAATCTCAGATATCTACAAAAAGCAAAGCTGTATCTTTTATAAAAACTTGTTTTCCTGCCTGATTACCCTTTCATATAAGCATAGCACATGTTTTCACTGTATTTTGGTTGTTAAATCTTGTGGCTAAATGTAGCAGTGTCTTTCAAGCAGGCTTTGATTTGCCTTCATAGTAGCAATTTATTCCGGACATTCTGTTTTCACTAGAAATAGTCACTGTGAATGTTTGCCCATCCTTTTAAAACTGTCAGGTCTATAGATGACAAGTGCTATGCAAATGCAAAGTATTATTCATTTGTTTCAGAGCCGGAGTTTATTCAGTCATTATGGACATAAACTGAGTAATTAGTTACACTGCCAGTTGATGCCTAAAAATAATTCTTAGGCAGTGCTTGAATTACTTGCCTTCTGTTGAGCTAAATAGTGTCATCATAGCATGATTGATGATTAAATCATTAAAATGAATTTTATATATTACAGCCCAATTCAACATCCTGTCATTTTCAAAACACATCCTATGTAGACAAACTTGTATCCAGATATATCTTCTACAGAACCCATATGAAGACCTCAGAACTAATGAAATAGCACTATGCAGTTTATTCTCCAATTATTGTACTTACCAAAGAAAGCCACCTGTGGTCTTTGTTTTACTGAGTTTCGAGGAAACAGATCACATACAGGCCTCATGGGAAAGTTATAATTACAAAGCCAGAAGGCTTTTTACAAGGTATGATAGGAAAGAACAGACAATAAATCTGTTTAGTTTTGTACCTTAAACCTTAGATACTGTACATCATTAATTCCTCCCTTTGCTATTCGGTTTCAAGTCCTCTGTTGCAGTTTTTTTCACTCATTTATTCCTTTCTGTTCACATTTCTCTGTTTCTTTTCTCTGTGTTGTAGCCACAGAACTGAGAACAGTCTTAAGTTTGAAACTGCTGCCAAAATGTAGATGCTCACACTTGAAAATGTTTGCGTGTCTGTCCAGCAGGACTAGGATAGGTGTCCTTTTATGTGTATTGGCAGATGTTCTCATGGCTGTAGGCATGTACACGTGATGCAATGGGTGGCTTTCTCTCTACTATAATTGTCAGGCTGGTAGATTTTGGACAGGTGTCCACCTCCTGAAGCATCTCCTGAATGGTACTGGCACGTATGTACTGCCTACTTGAGAATGTACTCAATTCCGAACCCAGCCTGAGGAGCTATGTTGGGTATGTGCTTGATTGCTGCAGGTTGTTAAGCTGTAGGACAGTGAGCCAGGGCAGAAAGATTCTGGGCAAAGAGACATTTTAGTCTTCAGCAAGACACATCTTTTTCAGATTGCTGTGAATAATTTCAGAGAACAGTGGTGATTCACTGAAGAGTTTGACAACACCAAGAAAATATTTGTAACGTAACCCAAGGAAGAAGATGCAGATAAGGTTTCTTTTATTAAAGTAAAAATATATTTAGACTTACCTGAAAATTTCATCTGCGTGAATAAAATTATATTCTTTCGCTTCTTTTCTTTATATCCAGTACTTCAGATACCAGATTCCTATTCATTAGGACTAATTCTGACTGAAAACAATACATTATCTCAATGCTATAAAAATAAACAAACACTATTGTGTTCTTGTCTTCTAACCTTATACTGCTTATGTACTGATGTAGAGGATAGTAGTTAAGCAATGGAATTAGAGTAGCAGAGTTCTCCATATTACAAGCAGCATATCTTCTTAAAGTGTAATAAGAGAGAACTGACATCTGTATCTTGTCTGTGGAGATGGCTGAGGTTACTGAGGGTCAATGACTGGTTTTTTCACATTCTCCTTTAAATCAAGAATCATATTAAAACTCAGTTTTATGGACTGACAGTCTTTCTTGAATTCATCTTTCCTCTTGTATATTTGCTTGCAGATCTCTAACTTTTCTTAAATTTATTTCTCAAAATAAATAGCATTTTCTCCTTTAAAAATGGTTTGTTCATGATACAGAGGTCCTTATAGTATTAATTCAGGAATAAGCTCATGCAGAAGAAGAAACAGAATTCAGAAACAGCAGGGAGTAAATAGTAGGTATATTATGCTTAACTGTAAGTGCGCTTCTATTATGCTCAACACTATTGTTTTTATCACTAGAAAAAAAAGCTTTTGTGAGATTATGAAACTGAAGAAATACATATTCACCAAAATAAGTTTCAGTTTTGTATTAACACACATTACAAAGTTAAACATAACAATATAGATAGCGTTCTGAATACAAGAATTACAATAGCACCAGTCTTGTGATGAAAATAATGTAGAATCACAGTATTCACTGAATTATATATATAATTATCTCAAAGCTATTTTTATAATTTTAGAATAGGTGAATAAAGACTTGAAGGCATTCAGTAAGTTTCAGTGTGTACAAAAGAGATCTGGAAAACCTTTCTGATTTTTTTCAGATTAAAAACTTGATCTCTGTGAAGTTAATAACAATACAAACATTTTAGAATATTTTGGTTTGGAAGAAGTAATCCTGTTGCCTATCCATTTTTTTCATAACCATTGTCTTTGAGTCTACTTGTCTGTCAAATTTGTTTGAAATTGGTCAACAGATTTAAAGGATACTTGACAAGGACAGAAGGTGGTTAAAAGCGACAGGTACACAACGAGCTCATGTTGCCCATTCCTTTATAGAAATCTAGGCTAACCACTGGGTTCTTTTAACTGAGCTGTTGTGTCTTGCTTCTGTTACTCTTAAAGGGTATATAGATCTGATGAAATAAATCCTTTGTTTATCCAGAAAGTGTGGTATCCATAGGTGAACACCAGAATTTACATGCTCCTTGTTCTTACTTTCAGTGTCTTGAAATTCCCCTGCTGATGCTGATCCTCTGAAGACTGATTTTCCCCTGAGTTTACTCAGAGTCTAATTCAAAAGTATTGAAGACTGAAGAAATTCCCAGGACTTTAGGCCCTTCCTTTACTAAATCTCTTAGAGACAACAACTTCTTATGGCAACAGAAAAACTGATTTATTTGTGTTTTCCCTGATTTGAGTGTGTCATATTTTAAACTCTAGTATTCTAATAAAAGCTGGAAAAATCTATGAAAAAATACTTCATTTTTAAGGACAGAAAAATTAAAATTGATGAATAAACTTTTGGTAGAGTTCATTGTATTGAAAAACAATTAATCAGCCTTTCAGTGCAGAAATATCCTTGCACTGCAATGTAAGAATTTTAGTTTCATTAGTATATTGTACTAGATCTAATGAAACCAGTAAACACATACAGTTTGGACAACAGCCTATTGTGTACTGAAATCCTCATACTCTTCAATCACTTTAAAGTAGTTCAAATGAAATACAGAAAAGGGAAATTCACCCTTCTTCTCACAAAAGCAAACCTCTGAATCACTGTTGTGTCAGACTAGGCATGAGTCATTGATTAGTTACTGATTAATTAACAAGCACCTTGGTCAAAATTCCCTCTCTGTTGATGTCATTAATTTATTAAATAATTAGGAGAGGTATTTAAATAATCTTGACAGGCTTTATCAAGATAGCACCAATAAACTCAGTAGTTTATATAAAAAGAAGGCCCTAAAGAAATAAAAGTTTATGTTTATGTCTAACCAAGCTCTCTGAGTCAATTTTCCCTGGAATTCCAGAACACAAGAGATCCCAAGACTGCTTTTTTAGATCCTAATTTTTTTGCAGTGAGAACTATCAGAAATAAAAACAGGTCTACATAGGTACTCAGGGGTACTAGGTTTGGGCAATTCTTGAAACAATTAGCCTATCTATGTTGCTCTAGTAAACTCCTTAAGCAAAAGTGTTAGCGTCTAGCAAAAGCGTCTAGAAGCTTGGCATAAGGATTACCATGACAAAAAAACAGAAATCCTGGAAATATTTTTGTCTGTATCTGTTGATACCAACAATAAGGGTGAGGAGGTTCTGTCCACAGTAATTTTTCCTCTAATTTTGTAATGTACTTGTGCTTGTTTGCAAAGTTCTTTCAGAAAGGTTCTCTCCTATATACAGACTGTCCAGCTACTCACATGCGTATTCATTTAACATGTCACAGGCAAGGAGGAAGGATAAGTAACCCATGCATGCCAAAGGCATAGAGGAGGTCCAAATAATCCCTGAAACAGTGTCCCTCAGTGCAGAGAGGAGAGGTGATTCTGCTGCATCTGTCCTTGGCAGGACTGCAAAACTGCTGTGAGGAACCCTAGAAGGAGTTTTTGCACCTCTGGTGCAAGTAGTGTACAGGTGCAATTCATCCAGAGGCTGCCTGAATAGACAAGCTGATAGGGGGCAAGGGGAGAATCAACTGCTGGCAGCAGGCAGGCAGATGGGAGGGATGAGAGTTCGTAAAGGTACAGGGCAAATTCACCCTACTCAGTGCTACACCAACTGTCACACACTCATCATGGGCAGAGGGAGGGCTTGAGAGGAGCTTTAATTTTTTTTTATATTTTTTTTAGGAAGCTTATGACTTGTTTCTTCTTTTAATTTTAAGGCAGGCAGTCAGAAGGTCCTAAAGGAAGTTTTTTGACAGGTCAAATATAAATTTGCTATAATGTTATGAAATGATAACACTGAAACTGCATATATTTAAACTAAGTTAAAACTAAGTTATGGGCAGCTGTTTTTCCCTATTAAATGCTGATTTTTAAGCCCTTCTCAGAACTAAATCTGGATTTCTAATTATTATTTTTAAAAACCTCAAATCCCTAATAAGGACTTAGATTAATACTTTTCAAAAGCCATAGCTGCTTTAGTACAAAATACATTTCACGATTACATTGGTTTATACACACATGTAAATCCTATTGATGTTCATGTATCACTGAATATCCCAAGATAATATTCTAGGATTAAGCTTCAGTATTAATTTTTTTGTGTAAATCATCCTTTGATATAGCATCAGATTTACAGAGGTCCCATTATTTAATTACACTAAAAATTACCGTACCATCCTCCAACTCCAAAAAACCATTGAACAATTTTGGTTAGGAATGTGAAACAATAGGCAGCTCTGTGTGATTAGGATCTGAAGCTGGCCTTGGGAGGTAGAAAAAGAAAGAAATACAAGGCTTTGCTCCTGTTGGTACTCTGTCACCAAATCCTGTCATTGGTATTTTTCTAAGATATTGTACTAGGGCATCCATGAAAGAAGCCACACTCTCCTGACATAATGTCCCATCCCTCCCCTCATCACCCAAGAGAACCTGTTTTGAGCCAGCAGAATCTGCCCTCATTGCCTCCCCAAACAGCCTTCCTCTTTTTGTGACTGCAGGGTAAAACTGCAGGTTTTATTGCAACAAATTAAAGCAACAGCCAATTCACAACCCTTCCTTAAGAGTGAAGCAAATCAACTGATGTGCTACTTTCTTTTTGTTAAAAAAAAAAAAAAAGGAAAGTATTTTTACACAGAAATGTGATGACAGCCTTCAGGCCTAGCTCTTTGATGTAAAAATACATATGAGTAAGTGACAGATCAAAGTCTTTGGGGAGAGTTCAAAACCTTGACCTGGACTTAATCTTTGCAACTGACCTGTATTCCTTGGTTAGAGTCCAATGCATCTGCATTTCTGGCAGCATATAAAATAAACATTGCTGATAATTAGGACACTTTTCACACCCTCACATGTCTGCAGATAAATAAAACTGAAACAACATGAATGTCCACATGCTTTCACAGGGATCCTCCATTCCTTACAGCTTTCTTGAACATATATAGCTGTTCCGTTTGACCTTCCTGCAATCAGTTGCTTGCCATTTTCCTCGCTTCTGCACCAATACACAGTTTCTTCCTCTCTTTGGAAAGTGGTAGGAGCCTCTTTTCCAATTCATGTAGGTTACAGGTTCTCCTCCATTCCACTCCCAATGTCCAGGATTGACTTGGTCATTCAAGCCTGTGTGAAATCAGTAAGACCAAATCAGTGATGTTTATCATCTCTGGAGTGTGATGCCAACAGAAGCATGTTGTTCTATACCTTTGTTAAAAAATGCACACAATATTGTGCTGAGAGAAAAAAACCCATCTGGAAGAATACAAGGAAAACACAATTTAATATTTCATAAGGCCATCTGAATCACAATTAGTGCCATCTGAATAAGGGAAAATACACTTTTCCACATTATCGCCTGTTTAAAATATTTTCTCTCTTTCCATCTACTGCACATCTATCACCTCCCAGGTTTCTTTTTTGATACCTAAGATGCCAAGCAGAATGTTGTATTCAAGTCTGGGCAGCCTCAGATGTCTTCAGATTCCTTCTGAAAATAAAATCCTGCAGATCTTTGTAGACCTTGTTTACACTGTTGAAATTAACAGTTGTAAAATTAGGTTGTGTTAATTAATACAGTCAAAAACATGTCTTTTCACTTAGCCTCTGACCAACATGGGTGGCATACTTTCAGATGTGATGTGTCTTCTTAGCTAGAAGAGACCAAGATCAGAAAATTGACACAATGGTCTTGTAGTCTTTATTCTTATCAGAGGAGTTTGTTTCTCTCAGGTTAACAGAAACATGATACCATATAACATGATCCCAAACTGACTGCAGTTTTTAAAGTTAATTTAGTATAGCTAGTAAATCCATCTCAGAAAATTACTAAGCACTGAAAATTGCACTTCGTAATTGGAAAAAAGAACCTAAAATGGGGACAGTATAGCAGAAACAAGAAGGGCTAAAAGAAAACAATAGCACTAGTCTCTGAGCTAAGGCAGTCATTCACATTAAAGGATCAGGAGGTACAGAGAAGGCTCATCTGAGTTCTTTCCATTTCTCATTAAATGAAAGGTGCATAATAAGAAATAGCTAAATCTAAAATGATATGATGAAATCTTTAGCTGATCATCTAATTAATTCATGAGATTTCTGATACAAGATGACACCATTAAATTAGAAGTAACATAAATAATTATTTAAAGTAAAGCTAAAAAAAAGAGACATTGGAGATAAATAAAGTAACAGTCAAAAGAAAGGTGAGATAAACAAAAGAGGAGGAGCTCCACCAGAACTTATCTTACCAGCTTGTATTAAAATGGAAAAGGGTTGAAGGCAAAAGCTATCCAGGAATAGGCAACATGATAAACTCTTCTTTTTGATAAAGACTTATAAAATTAGCCAGGTAAATTATGGCTTTCATTTTAGGCCTTGCTGTGAAATAATAAAGCCAGCAGAAAGTTGAGGACAATGCAATGTATGAAAACTGGGCTGGAACTGCTGCAGCAGTTTCTGCTTTCCAAGGTGCACAAGGACTGTAATCCTCAGAGGGGACAGAGAGCTGATGTACTTGCCTATCCAAAAGGGCTTCCTCCCACTGAAGTCCCACAGCCACTGCATGTGTTGTTCATTAGCCACGCTTGCTAGACTCCCCAGGTATCTAGACTCAAAGAGAGAGGACAGAGTAATTAGGATTCCACAGAGTGACAGACAGCTCCCATCGACTTATCAACGAGGGGCACTGATTCTAGTATAAAGCATATAAATAGCCTTTCACAGGAAAACCACTACTTCCTGGCATGAAGAAGTAATTACATGGAGATAAAGTCTTAAATTGCTGGATTACTTGGAGTGGAAGCAAAGTCTTAGTCTGATTTTTCTAACAGAAAGATTAAATCAGCTGGGCAACTGAAATAAATGTAAACAGGAAATGTGTACCTCATACTCACAGACTGTGTTTTAACCATTAACAAAATCATTGTTACAGTCTTTTCTTTAAAATAATAATCTGCCTGCACTAAAATCTAAGCCACTGAAAGGCACAGCTCACCCACTTAGTAGCAGAGCAGACTACATCTTTTAAAAATTGTGTTCTGACAAAGCTAAAGCTTTGAATAACACAGTTAAAATCTTGGCCATGTTTCAAAACAGATCCAAGTGCATGTAATTTAGGGGTCTGGCTTAAAGTGGTAGTGTGGTTCTGAGAGGTAATGTTGGGTTGTCTGCAATCATGAGGCATTTAGTTCAGATTGGAGAGCAGTTGTGGCGTATTAACCAGACTATTTCAGAATGAATCCAATGCATAAGCTCTGCTCTGTGTTTGTACTTAAAGCATACCAACCCCAAAGGAGGACTTGCAAACCCTAGCCACTGAGGGCCTTGCCACAGGCAAGTCTTCCAACTAGTACCAAGCATGCAAGCAGCAGCAGGCTGCTCTTAAGCCATTTAGAGCTCAGGCTAAATCCTGAAGCATTAAGAGTCAAATGGCATCCTTCACATTTGCCAGGAACTGTCAGCCATCAGTGGCTCCACTTTCTCGTTTATCCGTCTTTTTGCCTGCCTTGATATCCTGTCACCTTTTTACCTGTCACACCTGCTGTTGCCTTCCCTCCAATGCTGAGCCTCTGTCATTTCTCTTGTCCCGTATTTCTGACTGCCAGTCAGCCTAACAGTGATGCCAACCCTTTCAGCCTCCCAGAGGATCCCAGGTGATACTTGATAGGGCCTAAGCAAACAACACTGCTCTTCAAAACATGTTTTAGGAGAGCCAAAAACTTTTCTAGCAGCAGAATAAGTCAGTTTCATGACTGTTGCCAGATAACGGAGACGGGACATCAGTTCTGCTCCAGAGGAGTTAAAGACTGTCTTCCTTTAAAAGCTGGGACAACAACCAGACCTCAAGAGTGGCACAGCAGACTTGAATCCACTATGGAGACCATGAACAGATCCTTGGGTGTGAGCCCACTGCCAAGCCTGCTGCCCAGTTAGAGACCCATGCCTGGAGCTCCATTCCCGTTTGCTGCCTCTTCTAACAGTACTGATCCTGTGGATGCCATATAATGCCACACAAGATAGGGAGGCAGGCAAATTTTACATCAGGAGGAATTCAAAGTAGTAGCCCACGATATTCTGCACAGTCCCTACCGCACAAAATCTGGACCATTCCTTAATCAGGGCACGCAGGGGCATGGTGTGGAACAAATTCATTGTAATGCTGATGGGATGCTTCTGCTGCAAATGCCTCCTCCGTTATGCCTGCAGTCAACCAAAGCAGCAGGGGATTCACCCTCTGCTCGGCTTTGCACGGTGGGTCTGCCAAGGCCTGCAGGACAGCTGAGTGTTAGCCCTCACAGCCTGCGTAATCATGGCTGCCCTAGACCAAGCACCGCACAGTAACATAGGTCCCATCATGGGCCCCCCAGGTTCAGGGTCCGGCAGAGAACAAAGTGTAAAGGATCTCGTTGACACCTGTGTACACTCTCTTCAGGTGGAGGTGTGGCAGGTTGGCCTCAGAACCTTTGATCATGGCTTTAGAAATGGCAGACTCTCGCAGCACAAAGTGGTCGGCAGCTGTCTGGCAGGGGACAGGATTGTGCACCCGCCTATGGCAGAGGCTCCCAAAACTTCGCCCAGTGAAGCTCCCAACAGAGGCTTTGACTGTGCCTCTCATCATGGTAGAGTTTCATGCATGGTGTTGGTGCCTGTATGTCCCAAGGGTGACATGATTCCACACTTCTGGGCCCATCTACCAGGCATGAAATCTCCAGTGAAGTGGGAACAAAGCTGTTAACACTGACAAAAGCTCTTGGAAAATTTTGTACTCTGTCTTCTTCCTCAGACAAAAAGTCCAGGTGAGCAGGCTCAGTTAATTCAGGGTGTCCTTCCAGCGTAATTGATCCAGCAGCAGGATGCCATTCCCCCTCACTGACAGTGGTTGGCCACTGACCAAACTTGGGGCTAAGAAGAGATTTGGGCAGCAGTCTCTGTGGTGTCACTACTAGCTGATCAAGAACAGAAATAGGGTATTTTATCTGGCTTCTGCTCAAGGACAACCAAAGCCCTGGAACTAAGTCATTTACTTTAAGTAAGCATAGCTTACTGCTGTTGTTTCAATTGTTTTAGAAAATGTGAGAGTAAAAAGCATCAATGTGTACCAGTAAATGCTATATCGTTTATGACATACAAGGGTGGTCTGAGCAAGAACAGTTTCAGACAATACCAGGGAGAGGCTTCAGCACTGTGAAAGGAAAGCACTGCAATAATTATAATGTTATCTAATCTTTTCTCCATAGGAGTGCTTTTTAAATACAGCCTGAGAAACACAGGTGACTGAAGAGAGAACAACCATTCTAATTGTTACAACTAGTCAGGGGTTTTGATGTATTGTAGGGAAATGAGTCCTGGAGGAACATACCGCTTATGATAATATTACTAACTGTGCCTCTAGGCAGCAAATTACAAGATAATGTTATTTACAGAGTTATGTAAATCTAACACTCCCTAATTTAAATTACTTTAGAGAAGGGGTCATAATGCCTTATTGGAAGAAAAACAAAAACAAAAACAAAAAAACAATACAAACCACACAGCACTGATTTCTCTGCTAAATAAGTCCATTTGAAAGCATTCTTCTGTGCTTTAAAATTTTTGCTATCAAGTCAAAAGCATATGTCATCTTAGAGAAGCTGCCCAAATTAAGAAAATATTTTGAGTAGCCAGTATTCAATATTTTGAAGTCTTATATGCAAAACACTTAGCACAAAGACTTTGCTGATTTTACATTAAATTATCCAATACATTTAAAGGAGCTTTGTACCATTCTGATAAATTTAACTTCAGCAAAAGCACACTTGACTAGCTATGAAGGTCTCCGCAGCACAGGAGGACATTTAATTTGAACTGCTGTAGTAAATCCATGTCCTATATGGATAGTGAAGTCGGGGGATTGACTGAGACGCTCTGCTTATCCCAGGCTTTTGTTTGATCACCTAGAGAGTAATCCTGGTGCCTTGAAATAGGTGTCTAGTGTTGCTTACAACGCCTTGTGGTATTCAAAACATTCAGATGAAGCTGGCAGACATGATGCAGAGCTTACAGGAGCCCTGCATTTCCAGAGTGGCAGTTGAAAGTCAGACAAGGTACACTGAGCCTTTGAAATGACTGTAGCTAAATCCCTATGCTGGAGTCACTAGAAATAATGTAAGTTAACTCATTCTTTTACAGAACTAGCACAGCATTAGGAGAGGAGGGCAGCAGGGCCCATCCTGCTTTGCAGTACGCAACACTGAGCCATCATGAAGGGTCTAACCTATTACAGATGTGGTTCTGGCTGTGATTCCCAAGGACTGAGGCCACATGCTGCTAATACACAAACACCAAACAAAACAGCCACTGCCTTACAAAGCTGGCAGTAAAAGATCTGAAAGCGGACCATATTTAAGCTCTAACAAAATGTTCAACTTCAAGAAGATGAAGGTATAGTATGACTAACAAAGCAAAAGATGCAACTGTGGGTTTTGTCTATACACTGAAGAGTCCCTTCAACAAAAGCCATGAAACCATCTCACATGTGAGTGAGCCCTGCTGCACTGACCCTTGAGGAGAACATGTTCTTAAGGGATAAACAAGAACTGTAACATAAATCACCAAAATTGCTGCTAAATCAGGCTGCTGTGGGATCACTCAGCCGTAATATCCCCCAGATGCTTCTCTTCGTGTTGCCAAGGGCCTCTTCATGCATAAAAAACAAAGCTAGAGAAAGGAGTTCTTAAACTACCTTTCTCTCCAATGTGTTGGAGAAGGGTTAGATGTGGTGCAAGACTTTCACAGCAATTAGCTGAGATTTTTTGCACCCACATTATCACCGTGGCATACAGCAACTTACGTCAAGACAAGTACATTTTTGTGTCTGCTTCTACCCCTACACATGGAAACTGAAAAAAATGGTTGGTATGCCAACAAATGGATGCAATGTATTTCGAAGCTCATTAGAAGCCCAAATAGGTTTGCATAAGGCCACATGAATATAGTTATGTCCAGACAATAATTGCTTCCGAAGTAAATTGACATCATTGCTTTGATGGAAGAGAATCATAAAATCATAGAATACCAGGGTGGAAGGGACCTCAAAGATCATCTGCTTCAACCCTTCTTAGCAAAAGCACGGTCTAGACAAGATGCCCCAGCAGCCTGTCCAGCTGAATCTTAAAAGTGTCCAATGTTGGGGAATCCAACACTTCCCTGGGGAGATTATTCCAATGGCTGATTGTTCACATTGTGAAAAATTTTCCTCTTGTGCCCAGTCAGAATCTCCCCAGAAGTAACTTGTACCCATTAGACCTCATCTTTTTCATGTGACTCCTTGTAAAAAGGAAGTCTCCATCTTCTTTGTAGCCATCCTTTAAATGCTGGAACATGGTGATAGGGTTTCACCTAAGCCTTCTTTTCTCAAGGCTGAAGAAACCCAGTTCTCCCAGCCTTTCCTTGTATGGCAGGCTTCCCAGTACTTTGACCGTCTTTGTGGCCCTTCTCTGGACCCTCTCCAGCCTGTCCACATCTTTTTTGTACAGCTTGGTCTCAAGTCCATCATCTCAGAATAACAGTGTTTTCTCTAAGAAGCTAGGAGGTTGGTTAGTTGGAGGCTGTTACTGAAATAACTTTAACAATGCTTGTGCTTTTTTCCTGTTCTGTATAACAGAAGAAGTCTAGGAAGAAAATTGAATAGAAGTTTAAAATAATGCTATTTTTGTAGTAATGAAAATTATTCTTATTTTTCAGTGAAATTGGCTGATTTACTGAAAGTCAATTCTAATCTTTTCACTTAATGTCTCATGTTTGTTTGATTTATTAAAAAACTGAGGATTGAGGTCCATGCTAATTTTATCTGCTTGTTGGAAATGTCAGCTATATAAATGTCAACAGTAGGAGTACTAATAACAGAAATACCACAACTGGTGGTGGTGGTGATTGTTGGGGGGGCACCTGGGCAAAAGCACAAAATAAAATGTATTAAGCTATCTTCTTGTACCACTTTTAAGTGTGTGCTTGGGGTTGTACTTTTGTAAATCAGTTCCAGATGGAGGCCAGTAGCACTCCATTTACCAGGATAAAGCTTCTTTATTGTGTGGTAGGCTGACATTAACTGAATCATCACTGCCCTATGATTCATTTGCTTGCTGATTCAGTGATATGCCTTGACTTTTTGTGTAGGTGTTTAACTCTGTCATTAATTTACTGTTATTCAGTTTAACATCTACATTGCAC
This sequence comes from Astur gentilis, assembly GCF_929443795.1. Taxonomy (NCBI): domain Eukaryota; kingdom Metazoa; phylum Chordata; class Aves; order Accipitriformes; family Accipitridae; genus Astur; species Astur gentilis. The sequence continues at coordinate 53,278,623 of NC_064919.1, read as the reverse complement.
ACTATAACCTTCAGCAAGAAGTTACCACCCACAAGTAATATAGGTCACCAGGAGCACACTCTTTTAGGAAATGGGGAACACCTCCCAGCAGAGTGACATACGTTCCCAAGGGATCCGTTGAATGCTGAAGCCTTCAGAAAAAAAATATTAGAATACTCACAACTTACATATTTGTTTGGATAAGTAACAAAATAAAAGCAGGTGATAGAAAACCATTTCAGGAGCTGAAATTTTAAGTAAGGCAATTAACAATGTGAAATTTGTGGTAAGCTCACAAGAGCAGGTAGCATTTACATTCTAGTAAAAAATAACTTCCATCAGCTGGGAGGTATTAGAACCAAGACTTTCCTTTTGCATATTACCAAGACAACATAACCTCACGCAACTGAATGGAATTAATCAAGGTTTATTATGCATGCTTGCACACATTTCATGTTTCCTGCATGACCTTCAACCACTTACGGAATATATTCTCTTTCTTCCACCTCCAACTCTTCCCTGTTTCAATTTTCATTTCATGGAGTAATGGAGAGGTCTGTTAAAGCCCCTTCTATTGCTCAGCTTGGTCTTCAACCTAGTGCTCACATTCAACACAAGGTTCGGAACATGCATAATCCCAGGGCAAGCTCCATGTTACCATGGCTAGCTTTTCTTCCAGTCCTAAGCTATCACTCCTAAAACCAAAATCACAAAGCAGGGCTCCAAAGAGCAAGACTGGCAGTTATTCTATTTGTCTCCTACTTTGAGACAACTATTATTGTTTTTATTTATTAGTTTTTATTTATCCTTAAAACTCAGGAATTTACTGCTAAAGTTTTCAAGCAGTCACAGAATCTGGAGAGCTGCATCTTCAGAAGAATATGGTGAGGCACACAGGAGCTAGCAACAATATACTGCTGCTATATCAAGTGAAAGTGGACCCAAGGAAGTGGTGGGTCAGAGAGGATGAAAGACTGAGTCTTTGCTCTGTTTCTCTTCTCCCAAACTAACTCTCCTATTAGGAAAGCATCCTCACTGCACATGGACTGCTTCAGGAGTTCATGTTGTGAATAAGGTAGCATCACCACCTGAAATGTTATGGGACTAATAATATTTCTATCCTCCACTGGGTCTGAATCCAAGGGCTTGTTCTATTTTGGGGGGAGCTGCTCAGCACAATGAAAGTGGAGCTTATCCAAAGGAACTTGGCCTCGAGAGCAGCATTCAGCTCAGGGCAACAGCAGTGCACAGCAAACACTTTCACTTGGAGAAGTCTCTTACTGTTCTCTGCAAGCCCGAGCAGCAGTGTTCCAGGTGACCTTGTGATTCACTACCAGAAAGTAGCAGCTATCCTTGTGATGACTCCATCCAGAAGGACATTTCTTCCCGCTCACTTCCTAAAATAAAAGAGGAAAAGGCAAAATAGACTCTTGCCCACAGTGATCTAGGTCTGTGCGCTAATAATCAGTGTGACGGCTGGAGGTGCTGCTTATGGCTGCTCCAGAATTAAATTGAACATCAACCTTGGTGTGTATCAATAACGCTGCAGCATTGTTTAAAAGATGTAAAGAAATAAATGCCTACCAGAGGAGCCTACAATTTATGAGTAGCTTTAGAGGTGACATGAGGTTTCAGTTCCAAAAATCCTCTTAAGAGACCACATTAGTTTGGACACCGTTTTCTGTCTCCTGCAGTCTGGGTAGGGAATGCAGTGCAACAAAATTCAGCATGACATTTTACATGGTGGAGGGGATGTATGTTTACAGAATACCTAAGTGAGCTAATTTTACTAATTCCCACTCATTCTCTCACAGACTTCATTCACTGACTGTCTCATGCCCACATGCCCACAAGCACCAAGACATCAGTGCTCATGTGGTTTGTCCAGGAGCACCTGTGGGTGACAGAGAGGAAAGGCAACACCAGCAGTCAAGTCCTTATCATGTCTCTGGGAATCTTTTCTTCTGGTGACAGCAAACCTGACTTTGGACAACTCTTTTATGCCCCGTACAAGTCAGTAGCTGTTACAGGAAGGTCCTATGCTTCAGAGTCTCACTCATGGTAGACTCCATGCTCTGATTTAGGTGCATACTCATCGTGACATTTTTACCTTGCTCTGGGAATTCCAGGATTTCCATATTATTCCATCACACTGAAATAACTTTTGAATGCTTTCTTCATAATGCAAGAGCCCCTTTAAATCTGGTGTACAGGCCTTTGGAAAAGAGTAAAAGTCCTGGAAAAAGAAATGTCATTTGAACATTTTAAGGAAAATAATTACACGAAACAAACAAGCTACATGAAACAGATTAAATAGCTTTTATATTACAAATCTATGCTGTGAAAACTCTTCAAGGGCTGAATTGTTAATTTATCTGTGTATTGGTTAAACTCAGTTTTGGAGTAGGAAGGGTTAGGCTGCGGATCTCAGAGGTGTTAAATCATTTTGGAAACAGCGTGACTGAAAACAGATGGTGAAAATGCCTATGAAACAAAAGGTTTCATACCTGATGTCTTGAGCTTCGTTCAGATGCCAGTTCTGCCTTATCAGCTTGTGGGATTTCTGTCTTCCTAGAGGAGATGACATTTATCTGTGGTTGTGCCTGATTAATTACTGACACTCGAGCCTTCTTGTTTGCTTTAGCTGATGAGGTGTCATCCTCTATTTTAAGTGATACCATCCCGTGATACTTCATTTTACAGTATCACACACACAAGGAGAACAGGAGAGGGAAAAGAGGGTTAGCACATACAAGCAACTCTTAAATAAACTAAATAATAATAATAATAATTTTAAAAAAGAATTATAATACAAATTGTTGCAAATCAAGGGAAAGTGACAAAGAAAAAGAAAAATACATAGAAAAATAACGTATTGGTCATAATGAATTATTAAGACTGATAAAGGCAGGAAAGAACAGAATGAGAAAGAAATCATAGAGATATCTGAGCAATACTCATAATATTCTTACTCTGAAAACCACATCAGTTCCATTTCTAAATACAGATGAAGGATGAACCTGAAAAAGGTAGAATAGCAGAATGAAATGGGCATATTCATGCATTACAGAAACAAAAAATTCTTTCTTTTTCAGAATGGAAGCTGATCACCTCTGAAAACAGCCATTAAAAATCACACATTACAAGTGTGTTTACAAACATATTCCATTAATTTTTAAGATCACTATAGCAGAATTTTACTAAACCACCTAGCTAAACCAGTACAGCTTAAGCAGGAAAATCAATGGGCAAGTTTTAAGTGACAGTTCCCTGTTTAAGTTAACAGTATTTTCAGGTTTAAAATTCAGAACCAGATTCACAGCTTCTATAAATTTGCCTGGCTCCAGTGACTTCTTTCTTCTAACTGACCCATAATTTAGACAAGATTAGAAGCTGCATAGTTGCTGAAGGTGCTTGATGCATGTTTCCTTCCCCAACTTTGTTTTTCTTTTTCTCTTGCATACGTGGATCTTCAAAATCAGGATTATTTTTTTTTCCTTGCAGTATTTTTAAATAGCTCTCAGGTCTGACTCAGAGCAAGCTTAGGTAGTTTATGGTTATCGTATGGTCAATACTCCTACCTGAGCAGGATCACTAGAAGAATATGACAACTAAATGAAGGTATCACATCCCAATAAATTCATAAATCAGTCCATCACTGCACTACGGAAATGTCTTACTATTCTGCCATTTCCAGCCACTCTCAGCCTGGTCCTTGATCGATTCGCCAAGCTGTGTTCCTGCTGTGGGTCCCCTCCATGCTCTCTCATCCCTTCGGAAGGAGGCGGTGGGATCCCTTCCAAAGGAGCATTGCCAGGCCTGGAAGGTGATGAGGAGCCCGAGGAAACTGGAAACAGTGTGCCTCTCCCCCAGAAGTCATGCTTGCTTTGGCCAAAAGAATGGGAATAGCTGCACTGACCTGAAAGGATAAAAAATGGCAGATGGTCAGTTCTAACTGTATGAGCAGATAACTGGCCACGTTGACATGGGCACATAAACAGCTTGTCATTAAAAGTTGGATGATTTTTTCACTTGATGTGGTTGATTTGCTGTCTGCTCAGTCATCCTCATTTGCGAGGTTTGCTATGACTATGATAGCAACTACTACCTGTGTATGTATGTTTTAATATGTAATGCATCTGTCCACCCACAGATCAGAATTTCAGCCAGGCATCTTCTGAAAATACCTGTTTTCATGCATAGTTTGGGATTTGGAGTGTTGCTTTTTAGTCATGGATAGACAGGTATCTTTAACCAGTGTTGGTGATACTTCCATTATGCCCAGACAATTTTCTCTTCAGAAATCCAGGACACTATTGTTCCTACAAACTAATTGTGTCAATTAACTCCTGATTTACATTATGAATGTTAAAGAGAAAACAGATTTGAAATTTTAAACGGAATTTTTGTAAAATGAAACCTAATACATTGCAACACAAATATTTAAAAGACGGTTTCACTAAGCACCAGAAGATAAAACACTCTTCAGCTTTCAGAGGACTCAACTGCTTTGCTAATTATTTCTATTTTTTTACAATTGCTTCTTTATTGGTGTGATTTTAGGCACACCGCATTTGATCACTGAAAACCACAATAATAATGCAGACATAAAAGTCTAAACGCTGTAATGATCACTGCTGTGTGCTGTGATGTTGTGGACTGCATTTGTTAAGCATTAGAAGACGCATTGCTAAGAGCTGGGTTTAGTTATTAGGTTTCTTTTTTGAGATGAAAATAAATCTTTTTCAGAGGTATGCAACAACTGTTGAACAATAACTGGGAAAAAAAATTCTAATGGACATAAAAAACTTTTTTTTTCCACTTTCATAGATGAGAACTGAACTCGTGTTGTTATGAAAAGTGGTTTCTTTCCTTGCACTCTTCTCATTTTGTACTCGTTGCTTTCTCCATGCTGTGTTTCCTAAGAGGATGCTTATGATTGTGTGAGAGAATAAAGGCTCTGCAACTGTCAAACCTGTTTTCTCTAAAAAGAAATTAAGCATTTTGATCTGAAGGTGAGTGTTAGGAAGAACTTGTGCTTGAAAATAAGCAGCTATCCAGCCAAGATTGTCCCACCTTCTTAATGATGAAGATCAAAAGAGAATACCTCCTTTTGAGTCCAAAATTTTCACTACAGCTTTTGTCCGTGTGCCAAGAACAGCATTCACAGGGGAGTTCAAAACTACTTCAAAGACTTCATCATCTTCCTCTAATCCGTCATAGGTAATTGCTATATTCCACATCTTGGTTGACATTCCTAACAGAAATAAACATTTTAATTACTCTTTAACTGCTATTTCAATCAATCGGGATGTCAAAGAAATATATTAATTAACATGTCTGCAGCTAGAATGGAGTAGCTGGTGTATGCTATTGTGCTCCTACCAACTGACTGGACTCCTGCTGTTCTTCCAAATAACATTAAGTTCAAATTTGTTCCTGGGCAATTACGATTCAGTTCAAGTGCACACTCTGTAACAACAAGCTGCTGTAGATGTGCAAAATGACACAATACATAGATTTAGGACTTCCATTGCAGTTTTCAAGAGAAAATATATCATATGCTTTTTACCTTGAAAACTTAATTTTAGAGATGGAATTTAAATACCTGCAAATGGATCAAAGACTACGTTAGATTGAAGTACAACCAGATTTTATATTTGGTTACAAAATTTTTACTTGGTTGCTTTCGTTTACTGGGTAACTTCAGGCTTGCATTATGGGAATGAGAAAAGATCATTCCAAGACAATAAACTAAGCTGGTTATTACCTGAAAGGCTACAAAATTTGTTCAGAAAAAGTCAGAGGCAGCAGGACAGAAACAGATCTTAACATACATGTTGCTGTCAGCAGAACATCTTGGGAACTGCTTCTGCATCACAAAGTCAGTGCTAACATCCAAAATGAGTATCAAAGATACATGTGCAACATTGTCAAAAAAACCTCTACATCCTTATGACACTGCATAACCTCTATTTCCTTGCTCCTTTCCAGTATGAATCATCTAGCTAAGAGAAGCTGTCAGTACAAACAGACCCATAAACTTGGGTAGGGTCTTCTGCTCCTTTCCATGACAATTTATTAATTGCAGTCTAATGTGCCAACCAGTCCAGTCAATTAGCATAGTTGAGGTGTGTTTTTAAAACAAACCTGTCAGCCTTACTAAATAATTAATAAATACTTCTAATTAGTGAATATCAAACATCCTGAATTTAGAACTAAGAAACTGATGCCTTGAATGTAATAGTCTGGAGGGTCCTTCCCTAAAGTTAAGCTTAAGCAAAGGACTTTTGAAGACAGCCACAGAAAAAAGATTGTGTGAGGGAGCACAGCTGGCTTAACTGAGAAACTGGCCAGAAAAGGGGAACAGTGTGCATCTCTCCTGTCCGCATTCACACTTAATTTTCATGTGGCTTACCACCATATGCAGAAGGACAATAACGATAGCTGCAAACTGTCCCATGCTTGGAGAATCTGCATGGACCAGCAGAAAAGGAAAATTCTAGTAAAGGGCCTTGCACTAAGAATCTCTTTGCAACAATCTTGAGCCATTTCAGTCCACAGGCTCGTAAGCTTGACTGTATAGTACATTAGAGGAAAGAGCTGAAATCCTGGGTCAGCACAGTATGAAGGACTTTTTAGACTGATCGCTCAGATCATTTTTCCATCTTCTAATTTAAAACTAAAAAAAAAAAAAAAAAGTAATGCTAGATAAAGGGTCTCAGAGAGTGGCTCTGGTTTCAGAGGTTTCATGTGTGTTCCAGAAACACTGGAAACTAGGACAGATTTCCACCTTTCCACCCAGTTTTGGTTTTCAGCTGTCTGCTGGGTGTCCTCCCTTATCCACCTCTGAAAACTAACAAGCAGTTGCTCATTTTACACCTTTATATAAAATTTGCCTTTCTCAAGACTGGCTGTAGTGGCAGATTTCCAAAGCAATCAGATTTGTGACTACAAGTTTTCCTATGTGATAGGCAAGCAAAGCTGGAATTTATCCATGGGATGCAATGCTACATAATCTCTGTAGCATGCAATGCCTTTTTTTTTTTTTTTTCAAAATAAAAATCTTAAGTCCTAAAGTAAAAATCCCCAGGCTTTGGCTGGAACTGACTTATTGTATTCCCCGTATCTGTTTTTCAAATGCAGGTGAGTACTTAGACTAATTTTTACCATCAAATACATGCCATTTATTTCAGCTTTTCACAGTTGATATACTTTGTCTCCTCTGTAGTCAGGCTTGTGATTTTCTGCTATTGAAATCTTACTGCTGGCAGTCTTGGGATAACCTCTGCTGGCATTGTAGACAACATCATGGCAGGCCTGTGTGGACCCCATTTTCTAAACTCATATAAATCCTGGACTATGCCAACAGGATGTGTTCCAAAAAACCTCAGACTTGCATATGCAAAGGAAGTGATTATGATAGCAAATAGGTTTTCATTCCCAGGTAATCTATTTATATGGGCAAACCCAAGTTTTTCAGGTGAAGCTGAATTTCTGTATGGTAAATTGTGAAACTTGCACCTGGACTGTTTTTTCCCTAGACTCAAGGAGATAACCAAAGCATAATAATAATAAATTGTGCAGAACAGAGGAAGTTTTTTTTCAGTATTTTCACATTCATATTAATTTTTACTATTGATTGTCTCCCAGCCAAAAAAATCAAGCTCATTTTGATAATACAGTTACTATCATTTCTTGCTATTTACAGCCTCAGTCAAGGTCAGACTGCCGTTACGGTTACAGTGCAAGCAGAGATGAGGTCTGACAATTTTCAGGTTCTTTTGCACTTTGCTGGTCTTGGATACCTTGCATAAATTAAGTTTTACTCAGTTTTGTCTAAATTTGACGAGCATCCTGGGCTTTACCTATTATGTCTTAAATCTTTAAAGCATCTCACAGCTCAGCTCAGGTTGAGTCCTCCCCAGCCTAGCTGTAGGGAGATTAGGAGACATAATTTCAGCACTTCTGATACTTTAAGAACTAATGTAAAGGGACTGTATGTCATCTCACCCTAAGTAATAAGGATACTGATTCACAAAGGAAGCCCACCGTACTTCCAGAAAATGAGCCCAAGTGTCTTTAATTCTATTCAGCTGCTCTAGCTACAGATACGTAATAGGTTTCACTCTCCAAAATGAGGTTGCACACTTTCAAAACCAGTGAATTAATTTTATAATTATTCAGTGCAATGGTTCATACCTGGATCAAACTGAACAAGCTTGGAGGGAGTCACTGTAAAGTCCTTTCCCAGCACAGCAGAAATTTCATTGACCTGAGAAGAAATCAAACAGTAAATGCCATGCTGTGACCTTTTTCACCAAACCACTGCATCCTGCTGTGTGCTGAAGCTATCGTGTGCCTCTCCATGGGGTCTCCAAAAGACATGCCTACCCTTACATGTGCTTAGGCTGAAAAAAAAAGATAAGGGCCTAGAGAATAAACCTTGTGATGTGCAACTGTCATTCTGTCCTTGCTCATGGTTTAAAACTCATAATCAAAAAAATTTGCTCATCTTAAAAATTTGCCTCACCCTCTGTCAAACTGCTACTTGGCAGCATCAGATAACACTGCTCTTCACCATGCCAGGCGACCCAGCCATACCTGGGTCCTGGACAGGCACATCCTGGCATCCTGGAAGAGCAGCAGCAGCCTGGCCACGTTTGCCTATTTAGCTGTTTGTGAGGTCTTGGAGGAAGCCTTTGCATGCAGAGCTGTCTGTCAACTCCAAAGACTTTTTGGGATAGGCATGAACACCTACATACATAGGTATGGGGACTCCAGTGATTTTTCATAGGAGACCAGCAAAGGACACCAGCTTCCATACTGCATTCTTGATGCTGGGATCAATTTCACTGGTCTTTTTTAGCTGAGTGACAACCAGAGCAGAGCCACGGAAGTCTGTGAAGGATAGGGCAGGATGGCCCCTGATCAAGTCAGTAGCAAAATTCCCACTGACTTCTGTGGAAGAAAAATCAAAACTATGTTTCCAATTAGGGCTATAATCCTGAGAAACTGTGAGGGAAACTTTTAGTATTTTTCTAGCAAGGGGAGCTGGTAAAATCCTGGAATTTCTGTTTTATGAGCAAAGATAAAATTCGTGAAGGCAAGTTGCACAAACCCTGCTTTACAAAATTATAACCTGCAGCTTTCAGTCTAATTTTTTTGACATAAGACAGAGACTGTTACTGAAGATATGGGGGGTTCCTTGGGCTTTTTCCTAGGCTGATGGCAGTGGGGGGAGAAATGGGGGAGGCTGCCATGATTGTGGAGTTAAAGGTCCCATAGCTCCTGGGTTCTTCCAGCCTAAGCAGGGACATGAGAAGTCCCACGACCCCGGGTTGCCCAAAGCCTGGGTTTTAAAGTGGCAAATCCTGGAAACCCAGCTTCTGAACATAGTCACAGAGGAAACAGCCTGCTCTGTCACAGAAGGTCATCAAAACTGAAATACTGCTCAAAACCTTTGGTTAATCAGCATTTTTACTTAAAGCTCAGAAAGTTGTTTCAGAAACTTTTCAATTATCTGTGCTAGGCACAGGACAATGGTTGAAGGGCAATGCCCTGGTAAGTTTGGTTTGAATTGCATGGCCTCTTTGCCGATTACTGAAATACCTTTTAAATCTGAGGAGGAAATTAACAGGGCCCACTATTTATTTATTATTAAGTTTCCAGTTAGGAGCTTGGCTTTTAGCTTTACCTTCAGAGCAATAAAGGCAGACTCTGCAGAGTGTCCTGCCCTGGTGATTTTCAGAGACACTACTCCCACGCTCTCACACACTTCATATTCAGTCTGTTGCATTTCAATCCGAGACCACCGTAGCTCCAGCCTGTGGGAGAGGAGGGAAAGCCCATGTGAAGCAAAGCCGCCTCCCCTGCTGTCCCCATCCCCTGCTGCTCCAAGCTGCAGTGAGGAGCCATTTCTCTCCGGACTGCTGATTTAGCCAATACACAGACTGAGCCTTTGTTTCCCAATCAACACATTTGTGTGATTTGACTGATTAGAAAGAGGGAGAGGCAGTTAATAAATATTCCGGTCGAGCCCTGGTCTACCCCAAACCAAGCCTGAACCTTGTTTCAGAACCAGAGGGGTTCTGCAGCAACTTTGAGAAGAGCAGAGATTGTCCATAACACTAAATAGGCCAAGGCAAGCTATCACTGTTTCTTCCTGGTTCCCTTTAATCCTGTAGTTTTATTTTACTCTCACTCCCTGGTCTTTTCTCTGCAATACCCTTCTTTCTTCCCACCTTCCTTCACCTATCCTCTAACTGTCCTCTAGTGTACAGGGCACGTTCTAGGATTTCACTGCCTCTGTGTGAGTGGTGTCCCCAAGCCCGTTACTTCAGTACTCTGTGCTTCACTCTTCAGCCATAGAAGTGGCTGAGTCCAGGTGTCTCATACACTGAATTTCAGCAGTGTTTATAGGGGATGTGACTGAACCTCGGGTGATTGCATGCTGCACAGAGTAGCAAACAAAGATCTCACCTTTTTAAAAGATGTGATAAAAATTAGTGAGAGTCAGAGGAATGAAAGAGAGCAGAAAGAAGGAAAATGAGCTGTGCTACTTACAAAACAATTTGAACTTTTCCAAAACTTCTAAACCTTTCAAGGTTGGCTAGCTCTAACACCAGTGAAAGTTTCCTCCTGTCCTCTTATATCCTCCAATACTCATTTTGTGGGCAACCCATTTAGAAGCCAATTTGCTTTATTTTTGCTAAAGAGGATGCATGTACCAGATGTAGTCCAGCAGCATTCAGATAAAAGCTGAGATTCAATTTTAATAATATCAACATGCAAATCAAACTTGTATGTTGAACCAGTGACCATTAGGTGATAAATTGTTTTGTAAAAAAAACCTCTCACAAGCTTTTAAATCCAATATTAAAAATAATATTTTTTCCTTAAAAGCTAAATTCCCCTTTGTTCTGAGATCCAGTGAAGCTAACAGATAAATTCTACTTCTCTGAAACTCCTATTTTCCATACAGAAAGTACTTTCTCTTTGCGTTCTTCATAAAGCTGTGTTATGCATTGCTATTTATATACAAGAAGCCGCACTTCCCCATTAGGAGTGGCAGCATTTTAATGGTAGTTTTAATATCAGTGCATCTGTGAGCCAGCACAGTGCAGCTGGGAAGTGCTCAGGCTGGCTGTGTTCAGATCTGTTTGCGTATGGGGACATCTTTAGGCACAGCATGTAACGGCCAAAACATTGTCCCCAGCTCTGCTCAGTCCCTGTCCTTCCTCTAGCGTGCAGGGAAGTGCTCCGCAGAGGAGCCTGGCCCTTGGAGCCAGCTCTCTGCTCCTTTTCCTGGTTTGTGAGTAGCCAGTTTAGCCCAGGAAAATAGCATTAGTTAATTTTCTCAGTTACTTCTGCTTAAGTAAATTGGTTGAACATTCAGCCCTCTTCTCAGAAATGAAGAGAAACGTTGACCCTGCTGTAGAGCTACTTCTACTTTTGGCCTTTATCATCAAAGCACATTTCAGTCGATACCCCAGTCTCTTAATTTTTGTACATGAGGCTTATATGTCACAAGGAAATTTTGACAATGTGTGTCGTGGTTTAACCCAGGACAATATGCCTAATATAAATTTAGGCAGTGGATGACAAAGAAGGTGCTGTGTGCCCTCCACCTTCTTTCAGAGCTCTTTTGCAGAAGTGTGGCTCTCATAGCTTTTACTGCTTGAGAGCATCCCCTCCACTGTGCTCTCAAGCTTGTGAAAAAAAAATGTTGCCATCAGCACAGGGCAAGAGTGACCTCCAGCTGCAGGAGCATGTACATGAAGCATCAGTCCCGTCCCTCAGCATGCATTATCTCAGATCTCCAAATGGCCAACTGCCACTTAGAGTAAACTCCATTATGTTTTTCTGTGAGGCCCCAAAGGCCCTTGAGAACTGTGCCTCAGTCTAACCTAGAGCTAGCCCTTTGTATTTCACCTCCCTGAGGAGAAGAAAACTTCTTTACTATTCAGCAAAACAAGTGGCAGTTTGAGTCATAGCTATGTTCATCTCTGCATGGCTTCAAGCCCAGCATGGATTCCTTAGCCCAGGGGGGTGGCACACACAGCGTGCCACAGCACACACCACTGAGGGTCGGAGCTACCTTTGGGGCACTGCAGAGTTTCCACTGGCATCTGTGACCTGAAACTCCAAGTTGTCTGAATTCACTTCCTGTGACGGATTGATGACATAAAGTATGGTTTTGCTGTTTAAATCCTTTTGGCTGAACCTTTCCTGAATAAATCCACCTGGGAAAGAAAAGAAACATTCAGGTGAATCAAAAGCCTGTTAATAAGAACCACATAGCTCATATAGACTGCTTTCAACTTTTCTTTTTGTTGAACACTTAGAAAATATGAAATTACAGAAATGTGGTTTTATAGCTAAACAGCAACATCCTAGCTCGTTATAAACCCCAGCCAGTTTCTTCCCATGTGACATGTTTACCAGATGGCCAAGTTCAATATTCCTCTTTTTTTTTTTTTCTTGACACAAACAAAAAATAATTTCTCAGTGGCAGGTATCAAAAATCATCTCTAACTCCTTGAGGATTCATGATGAGCATGAGACTTGGGTTTTCATGCAGAAGCTTTCTTACTACATTCAAACCTTGCCCAAAGTTAGCTAAGAAACTTTGTTTTCTTCTATCAAGCAAACATTAACAGGGTAGATTTTGGAATCTGGTCTGGTATGTCCTAAAATACAGAGTTTATAGAAGACAGCACCTGTTGTTACATTTTCCAGGTAGCCATAATGAGGACCTCGTAAAATCTTAAAAATTATTTTGTCATCTTCTGTATTAGGGTCAGATGCCTTCAGGGACCTGGAAGTAATATAGATCCCGTAATTGCCATTCTTCAGCAGTTCCACTTCAGAAAAGCAATGGAGATGAATAATTTTTGGTGCCATTTTGTCCAAATGATCCACCTAAATCAAAGTTAGACAAATGTTTATTCATTTTACAGCATCAGATTATTCTCTGTCCTACTTTTGCTAAAAGCACAGTAGCCCGCTCAGGGTGGCAATAGCCACTTTGACTTGCAGTCTGCTCCAAAAGAAATCTGATCTCCAGTTACTACTTTCCATGAGAGGTTTCCAAGCCCAGATTACCCAGTAGCTTGCTGCATGCAGCAAGATACAGCACACACTGGGGAGGGCAACACAAATTGTGTACCTCTGCCCTGATGTCCCACACTCCCCATAGTCCTTCTCCTTTTTAATGTAATTTTCTTCATAGCAAATGAAAACTCCAGCAAAGGTTTCTCACCTCTGTTTTACAATAACAAGCATGGAAACCTAAGGATTATGTCATAGTCATAGACCTGGCCAATATGTCTCCTCAAATCTGTGCCACCCTTCACAACTGATGAATCCTCTAGCACTCTGCAATGGTTGTTGCTGTTTCTAGATCTCATCTTCTGCTGAAACGGCACACCTCACTCATCCTATAACTTCAAAATTTGTCATCAGGAAAAGCTACGAGGCTCTTCGTTAGTATCAGTGTTTTGAAACGCACAGAATTTTGACATACAATGCAACCAGGCCTGCTTTGCATACTGAAACATGCCAGATAGATATATACAAGAAGTCATAGCAAAGGTATGTAAGCCTATGAGACAGTGGGAAAAACTTGAAAATGAAGGAAATGGGAACAGTAAGATCCTAGCAAAAGAAGGAAGAATCAGAGCAGGCATCTTACAAAGACTCCCAGAAGCAAGACAGGCTGTTCAGTTGTGGGAGCAAAGTGGCTGTAATTCAAGATTCCTCACATGAAGATCAACAGTCATCCTAGTATCCCTCACATGCAAATCAGGGGGTCAGGGTACCAAGTGGGAAAGCAGAGCAAGAGGAAGTTCATTCCTTGCCATAGCTGGGCTCAACTTTAGGGTTGAGATTTCTGTGTAAAATATTTTAGCAAGTATAAGTATGTACTTGCTTATATCTCTATAAGCAAGATGTCTTTATTCTCTTAAATACAGTCTCTCTCTTTGCACTCTATAAAATTCTTTGCCCGAGTAATGCGTTGTGGCAAGCAGTTAATTCTCCAGGTCAATTATTCATGGAACACAGAAAGCAAACATTTTAGCTGATAAATACCTCATTTAAATCATAGCCTGCAGCAAGTACCAGTTCTCATCAAAATTACTACATTTTTCAACTTATCATGCTATATATCTCTTTTAAGTAGGCCTGTGGCCACACTTGCCTGAATGGTGAATGCCACTGGCTCGATCTGCACCCTCCCATTCACGATGAAGCCTTGATTAGTCCTATCTGTTGCAACAAATGTAAATTTGTCAATGTGGGAATCCCCACCTCGGTGCTTGTATGCAACATCCCTGTTGTCCACATCTTGCTGGGTGAAATTGTACTGCAGTAGCACAGCCCCTCGATAATAAAGATGACCATATTCAGGGAGCTGAGCCAAGAGGAAGGTAAGGTTTTCTTTGGCAGTGTCTGGATCTGAAAGCTGCAGGACATCAGGAGAAAGGAGTGCCATAGCGCCTTCCACTAATCTTAACACCATGTTCCTAGATAGCATGGGCAAAGCTTGGTCGACTGCTTCCAAAGAGATCATGAATGTCCCATGCTTAGTCTTCAATCCATTGCTGATGATGAATCTGGCAAAGAGAGGCAAGGTAGTCTTCAGCATGTGTTCTTGATTCACCAAGTACTGAAATGAAATGATAATACACACCTTTACTACAGGACTTGCCTGTGTTGGTACTGCAGAAGCAGCAGAGCTGGTCTGAGCTCAAACCCAGATTGTGAGTGGGGTGAATATATAACTTAAAAAACATGAAAGCAGATGGCCAGGTATATGGCAAGAGTTACAATGCATCTGCAGAAATCTGAGTAGATGCCAGAGGAATGGCTTTGAGGATGTGCACATCAGTCTCAGCAGTCATAACAGAGCTGATCTAATCTTCTAGCTCAGATACAGATGGAGCAGATCTAAAATGGCGGGCAGGCTGGGGGTCTTATTGTACCCTCTGGCATACCTACTTGTTTGAACATATCCTCAAGTATATCTTCACTTGGCTACCTGGCAGTGGCAACTGCCAGTGGAAGTGCTGGCTTTGTCTACAACTTACAGAAAGAGGTGTGTGAAGTGCATGGTCTGCCTGGACAATGTTGGGTTTTTTTTCACTGTTACAAGCCTTTTGTACCCAATAGCCCCAAAACTACCTAAAAAAGCAAGCTGGAAAAAGATCCATCTTTATCATACTTCACGGGTTTGTTTAGACACTAAATGTATCTGTAAATTTCTGTACATTCAGAGGAACTGATTTATGTTTCTTTACAAAACTCAAATAAGGTTTTGCTGAAATATTAAAATTCTGTGGGAGATACTGGGCAGAACTATACAAGTTGCTAGGATAATTTTAAAAATGTAGATGTCTGTACCATGTGTTTATCAAAGGGTCAGATCTGTAAAGTTCTTATTCCATGCTGGGAATTTCTATTAATAGCAGCATAGTTTCTTACAATTCTCCCTCAAGCAGTAATATTTTTTAGATATACTAAAGATTTGATTATGCTCTACAGTTGAATTTTCTTTCCTAAACATGAGAAAGATAAAGGTGCCCAAGGCTGGAGAGAAAATCTGTTGGAAGCCTACCAGCCGGGTATGGGCTTTTGCCATACAAGTGCAGCATGTTCTGCAGAAAAGTATTATCAAATTTAGTTGTGGATAAAAATAAAGAGAAAACCAATCTTTTAGTCTTCAAAATTCATCCTAGCTTTCATTGTCAAGATTATTACTTAAGTATTTTTTTCTGAAAGCAATTACATCGCACATTGTCATGCCTGTAACAAAAACTTGTATATGAAACTAAAAATTGCTTTGAAAATGTCTCCTGATCCTTTGTGCCCCACCATCATATAGCATGTAAGAGTTACCTTACTACAGAAGTTTCTGTGGTTATGCTGTATAGTACATGCAAAGCATCTTGGAGAGTGGTTTTCACCAAGGTGAGTTCTGACTGAGCCAGAGCAGAGTCTGTTCTGCAAACAAATTTGCTTGTGGTAGACTATTCACATTCCCTGACCTTCCTTTTTCTCCCACCCTCCAATACCCAGTGCTTCAAATGCATATACAATTACATTTATGCAGTTATTGTGTATGGGACAGTGTCATGGGATGGTTGTTTCAGACAATATGAGAGTCAGCCTAGCTGGCAGCTTTCCACCTAGCGTGCTTCCACTATACATAAGTGAAATGGGGACTGGTTGACATTTAGATTATCTGCCTCCTATTGCTTTCTTGACTGCAGACCTCAAAGAAGTATTTAAATAACTACAGGGTCAGAACCTGGCCTATTGTCGTGTGCCTTGAAAGTAAGTGACCTTCAGTAGGTCATGGAGTAGCTTACTGTGTCACACAGACTGTCCATCTAAAACTCCTCACTGACTTCACCAATTCTGGATGATTAGGGCTTGATCAACTTGTAAGCTGGCAGGATGCCATGAAACAGATGGGAATGAGCATAGGCAGACCAGGGACTATATAGCAGTTAGAAATATGTTTACTGAGGATGGTATTCCCAGCTGGGAACCTAGAGACATCTGTCTGCACTGACCTAATGCTGTTGTGCCAATGGTAAAAGTGTTGTGCTATTAGTAATCTAGCTGAAATCAAATACAGAACTGGAACAATCACAATAAATACTATGCTAAGGAAAAAAAAAAAAAAGCAAAACACATTCAGTCAAGACCTTAACCATCTCTCAAAAAGTCTGGAAGACTGCAGCAGAAGTGAGTTCTTTTGATGGCTGTAAAATCATTTGGATGATGTCTCAAACAATATTTAAGGGAAAGACTTAGATAATTAAGTTCATGAAACTGAAAATTTGTCCAGTCTTCTACAGAATACCAAATACAAGCAAACCTCCTGGTTACATACATCAGACTGAAATTTACGATGCAAATGTTGTACACCACTTGATTTCACAGGTGATGAAGCTGCCTGTGTCCAAGATGTCCTTTTTTCTGCACTTTGGGAGATTTTGGTTGTTTATTTCTGGTTTACGGCTGCTTAATCTTTTCCTTAGGAATGGAGAGCAGCCAATATTCTCACTCTGATGAAATTTAGAGGACAACTCTCAGGCACAGTTAGGAGGACATGTTGCATGGTTTGATTTCACCATTACCAACATTTCCTGCTTTCTGCAGTTTGATGGCAACAGAGTTGGCTGTAGGACCTACCATCTGTCATGGCATTTAAAAGATAAAAATGGAATCATAAATAGTGCCAGCTCATTACAAAATCGAGCCAGCGTGTCAAAATGGAGGACATTAACATGTTCTTTTAGTATCCTGCTGCCAGCATCTGATGTCAGGTTGCTAATTACTTGAAGTCATCTGTCCAAACAAGCACTGCCAAATCTTTCTTCCAGGCCAGCAGCACCAAACAATACAGGCAAATTTATGTCTGAAGGAAGTACTTCAGTGGAAAGTAAAAATCTGATCAGTTAATCCCCCCCCCCCCTCAATTACCCATATAATTAATGTAACCATTTCTTGTTTAAATAATAATAATAATATTCTGCCACAATATTTATATGTCTACACAAAGCCAAATTCTTTTCCAAATGATAACATCAAGCAACATCAATTATTGTGATTAAAATAGTTATTGAATATCAATATTTATTAAAGCATCATAACCTTACTTTTATAAGGCTGACTTTCTGGTTTGGTTCTTAGACATTGGCCTAAACAGAAGACATTCGGTTTATCCACATGCACAGTTTCCCTAGAATTGTTTGGTCTGCTTTCATTAGTGTGGTACAGAAGTCATAGTGATGCAAGCCACTCCTATGCTGCCCAACCTAGGGTTGGCATGACTGCAACATTACTGTCTAAGTTAATTCTAATTTTGGTCATAGTGTTTCACAGTTGAGAAACATAAAGCCAGAGAATATCTGTTCACTTTTTCTGTTATGACTACAAGTGGATCAGACAAATCTCCTAACTAGAACTTCCACCACACTGAATTTAGTGGAAGGAATAGTTTAAAATATTTCAACTGAGGAAAGCCCCCAAATTACTTTTGGCTTAACTCTAGATAATGTCTCCTAAGCTGCCTCGGTGTCATAGGGAGGCTTATTTGATGTATCTATGCCCCACTTGCTTGACTTCCCTGCAAAAAAGCTCTCAAACTGGATGATGCAACATGTTCTTGAATCTTTATCATGCATCATGGAAAATACCATTCAGATCAGGAATCTATTCATGAGAGAGTGTAAAAAGGGTTCTCTTCTGAATTGCAGATCTTAGGTGCTAAGTCCTTTGTTTTTCTTAGTCACAAATTGAAAAACAATGAGCTTTTATTTTTGTGGGGAAAAATGGAATTTTACAGAAAGTCCATTTTCTGTCAAAAGCTGTTTTCAGGGGAAATTGCCAATGCTAGCAAGAAGTTAGCATTCTTCCTTTAGAAACATTTTCCTTATTTCTGAGCTTTTTTTTTCCCTGACTTTTCTCTCTTTTACAAAACTGTCCCTGAGACTTTGAGCAACAATACATCTACTCTGTCTTCATCTGATGATAACTCATTACATCATTCCACTCTATAACCAAGAGAGGTTCATTTAAGAACAAAATAAGGAAATATTAACTTCAGGAGTACACGTCTAAGCTGTCTAAGCTGGTCTACGGAGAAGGTTCAGAACCAGGTGAAAGTAAACTTAAATATCACTAGGCTGCTGTACTGGGCCTATAGGTAACCAGGTTTACCCCCAAAATCCAATTGTCTACGTGAATTTTGGAGCTATTGTGGTGTCAGAATGGGTAAGTGGACTGGTTTTCAGTGTGTTCAAGAACGACTTATGGATTCAAAAGGCCTGGAACTGAATGAATATGATAAATAAGAATAGACAAGAAAGCAGTTACTTAATACCTGGATGGACCAGTTTTACTACATCCAGCTATAGCAAGAAACCAAAGGAAAATTCCACAAAGTATGTTCTTAGTCCTTCCTCCCTTCTTAAATCTTAACAGCTGTGCATGTTTGAGTGCTATAATAATATTGAAGCTAGTATCACTGAGTGAATGTGTCTCTGGCTACGGTTTCAGCATCAATTAGAAAATGCATTTATTACCAAAGCAGTCACAACTATGTGTATTATAGTAGAAATATCTTTGCTATATAAATATTGAGAATTCCCACAGAGATACCACCTCTTTTTAATAATTTGTTTAGGGTTTTTGTTTGTTTGTTTTGTGTTGTATGTTTTTTTAAAAAATCCAAGGCAAAAAGTTTGGGGTGTGGGATGTTATGCCTTACCTGAATATATCTTCAGGGACAACTGCATTTGTGTTATGAACATAGCAGACTATCTGTCTTGCTATATCCATTTGACTGAAGCTTGTAATGGGGATGCCAGGGTAGCTGACATACTCTATTTGTCCGTACTGGGGTGGAGAGGTTATCACATAGAGGAGTTCCTCTGGTTTGTCAGTACCGTCCAGTGCAAGGAGGACATCGGTTGTAATGTAGCCCCGATCTCCTTTTGGCACGCGAAGAGGTTTTATGGAAACAGCAATGTCTCCTGCAAGATAGACAAAAAAACACTAAAATAGTTGAATTGTAAGTTGATCTCTTATGCATTATTTAGCCACATACAAGCCATCATCAGTAGAAAAATCATAGAACTGTAGTATTATAGGAAATTTAGGCTGGAAAGGACTTCAGGATATCTCCAGTCCAGCCTTCTGCTCAAAGCAGGATCAGCCACGAGATAAGACATAAACAGGCTGCTCAGGGCTTTATCCCATCAGAGCTTGAAAACTGCCAAGGATGGTGACAGCACAACTTCTCTGAACACTTGTTCCAATCTTGTCAGGTTAACTTGGTCTAATTTAGGTTTCTAATAGGGATGCAATAAAGGAAGAGAGACCATAAGACTAGAGTGCAAACCTGGGAGACAGAGTGGTTTCTGAACAGTGTTTTGCCTACATTATTGCATTCTTGCCATTTTTCTATACTTTGATTTACTCAGGCATAAAGCTAGCTTCAGAAGTATATTTTCAATTCTATTTGAAAAGTAGCTGGGAGTCCTGGGAGGCAAGGTATAACACATTGCCTTAGGCAGAGCCTTTGCAAATCCCAGGATCACTTCTTCACCAGCAGGAACATCAGGGCTCTGGCCAGCAGTGAAATCCAAGCAGGCAGACTTTCAGGATCTGCAGGGAGATTTGCCAAGGGCCTATATAGTGCTCAGGGAAGGATTAGGACATATACTCAGATCATTTTTCTTTCAGAAACAGGTACTGTAAAATGCCAAGTGTGGTAGAGCTTTACCCTTTTCCATGTCCTTTATATTTATGTAGAAGTCCACAGCTGGGGATCTGTTGTACCCATCCCACAGATAAAATGTGAAGCTGTCTTGGTTCTTGGACCCTATGGCTCCTGTATGGACATATCTCACATGGTTCATATCCAGTTCTTCCTGAGTGCACTTCATTCCAGTTTGGAGAGTCATCCAGCCATGGCCTACCTAGAAAAAATAAACATCCTTCATTAAACAGATAGTGTCCCATGCATCCTCCCCAGTTAATTGTATCTCTTTGCAGACTGTTAGTGGCAGCTACCTGGCTTCCCTTCTAAGCAATTGAGTCTTCTGTCATAGTAAGTTTGGAAGAGCATTAAATAGCTGGAGCAGCTATAAGGCTGGAGAAGATACAGTGATCATGAATAAAATGGAGTAAATGGAGTTTAGCCACTTTTACTCCAGGAAATACATTTCTGCACACACCTCAATGAGACACCAACAAGATGAAAATGAAATGGTTCCTGACCCAGCTTGTGTTTTCTATTTCTTAACTTCACAAAACTGCTCTTGGTTCTATCCCAAACCATACCTCAAGGAGTATCAGAAATGAACCTATGGGGAACTTCAGGGAAGCATAGCAATTTAGAGCCCCAGAGGTCCTCTGACAGAAAAATGTGAATTGCCCAATAAAATTTCCTGGTTTTCTGAAGATAGCATAGTACCCTATATGGGACTGACCTGTATATTTGACATTCAGACTAGTAACAGTGTCACTAGCTTTGGAGCAAAGGCTATCAAGGACAGAGAGCTCAAATACATGTTAGTACCCTATCTGTTCAAACTGTCAGACTCCAGCCAGTAGCTGTCTCTCACCCTAGTCTGTGGGACCCCTTTCATTCAAAAGTCTCATGTGATCCACAGGGGTCTTGCAGGCATCCAGCATCAAAATATTTTGCAGGCTCACAGGTCTTAAACACTGATATTTTTTTTCTATTTTCTATTATTTTTCTATTATATAACCATGCAATTAAAAACAGGCATTTTTTCTATCTTTGTTCCTGTGGCTTATCTTTGGTCAAGAGATGGTCATCTCTTTCCTTCCATTTCTAATCTTATTTTCTGCCTTTCCTTTTGCTATATCCTTTCCATCTTCTTCCTTTTTTCCCTTTCTTCCTCCCATACTTTTCTTCTAACTCATGATTTATTACTCAGTCTTTCACACAGATCTCTCTCCATTATTTATGAACCCTGAAGTAACTGAAGTAATGCCTTACTTGTCACTTTTCTTTGATCAAAGACTTCCCCCCTCACCCCCCCACCCCATCCCAGCTTTGATGCTTGGTTTTCCCCCTCCATGGGCTGATTCTCCCAGCTTCTGTCTCCATTGTCACCTCAGATGATCTGCCATGCTTTTCACCCTCCCTCTCCTTCTTTTGAGGATCTGGCCTTTAGTGTCAAAGCCTCTGGGACAGCATCATTTTTTAGTTCAACCACTCTTTCAACAATCAAACTGGACACAGCCATCTACTTCAAAACATGACAGACATTTGGGAGAAAAGGAAGGTGAACTTCATTCTACCCTAAAAAGGGAGAGTTCTTTGCATGCCTGCTTTTTTGTTGAAGTACAAAGACTAACCTTGAGCTGAAGCTGACCGTTTTCTGGAAGTCTTTCAAATAAGTAGTAAATTCTCTCCCTGGGGGTATCTTTATCTTCCGCTGACAGAACAGCACTAGAAATTATTCGAGTTTCACCCATGTTCACCTCTATATCATTTTTCCTGCAAAAATTGAAAGTCATGTATTGATGCAATAAAAGAAAAGTAACCTTTCCAACACATAATTTGTCTGCCAGGAATATGGATTACCAGATACTGACAGAAATGACAACTGCAGAAAGAATGGAAGGAGGGTGCCTATTTCAGTTCAAAATAGAAAAAAAATCAAACAGGGTAGACCGGCTTCTCCTTACACTGGCAAAAAAACAACAAAACAGATACCTACAACAACCTGGGATTTACCATGTCTGTCTTCTTCCCTTGGGCCCTATTCTGCTTACCTTCATACAATTTATAAGAAGAGGACAATGTAAACCAATAGGCTGTATTATACGTTACTGCTACTACAGACCATAGCAATACGGGCTGTAATGAACTGATTGTTCATTAGAGAAAAGACTGTCTTTCAAATGACTAGTCTGTCACTGCTCACCTTAATCTTTAAAGACACTACAGAGACATAACTGACTTCTTCTCTATGCTACCCATTGCAGATTTTTTCCTTGGTTCTTGATTCAGAAAGGTAGGTTAAGGCCACCTGTTCCTTGGCAGAAATGGCTATCACTAGCCACAAATAAAATTTGAGGCATCTCTGGGAAAAAAAAAAAAATCCCACATAGTTTGAAATTCAAGCAGACTCTTGCTCCAGGATGATTCTCAGATCGTGTCTCCTCTGTTTCCATTCTCAGCTAGTAACCATCCTCCAGTTTGCTTCTGCACAGCCTGCTTTATCATTTTGCTGTTAGCTGTCTTATATTTTTGCAGTGTAGCAGTCGAACAGTATTATTAGACTGTATAAAAGTTTCAAGGAGGTTGGAGGGGATTCAGCATATTCACTCACCCCAGGGATGGGATCTGCTTAAGCTAATCTGCCCAGGGGCCATGGAGCAGGTTGGAAAAGGACAGACTCCTTCGGCATTTGGGCAGCTAAGCTCTGGCTGGACACAACTGAGCATGTGCAAGCCATGCTATTTCAAAGGCCAAATACAGACAGATTTTTACAAGAATTGCTAAAGACACAGTCTTCATATGACAGCCCTTGCCTTTGCCAAGCTGCAAGTGCCTGCTCCAAAGCAGAGTGACAGCTGAGATTTCCAAAGAAGAAGTTGTCACAATTATTTACTAATTTTGGAAAACACATTTATTATTCTCAGAAAGAGTGGAAATTTTTTTCCTGAAGTTTCATATTCAAACTGATACAGATATGAGACATAGAAATCTCATGTTTGGCAAAATGAGAAGCAAAGAAAATGGAGTCATATGACAAAGGATAGCAAGTCATAGTAATGACAGATCAAGCAACCTTAATGATTTGCTCATACCAGCAATAAACATGCTGGGACTCTGCAAACAGAAGGACCAGGTGTCTGACCCAAACATTGTATGAGCCAGGAAGAGAAGATTCAAACAAAAAAATAAGTGAAGATAAACACATTTAGCTACACCCTGAATGCTGTCTAATCCCAACTAATTTTTCTGCATAGCAGTTAGTTGTTTAAGTCCTTCTAGCACCCACATGTCTCATCTTGAGAAGAAGCTTCAAGGCAAATGTGTGAGGGCCTTACATTCCCCAAGGGCACTCCTTACTATAGGACAAATCCAAGAGGTGACAGATTGAGTTTTTGGCAATCACTGTGAATAAGACCCGCTGTTTGCCAGCCAAAAACATCCCATCCCAGATTCTTCAGTCTGTTGACCATAGCTAATGGAGATGAGAGCTGAAAATCCCTGGGGGGGGAAAGGTGCCCACAGATCAAAAGGTGAGAAAAAGCTTACAGGTGTTGCCAAATGTTCACCTGTAAAACACTGCAGTGGCATAAGGGAGCCCTTACCCCACAGGAAAGAAGTGTTGGCTGAATGTGGCAGCTAAACCACTTCAATGCCAAACTGAACATGTTTCGTTAAAGCACTACTGCTTAACCGCTGGCAGCATACTACATCTCAGTGGAAGAGTAACAGGCAAGAAGCAGTAATTCATTACAGTGAAATAGCTGTTTTGCAAGTGGATGGCTCACTATGGCTACTGTTCAGCAGAGGAATGGCAAATTATGAGATCTAACATCGCCAGACAAGGCAGCAACAGTTTCTGGATCTAGGTGGGCAAAGCTAAAACCACTTGTCTTCTTGCACTCCATCACCTTCCTTCAGAGAGAAAGGGTAGAAAATGCCATATCAATCTTTATCATGTGATGAACAAATAGGCAATTATCAGTAATTATCACTACATGATGTGAATACATAAACTATACGCTTTATTCTAACTAGAAATGGACTTTCTCTCTTAGCATTATGTGGTGCTTGATAATCTTTCAACTATAAAACCAGCATTTGTTAATGCAGAAAGCTCTACATGGTAAACAAAACATTCAAAATTCACTGCAATGGGAAATTTAGGTCAGATCTGAAGGTAGGCCAAATATCCTGAGGAATCAGAAGTTCCCACTTTTGTGGCAGGCTGCCTAACAGGCTGTGACTCATTTCCAAAATGCAAACTTCAGAGGTTCAGAGCTATACCCCCCAAAGTCTTTGGGCCCCCAGTTCCTCATCTGCCTGCCTGGGGCTGGAAAGCAGCCAGGAGGACAGAGGCCCTGGTACTCTGTGGCAGGTCATCAGCTACAAAATGGGGATCCCAAGGGACAAGTTCCTTGTTAAAATGTCCAGGTTCAGCTCTCTCACAGCCAGCTGCCTATCTGCAAATGGTCTGCCAATTTCTGACCACATCTAATTCATTTATGACTCCTAGTTTTGAACTGTAAGGGAAGTTAGTGTGCACCTTTTCAGAAATTAAATTATGGGTGAGCAATAGTTTTATAATGGAAAAGAAGAGAATCATTAAGCTGAAAATCTTTCCCCCTTGAGGCAAGGAGGCATCAGCTTTGTGGAGTCTCCCATGCCAAAACCCAGAGATGCTTTCAGAGAGGTGTTTCAGACAGGCGGTTGCCTACGGAAAGGGGAAAGCAAAGTAACTGCAGTCAATACCATAGTTGTCAGTGGCCAGCAGAGGTGTGCAAAGATCAGGGCTCTGTGGCAAACATCTTGAAGTAGGTTGTGAAAGACAAAACAAACATGTTCCCCCTACTTTTCTTTTCTCTGTTCTTTTAATATTGAGCAACATTAAAGCATGCCCTTCTTTCACTAAAAATGTTTTTGTTAAACAGGCTGATAGAGACCCACATGGAAACATCTGTATTGACATTTGTCTGTGACTAGTTATGGCATGCTCTCCCCATCAGTCACCAATTTGCTGTTTTGATCACTTTTGGATCATTTTGTCTGAACTTGTCCCTCTGTTAAAGACAGGAACATGTGGCTTACTTGCTCAGCACTGGTTTTTCATCATTAACTGGAATGACCTTTACTGAAATGGTTCTGAGGACTTTATGTTTCCCATCTGATAGCTGGATTTTAAAGCTGTCAGTGAGGTTTTCCGAATTGTCATGCATGTACATCAGCTTCATTCCTATGCAGGGGGCAGGGGAGAGAAAAAAAAAAAGGAGGGGGGGAGGAGAAATGAAAAGAACAAATACATCTGACTCCTGCAAAATCTCTCACATCATTTCACTCTGCTTCCATCACCCATCTTCCATCTCCCCTCCCCACACACCCTGGTCACAGCAAGCTTGTTTCAGCTACCAAAAGATGAGCTTGGGAGCCACTGCTGCTCATTAATCTAACAACTTACTATTGAAACAACCTACTATTGACTCAAAGACACCAACCTGACCTGAGTAAGGAGTGACTCCCTTCACAAAAGAGTGTCTGTCAGTCTGAAAAAGGCACATTTCTTCTCCTCTCCTCATTCCAATTCATTTTAAGAGGGACCACAGAGAGAGTGAGACTATAAGGCAGCACTTTTCCGTGCCTTAAATAATCCTCAGGGAGCTTTAAAGAAGTATTGGGGAGGACAGCTGGCCTTGTGGCTGTGACCATGGACAACCAGAAGAACTCGGCTGGAGGTGGCTTGGCCACCATTGTGGACAGGAAAAAAGAAAAGGCAAGAAATTGGAAGAAAGTAAAGAGGAGGATTTGGGAGAGCTGATGAATATGGGGTGGGGACATGATATTTCTGAAGATTCATATTAGATAGGTAGAGAGAAGGAAAAATCTTTCCTCAGGTTTTGAGGGCTGAACTGCAACCTGCGTGGCAGGATTGAATCCATGTCCCTCTTTATATTGATAGATCCCATATTTCACTGAATGGCCACAGTCTGGAAGAATCCACTATGTTCCTGGCAGCATTAAATACACTTTTTGATTACATGTACTTGAGAGAGCTTTGCTGCTTCAAACCAGGTTAACTGATCATGCTAAGCTATAAAGCCCCAGTTCATACCTTTATAGTTAGGTATATGAAGGTATGATGAAGGTATATATTGCAGCCTTTCAATGTATAAAGGAGGTTTATAGGAAAGATGGAGAGACACTTTTTACGAATACCTGTAGTGACAGTACAAATGGCAAGGGTTTTAAACTGAAAGAGAGTAGGTTTAGATTGGACATAAAGAAAAAATGTTTTACAATAACAATGGTGAGACACCAGAAGAGGTTGCCCAGAGAAGTTGGGGATGCCTCATCACTGGAAGTGTTCAAGGTCATGTTGGATGGGGCTTTGAGCAACCTCGTCTAGTGGAAGGTGTCCCTGCCCATGGCAGGAGGGTTGGACTAGGTGATCCTTGAAGGTCCCTTTCCAAACCAAACCCTTCTGTGATTCTATGATTCTGTGCTCATTTAGAGCAATATTTAACCCCATGATCAGTTAATATGTTTTTAAATTGGTGTCCCTGTCTCTGTTCCAGGTGCTGTCAAACATTTTGAAATCTGTTTGCTGATGTGTTACAATATTCCCCTTATTTTTTTCAGATGGTCTCCCTAGTCATATTACTACCCTTTCTGACATGTAGGCCTCTCAGGGTGATTTTATTGACAGTTCCTAAAATCAGTAGACAATATTAGCATTAAATAGTTTAACTTATATTTCTAAACATTGTCTTGGAAATACACATAAGGCAAGTGAATAAATAAGTGGTGAAGGCACCTTACTGTGCCACCCTGCCTCATTAAAGGAATGAATGACCAATGTCAGAAGAATGCTGCACCTACCATTCCTCAGTAGCTCCATGGAAAAGTCATGAACAAGCAACTCATGCCTGTGGTGGTCATGGTTAATTAGCTGTTTATAGTGTAGAATATCATTGCCATGAACTCCATTAATAAGGAACCCATACCACGGCCTCTGCACAACCCCAAATACCAAACAGTCTTGAGGCACATCCAGATCAACTGCATTGATAACAGAGAGATCCAGCTCTTTCATGTCCCCCTCTTGAACCTGAACATGAAAGAAAAAAATATCCAATTCTTTTACATGAAAAGAAATTATAGGACTTAACATTGTTTCCTAAGTAGGGTATTTGTCGTGGTTTAATCCCAGCCAGCAACTAAGCACCACGCAGCCACTCACTCACTCCCCTCCCCACCCAGTGGGATGTGAGAAGAAATTGGGGAAAGTAAAACTCGTGGCTTGAAATAAGAACTGTTTAATAGAACAGAAAAGAAGAAACTAATAATGATAATGATAACACTAATAAAATGACAACAGTAGTAATAAAAGGATTGGAATGTACAAATGATGCGCAGGGCAATCGCTCACCACCCGCCGACCGACACCCAGCCAGTCCCCGAGCGGCGATTCCCTGCCCCCACTTCCCAGTTCCTGTACTAGATGTGACGTCCCATGGTATGGAATACCCCGTTGGCCAGTTTGGGTCAGGTGCCCTGGCTGTGTCCTGTGCCAACTTCTTGTGCCCCTCCAGCTTTCTCGCAGGCTGGGCATGAGAAGCTGAAAAATCCTTGACTTTAGTCTAAACACTACTGAGCAACAACTGAAAACATCGGTGTGTGATCAGCATTCTTCTCATACTGAACTAAAAAACATAGCACTGTACCAGCTACTAGGAAGACAATTAACTCTATCCCAGCTGAAACCAGGCCAGTATTTTTGCGTATAAGTGTATCTCTTTGTTTCCTCCACCCCTTTCCCAGTAGCCTTTGAACCAGCTACTGATTTCAACCAGTTTAAGAGACATAGAGTAGTAAGTGGTTACAGTGATGAAAGGAGAAGGTGACATAAGGATTTGGTATCAGCCCCAATTAACAAAAAAGTTGTTAGGTAAGTATACTTCATATTCAGTGCTAGGGAATGCACAGAGGAGAAAGCCTTTAAATACATAAATATAGATAAAAATATGGATGCATATAAATTTATGCACATACATGCACTTCCTACTTTACAGTAAGATAAGCTTACACTGCCCTAGCATGGTGGTCACAGAATTATTATTTATATTAAAAGCAGACTTCAGAGAGTGGAGAGTCTATGCCAGGAACATAAAAATCTCTACAAAAAAGTTTATAAAAGCTCCTGAGAAAACAGAAGAAGCATAAAGATATTTCTGCTTTCTAGATGACTTATTTGTTTAAAGAGTTGAGCTTTTTTTTTCACTTAACTGCAAGTTACCAAACAGAGCTGTGCACTGCTCCAATCCCACTGAAGCTCTGTCTTACAGATTTACACGGGATTTATCTGAGCTGTTTCCTGAACTAGGCTGAATTACACAAAGTAAGGGAAAGATGCAGAGGAACAGGTGTCAGAACAATGTTATTATTTATATTAAAGAGTGTTTTCTGGTATAAAATAATTCTATGACAGGCATTTTGATTCTTTCCTTACGGTAATATTCCTTGCTATGAATTCTGGGACTTCATCATTGGTTGGGTTGATCAGCACGAAAAATGGCATCTCTGCTGAGCGATGAAGCCCATCAGTGACATAAAGAACAAAGTGGTCTGCTGTTGGCTCCATTTGCATGTGCCTGGCTTGTACATAGTTTATGTTCAGGGCTTTCAGGTGCTTCAGCTGAAATGAAGCTAGAGATTTCAAAAAGATGATGAGTTAGCACAATCTTTTCTTGCCTTCTGGTCTTACGTATCATTAAAAAATCTGAAACTTTGTCCTTCTTCAAAGGACAAATAACTTCAATTTTGTAAGTTCTTGGTCATTTTGGGGGTGAAAAAGTTACACTGCACATGTTACAGCAGGACACAAGCCCTTCCCCTGAAACACAAATGCATTTTTCTGCTTCTTGTGGGACTGTGCAACTTCATACTCCTCAGTTCAGTCTGCAGAACTGAGCCCAAATAACAGGTGGGAAAAGATCTGAGGTCTAAGCAATTACATTGATTATTATTTGACTGACAGACCAGGAAAATGGGGACCAAAAGGCTCAGCAATTCTGGGTGTCCATCTGGAGACATTGGTAAAAGCTGATTAACGTTACAGAGCATGCCACAATCTGCTCTGCTGAGGATGGAACTGCCTTACAATGTTTGAACGTGGACAAGGGGAAAGACCCAAGTCAACTACCATCTCTACCACTTCTGTAACTTTGCCTTGGAAACTAACATGGGGCCCAGGCTTTTCAAATTCTCAGCTACAGCATTTAATTGACAGAAGTGTAGGTGAAGGGAAGTGCTGGAGCCTTGCCTGGGAGTGTAAAGGGGGAGGCAGAGAGAGCAGATTAATGTCTCATATCGCCACTTCTAATAGACTGCAGCTGGAATGCATAAAACAGGGATTGGCTTGTTTACTTCCAGTGCCAATTCTTCACATTTGCAGAGCTGAGCTGTCCCTTTGAACTCCTCCCATGCAGTCCCACTGCTCTTCATTTGCCAGCACCTGCTTTCCTCAATAAGCCCGTATTAATGCACACACCTGCAGCTACTTCATCGGGGCCCACCACACAGCCTTCCACAAGCCCTCTGTATTTCATCTGATGATTACCCTATGTCGTTAAGACTTACCTATACTTATACCAATGTTACTCTTCTCAAAACCAGGAGAAGGCAGTATATTTTCAATATAACCAAACTGGGGAGGAGAAACCAAGACAAACTCTAAGTCATCTGCAGTGGTGTCAGGGTCAGTAGCAAACAAATGGTTGGTGGTAAGGGCTGCTGAGGAGCCCTCCTCCACCACAAACCTTGCACCTGCACACAAACAATATGATAATCATTATTGCTTATTTATCTCATTTGACTGTTGTTTTTGTTAACAAGAACGGAAATAATAACTAAGGGGGAAAAGACAACAAATAGTGAGTTATTGAGGGGTTTGGGTTTAGGGTTTTTTTCTGCTTACACCATCAACTCTCCTTTTGCCATCATGTAAGTAAAGAGGAAGAGGATCATGAAATTATTTTACTGAAAAGTGAATAGGTATGGTTTATGGGCTGCTCAAAATCAGTTGTTACCTCTGTTTGTCAGAGCATTAATTACATGAAAGCTGTTATGAATTGCTCATAATGAACAATTTTTCATGCATCACTGCTTAATTTGCCTGCTGGGACAATGCTTCATTTCCATAACATTACTTGGGTGAGAGCCTGCAAATTACAAACTACTCATACATATGCTTAAATATTCTCTGAGATACATAACATATATGTGATGCTTACAAACAAATGACATTGAAAAAGACAAGCATACGGAAAGCATACCTTTAATATGTATATTACAGACCTCATCCAAAGCCCAGGAAATCAGTGGAAATTGCTCACAATGTGCTGTTGTTGGACTAAAAGTACACTACCACTATTTCCATTTTAACTGAGAATTTTTGATCCTGAAGAGTAGTGAAAATGTGTCTTCACATCTATTAATTTGATCCACTACATATCTAGCCTAGATTTGTCTTTATTCACCAATAGAGTTAAATACAGGTCATAAAAGATTCTCTCCCTTCATATAAGGGCCAGAGCCTAAATTTCTGTTGTATACCTTACATGCAAAGGTAGATAGATATTTATGTTTTTGCATTGTGTAAACCTGACAATTGTCTGGACCTAAGTGCAGTTCAGGGACAAGATATTGCATACTTTTACTCAGACATAGCTTACATATGCAGCAATGGACATGTATAGATGGAGGGGAGCAGATCTGAGCACTCTCATCTCTAGCCACATGATTTAAACATGCAGCTGAAGAGCCACAAGTAGTTACTCATACTTGCACCTACAGCTGAATTTGGTGGTTGCACTGTACCAGCAAAAGAAAAAAAACATTGATGGAAATTCTGATCCAAAACCTTTGTATGCTGATCTCAGCTGATTCTTTCAGATGCTAAAAATCAAACAAACAAAAACCCTGAGTCTTTAGCCATTATAGTACTGTGTAGCACACATTATAATGCTATAGTGAGAGAAAGCTTTCACCAGTTTCAATCGACGGAGGCTGGTTGTCCACCGGAAGTACAGTGATGTTAAGGTCATATACTGGATAGGGATCGTGAAGCGGAGCTGGAGGAGGAAGAGGTCCATCATAACAGCAGTCTTTCACATCTAGGCCAGCTTCACTGTCAGAGACAATGAAGGTTAAGATCTCAATGGAAGGAGTCAGGCCAATCTCCCCACCTGGAAAAAATGTTGCAGTTCAGAAGAAATATTTTACCAAAGCTTCATGAAGAATAATTTTGTATCCTGCAAGGACAGCCTGCAGTATTTGAAGTCAGAAGAAAACAGCAAAATTACTAGAATTCTTAATTCTGGCTGGTGGGGGTGCTGTTTAGTTAGGGATTTGGTTTGTTGTTTGCAATTAATTTTAACCAGCTTACTTCTATTCTAGAATAAAAGGGTGTAGAAAAGTATATGACTGTTAGTATTACTAATAGTTATAATATTATTATTGCAATGTTATATTATTATATTCTAATAAAATTGCTAATAGCCCTTATGATTCTGTTCTTTGTGCACTAAGGCATACGCAGAATGTATATTTGTGCACAAAGAGAGGGTTTTTCTGCATTCCTTCTCGAAGAATGTAGGAAAAGATCTTTATTTTATACTGTCTCTATGACAAGTGGTAATATCTATGCTTTTCCAGAAGAAAATATTTTTGCATACCAAGAAGTGCATGTATCCCTATATGCCTCTTATCCCTACGAAATGGACTATAACACGGGCTATGCTTTATTACTGTGCTGTATATTATGCCTATATGTAATCACCTTCAAAATGTGGACTGATACAGCATAGAACTGGGAACTGCCACCCCTTGCAAGAAGCATCTGTGGTTGAGTCTACTCCAGTTCTCAGCACTTCTGACAGCCTGTCTCTTGCATTGCTACAAGATATTACTGAAAGGGAAGGCAGTAACTCCCACCCTCTCTTGCAGTATCTACTGGCAGCTCATTTAACATGTAGAAATTTGGGGATGCAAAACACAGGCACTGCACCCTTGAAGGTCCGCTTCTGCCCTTCATTGCCTCTGCAAAACAGTGCCATTGAAATAAAGTTCCTGTTATCTTTAGGATGCTGAAGAAAAGTTTGTTACGGGTGGCCATAATAAAGTATCTCCTCTTCTCCAATACCAGCTGTTCCTTTTAGGCAGTGCCAAGCCTGAAAATATCCCATGTATTCTCCATGCTAGCATAAAATTACAGACTAATTACACAGAAAAACCAGAGCCTTTGAAAAAAAAAGACTGAAGCTGTCATCAGAGGTGTAGAAAAGACAACCCCTTTAATGCTAATGAAAGGATGAAATTAAGTAGGAAAGGGGGTTAAATGGCCCTTGATTTCTGTAACTAAAAAAAAGAAGTATTTTTGGATTTTAAAGATAAAACCACAAAAATAACATATTTTTAGCTCTGTGGTTCTCTTGAAGAAAACCTGAACATCATTTATCTTCTGGTACAGAAATACTATAAACTGTCCAAAGGTGGGTATACATCTAGACTGGAGAGGGAACCAAGAAGTACCTCAGGTTGTTAGCATTTCTCTATTAAAACTTGCCATGGTATTCTTATTTACAGCATTTCATTATTTTATCTAAACATGACTACGGAAAAATGTTAAAGTTGTTTTTAATGTCATGAAACAAATAAAAAGACTATTTGGTATCTAATTGAATAGTAATTTTGCAAAAAAAAAAGCCCAAGATATTTTATCAGCAGCAGTGAAAGAGATCCTCCAGGATTATGATGCATTCATGTACTTGTTCTAATATAATTTTCAGTTCGAACAGGGATTTGGAGAACACATTAATACATTTTGTAGTTGTATAACATTAGCCCTCTTTCAAAGCCAGCTTTTTTTCCCCAGTCAAAACACACGTGGTTTCTGAGCTGTTCCTGCTGAGCTTCTGCAAAGATTATATGGATTCAGGTTTAGATTTTCTGCCAAAAACTCTCTGACCACCTTCCAGTCTAATTCTGTCCTTAACTCACTTACTAGTGTGCTTATATGTGACTAAACCAGAGATGACATCAGCTTGGGAGAAACGATCCACAGCAACGCCAGCTTTCCTCACTATCCCATGGTAGGGCGGGCGAGCCAGCATAAACATCAGTTTCATGTCATCACTGTCTGCGTCTGTGGCATAAATGTACTCCGAGGAGAGGACTACTTCTTCACCCTCCAGACAGTGGAGCACAGGAACAAGGCCTGTGTGCATAACAGGTGGCTCATCATTCACAGGCAACACCTAATCAGAAAAATAATTTAAGATCTTTTATTTTTCATTTCAGTGGAAACATGTTGTTTTAATACATTGCTTTCCAGCCCAAACCAGCAGTATGGTATCAGTGTCAGAGTACATTGAGGTCTCTCTATGAACAAAATGAAAACAGTTGAATTAGGGTCACTCTTCAAAGACAAAAGTAAACTGAGATAGATAATTATAGCTTGAGAAAGAAAACTCACTCCCCATATTTAAGTAGAGAGAATAATTCCAGACAGAAGAACCCAAGCTAGAGCAAGCACGAATGCTTTTCAGCTAGTACAAGCCAAATCTCCTCTCAGATTTGCCATATAAACCTGAAAGCTAGGGTTGAAATGGAAGCCTAACAAATCCATTATCTTCCAGTTTCCAAGGGAATGCAAAGACTTTCAGAAGGCAAGCTTTGCACTGTTCAACACAGGCAATTGCCTTCAGCAATACGCAACACACTGACCTTGACCTGTAGGATGAAGTCTACAAAGTGGATGCCATCTGTGGCTGCAAAGAGGATATCATCAGTGAGAGACTCAGAGCCATCATGCCGATACCTGTGAAAAAAAGAAGGACTACATAGGATTCATACAAAGAAGCTACGCTTTCTGGTCATGCCAGACAATGTGGATCCCTCCCAATATAAAAAGCTGATCCCTGTGCAAGGCTGTCCATCTAAGACTGCTGATTCTGAATCAGAGTGTCTTCAGAGGGCTTGTAGGGTCTCCCAGAAGAAAACCCCCAAGATAAACCAAACATCAACTGGGAAAAAGGTTTCACCTGAGGCTTTGTCATCTGTGTTCTCGCTGCTTGTGAGGTGTCTAGCAAATATGTATGTCCTCACTGCAGTAGGTGCCATTTTCAACGAGCAGATGGTAACAGAGTCAGGGAGCTCTAATTCTGCGTGTGTGTGGAAAGTTGAGTCTTGTTCTTGGCACAAATACAGCAGCAAAATTTTCATCTCTAGGTTAATTAGTGTTAATGCAAATTTTCTTGTAAAGTAACCAAAGTTCAATAAACACACAACTTCCTTAAAAGAAAACAGGTGACAACTATTGCCTTCTTCACAGGAACTACATGGCTGAGTACAGAATTCGCCTCCTCATCTGCATGGGGGAGTGCTTTATAGAGAAACCTACCTACATCAGATATGGTCACTAGCTCCTGCTTCCTGGCCACACAACAGCTCGGTTTCCACAGTGACCATTGTGGTCCCAAGGCTCAGCCAGCAATCTTGGCCTGGAGCAGCTCTGCCAGAGCCATGCAATGGTGAGTATGCCTAGCTGTAGCCTCTGCACCTCACACCACTTCACTGCAGGGCTTTCACTCATCCAACTGAGAGACTCAGCCACCACAAGAGGAAAAGACAGCCACTGTTCTAACCTGACTGCCAGGGTACGCAGGTCCCCGCAGGAAAGACTGTCGCCTTCATTCATGATAGTGCCATCCATCTCCACTGCCCCATGCTGAGGCTGTCTCTGCAGGAGGAGGAGGAGATGCTCCCGTTTTGTGTCCACATCAGAGATGAGAATGTGTCCCTCTGTGACAGGGCTCAGGCCACCCTCTTCCACTCTCAAATGGCTTGTAAAAACCTGCATGGAGGAGAAACGCTGAACTCGCTTTTCTGCTGCACTTCCAAACGTACACCAAACAGGGCAGTTTCATTTGCTCTGGTATGAGGACGTGTGATACCTTAAACGCCAAAAGCTGAACTCTTTTCTGCTGTGCTAGGAAAACCTAAGGAATTTACTAATAGTAGGCCCTCATACATGCAGCCCAGTCCTAATCCCATTCACAGAGGCTCCTGGCCCTCATATGCAATAGGCAACACAAAGAGGAGGGATGCATTTTTGCTAACCAGGGTGTGACAACCGTATTTTTGTACAGCCACTCAGACACTGAAGGTAGCCCTCAGCTTATTTAGCACAAAAAATCACCTTGCACGCTCAACAGACTTCACCTTCCACTTCAGTCTAAATGCAGGCTACATTTAAGACTGAAACCCTGATCCCATGGAAGATTTGTTTTTTAATTAAGTCAGATCAGGACATCTCTCTGCATTTCTGTTTCTACCCAAAGCCATTTCCAAGTCCTTCCTTCTCACCTTCACCACCACCCTACCTCTGGGGCTTGATTGTCCACAGGAAGAATTGTAATATTGAAGCAGATCCCATACAAAGTGCCACCATGCTGATTGCTGACAGAAAAAATAAACTGTACTTGCTGCAGTTCAGGCCCAATGTCCTGCAGTGGTGGCATGTAGGCAACTTTCATATAGTTCACAGCATGCTGCAAAAAAAGAGGGGTGCAAGTAAGAAGAGATAATGGGAGTAGCTGTAATTCAGGACATTAGGGACTTTTCTCATCCCCTGATTAGATGTTATCTGAACTGTCAAAATTAATTCCAGAAAATTTGCATGTACTCTTTAGCTACTGGCAATACCTTCATTAAATCAATCTTTAGGTACAAATCGCGTGAGTACAGGTGCAAATACTCAAACCTGTAGCAAAAAATACACACACGGTTTAAAAGTGATAACAGATGCAATGGCCTTACCTTCTGCAGCCCTTTAAGAATGCTGGTCCCAGAGCCTTTTCTAACTGTGACTTTAAAATAAACAATTCATCAAAGCATAGCTTTTAAAGCAATGTCTCTCATAGCAGCTGAATTTGCCCTCATCATTATTAATAAAATGCACATCCTGCCTGCCCACATGAGGGCAGACCAGTGAAAGAGGCTAAACTAATCATCAAAATCTTGCATCCAGACACTCATATTAGGCATGTGATTAAGGATTTGAAGGCTCAAAGCTCTCATTATGGTACTGCAATGATCACCATTATGCAACCTTAACCATACAGCAGGATATAAACCAGGGCACTTTACTAATATTCGTAAGACATCTGTCCAACTACAGAAGCATGAAAACTGAACAACAAAATCCTGAAAAAGGCCTGTTCCAGCCTGTACCATATCTATTGGTGGAGACACTGAGAAAACACAGCGAACTGTCAAGGGCTCATTTCCACATACTTTTTTTTTCTTTCCTCTTAACAGCATTCTGGAGCCAAATTCAGCCTACCCTAAGCAACTGCAGCCCCTGCTGGTTTCAGGAGAGTTGTGTTTAGATATTGCAGAACTGAAGCATGATGGAAATCTGTTTTAAAAGGTGGAATTCAATTAGCAAAGTTTTGAGCTTCTTAAGCAGAGCACTTGATAGTACCACTCCTCATTTTTCACCTCGTTTTCCTGTCAAAAAGAAGCTGTATGCTTGTAACTTTTCAAAATTGTTTAGAACTAGTTATAGTATCAGGTAACATAACAAACCTGGGTAAATGACCGCAGTGCAAGAGCAGCAGGATCTTTGACCAGCTTGGGGATGGTGTCCACCATAAACAGCTTCCCTGCGTCTGAGTGGCTGTACAAAAACACGTATGTCACATCCTGGTTAGCAATACTGAGGAACAGGGGAAAAACCAGTCACATAGCTCAATCTTGCATTTCAAATTAACTTCCCACTCCCAACTGCACTGAAAGGAAAAATGTTTTTCTTTCTTCTATCCTTTATATTCATTTAAACATTATCACAGAAAACTGACCACAAGAAATATTTTTCAGGCTGGCCATGAAATATCACTGCATACCTTACAAGCAAGCTCTGGGTTTGCTACAAAGATATCTCTGCACACCCCAGATACTATTTTACTATTAACACCACCTGTGAGTCTAGTCCATCGCATTGTTATTACTTACACACCTGCATTTATCTTTATGTAGAAAAATTAATTACTTCTGGATTTTGTGCATCTTATAAACTTCTGAAATGAACCAGTTTCCAGCAAACCAGCTTTCCAACAGCAGTAACCAGCAAACTGGATAACCATGCGGCTATTTGACTGAATAGGGAAACAGCCCAAACGTCCTTCTGCCCCAGCTGCATACTGATCCTCTCTTGCTTAAGGTCAAAATTGAAACTGTTGGTCTTCAGCTTAAACCACACATTGGCTGGATTTTACACTTTTTTATTTAGCAAATTGTTGCTGATGTTATCATGAATTTACCATCATCAGTGACATGTAAATGGCTACTACACCCATTTATGCCATACCCCTATTGCCCCGATAACCTGTTCTGCCTGCATTCTGCTCCACAGCTTCCTGGTCCAGGACCAGGAGTCCTTCACAGTGCCATGTTAATAATACCTATCCCAGAAAAAGCTGTAGCACCTCATCTTCTCAGTCTGGAGCAGGCCCAGGTCAGCCCCACTCTATCAGTTAGGAGAGGTGCTGTGACTTGTGCTCATGGCTGTACAGGATCCCACAGGCCAGTATAAAATGCAAGTCCAGCAAAAGGAAATAAAAGATTTCAGGTGCTTTCATCCTTCTTATTTCTTGCTGGGCTATGCAATTTTTTTTATTACTCTGTGTATTATTTTGTTGCTTTCAGCGACAGGAGATCTGCACCCAGCTATTGTCACCTGCACTTTAAGCAAACAGATGAAGAACCTGAGAGACAAGCATGCCACTGCCCTTGAAGCTGCTCCTCTTACATGGGTCATTGCCCTGTCCCACCTGAAAGGTATGGCAGGTCACACCTACCCATGCGTGCAAGAGAAAAATGGGGAAGTGGTTATGGTGTATATGAGTTCCCTGCCTTGCTCTTCCACATCTATGAAGTGGAGATGTTTCTTAGTTAGGTAAGCAATCTCAGTCTCCTTAACAACCAGGTGACGAGTCACTCCTGAAGCTTCCCTGGGTGGCTGATCGTCCACAGGGATAATGTGCACCATCATCACCTGAAATCAGGAAGACAGTAAAATCAGCAGCCATTCCTCTCAATAAGAGTGTTCAAGCAGCTGTTTATAAACATGCACACACAGAAGTTAAGTGGACCACTGGAATATGAGTTAAAGGATGTGGCTGTCTTGCCATATCATGACCACATGAGTAATGGAGATACACAACAGTTAAATGCAAAGCCTATGAATCTTAACTGTTTCCCTTTAAATTAAAAGTAAAGTTAATGTCAGTATGTTGGACTCCTGAGTGAAATAAATAGTCTTTTCTCAGCTGACTTTAGGAGGGCTGTTTAGTTTGTTTGTGCCATCTCCAAATCTAATCTGTTTTCAACATTTCTTTTTACACTGTAGGAAAAAGTCTTTGCAATGGACTTGTCTCTCTGCAGCCAGGCAGAGAGAATTACCCCATGAAAAGCAAGAACAAGGGCTAGCTCTGAAGAACATTGTTTGTGGTGATAACCGTGGTGATGGCAAACAGAAAAGATCTGTATCAGTTTGACTTGAAAGTCTGTTAGAAGCTGTAAAAGCATCAGGCATTTGAGGGGAAAACGCAAGACTCTGCCAAAGATGCTTCAGTTTCATACCTGTGGCTCTGAGAGATTGGGGGGGTCATGGCTATCACACAGCACAAACTCAAAGGAATCTTCAAACACTTCGCCTCCCAAATGATGATAATAAATTATTCCATTAAATAGATCCCTCTGAAGAAAACTGCTGACAGAATACCCTGTTGAATTGAAGAATATATCTTCTGTTGAGCAGTGCATGATTTTAATAATTCATTAAAATTATCCATTAGCTGTGCAAGTAACTGGTGAAGCATAATGTTGTCTTTCTCACCCTAAGGCAAGCCCTTTGAAATGTTTTCTCATTGTGTTCCATGTTTCCTGAAGATCATCAACTTCTTTTCTATGTCACTTAAAGATCATCCAAAAAATGAAGCAACACAGCAAATGGGCCTAAATCCCAGTTCAGAGGACAAAAGAGAACTTGCAGGACTAGCAGCCTCTGCAGTCTAGCACAGGAATTTCTGAGTTCAGTTAAACGGAAGGAGAGCTTTAGAGTCATCTAAAAGCTTTGAACTTGTCAGGGATCCTTGCAGATAAAATAAGTCCTGAGTAGCCCAACATTTCTGGAGGATAAAAGTACGGTAGGGAAATAGATTCAGAATGGCAGACTTATAGGATAAGTCATGTTCACAGGTATAGTTACTCTGGTGCAGAGGCCAACATTAATTAATGATGCCGATTTATGCTACAATAAAGGAAGTCCAAATTTGCCATGATTTGTCCTGAGACAAAATAAGTTGTCTAATTGTAACATTTAATGTAGTTTAAAAAGGAGGGAACAAAGAAAAGCGTGCTATTGTGGATGTGTTTCATTACCTATCAAGTTTGGTCCTGGATTCTTCATGATTTCTCCAGCCTGTGGTGGCTTGGTAATATTGAATAGTATGTAATCATCACTGGAATCCATGTCAGAAGCATGAAGCATGGACCCCTGAATCAGGATCATCTGTCCCTCATGAACTTCAATGACCACATTGCTGATAAGAAATGGAGGGCTGTCGTCTTTAGGGAGGATATTGATTGGAAACTTATGGCGAATACTGTGGGGGCCATCGAAAATCCTAAATACCACAAAGTCCTTAGTAGAATCACTGTCATCATGATGGTAGTGAACAGCTCCAGCCTGAATGTCAGAGACTGTGAATATGAATCCTTTCCCCCCTGTCAAAACAGAGGAAGAAAATGCATCAAAAAGGTGCAGTTCACCCCAGAAGAGAATCCTTCCACCGATGAGAATGTTGTTAAGGGAGAGAGAAGGAGAATGCATTTCTAACTAGAAAACTCAAATGTAACTTCACGTACTGGAAACAAGTTTGTGGAATTTGGAATAGTTAATTAGAATGCAGAATTTGCAGCTGTTGGTAGCAGACAAAATCCTCCAAATGCCCATTGCACTAAAGATAACTGGAGATATCAAGGATTTTTGGCTGCAACTGTTTCCTCTTTAATTTCAATCTCTATTTTCTTCTCAGAACATTTTACATGTATTTTAAGCATCAAAGAGAATATCCTTTGTAATTTCGGCTCAGCATTTCATTGCAAGTAAATAGTAACATTTGTAGGTCTTGTTTTTTCTGTGTTGTCGTGGCTTAACCCCAGCCAGCAACCAGGCACCACGCAGCTGCTCACTCACTCCCCCACTCCCAGTGGCATGGGGAGGACAATCAGAAAGGAAGTAAAACTCATGGGTTGAAATAAGAACGAATTAATAACTAAAGTAAAATAAAATGTAATACTAACAATAATAATAAAAATATTGTAATAACAATAACACAATAATAATAATTAAAATGAATATAATAAAATATTTTTAAAACAAAAGCAAAACCCAAGAAAATACAAGTCATGTACAATGCAATTGCTTGCCACCAGCTGACCAATGCCTGTGCGGCAATCTGCCCCTCCCAGCCAACTCACCCCAGTTTATATAACTAAGCATGACGTTCTATGATATGGAATATCCCCTTGGCTAGTTAGGGTCAGTTGTCCTGGCCATGTACACCTGCTTGCTTGAGAAATCCTTAACTTAGGAGAAGCACTACTTAGCAACAACTAAAACATCAGTGTGTTATCAACATTATTCTCACACTAAATCCAAAACACACTGTACAAGCTACTAAGAAAAAAAAAATTAACTATCCCAGCTGAAACCAGGAAATGCATATTGAGGTTACTGTCTATAATAAGACAATTTTACATCTCTGCTTCACTAGACACGTTATGCACACACACAAATATTCAGGCAGGTTAAAGGTTTCAAGAACTGCAAGCTGGTGCTGGAAGAGATGGTCTCCCCAGGGCCTCCAAGGAAAATATTTTTTAGCCCTCCATGCTGTGCAACAGCAGAGACACGCACCCACTCCCTTTGCTCCTTACTTGAAGAGAATTATGGGCAAACTTTAGGATGGAAGAATAACTGCCTCACCACCAAATAAAAAACTGTTAAAGGTGACAGAAGGCAGGGAACACCACCATACATACCTCTTTCTTTCAGGGCTTTCCTTTAGCTCTAGGACTGGCATTACCAAACCCAACAAAAGAGCATTCAAAACATTGGGTTGATTTACTGTTCCCTGCAACTAATGGGAATCCCCCCACTGAATCATTGGGCAGTGGCTCAGACCACTTGCCAGCAGCATTGGGATTATGGTGCAGTGGAGGGCTAAACCTGAGCTTTCCTTTAAAGTTTGAATATCATTTGGTGCTTGCTAGACAAAAAAGGCAATTGCCAGAAATTGTGTTGACGTTTTCCTTTGTGTGTGTCTACGCAGACACATAAAAGAGAATAAGGCACAGTCACTGGAGAAGAAATATCTACCTCTGGCTGGCCCACAGGAGGCTGAGAAACCCTGGGGGGGCTGTGTGCAAGGATGGGACGGCCACCACGAGACGGGCCCTGGGCTCTGAGACGGGCCCTGGGCTCTGCGTGCTCCTGCAGGCGCAGCTGGTCTGCTGCTTTATGGCCTGCAGCCTGCAGCCTGCGCCCTGGCTGGCTGCACAGCCGGCCCCTAACACAGCCTCTGGGCCTGAGCCGGTCTAACACTGCTGACACCACAGAGGTCCTGTTTGTAGGGTTACAAGAGGATGATTGTGCAGACGCTGAACTCCTTGGCAGTAGTTTCCCGAGATGAAACATACTTCTGAACAGTTTCTCTTTCCACTGAATTCCAAATACCCTCTTGCCCTTTTCTTTAAATACTTGCTTTATGTCTCTAGGCTGTGCTTTTTACAAGAATACATTAACTATCAAAAAATCCAGCTTCTTTTCCCAATGCTAACAGCGGAGTACCTTTGTTTACCTAACCGTTTTCCCAAAGAGAGCAGCACTCTGCTGACTGACGAGATCGCAGAGCGAAATTAGTAATATTGACAATGCAGAAGGCTAACGAATTAGAAGTCTAATTTAATTACCACTTTTTGAAATAAACTTTGACACTGCCAGTAAATAACAACCATATCCAAATGTTGCCTGTATTTGCCAACAAATCAAAATCACTTGGCATTCCTTAGCATCTTCAAGCAAAAATGTAAGAAGTGAAAATACAGTGACTGTGTTTCACCCAGGTTGTGCCTGCTCAATGAAAGCATACCTGATTTCTTTAAAACTTCAGCTTTGGGGCGTAAACATACACTAAGAAAGTAAAAATTTCAATACTGTGTTTTTTCAGTACTGGGCGGGGAAGCCGGGACAGGCGGCCAGAGCCTGGCTGGCTGGTGGCCCAGCCAGCTTCCCTCGGTGCAGGGCTTGCTCTTCACTCCAGAGGGGAAAGCTGCAGAAGATGCATTCCCATGCCCTGGGTTTTCTTGTTTCCTTTGAGCAACGCAGAGCAATATAAGGCTATGCTGGTGTTTCTCTTTGGTTTTGCAGTGGCGTTGCAGCACTGTCTCTTGGGGAGTTACCCACCCTCACTCAGCCTTGGTGAGACAGGGCAGCATCAGGCCCGCTGCATGCTGTTACAAGCTGCATTAGCTCTCTTGGGCTGAATTCACCTCCAGTGAAGAAGCTAAGAACCAATTTCATTTTCAAATGAAAGTGGTGTCTAGGCAAAATGCCAGACTTACAAGTATCTCCCATTTAAGGATGTGGACAGCATAAATACATGATTTGCAGATGTATCTAAGCTATGCATCTGTCTTTATGAGCTTGCGAATTTTTTAATTTCTTACTGTGCGTCCAGGTATTTCCTTCCACACCTTCATTCCCTTGTAAATCTGGCTCTTATGCTGGCAGACCTCAGCAGGGAGTGACATACAACAGACTCCATGTCTTACTGACTGTTGTCTTATCAGAGCCTGTTGTTACTAGATAACATGTTTCCAGACCCTCAAGTCAAAGTGGTTTACCTCTCACTGTGAGCCGCCCATGCTGTAAGCCATCGACTGTGACCAAGCGAACATTTTGGATGTCATCGTTGTCTACAATTTGGAAGTGTTGCCATGTGATCGGTCGGGATTGCCCTTCCAGGAGATTAAGGCCTGCAAAGAGCCAAGTGTTATTTCACTGA
Source organism: Astur gentilis (assembly GCF_929443795.1). Taxonomy (NCBI): domain Eukaryota; kingdom Metazoa; phylum Chordata; class Aves; order Accipitriformes; family Accipitridae; genus Astur; species Astur gentilis. The sequence goes on along the minus strand of NC_064919.1, from coordinate 53,235,180 downwards.
AGCACCTGCAACATTCAAGGCTGTCAGCATCTAACCTTTCTAAAGGTTTTTGCAGTCAGGAAGAAAAGCATGTTTAATTCCACCTACATACCGACCTGTGACAGACATTTCAAGGCCAGCTTAAAAGCTTGATAGCAGCTTTTATTCTGACATATGTTGCCTTAGTCAACTGTCTCTAAGGAACTTTTTTCAGTGAAATAACATATTCTGATTCCCAATGATCTGATAAACAAGCTAGGCCCATTTCTGGACATTTGCACAAACCGGAGCATTGCACTTGCAATCTCACAACTGAAACTGGACACTGAGCTTCCCTAGTGAGTCTGCATTTAAAAACATATATTGATCTTCATGACGGAGGACAGTATCTCTTCTTTCTATGCAGACAGTCATTCCAGATGGGGCTTCTCTGGGACACATGAGGCCTCTCCTTCTCAGCTCCTTCCTTCTTCTACTGTGAGGAGACTGCTCTTTCTCTGGTGTTAACTTCAAGACTTATTTGATCTTATAACTTTGCCTTTTGATGATTAAATATCAATGTACATTTCACTCTAGATGGGAGAGCCTGTCTGCTCTCCAGTGCAGGCATTATAAATCTATTTGAATTACCCTTAAACCTGTAAAGGTTTCCAGCCTTCAAATGGCTGATTGCGTATCATACCCTTTTTTTATAGTTGTTGATTTTTGCAGACTTCCACTTTAAACAATACCAACAAGCCTTGGTCTTTCCCACACACTACCCTACTACTCCTATTCCATCACCTATTTGTCTTTACTATTTATACTTTTTTATGCCCAGTTCGTTCTTGAAGAAAATGCTATACACAGAAATCCCGATTTTCCTGTGCCTCCCTTTTTTCTTTATTTTTCATTCCAGTTAAAACGCAATATTTTTTCAAGTTGTTGTAACATGTTCCCCCCCCAAAATGGATAAAGGGAAAAAAAAGATTCACACTCTCTCACTTTAATGATCCTTAAACTCCAGGTATAAATCTGAATTTTAGAGCTTTGTCAAATGCTTGTGTCAAAGCATTATAAATTCTGTAACAAAATAAACTGAGGAAAAGAGATCTCACCTGTATTCCATGAAACCCGAGGAGCGTTTGTATCTGTTGTTCTAATAGAAAGATGCACGGTGATTGGTGAACTCCTGTCAAAGTAGAAGTCATGAACCTCAAACTCCACCTGGTATGAAAACAGACAAACTCTTTATTTAAAAAAAAAGAGGCTGAAGACAAGTTGTACCTCAAAACACATATAGTGTGTCCTTACCTGAGAGATCTTAAAGTCTTCTGATAATATATCGACAAATGAAACTTGATTTAGCTTCTAAAAAGAGCCTTTGAGGTTCTGCACTAAATTAAGTATCTGCCTTCTGTGCTCTTCACAGTGAATGCTGGGAAAGTTAGTTTGCAATGCATGGAAATTAATATGAAAGATAAGCATTTTCACAGTTGTTTGGGGTACAATTAACTCAGTGATTAACAAAATAATTTTTATAGTAATAGTACCTGGGGTAAGGGGCACTTCCCACTCTTTTAATATATGTAGGGCCAAAAAAATATGAAAGAAAAGATACAGACTAACACAGGAAAAATAAATAAAAATAAAAATAAAAAAAAATAAAAGAAATTCTTGAACTGTCAAATTCTTGAACCTATGATCAAACAATGCTGAAAGCAGAATACAGAAGAGGCACTTAAGGAGCAGCTGGTTTGATAAGATGACTGATCCTCATGCTAAGGAAACAGAAAGAAAAGAGGTTCCTGTGATAGCCAAGGTTAAAAAAAGACAAGCCTTGTCAGCATCAGGTGCTGAATTTACTGTTACTGTTCCTCTGCTTTCCAGTCCACCCTTTCCCCAGCTTACCTGGCTCTGATTTTCTGTCTCTTTGGTTTCATTACTTTAGTACCAACCATTTTATTTTGTTTTGTGTTATTGTTTAACAATCTTATTAGTTATTTTATAACCAATAACTATCAGCATATTTATATACTCCTTTAACTCGTTTGTCTTCCTTTTATATCTCCTTTTTAAGACTGTTTCTCAGAGTGCTGGCACACTGCTGGCACACTACTGAATTACGCAAAATATCTAGCAGTGCTGATTACTGAAAAAATAAAGTAACACTGTACCCAAAGTAGGACACATTCACTGTCAGGATTCTGTTGCAGACCTGGAAGGAGAAACATCACTAGGAGCCAACATGGAAAAGGTAGAAGTGGAGCTTTCTTTGGTCCCATAAAACATAAATGTATTCCTGCAGCCTTGGTCTCATAGATCTGTACTGTTTATTTACTCACTTACTCCAGACCCTGCAGATAGAAGCCTGTTCTCATTATTTGCATTATGTTCTCTATGTTAGTGATGTGCTTTTACTCCTCCCAGTGGGAACTGTTTGGAGTTCCTTTTTGTTATCCCTATACCTCCATTGCAGCAGTAGGGAGGGTGCAAGATCAAATGGCAATCCTGACATAGTTGGTCCATCTTTCATAGCTTTATATATGTCACCTGTCCACAGGTCACAGGGATCAGTACTATTGCACAGGGATAAGAGCTGTGTGGAAAAGGTACCGCTGATCCTTCCAAAGGCTCTTAGTTAGATCTACAAGTAGTGTTATTCCCCTGCTCCCTTCATAAAATAATAAAAAAATAAAAATAAAAACTCCTCTTTAGATACTCTTAGTCAGAGAGGATAAAAATCTTTCAGTGCAAAGAAATTCTTAAGTAGTGAGCAACAAATACCTGATTTGTGTTAAGACAGTTAAGCTGATGAGCCATAGGAGAAAGTGGTACAAGATTTTACCTCTGCTCCTGCATTGCATATGATTAAAGAAACTTTTCTTTTTTTTTTTTCTGAAAAGTATCCATTACAAATGAATGCATTTATCTACAGCTTACTGAATCTTAAGGAGATGAAAAACAAGAAATAGTTATGCATTACACTGTTACCTCATAATTCTTCCTCTCTGTGTGGCTGTTATTTGGAGGCTGATAAGCAATGAGCATGTCACTGAGATCTTTCCATGTGAAGGAGCCAACAGCCTTTGTATGGTCAGATAGGTGAGTGATGAAGCCCCGTGGAGGTGGCTTGGTAATGTTGAATACAAGCAGGGACTTTGGAGTTTCGTTGTCTTCAGCATCAACGGTTGTGGTTGTAATGGGGGTTAAAATAAATTGATCTACTTCCAGGATGAACTTTGCCATTGGGGCTGCTTTGGGTATTTGGTTGGGAAGAGCACCTTTAATCTGAACAGGGAGCCATGCATACTCAGTCTACAACAGGAAAAAAAATAAGACAACTGAAAGGGCAAAGTGAAGCAAACAAAACAAATTCCACTACCTTCACATAGCTAATTGGGGTACATGTTAAAGCAATAATTATTTTGAAAAGAAAAATTGAAACATGTTAATGAGAAATAAAGTAAATATTTAGACCTCATGAAAAGTTCTTCCAGGTTCACTAGTCTTATTTGTGTCCTTAATTTTGGGCTGAAACAAATTGCTTAATTTTATGTGAGTTTAATGAATAACTTTACCTGACAGAAACATGCACAAGCCATTAATTATTATTAACTGAATATGTTCGAACAGCTCTTAACTTATTAATTACTATTTATGTTGAAGTCAGTGCAGCTCATGCTCTATAAAAGAGGTGGAATTATGCTAGAATTAATTTTGCCCTCAGGCTAAACTACTTATGCATGCCAGTAAACAACCAAAGGTGTTTCTATGTAGCCGTAATGGTCTAAGCATAGAAGCACGGAGATAATGTGTTTCATTTGCCCAGCTGGCAACGTTGTTCAGAACTGAAAAACATTTCAGGATCACTATCTCTTTTCAAATGTAAAAAGAAGCAATTAATTTAAATTTTTTGGAAACCAGGAAGACAATCAGACATTGTAAGGTTGTGTAAAAGTCTACCTTGTGCAGGGTTTTGCTTCTGCTGTCTGTGAGATCCAACCTCACAGGAATATAATCAGTGTCAGGTGAAGGAGGGTCAAGGTGCTGATATCGAATCCCCAGCCTTAGAAATTCCTCACAGCTCATTTTCGTGTTGTGAACGACTCCCAGTCCCAGCATGCAGCTCCTCTCTCTGCACTGCTGGCCCAGGCTGTGCTCTGTAACCCAATAGAAGGAATATTAAACAGTTACCAGAGCAGAAATCAACATAGGAAGCCTGTCCATATAGCTGAACTAACCCTGATAAAAAGCCAGTGTCATGAGAATTAGGTAGGACTCCTTTCCTGACTTAACTTTTCCTACAGGAGTTTGTTTTCAGCTGACATCTTCCAACTCCAACCTCCCTTGGTCACCTGGGTAGGTGCTGCCTCCAACAACTCCCTGTGCTGTTTCTCCTGAGTCTTGGCACTCCCAAAGCTGTCACATTGGCCCACATATCTAGGAGCCAAAACCAGACTCCAGCTGGGGGATTACTGACGCTGATCCATGATCTGCATTGTGCCCCACACAAACTTCATGTCCCTTTCAGTTTTCATAATAGCTCAAGCTGTTCATTAAACTTCAAATGACCCACTCTTACCCAGCATGTCTGAAGCAACCCACTGCTGCAGACTTAATCTGCTGGATCTCTTTGAAACTGCTAATACAAACAACTAAAGCACATCGTACTAGGGCCAGGGAAGAAGCTCTGTGGCTGATCTCCACGAAGCTGCTCTCGCTGCACTTCCCCAGTGATGAGCTGGCCGTGAGCAGGCAGGTGGGTTTCCAAAGAGGCTATGGAAATGGTGCAATCCAGATTTATCTTCCTGTCATAGTCAAAAGCGAGGACATTCTTGTCAATCACCCTGGACAGACCATAGTACTCAGGGACCTCCAGGGCATGGGTGCGCATTTTGATGATGTTACAGTCTGGCTCAAGTAACTGCACATGGAGGGTGAATGTTTCTACAAATGTTTCGGTTTCTGTAAACCTGCAGGTGATAGAAGGAAATTTTAATTATGCCTCATCCCATGTGCTGTTGCTCTGTGAGTTTGGCATTGGCCTCACCTTCTAAATTGAATTACTTGAAACCCTTCCTCTCATGTGGTCTCAAACCCCAGATCGCCAGAGACCGTGAGGTACAAGACACTGCTGCCCACCTCCTCATACTTGTACAAAGGGTGTTCGTGTGAAAGAAGGGGCTACTCTCTGTGTATATGCAAGTATCTGTGTCCCTATCAGCAGGACAGCACAAAGCATACAGTGCTCTGAAAGTACTGTTGTCACTTTCAGTAATAAAAAGAAAATCACTCATTTTCTGTAATAAACAAGCAATATATAACACTTACTGATACAAACAAACGCATTATTTGAGCATATCTGACATACATAGTAAAAAATGTTTCTGTAAACAGATGGTCACTTGTTGACTAATGATGCTGCTACTGGATCTAAGTAGTTACTATATGTACAACAGAACATACTTTTACCATGGAAAATGGACTGCTTGCTCTTCCTGATGGCTGCTGTTCTCCTGGTAACAATGAAGTGTGATCTCCCACCACTGCTTACCTGTACAGCCTAAGCATTACCGTGTCTTCATCTAAAATTGGACAGCCATTGTGGGTATATTTGACTTCATTAGGAAGGAAGTGACAGTCAAAAACCTATGAAGAAGAAAGAATAGACAAGTACAACACTGTCAAGAATGTTAACTTCATGGCTTCTGTTCCACTTCTCCCTGACTGTCAGGCATGCATCAGACTAAGGAAATTTTTAATCTGTAGTTTATTGCTATGAACAGGTATTCACCTGTTCTGTGGTCTCCCAGTGAAAGCCAGAGCAACCACTTCAATGTGGGGCTGCTGGCACTCCGCAAGCATATAAATGTGATTGTTTCAGGGTGCCAAGTCCCTCCTCCAGTGCAACAAATAGTTTGAGCCCACACTTCTTTACCAACGCAGCCTGTGGACTTATGGATGCAGTTGTATTCAGGTAAGAACTGCAGTGTATCTGAAAAGCCAGCAGTTCCTGCAGTATAATGTTAGATTTATTAGCTTTTAAAGTTGCTTGTGGCAATAGCTTAATTATACAGTAAATCCTGCTTTATGGCCACTATTATTGGACTACAAAAGTATGATCCTGTGAAATTTTGCTGTTGGAAACTTTGCTAGCTCAGATTTGTTACATGGTTTTGGAACACCGACTTCATACCAGTAGCTTTTTACCAGATGTGCCATACCAACACCCAGCCCCAATGTCAGTGTAATCCCACAGCATAAAAGCAAGCAGAATTCCTATATTGTGCCCACCAGCTAATTCAAAAGAGACTAATTCTTATGACACACCTGATACAGGTCAAATTTGCAGAGATGGCTGGCCACAGTATAACCATCTAAGACAGACACTCATTTCAGGCTGATTGTTCTATTTAATGATTTGTTGACTTGCGAAAGTAAGGCAATGAGAAAAAATGCCTGACCCAAATGGAAAAAAGATTGCTTTGGAGAGTTGTGACACACCCATTCTTTGGAGCAGAAATTTGGATTCTGAGGCATAGGATCTTCATGTCCTCACATATGCCAGTTTCCAAGTCTGGCCAATTACAATTCCCATGTAGCTATATTTCTTCATGGAGTTTTAACAGCTGAAAGCTCCTAGCATTGATAAGACCATGCCTGTGTTATCCTTGTGACAACAGGGAACCCCTACACTGCCCGTGCATAGATGGAGGATACTCATGTTTCATACCTACAGAGAGACAGGGCACATTGTTGTCAGCAAGAAGCCAAAAGCTAATCATTGCATTTCCTGAGTGTCACTGTGAAACTAAATGTGGGTTTGATTCAGTTTTTATGGGCAGTATTCATACATGACTAGTTCTTCTACGTACTAAAGTAAAATCTGTTCAGTATTCACTAATACATCTGATGAGGCCATAACTAATAAGGTTTAATGTACACATGTGGCTGACTGAAACACCACATCTTTTTGCAGAAAGAAGAGGTCATTTCTTACTACCAGCCATTTCTTAAAATACAGCAAAAGAATCATGAAAATGAAATGTCTTGCCCAAATTACCTACATGTCCCCAACCACTTTGGAGGAAAGTGAAATGGAAGGGGGATTTTGGTGAGGTTCTGAAATGTTGACTGGAAGTGCAGTGCGTAGAGAAAGTCTCTGGATGCTCTGACTTTCATTGTAAAAATAAAGTAATACTTTAATTCCTAAATTAGTTCTTAATGCATAGTTAACTGAAGCGCATCATGACCACTTCATGAATTTACACTAAAGGATATAAGAACCAGTGACATTTGCTTCTTTCTAGCCATTACACAGAATTAGAACTTGCATCTTTCTATAATGGAAAAATAATTAGCTTTTATCAGCTGTCATTATTACTGGCAGTGTCCACTTCCACAGAAGTTATTCTCAGATGCTCAAGCTAGGTGGTAATTGTTCTATATTTGTAGTGATTTTAAAATGTATTGCCTGCTTTTAACTGTCATCAAGAAGCACATTGTACAAAGTCTTTTTTTCTTCTTTTTTTTTTTTTTTTTTTTTAAGTAATGAGTTAGTTGATTATCAGCTACACATACATGGACTTAGCACTCTTCCTATTGGCTAAAAATAATCTTGGAATAATCCATAATATATGGTGTTTTGGAAAGTATGATTGATTTTATTTGTTGGACTGCTTAAAAAGGAAGGACAAGAACCATTTGTGAAAAACAAAATTGCTCTCCTATGATGAAGGTTTTGACTATGTTGTGGCTGTTCTGTTGTGTATTGTTTTCAAATGTCACAGAAATATGTGTTTCATTATTTTTCAATATTTAACAAACAACAAATATGTCTTTTTCTTCCTTAATGCCTTTTCTTTCTTAGTACAAACTAATGCAAAGGAAGTTGATTAATTAATCAGATAGTCCTAAGTGATATCCTACAAAAAAGAAAAAAAAATTAAGAGTAGTTGGGTGGTGTGTTACCTTAAAGAAAAAAAAAAAAAAAAGTACAAAAGCCACTCATATTACAGCTTCCAGCAGTTTAATGTTGTACACTGAAGGTGAGATTCTTCACTGATGTAAATCAGTGTACGGTCCTCAAAGTCAGTACAGTTTTTGGTGACATGTAGGTCTGATGTACACCTGACAAGGAGGTACTGCCCAGATGATGCAACCCTGTTCATATCAGAGGGAACTGCCGACAGCAGAGGAGATGGTTTATCATATCAAAGAATTAATTCCTTTCTTTCTAAGACATCATTAGTTCCATCTGTTAATTGATAACAAGGGGATGGAAAATGAAGGACCTTTCCACAAAGGTCTTTACCACTGACTGACAGTCACTTTATATACGTGTAAGACACAATCTGCTTTGCAAAAAGAAACATCTGTTTTATGTTTCCTAATATGTTTTCCTTTTATATGAACAGGCAACTCTAATTGTCTATAAATTCACTGGGTAAGACAAAGGAGATCTAAATCTTTTCCTAATTACTGTCGAGCTTTGCTTTTTTCTACTTCAACTGCTTTTCAATTACAATTTATAATTAAATTGTCATACATTCCTAGGACATTACTCACTTTAATGGCAGCAAAACAGATCAGACCCAGAGACATTTTCTGGCTGCAGAATTTCCTGGTAGAAAGAGCATGAGTGGCAGCGGGAGGACCGGTCTCTGGCACCTTTTTTCAGGAATGGTGAGACCTCAGGCAGCACTTTTCAGCGTCTGGATCAGGATTTTGTCATTTAGAACAGAAGCCCCCAACTTACAAATGCCATCTTGCTCTTTCCCGGCAAGGAAGCATGACTTGAGATAGCCCGACTGCCTATCTTGCCGGCCGTCTCCCGGGGGGACCCCACGTGGTGGTGTGTCTCTGGCACTCCCCCCCCCGCCCCCCGTGTCTGCGGGGTGGAGGAGAAGGCTCCTTTCCCAGCAGGATGGCACTCAGGCCAGGAGCTGTCCACGGGAGGTATCCCGGCCACTGCCAGCGGCCGCAGCCCCTTTCCAGCCTGGTACGCCAGGGCCACCTGGCCAGCAGAGCTCACCCCTCCAGACGAGGTGTGCCCGTGGTCTCCGAGAGCCACCCTTGGCCGCCCGGGCTCACGTCGGGGCCGTGAAAGGACAGGCACTTAACGGAGGCGGGGTCGGGAGTGGGGAAAGTCAAGGACCCTAGACGTTTTGGAAAATAGAGTACGGCGAGTACACATCTTCTGGGGTCTCTGGAAAATTGCCTCTGACCCTGTGCTTGAAGCGTGTCAGGTTACAAAGGATAAAGTGGCTTTCTCAAAATAGCCAGGTCCTACTGCATGTAGAGGCTGAGGCAGGTAATCGAAAGCAAAGTCGTTCCCTCAGCCGGCCAGCTTGCCTACAGGTTTGCCAGCAACAAGACATGTTAAGACATCTCTCTTTTTCTCCTCATGGGCCAAACTAAGCTGGGGAAGCAGAGAGGGGGGACTACAGTCAGGACCCCTGCGCTGACAGAGAGCAAGCCCTGGGGAAGTCTCAGCAGAGCCACTACACCTCTTGGGGCCAGTCTCTGCAGAAGACCACACAGTGCCCTGCTCATCGCCTCAGGTTTGCCCCGGCATACCACTGCTTCTTCTGAGCGCTGGTTCAGCTGAAGTACTTGTCAGTGGTCTGTGAAAATAATGATGATGACCAAGCCAGAAGCTTTGAAAAATCTATTGAGACTGGTGCTCCTGCATCCGCCTTCTCAGAGACCACCAGAAGCCTCAGAGAAGATGTTTAAAACAATATACATAAACAAATATATAGAAGCGCATGCAATGTGGTACAATAAACAAAACTTTTCAAAACAGACAAAACCTGTTTGGTTATGGTTCATTAAAACCATTCTTCTTCTATCTCTACCACTACACCTTCACGTCAGTTTCTTCCAACTCCTTCCTGCTATGACTAAGGTGTGGGGAGATTTGTAAGGCAAATGCGTAGCAGAATGGTGATATGTGAAACACATTTGATTATTCCTACAAGCTTGAAATTTTAACAGAAAACATTTTTTTTTAATGTATTTGCCATCTGCTAGCAATTTAGCTATTGCAGAGCAGAGCAAACAATGGTGTACACAATGTGCTTATTGTATGTGATGATTTTCTTTCTTAATTGCTCCCTAAGTAGTGGCTGCGTGACTAAAATGCAAAATGGTCTAGCAGGCTATGCATTACCCAAGGGACGCTGGTTACCCTCATAGTAGAAAAACAAGCAGCTGAGAGGCTGGAGGATATCTCCTAACTGAAAGTTTTGAAACACCCATTCTCCACTTGTGAAAGGAGACTCTGACAGAACTCACTTTTACTCACTTGTGTTACTGAGCTCAGCTTTTGGATTTCAGGGGTGCACTTCTCTGTCAGCTGGCTACTTTTAGCAAAAGGCTGAATCTCACAGAACATTCAGTTTCATGCCTCTTAGTCAGTACCCAAAGAAAAAAATAAAATCAGTAAAGCAGCTCTTTCTAATTTCTCCCACACCTGCGCATACGTGGACACTCAAAGCAGCACAACAGAGCCCAAATACCTGTGGAGTTAGTTTCCCAACCCTCTGTGTTATTGGCTCATTAGTCACCACTTCTACTTTGCAGACATCCTTCTCTCTGGGGATGGAAAACTTGAGGTCATCTTCTGACAGGAAGACAGACTGTCCCTTCATCACTTTCACCCCAAGGTTGACACTAATATAGGAGGAGTATACAACTCTTAGTGCGGCAGGCAGCAGTAGAAATAACCAGCTTTTCTCAAAGGGCTTCATATTATGAGGGGGTGCCAGCTCTTTTCCACCAGTGAAAATGTTCTCAACAAAAGAAGTCTTCTCTGTCTTTGCCAGCAGATTTTCACCATATAATGAAGGACCAAAATGTTAGTCGCAGGTAACAATGTACCACATGTTTTCTATTAAGATGGGTGCCTTGACTGAAATTTGGACAGAGGCCTTTCAAAATATCCTTGGGTTTTTACAAAATTCATTGGTCAAGCCTGACAAAATGATGAATATGTTCTCGGAGTATTTTTAAGATTCGTCAATCCTGAAAAAAAAGAAAGAAAATTGATATAAGGCATTGAGCAACTACTGGGAAAAAAAAAATAACCACACAAAAAACTTCCCCCATTTCTTACAATTGCAGTTCATTTCAAGCAGCAGCTTAACTTCACCTTTGAATACTATTAAGTGCACACATGCTCAGAAAATTAGCTATGTACCAGCGAGACTTCTCCCTTAACGGATCACCTCTCAATATGAATTCCAGGCACCTTTAATCCGTATGCACATGCAAATACTTGCTGTGTAGGATCCTTTGTTACTGGCTTTTTCTACTGCTGGACCAAGTAGATATTAATAAAAGGATATGAGCATCCAAGTAATTTGAAAGTGCAGGAGTAGGCATTCGTCCAGATCAAATATATCTGAAAGTGGGATAAAGGGAGAGTGGCATTTTGTTAAATCTTTTTTTTGCTTTGCCATTGCATGTGGGGGAAAAAAATTCAACCTTTAGTTGAAAACACCTTGCCAGTGACTCTCTACTCTTCCTGCTCTAGCAAGTAACTATGCCAGGACTTCAACATAGAAACGTGATGTGGCATGATAAAGCTAAGCTGGATTTTTTTGTTTTTCACACATAAAAGAGTAATTATTCTGAGGCAAATTCAGTGGGAACAAAAGGTAATATGGAAAAAAAAATTACACAATCTTCTCATGTCCCCAGAGTTACTCTTCATCTTTCATGTTTATAAACTCATAAGAAAAGCATAGTTCTTCTGACATTGAACAAGCACTATTGGAATCCTTGTAAGACCCTAGTATCTACAGCCCTTCAAAGTAATTGAATCTATGGCCCAAAGAATAGGCAATGATAATGATTTAATTAAATTTGATAAGATAAGGATTTCAAGCTAGTAAAGCACCCACATTCCTTCAAGTTCTTGTAGATTTTTAGTGCCCTGACTACATATTTGCACAGTCTAATATAACCAAAACCCTACCACCAACAGTCAGCTTTCCTGAAAGTGAACAAAAACCCCAGAATCCATGTATCTCTTTATTTTCTCTATTAACAGGTAAGTGTTCACTCTACTGTTTCCAGCAGGTTGACCTTCTAAACAGCCTACAGTTTTATGCACATATCCACCCAGTTTTACATTTCACTGAAAAATGATCAGCAGTTAAGAATTTCTTTAAAATTAATCACTTCCTAAAGTAATACAAGGCATATCCACTCCCTTCAGCTCAGATTCAAACTGAAGACATTGGGACTAACGTATGTTTAAAGTTAGATGAATGTTGACTGTGTAATCTGGGCTGCAAACCTTAACTCTGGTTTTCTAGCTTTTTATCTAAAAACCTTTCCATTTTGGTCTAAAATTATGCAGCCACATCAGTCTGAACAACATCTGAGAGAAAATGTAGAATTCTAGCCAGAGGAAAGGGAATGAAATTGATGGTTGAAAATTTTTTAATGTGTTCCAGAAACAAATAAAAATCTCAATTAATTTCAAAAAAATTTACTTACACAGAGACCTTTTACTAAAACCCACGTATGTAAACATGCCCAAAGTACTTGCAAATTTTTGTTTCTTCCTAGTGGGATAGATATGCATAGCACTTCATTGAAATGAGCACATCTGAGACAGCACTCCACTTCCTAAAATTTACATTTTTGAAACACAGTCTGCAATCCTATAAAGGACAACTTGGAAAGAGAGGGAGGAAAACAGATTACACTTCAGCCTCCAATTGAGAAAGTATGGTTTGCAGCAAGTCCACCCTTTTAACCTGGATATCTGACTGGTATTTATCGCATAATGCATGGACTGCTAGAATTTATCAAATATAATCTGTGTTTCCTTAAAATACCAGCTGCAAAGCATGGAAAGATGTTCCGAGTGAAAGCTTTCTCTATTGCTGTGCCCTCTTCCTACTTCCTGCATCAAACAAAGTGAAGATAGGGCTGAGGGAAGTGAAATAACTTCCTTAGCATATGTCTCAAGAAGATGCTCTGCCTAATGTCTCCTCTGACTTCAGGCATGCCAGGATCCTTGGCCAGCGGGAAGCTGGATTTTAAAATGGATTTTAAGTCCTTGGACTCCAGCCTCTGATGAAGAAATGCATGAGTAGGTCTCAGCTGGTTTCAGAGAAGACCCAGTTTCTTAAGCCATAGAGGGGCTCACATAAGAATAATTAGGAATTTTAGACTCTGACTCAGACCTGGCAAAGTGCTAAGAGGCAGTCAATGACTCTCAAGCTTAGACCAAGCTGCTTACAGCTCATGACAATGCCGATAACTTTGTGGCAAGGGCACTGATTTACAGTGCAAAATACCTTTAGTCACAGGGCACTAGGTACCTTATGAGAAATGATAAAGTTAAAGCCCGGACAGTTTTGACTTTCTCCACTCCCACCTGGATAGCTACCACAAAATCACTTTATAGTTCAGAGGCCACCTAATTACCAGTTCAGGAATGGCACTGGTTGGGAAATGTATTGTTCTCTTTACACCTTTCTTATGTTCTTTCAAGAAGGGAAAGCCAGCTGTGTCTCTCCAACAGGCACTGCCAGAGTAGTTCATGCAGAGACATTTGCACCTTGACTCTGACGAAGCCCACATCAATCTGTTTCTGGTGCCTGCCCCATAAACCCCAGCACTGGGTGCATGTATAAACACCAGGCGCAGGCGGTAGTATCTTTGCTGCTTTTTCTTACCCTGCATTAAACACTAAGAGCAGAAAGGCTCCAAGAGGAGTCAGGAGCATTTTGGCCACTTCCATGATGGATGAGTGAGCCGCTCGCTGCTACAAAATTGGTCCCATGTTGTCACTGTGTATTACAGTCATGCTCTGACTGCTTTTGCTTGCAGGCACTGCTCTTCTATCACTATACGCATTTGCCCCATACGTTCCAGCAATTGGCCTCTACTTGTCAGCTGCAGGGCTGTCTCCTTTTGTGGCCAAGTGAAGAACTTGAGAAGCATAACTTCACTTTCTCAATCACTTAGCAAAATGAAATTACAAGAGATCCTTTCAGTATATAAGGGCAATAAAATGAGAAGGTTTTGGAGTGAATCCCGTGAGAGTCTCCCCTCTGTATGAAGAAGGCCATTGCTCCAGCAAAGCCATGTGTGTGCTGCACAGTACTTGTGCTGATCCACTGTGACAGCGTGTTGCTCTCTGGCATCTCTACAACTGCTGGTGATGCCACTGCCATATTTTGTGGCTGCTTTGGACTTCCTTACAGTCTCCTTACTATTCTGCCCTTAGTATCACAGCTGAGCCTGATTGATCCATGCCATTTCCTTGGCTTGTTACCTGTGTGTGCAGAATGAACAAATGACTGAGGCACTATGTAATTCCGAATGCACCTCAATATTTCATGATATGCTTAGAGGCTTAATGAAATAATGGTGTTCATGAACAACACATTAGGAGAATCAGTATTTTTAAACTAAGCTGTTTCCTCATTGACTTTCTAAGGGTCTGTCTATATGGCAAAACACCTGAACTAGCTCCAGGTGTGCTGCGTGCCTACTAGCTCACAGAAGGCTACCTGCTTCAGTCCCAGAAGTAAAATAGCCATGTCAGTTCAGTGATATATCATGTATCAGTTGTTATTCCTCAGTGGGGATGGAGCACATGTTTTATGAAGAGAGGCCAAGACAGCTGGGTTTGTTCAGCCTGAAGAAGAGTGGGCTAATTGTTGGTTTTAGACATCTAACATAAGAGTGCAGAGAGCCTTAAGGTGCATAGCGGAGGGACAAGATGGAACCCACAAAATTCACAAGGGAAATTCACATTAGATATTAGGAAAAAAAAAGCCACAGTGAGCACGGTCAGCAGAACAGGTTTCCCTGAGGGGTTGTGTAGTCTTCATCCTCAGAGATACTAAGAAAAAAATTAATCAGTGCCTGAGTAGCCTGACATAACTTTGAAGCTGGACTTGCCATAAAAGCTGGCTGTGCTGAGAGCAATGGGCGGGAGCAGTTACCTACAGAAGTCTTTTACACCCTAAATCATGTGATGACTCTAATCTGAAATGACAGACCTGCCTGATTCTCAGGACCCAATTTAATTACCTGGCGTATTTTTCCAAAACACTGTATTGTACCCCTCAAACTGTCCAGTAATTCCCATGAGATCCAATATAAAACCATACTGGTATAAAAAAATGTGGCAACAAAGAAAGAGATCTCCTTTCCTATAATTAGAGTTACAGTGGCCAAGCTGACCCTGAGATAAGGGAGCCTGGAAAAGGAGTCCTGAAGATGTGTCCAAGACATTGTGTGAGACACAGTCAGCAAGGGGAATTCTGAAGATCTCCTCATCTGCTGGCAGACCCCTGTCCTGCTCTGCAGAAGAGCCCAGGGGAGAAAGCACAGGGAGAAGTGACCTCTGAAGAGGTGGTGGATATGACTCTTTAGAGTTAACAGACAGACCAGACTGTGGACAATGTAGGGGAGGATTACTGAGAACTTCAGATGTGGTTTGTTAAAAATTTCCTCCAAATGCCAGAAGAACTAGTTTTCCCTCAGGGCTGCTGGAGCACATGTGAGAAATGATGCAATAGCTAATTACAAACATTAGCATTCTCACCAAATACAACTGGTTTTCAAGATTCTTAAAGAGAAGAAGAAGAAAAAAAAAAAAGACTACTAAAGAAACACTGCAAAAAAGGCACTCAAAGACTGCTGTAGACTTATCATCACACAATATCTGAAAAACACTTCCCAATTTGTCAAGTGTTCATTGGCTTCAGGAAACTGGAGAACTGTGTTAAGTCCCTAAGAGCATCCATGTGTTACTGAAAGCTAGATGTCCCTCCAACAGCAGACTCTGGAGAAAACACATATCTGTGCAGGACCCATCCAGAGGTACACATAGAAACACTCAGCTGTGTGTCTCTAGATCCATGTCAAGTAGATCTGCTATTTTAGATAATTTTTGAAAAAATGTTTGGGTCATTACTACTCCAGCATAAACGAAACTTACTTCAAAGAATGCAAATATGAATACATTGGTGGGAAGGTTTCCAGCACTTCTTCTTTATTTAGAAATTATAAAGGTATAGATTCCTGAGTTTGATTCTGATGAGGGCTAATGTGATGTAAGTAAAGACTAATCCCAAGGATTTAGATAGCTATCCACCAGTGCAAAACAACTGAAAATAAGATCAGAAACAGCACCAATACTTCTCAGTTGTAATACCTGAAAACTGACTGCAAAATCTGTAACTAGTGACTCTGAGCCAAGTCTCAGTGACACCCAAAGTCTTCAATGGGACTTGGATGAGACTTTAAGAGTTTCTCTGTTTGTGATGAAACCTCTGGTTGCCAGGGAGATTTCACTGAACAATTGGATCCAAAATTGCCCTCTTGCAAAGCTTGAAGGGGATTATGGTGTATGATTGTTGTGGGCTGGGAGCTGGACTGATTTATTTTAATGAACACCAGAAAAAGTTTACAGGAAACAGAAAGAACATAGGATTTTTTTTTTTTTTTTTTTTTTTTTTTTGAGGATGGGATTAAAGAAAACAAATAGCAGCCTTCCACTATTTCTAGGAAACAAGATGAATATTAGTACAGCAATTAAAACTTAGCCCAGGGCAATGAAAGGATCCTGAGCTATTAAATTAGGGGGTTGTCACTTCAGAATGTGTAATTAACACATGTGCCCCTTGGACTGTTTGCTTTTTAATGTTTTTGTTCCATGCACTAAAAACAGGGATTATAGGTCACATAGAAACCAAGTATTCAGCAAGGTATTTGCTGAGCTAAGGAATGGTAGATAACAGTTCCCTTCTTTTTTTCCCTCCCTCAGTTTTGGTCTGCAAAAGGAAGTCCTGTGCACTTTTTGACAAATCCTATACACTTTTTAGCAAAGTAAGGAAACAAGAAGTGTTTCATGGCATGGTCAATGAATAGACCTTTCTTCATCAGGGAAAACAGCTGAAGGATGTGAAGCACATCAGATATACCCAGGTTCTTGACATTTCTTTTTTTCATTGTTTCTTGGTTGTATTAAAGCAGAATACTATATGGTAGGGAAAAAACCCCACCTGTTTTTCTTCGGTTTACCCTCTTTCACATTACAGATATTTTAACAGTGATTGTCAGATTAAAACCTAATACAGTTTCAATTTACAGACATTATTTCTGACTTCATACTCAGTGTGATATTGTCACTGCTGTACACCAAGTTACAACTCACCCAAGCTTAGGATATTAGATGGTGGAAACTGAGTGCAGAAGTATCTACATATGCTGATGGGCCAATATAAGACTGAAAGCATATTTGACATTACACAAAGGCAGACAGGTAGTAGAGGAGAAAAAATTGAATATAACACCATAAACATTATTGCACTGTAATGCCAAGTATTGCAGCTTAAGGCAAGGCTGAAAACTGAATTATTCTTTTCCACAGGGTTCCTCTGTAGCCTTTGCTAAATCCTTTTAATTTCCACTCCTCATGAGACCCCCTTCTCCATCAACCAGTAGTTGCAAGGTCAGAGGATTTTCTGTCTAAGGAGCAGTGCTCTTCTCGTTCCCCTTAAACAGAGCTAAGCCGCAGGGGGGCAGGTGCTCAGACAGTGTTGGACAAGAAAATAAAGCGAAAGAGAAACATTGAGAGGAAGACTTTCAATCAATCAAGAGCGGGGATACTTAACAGCTTGGCCTTCAACCATTACACAACATACTTTTAAAAGGGCAGAGCAGGTCAGAGTCCCAGACTGAGACTAACAAAAAGGAGCTATTGATCGTGGTTGCCCCTTAAAGACCATCTTGAAGACAATGCATTGTTCCCTTTTAAGTGTTAAATACATCTGGTTATATTGTTAGAACTACTTTAAAATTTGAGATAGAAATCGAGATCGCATTGTTAGCAGATGCCTATTATAATGAAGACAACCGCAAAAGCAAATAAAATCAGGTCTTGGGCTCTTGTTTTAAGATAAGGGACTAACAGCTAACTGCATTTTCTGAACAGGTAAATATTTTCTCCGCAAAAGGCCAGTGAAAACGTCTTTGCCCTCTACTCTTTTAAGCCCAGAACACTCTCTCGCATAACAGAAGTTCAGAACATAAAGACAAAGTGATTTTGATTTTCTTACTTGCCCCTTATGGGTTTTTAAGATAGTTACACAAATAGGAACTGCCACTTTCTGACAACCCATTCTCTATCAGGCATGAACGTGTATTTGGAACTTGTCATTGTTTTGTAGTTTAATGTTATGCCGGTACTCTCCTAAGACCATGACACAATTGTAAAGATCAGGACCATATTTAATCTCTTCTTTTCTCCTTTTCCTGTACAAGAAGGGAGAAAGGGATCCTGGAGATTCCTAGTTATGGGGGATGGACAGATATAAACTAGGGGGAAACTAGTGAAAACAGTAAAGTAAAAGGCTAGGTTAGCATCCTTTTTATTTCATGTATAATCATACGCACTGCAGAAGGAATAAGACCTACTCTTCATAAGACAAGAGCAGGCTATAATGACATGTGGGTAGTGGAATGGCTTCCCCTAATCCACCCAGATTCCACCAAAAATAAAAATTAAAACTACCCCTAGTAATGGAAAGTGTGGGTGGGTGAAGGGACTGTAGTGGATAGAGAAAATCTCCCACAACCATTGACTTTGAAAAGGCATTTCATTTTAGCAAGTAACCAGCAATGGATAGAAAAGAAAATAGTGAAACACGGCAAACAGCCTAGGATTAGTCAGTGACCATCGTGCTTGTGTTATAAGGACACAATCGTTAACGTCACTGTGATCCGTAACTTTGGTGAGTGAAGACAGAAATGACAGCATTGCATTTGGTACCTAACATGGCAACAAAAGGCTTCTAGCTCTGGAGCCCCATGCTTACCCATGACCTTTGCAAGCTATGGTCAGATCTCATGAGTGAGGTGCTAGATGAGCTTGACTTACTTCAGAGCAGCTCCACCAGAGATTGAACGCGTCTCTGACCCACAATTGTGAGGGTGTCAAAACCCATAGAAAAGGAGCAGAAAAAGCCTCCTGCACAACAAATAGCAAGGTGAGGAAGCAGGGACAAGGAACCTGTGACCAGCTGTCCAACAATGGCACTGTTTCATTACACCATGAACTGCAAGGTCTGATACTTCTGCAAGACAACCATCGGGCAGTGGTGGTGAAATGCAGTAGCACTAACATTGCACCTCTCCATGATGTTATGCATCTGCTCATGCACTAAGTTGTATGTGATAACACCCAACTCTGTTCTACATGGTAGTACAGAGCAATGAAATAGCAGTGGACTTCCATCTCTGGCAGACTTCCTCTTGCAAGTAGAAATCTACCTGAAGCACAGCATGTGGTTTTGGTGTTTTTAGAAAACTTTCTTTATGCACTGCTATTGGTTAGCGGGCTAGCTGAGTGTGGGCTTAACTGAGCTTTCAGCTGATGAGCCTTAAGGGTAATGGCAAAGGTTTTGAATTTTTGAGAAGGAAGACTTTGCAGACTGTTCTTCACAAAAACAAGATCACTGGAGGGTATGCTGCATCTCACAGTGCTAAACAAAAGAAGACTTACAATCTGCTGCACATGCTACACAGAGGACTTTTTTTTCTTATTTTTGAATGCTTACATTTTAACAGCTTGTAGATGGTGTCGTTTACACTTTCCCACAAACACAGTGGCTTGTTTCATCTCTTTGCACCTTAGATATGTGAAACTTAGGTGCTCGTTAGAGCTTTTTTTCCAGGATTACTGCTATATTCTGGGAGCAAAAGATGTGCTTCCAAAGAGCAATTCCCTCCTGTTTATGTAGCTATCTAAGGTAAAGAGGATAGATTTAGCCCAGTCACAAATTTAGGTTTCCAAAGGTATATGAGGGGACTCCACTGGGAATTTGATGTTCCCTACATACAAATCAAAAATTATTTGAGGTTCTTCTGTGAAATCTGTAAGTTACTTAGATGTGGTATGATTTCTTTCAAATTATTTTTTATAAACAAGGAGTATGCACCAGATGAAACAGTTACACAGCACATAAAAATTAATCTAGATCCACTAAAAAAATCAACCCAAACCATAGTTCCTCTTTTGTTAACAATTTTCATTGCTAAAGGTATATCCTTATGCATTCAGGATACCAGCACAGCACAGCTACAACAGGTCAGCTCATGTAGTCCCATAATGGTTTTAGACAACATTTGTCAGAAAATCAAATACAATCCAGCTACAGTTTATCTTCACAGCCAGTTATCAGAGTTCTTTGAAATACTGTTGCAAGCTTCACAATGATAGCAACTAGACACGGAAGTAACACATTCCATTAGAGAATGTTTAACAGCTTCCCAAATGTAGTCTATTCAGGTTTTTTTACCCAACTGCACAAAAGGCAGCTGAATTATCCTGAGGATCTGGTGTTGCAAGCTGTGAAGACATGAAGTGGTGCATGGACACCCTAGCTAGAGTAATTTTAACCCACACAGCCATTAGCATGAGATAAATTAATCTCGCTTCACAAACGACTGCCACAGAATCTCAAAAAAACAAAAGAATCAAAGTTAAAGTGTTGGTGACAAATGATCTGCTCAGTCTCCCTTTACGCTCAACAGGTACAGTCAAGCAGATTGCACTTTTAATATAACATTATTTGACTAGCATGTGCTATTGTACTGATGTTTTTACTACACATACTATTGTTGCCATCAAAATTCACTGTTAGATTGATGAAGTCAGTGATCATTTATTTTCCTCATGAATTAATTAATTCCTCTTGTACTATAACTAATATTATCATAGACACGTATTATCAAGACCAGTTGTAATGTAACCAATATTATCATAGACTAATATTATCAAGACTACTTCAAGGACTGCAGAAAATAACTGTAGTGAATGAACAGGCATGAAGTACTTTAATTTAAAAAATCAAGTCATTGTCCAGGCACTCATTTAATCACTTGTCCTTATACTTGCCTAATTCTTCTCAGAGCAGGGATCTATGCTGGGGAAAATGTTCAAAATCTAAAGGTGCCCAGACCCAAACCAACTCATTCTCTAGGTCAAAACGATCTGCATGCAGTCATGTTGTATGCAAAATAAACCCTAGGGAAGAATCATGAAGAAAGTGCAGGCCCACAGCAGTAACATCCAAGTAAGAGAAAAGAGATGGGACAGCTTCTACTGATATGTGTGCTCTTTTACTGTGAAAGCAACTGGTCATTTACAGTACCAAAGCTTCCCACAGACACCTTGGACACATGTCAACAGCAGAGATGCATTTTGCCTAAGGCAATGTGTAGTCCTGAGTTAGCTAAGATGATGAACTAGTAGAATTCTCTAACTAGCAAAAACGTAACTTGCAAAATCCCCTTTTAATAACCGTTTCAAGAAACTATGTCTTATTATCTACAGGATTTGTTGAAGTGTCTCACCATAACATAAAGTGACAGCATCTGTAAAAGGTGATGGTTTAGAGTTTGGTTCTAGATAAATGCATAGAAATCAGCAGGAAATGTGTAAGCATGAATGTGTCTGTTCAGAAACACACATAAACATTTACACGTACATATGACCAATGAACATCTATCCAATGCAGATGAATTAAGTCAGCTGTCTGAATGTACATGAAAATGTGAAAACTCTCACAGATCCCTACTGCAAAATAAAAGTCTACAATTTTAAAGCGTGCAGTTAAGAAACAAGTTCTCCCAGCTAAATGAAATGTATCTTTTGGAAAGACTTACTAATATTGAAAGTTTTCATGATGTTTTTCAGTGCTTTTTATCACATTTCTCTCTGCCAGTGTGTGTTACTAAAGACAATTTTAAGAAAAGAAATCTTGCTTAGTGCTTCCAAACTTTTATAAAAGATAAAACCAGAAAGTTTTATTAGAGCTGATGGAAGAAAGCCAGCATGATTGAGAAATCTGTTATCAACTTGAACATTAGGATAAACTAAAGTTGCTTGGAATGCTTTACTTCCAAGTTAACTTCTACTAAACTACTGGCAAGACCCAGTGAGTATTTTCCTCCAAAGTTAGAACTGAGCTTTCATCCATCCTGAGTATAAAACTTACTGCTTTGCTGCAACATTCAGCAACAAACTGAGTGTTGCAAGTTATTAAACACTGTTACAGCCACAAACACACAGCATTCGGTGTACACGACAAACTCGAAGCAGATACTTACAGGTAGCAGTGTTTCTCCAGGAGGCTGAACGGGAGATCACACTAGAATAAAAGGAATAATGAATGTCACTGCCCCAGTAATCTCTGGTTTAAAAGGCTGGCAGAAAAAGAAATCCAATGAGTGAGCGACAGAGAGAAAGGGGGGGGGGGGGGGGGGGGGGTAGGGGGTGGGGGAGAGATAGATGAAATTTCAGTCTTTCTGGTCAGCTTGGCTGTAGTTTTCTCCGTGCTAAAAATCCACAATAAACACTCTCTGCTTGCAGGACTGCTCCTGACTGCAGTGTCCCAGAGCACGAACACTTTGGGGCTCCCTATGATAAGGGCATTCTGAGATGCCTTGGAGTGTTTACACTCAGCAATGCTTCTCTGGCAGCCAGCCCCAGATCTTCCTTTCCCCTTCTGCTAGTTAAGTCTGTTGGGACTAAAAACTGAGCTCCTGTTAATAAGGTTTGCTCATTTTTTTCTCCCCACTTCTGCTAGTTTATCTCTTTCAACGCGTGCGTGTGCACACACACACTCATTTATGTATTAAAGATTCATAGACAAAGAGGTGACCTAAAATCAGTTTTCCCCCACAAGAAGGGAGAGTCTTTATTGAAATACAGACATGATTAATTTCCTCCATAAGATAATAGCAAAGCACATTTGATGAAATTAAGATCAAGTGAGTTATCGATTTACCAGTAATGCGTATTGCCTATTTATAAATGTGATATATTTTACAAGATGAAATGTTCTGTTGACTGCTGTTCAAAATCCTGTTGCATGTTAAAGTATTAAGTATTCAAATTAACATATTTCCATTCACTGACTAACTGCGGTTGCAATGAAGGAAAATCCAGGAGTATTCCAATTTTGGGTTGTTTTTTTTGTTGTTTGTTTGGTTTTTTTTGTTTGTTTGGGTTTTTGTTTGTTTGGTTTTCTTTATTCAGGACAGGAGGAGAGAGGAATACTATAGGCCAAATCCCACCAATTATTTAAAAACTTGTAGAATTCAAGATATCTCTCCAGCCTTCTGTCACAAGATTCACATCAGATTTGCGGATTTGTCTGGCTAGTGGGAGTCTAAGTAAAATTTGCTACCCCACAGTGACTTGTTGGTGCATCCTAAGGAGTAAACTTGACAGCTCACATTTTCAGAGCACAGAGGCTGTACTACAAAGTTGTAATACAGGGAGAGAATTACCAGGGACAGACCACCCTACCCCTGTCTCAGCACAAGGACCAAAAGCACTTCTAAGCATAAGGCACAAACAGAATTTCAGCCCGGCCACAGGGCTTTGTTATGAGTGGAAGAGGGACAGCATGGGGAAAAGCTACTGACTCTCAGATTCCCTGTATAAAGAGGGGCCAAATCCAGCATGACTGTAACTCTGTAGCATGTTGTCTCCCCTTGCCCCTTTTTGAAAAAGCAAGCTGATTTTGACCCTCATATGGAAACAAAACTGCACTATAAAAATGCAAAACTGAAGTCAATAGTATGAAAGAAAAGAACCAGCAGATGTTCCTGTGGCATGACTTAAAGGCAGATGAAGAAAACAGATGGCTGTTAAAAATTAAAATGAACTCAAAGCTACACCATGTGTAATATGATACAATCTAGGCTATATTTGTTTATGAAAAAACACCGGGGGGGGGGGGGGGGGGGGGGGGGGGGATTTCCTTGACGTACAATACTAACATCAGAGTGCTATACTGTCCTGAGTTTCAGATCTGTAGTAATCCTCAGATTTTTTCAAGTTTCAGAAAAACTTTGAAAGAGTATTTATCTCCTCTGAGTCATGTAGATGGCTGTGGGTTAGCTTGTGTGTTTGTGTTTGTGCTTGCTGGAACATAGCTTCTAATTCACCATGATGAATGACCTGTTTGTATTGTACAGTGGTCTGGTTAGGATCATCAACATAACTGTACTTACACACTGATTAAAAAGGTGGCGGCTTATTTTAAAGTATAATTTCTCTGACCCATTAATCCATAACATAATTGCAGAAACTCTTTTCAAACCAGTTTGATTACTCCAGCAATGAACTTGGCATCTTATTTCTTATTGTACTCCTTAACTGCAATTAATTTTTGCCATCTATCAAGGTCACATTGTCTGAAGGATAGCCTAAAATTACCAAAGCTTTTCTTGAGAAATGCCAGAGCATTGAAGACAAGACATATCTTTGGTACACATACTCACTCTTCTTATTTCAACATTTGTCCACACAGGAAAGAGAATAGTTCCATTTCCTGTGAATGAAACTTATGCACAGTATATATTCCTTCTTAATTACTAGCTAAAATTGTGCAGCCCAGACTGTTGATATGAAGGTAATGTCAAACTGTTTTCTGTGAGCTTTCTTTAACAAGGTATAGATGTAATCAGTCCCTTTCCTTCCAGACTTTATCTGGAAAAGAAAAAAAAATGTAACTGAGGCACAAAACACACAAGAACACAACCCCTCCCATACACACACACATCCCGCACCCCCTGCACCCCCCTCCCCATCTCTTCTCTTTCATTTTGACTTGCATTGGTAAGCAATGGCCTAAACCACACATTGTCTGTCATCTGCACATTCAGTCAACAGTCTTGTAAGAAGGATGAGGTTCTCAAAGTAAGAAAAGTCCATGTTCATCCCAAACCTGAGCGCTGTACACAGGAACATCTGCTGAACTGTGGGGGGAAAAGGATAAAATTATTTCCCAGGTATTTACTACATGGCAGAAATTTTAATCTGTGAGCTGCAGTACCTGGCTGCAGCAGTCCACTCTTCAGTCTCTAACGCAGGCTGAGGAGAACAGGGTGAAATTTCATGTTTAAAAGGGGAAGCATTAAACCTATTTTCTTCTCCTTCCCCAGCCTATATATATACTCTGTCCATAAAGATTCACTGTTCTCCTGGCTATCGCAAATGTGGGAGGGCCCCTGAGTGCACTAAGTTATGTTCTGCCTAAACATCAAAATGCCAGATCAGCCATGCAAGGACAGATGGTGAACAGGAAAATAAGGGTAGATATGTTGACAGAGAGCTGATCCTGCAAGGTGCTGTCAATCTGCTAGGCTTGCATGGAGACTTGCCTAGTGGCTCCCATGATCAAGTTCATAAGTACAATGATAATCATGTTCATGACGTTAAAGAAACAACACACTTCCTGTAGAAGAAACAAGGATCATCTGGGACTCCTGCATGCTTGTGGCTGGAGTCACTGGCCGGGGTTTCTTTGCAGCACTGTGCACCACCACCACAACTAGGAGGGTAACGCTGCTGCTCCAGCCTGTCGCCTTCATCCACAATAACCCAGAGATTACAAACAAGAATTTAATATTGAAATTCACAATGAAAAGGTCTGCTGGTTATTTCCCCTCTTTATCCAAAGATATTTGCTGGAGCATTACCAAGCAAGTACTATACAAGATATTCCTTTGAGCTCTCCCATAGGAGACTGAGGATCTGTTGGTTATCAGGTACAGCCAAGCAAGAAACATGGTTAGTTTTCATAGTATAAAGCAATTAACATATATAACACAACAGAGGAGATGGTCTTTGCTGCAGGGAGTACATTCATTTCCTCTTCCACTTCTGAGGCACTGAAAAGCCTCATCCAAGACCAAGACACTAGAAAAAGCTTCTCTGTTTGGTTAAACCCTCACTTACCCACAGTCACTGAGTGACAGTGATGCACTGTCAACTGGAAAGGTTGCTGCAGTAGCGAACTGAATAGAGAGAGATGCCTGTGCAGAGACATTACGGTCTGCAGGCTCCTTGTAACACAGGTCCTACATATCTTCGTAGTTTGGAACATAGTCCTGAGCAGTTTTAGTGGCTTTCATAAAGAACCCAATGGTTTGTGGCCTGGCAGTCAGGAGATCTGGATTCAGATGACACTTACCCCCTTACAAGCATGGACATGCAACAAAGCAGCCCTTGAGATTTGGTAGTACAGCTGTGTGAGTGAAGAGCATTGGTTTTGGCTGTATTCCACAAAACCATTCTTGTCCTTGGGAAAGAAAAAGACTGGAAATTACATTTTATCAGTGCTACTGAGTTTTACGTGACACAGATTTAACTCTCCCTTTAATCAACAATAAGAATGTCAAGTGACACTGCGAACAGTGTGGCAAAGGTTTCTATGTTGTGGAGTCCAAAATGATAAAGCATCATACTGTTGACATTTCTTTCCTGATAAGTATCAGAAAACATTCTTTTCAAAGAACCATTGTCACAGAAACTTGCCAGCACTTTAAAAAATCTCTCAGAGGCCTAACATTTAGGGAGATATTTTCAGCTCCAGTGACAAACAATTGACCTCTTAATTTATGAAGCATGACTTTGTGTGTTGTCTGAAAAAAAAGAAGCTGTGACCTAAAGGGAGTTTTAACCTGCATACACTTCCACTAAAGTGATAGAAAGGCAAGCTGTTAATCTTCAGGGAATGAGGGACATTACCCAGATCCCATCCACTGACAACAACCACTTACTGAATACAAGGAAGCCTGTATTTACACTACTGCAAAACTTCAAACCAGCAGAAAAATTACTGTTATTTACTTCAGATTGCATTTAGAGGTTTAGTTTGGGTTAAGTAGCAGGGAGAATCTCTCTGCAAGCACAGCTGCCCTTCAACTTACTTCTAACAGGTAATGAACAGGGCAGAGACATATCAGCACGTCAAAATGCTCACCAGATTGAGCATAACATCTAAAGTTAGAAATTCTGGATACTGGTTTCAGCGCAAAAGCTTCAGTCCCACTTCCTGGAAAGCATTTTGTGTCTCAGTTTTCCTATCAAATGAAAACTCCACTCACCTCAGTCATGTTAAATGACCTGATCCATTGATGCCCAAGTTGTATCAAAGCTATTTGAAGGCATGATTGCTCTTAAGGAGTCAAGGTGTATGCTTGTAAAACACTGAGATTCTCAACTGGAACATATTATAGAGAACAACAATGTTATTTATGTCACATATTACTAAGATTGCTCTCTAAAATAGTGTAGTCTTTTGATTAAAATTGTGTAGTCTTTTGGCAAAGAACAAAAGAGAGAGAGTGAAGGTGCTGTTTTCATTTATGTTACAGCAAATAAAAGGTGGGTTTTTTTATAAGGCTGGAAATATACATGAATGACTCTTTGGGTAAAGCCAGCATTTCTACAAAATCTTATACCTGCAAAGACTTCCTCTCCCAAAATGTCTATAGCTGTGTCCTCAATACCTGAGATTATTACAGGAATTCTGGTACAATTCATCTTTACAGTAAGCCCTGCATGATCAAGTGAGGACACATCGCTTACTTTTGCAGAGTTTATTCTAAAATTATATGCCGTATATTCTGGCACAATTAACATTTCTCATCATTTGGTGTGGATAGGCTCATAGGAGCTCTTTCTGTATTTGTTTAAAATCACAGAATCACAGAACAGCTTGGGGTGGAGGGGAACTTCAAAGATTATCTAGTCCAAACCAATATTCACTGAAATAATGTAATGCTCATCAAGAGTGTTAATTCTCACAGGCAGTCACTGTGTGGTTCCCTTTGCTTCTCCATAAGAAAAATGGAGCACAGCTCTATAATGGTGCCCTGCAGGCAAGAGGGCTGGGAATTGTGATCACTCATTATGTATTCAGATACAAAAGGAAAGGGCATGAGGAATAAAAATCGAATGCATACTGAATCCATAGTCAGTAATTGACATAATTGTTTGAAATCTTCTCTATTTTTAATAATGGCAACTCAATATATGCACTATGTGTTTGTGAAAAAAGGTCATCTGATATTTCAATTAAAAGCAAACAAAGCATTGTGTCACAGATGATAAAGAAAGGAAATAACTATTAATTGAGCCTCATGTAATGTCAAGAAATTAGTCTAAAAATAATCCACTTCAAGTTTGGATAAAGATCCAGGGAGTAAAGACGTGTATTGCAATGCAACAAGTGTTAGCATTATAGTCTTTATTAATCTCACACAACTTTTAAAGAAATTAATGCATTAATGTCTTACATGGAGCACAGCTGACAGGAGATCAAATGCTCTGTGTCACTTTCAACTGCTTCACTGGAAAATACATGCAGAGTTTGTATAATAGCAAAGCCCTTGATCACAAAGACAAAAAATTCAAGTTTTTGACTACAGAAGAGGCACTAAACATAAAGTTATGAATGGCATTCTGGAAAATCAGACAAATAACAAGCCCTACCCAAAGGCAACACACAGACATTTGCTTTGCACCAAGCAGATCCCAAAATCAGAACATTGTCTGAAATGGAAGTTTGAGACAAAGGTGAGTAGCATTTTCAGTAAAATGAGGAGCTTCATTGAAAAATCCATATTTGATGCTATTCTCTCTATTTTTAAACAGTTTTATTTTTCTCAAAATTCTTCATATCTTGGGCTAGACCCTCAGTTGTTGCAGAGGAACAGTGAATGGAGATCTTTAAAGACTTGAACATCTTGGCAGTCCCTGCAGTCCTTGGCCTGGATACACCTAGAGCACATCACCACTTCTAAGGTTTCTTCAAATTATACAGCCATAAGGATCAGCATACATACTGCAAATCAGCAAAACACCACTTCATAGCCATGGCTTTCTTTTCAGAGATGTGAGAGGGATGAGGCACAGCAGGCCACACAGCAGCAGAACCTTCTCTCCATTGCATCCAGGGCAGCCTCACCACGGGGTCCATTCCCAAGGGGGTTATGGGACTATGTGACCATCAGAGGTGGCCTGTCTCTCATTGGATCAGGACAGTAGAGATACATAACAATGCAGTAGGAAGAGAAACTCAGGCTACCACTGTTCTTGCAGAGCATTTTCTGCAGCATTAAAAAGCATGCTTGCATGTTTAAGCTTCACCACAGAATTTCAGTTCTAGAAATTGTAGTTACAAATATTTGTACTTGGGCTTCCAGCATCTATAAAGGTATTGACTCTTCCCATTTCCCTTCCAGGCTGCTGCCATACACTGCTTATCTAGGGTAAAAAGATAGAATTTTGATTTTTCAAATCTTAGGTAGCATAGTATGAAATGGTTGGCAGCAGCTAAGATGACAACCAGCATTTCTAAGTTTTAAGGGTGGGAATGGTCTGGTCTGTCACACAGGTGTCACATACAATGCTCAGGATGAACCCTTTTCCATCCCTTCCTGAGACAACCAGTATGCTCACAGAGGGCACAGAGAGGTCTCGAGGAACACAAAAGTAATGAATTTGGCACGGTTGGAGACAGTAACTTAATGAAGGCACTGGAGGAGCAGTGATGTCCCCATAATTGAGGAAATAATTAGATTCCAGCTTGTGAAGAGTTGCCCTATTCTTTAATATACCTAACAAGGGATAGAAAAAGCAAATTTTTTTCACATCAAGAAGCACAGGAGAGAAAGGGTAAAGACTAAAAGTTCTAAAATGTGGTCAGACACCACAGGCTAAAAACACCCAAACGACATGAAGGACTGTTGCATGCTGGCAGTCTGCCCACTGCTTGTAACAATGCTCACAACTAGGCTTCAAAATGCATGTTCAAAATGCCCATGGTTTTTGTCCTTTTCTTTAAAGTCTGTTGTTCCTGCTGCAATCATTCTACCAAACCCTTGTGGACCACATGGCCCTGTTAATGCAGATGGGGAATTGTTCTCATAGCTAAACTAAAATCCAATTTACTACAAACCAAAAGGCTTTTAGGAATATTACTTTATAGCCATCAAAATAATAACAGTGCACTCAGAAAAGGTTCCTTAGTTGTTTTAATTGAGGTCAAACAAAGTGAACTTAATGAGGCTCTGAACATTTTTACCCAGAGACTTTGAAAACTGAACTTTTGGGGGGGGCAGGGCCTTTATTTTTGCTTGCATGGATTTAGACCACAGCTGGTACAACTGGATTTTCATCTCAGTTAATGCTTCTGAAGTTTCACTGACTTTCCTTGTTTAGCTCACACTGCCACTGACTATCAAATATCTGCAAAGAAAGTTTTCCAAACAATATAATCCATTTTATTTCATTTTCTGCAGAAAGTTGCAAGTTCTGCAAAGGCAGAATGCTCCTTGAAAGCATAATCAGGTAGGACTAACACATAACTAATACCACTTCTGACCTCAACCAGTAGCTCCAGTAAACC
Source organism: Astur gentilis (assembly GCF_929443795.1). Classification (NCBI taxonomy): domain Eukaryota; kingdom Metazoa; phylum Chordata; class Aves; order Accipitriformes; family Accipitridae; genus Astur; species Astur gentilis. The sequence continues at coordinate 53,204,962 of NC_064919.1, read as the reverse complement.
CATACATTTTAGAATATTGAAATTATCCTGTGCTTATCCTTACACATGCTACACACAGAATCCAGACTGAAAAACAACAATGCTAATCTTCACAAAGAACTTCCCTTCCCTCTAAAGTCAACATTTTTTTTACTTACAGCAATGCTTTAACAAATGTGACAACAATATTCTGAAACTATCACAACCCTTAACTGTTTGGAAGGTATGCTGAAGTCTTTAAGCACAGGATGGTGCTTTAATCTTATATAATCCTCTAAAAAGATTATTTTCTGAAGAATTTTCATATCTTGGCATTCAGCCAAGGTATTATTAAGATGAGAGTTTAATTAGAGAAAATTGAAGGAGCCTTCTGAGATACAGGAAGAAAAGAAACCCCACTTGTACGCACCTGGAGAGGGCTTGGAGAAATCTAGGAAGGTGTATTACTTTAATTATAGCAGTCCCAGGGCTGATCCTTGCTTGCAATGAATGAAATTATCAACTGGAAAAGTGAGGTTCAGATTTCTCTGGAAAATTCCCACTGCACATGTGGGTATTCCTGTGATCTTTCTACTTTAACACCAAAGCCCAGCTGTGGCCCAAGCAGTATCCACTGTTGTCTGGGCAGATACAGACCTAGGGATGGGAAGTACACAGGAAGGTAGGAGAGAATGGGCTAACTGGGAGGTTTGAAAGATAAAGCCAAAAAGAAAAGGAGTGCAGAACAAAGACTACATTAGAAAAGGAGAGGCTGAAACCCAGGCACCAGGTATGGCCTACAGCTCCATCTCATACAGCCCAAGGCACACCTTTGTTTTGGTATTCTTACTGAATAACATGTTAGTGTTAAGCTATGATCTGCTGAGGCCAAAGAAATACTTCCCTGATACAGATGTACAGATAGATAAAACCCAGCAAGAATTTGATAAGAAATTATGCAAGTAATGCAATTAAGTCAGGTCAGTGGAAGCAAGGAATGATTTTTTCCTCTTTTTTTAATTTTAGAGCAGCACTTAGGGTGACAGTAGATAATATAAGGAAAAAGAGAAAGTTCTCAAGCAAGAACTTCTGAATGCCTGAGAAAGGGTCTTGGGTCTTGAGTAAGTGTTCTGTGTAGCTGGTATCCTTTTTTTTTTTTTTTTTTTTTTTAAATAAAGCTGTCTCATCCTTCTCTTCCCTTTTCAGTGCTTTTTTCAAGTCTTTTTCTAAGTCTTTAAATGACCAGATGTAGCTCCATTTCAGTTTCTCCTGGAAGTGCCTAGTTTTTATTCTTAGTGTCTCTTTCTCACTTGAGCCACTCCTGGGTTTTTACTTTGTAAACTGGTTAGCTAATATCTTGGTTTCCTAAACCTCTGTGCTAAGATTTGGATGCTCACATGCTTTCTTCTTGAATTGGATCAACTTCTACTGCTAGTTCTCATTTCTTTCTTAGTTCCTCTTTTTCAAAATTTCAACTAGAGAAGGAGTCAAAACTCATTCAGCTTTCTCCCTGCACTGGGCAGAGGGTGAGCCCAGTAAAAAAAAATTAAAGGAAATAAATCTACTTCATTTAAAACCTCTTTCCAGCTAAGGTTATTTACAGACTACCAGTGAATGATAGCATGAGATGTCTTTTCACCTGGAAGTTTGTCCAAACAGAATTTGAAATTAGCCAGACTAGGTGTGAATGAAAAAGCACAAAGGAAGTCTCTTGAGGACTGCACAGTGTGTTGGCCAGAAACACTGGTGTTTCCAGAGAGAGCTGGGTGTTGTGGACGAACAGAAATATGAATGAGTGACAAAGAAAATTCTCCCATTTTCTGACCTTCCTCTCCCAAAAAATCAAAGTTAGATCCAAATGGCGAGAGCGCTAGATCACAGAAATTGAGCCAGCTGTGAAATTTCAAGATCACCAACAAACGTCATGGAATCATAGAACCACAGAATGGTTTGGTTTGGAAGGGACCTTTAAAGATCATCTAGCCCAACCCCTATGCCATGGGCAGGGACATCTTTTACTAGATCAGGTTGCTCAAAGTCTCATCCAACCTTGTCTTGGTATGGATTTCACAGGATGGGTTGCAGGCATATCTCAAGTGTCAGTGTTAGACTGAAATATCCAATTACTTTATTCATGCATCCATATAGAAAGAGAGAAGAGGAAGCATCTCCCCCAGAGTCTGGGCAGAGTGATTAGAAACCTATTCAGCCTTCACAGTAGTACAGTGTGCAGGGATGCAGCTATGAAAGTGAAGGATGTATGCACCTAAGTTAATTGCCCATCTCAGTCCTTCACAGCTTTTGCAAATGGCACTTTCCAGACTGAGTTCAGAGTCAAACTGAATGATCTTGTTACAATACAAAAATCAGGTTTGTACTTACGGGTTAAAATTATAAGTATAGGGAACTGGAATTGTGTTAGGTACAATGAATCAGGATGGGTATAACCATAGAAACCTCGTATATTTTCTGCCAAAATTTTGTGTTTAAGAGCTAACATTATGATTGAAACAATAGACAAAAGTGTAGCCAGGGGACTAGCTAATAGAGATAATTACAAGAGTGTAGTTAAGTGATTAACTAGTATTTACTCATAAGTTTTGCAGTTCTTTGCTCTTATGGCTAGATGTTCCTGTACACTAGAGGAGAACAAGGTTGAAATTGATCACATGTGACTGAAATTGCGCTAAGCTTCAAGATCAAAGAACAAGGACAAGAATGAGGACTTCAAGGACAGCCAACAAGAACTTCAAATGGGTCAGTGGTCACAAAAGCAGCCCTTCAACTCAAATGGATCCTTCGTTGTGCATGATTGGATGTAGGCATTACTAGGATAATCAGTTGCAATCATTTTCTGTATATGTATACTAATCTGATTAATATGCAATTAGTCATTCTATATAACATGTTAGTGCTAAAGCTGTGGTATGCACGCTAGGTGGAACTTTGCCCCGTGCATCCAGCACTGCAATAAATGAAGTGCCTGCTTCTTAACTTCACATTGCTCTTAGGGAGTTTTATTCCAGCTTTCGGCAACAATCTCAAAAAAATAACCTACCTAAAGGTCGAGACTGCACAGTTACTTGGAGACATCTGTGTCCACAAGCCCAAAGGAAGCTTTACCTGTGGGGCACCACCGTGCTGAGCAAATACTCCCTGTCTGGTGCTGAATGAGCTCACTGGGCACCCACTGATGAGCAGCCATGTCAACGTGGAGCTTTGCCCTGGAGTATATACACTGCTTTAAGCAGAAATGAGCTGAGGCATTATGCTAACACTCACTGAGAGCTGCAGTGGTATCCAGTTGTCCCCACCTCCCTGTTGCTTCTGACTACCCTTGTCCAGAAGTCACTGGCCCTGAAGCAGGATCAGCAGAAGGAGATGGCCTCAGTACTCCCCAGCAACTTCAGCATAAGAACCAAGATAGCCACCAGGCTATATTCAGGATGCAGATAAAAACAGCTGAGAGTTTAGAACTGAAAACCAGTATGAATTGAGCTTTTATTAAAAGTAGGCAGTTCTACATCAATCCACAAACATCTGACATGATTAAAATCTTTACCAAAAAAACCAAACCAAAACAAGACAAAACAAGTTGTATTGTGAGCATATACAGAGTGTTCCAATGGTAGATTATTGGTTCATTTCCAGAAATATTTGGTCTTTAGACATCCAGACCAAAGACAGTGCCCAGTGAGATGGAAGTTCTGCAAAACTGAGCTTTTTATATGTTTCGAGGAGGGAGAATCCTTTCCTCTCCAGGCATTAGAACTGACAAGTCTTACTTCCTAACAGTTTAGCCTGTCATCACCCATAACAGCATCATGGGATATTTAAGGAGACTTCAAAACCCAAAAAAGACATTTTGTTAAATACCATTTTGATTAAAAAAAAAAAAAAAAAAAAGTTTTAATATCACAGAGGTGTAGGCTGCACTTGAAATTGTTTGGAAAGAGCAGAAATTTATATGTGCACCATAGGATCACCTTTATAAAGTGTACCAAAGTACTCTTTACTAATGTTCCAAGTTTGAACCAAGAAAAGCCAAAAGCCTCACCAGTGGAATTTACTGAACTATTCAGTCTTGCAAGTCTTGCAGCCAGTAGGTTTATTAAAACCAGCCAATGCAGACAACAACAAAAACCCTATTAAGAGCCTAGTCAAAACCTGTAGTTTGATCTTTTTAAATCACAGACTCAGGTCACATATGTAATTACACGGAAGGGAATTACACAGCCAGTATCAAAGGCCTCTTACCTGTGGTGATGGATATGATCTTGGCTCATGGTCTTTACAACATAGCAAATTTCACTACTTCGAGAATTTTGTATTCTGCTAATTGCTCTTTCATCCTAAGAAAAGGTAGAAAGAATGGTTTCTAAAAAAGTAATTGAAGTAAATGAGATTGAAAGCATAACCCAAGAGAAGTTTGCTCTTTCTTCCTTTTTTTTTTTAAATTAAAAAGCACCCTCTTTTCTGTATTTCCATGCATGGAACATGAGAGATTTGAGCCTAGCTACTGTGCTGGGGAGCGGGAGATATGGTCGTAAGTGAGGAGATTCCCCAGTCAGAGCCATTTAAAGAGGAACCATAAGAAAAGCCATCCAAACGTTGCTCAAGCATCCTTTTCTTATTGGCTGTTTAGACCAAATGCATGCGTTTGTAGTGTACATCCCCCTAACATTGACTTCAGATGGAAGTAGCACTGTTGGGTGCTACTGTTGGAAGATACTTTTTGCACTGTGTATATCCTGGGAAGGGCCAGCACTCTGGTCATGCAAACCAGGGTCAGGCAGACCTACTCTCCCAACGTGTGCTGCCTTGGGCCCAGACCGTATGGCCATACAACACCCCAGTGGGAGACTCCATCCGGACCTCGACTTGGGTGTACCAGCTTGGGTGCACAAGGAGCTGAAGCCCTGTGGTTATATATGAGCATGGTAGGACGTCAGGGAGCTCGAGGCTGAGGAGCAGGATGCCAGCAGGAATCCCAGCCTAAGCAGACCTGGCCCCTGCCAGTGCAAACAGCACTCCTTCCTCAGGCACAGCCTGGGCTGGTCTGGCTTCCCAGTATGAGAGGAAACTGGTCTCCTGTGAACTGGTAGGTCTGACTGGGGCAGCGGTGGAGGATGAGGAAACAGCTGACAGTGCATGTTTCTTTGCTTTTAGCAAGCCTGCTCCCTTCATTCACAACCCTGCCATAGCACTTTTACAGAGAATTAAGGTGTCAGCTAAACCTCATCCTTCAAACACTTAGCTCAGACATACAAGCAAGCATATGGCCTTTTGCCTGTGGCTAAAGAAGGCAATGACTTGCATATGGTGTTAGCTTGCTTGTGCATCTGGTCTGAAAAAAAAAATGCAAAGTTTTGTGGCATTTAGAACAGCAAAAAAGCTATCTGAGGCAGAGGAGGGTCATTAGTACACATGAGGGAAGCAGTAATAATCTGGTAATTACTGTACATTAGCAAATTTTGGAGGGGTTCAGTATTTTTAACAAAAATGCATCCTTTACACCCTTGATCTCTCTCCACTGCATCTCCTCAACATAGCTGACTTCCTCCTCAAAAGGGGGCTTGCAGAAGCAGCAAATTGCTTAGCCTTCAGGGAAGTACAGCCAACTACATTTATAAGCCTCATCAAAAGTTTAAGGGCAAGTTCTTAACCAGACCGTGGTGTTCAATGTAAACTAAATGTCAACTTTAGTATTCAAAATAAGCTAGAGTTGGCCAGAAAATCCCCCTCACTTCCCCCCACCTGCTTTTCCCTTTTTTCTCCAGCACTATGAAGGATACTGACCAACCAGATACCAGAAAAAAAGAAATTGTCTACCTGAGTGAAAATGCTTTTTTTTTTTTTTTTCCTCAATACTCTGGCTTTATTTGCAAAGCTGACCTGGACTACACACAGGACAGCTGAGACACTTACCAGGAATGTTATTTATAAACAGGGGTGCAGGCAAGCTACAAAACCACAGACTTCTGGTCAGGTTTGGGGTGGAATACCATCTCCACTAAAGCCAGCAAGAAGCTATGACAATGATATTAGTGACCTTTAGGACACCTTAGGACTTGGATTTACCCCTTAGGATTCATAGATTTTGATAGAATACAGAGGAAACAATCATAGCAAATAGATGAAAGACCCTTTAGCTTAACCACTGTTTTTTAAAAATCTATGTATAAACCAACAGCCTCAGCCAAAACACATTTTAGACTTCTATTTCCAGAGTTTTTATTTTGAGTAGCCCAAACAGGTTGCACAGATAACAGAAAGTTAGTGTGTTTCAAGCAAAAAGGAGAGGGGGGAGGTCTTACTGAAGTTATAATAAAAAAAATTCTTAACACAAACTGATGTCCTGTCTCTTCTGTATTACTGTGTGTCATGAAAGGAAGTGGTTTAGATCACTTAAAGAATCGCCTTCAAAGATATTAGCAAAAGTGATCTTTTAATGTGAATTTGTAGAAGTGCGACTTAACAAAGCTCAATGACAAGGTTCACTCTGTTACAACATGGAAGAAACATACAAAGGAAAATGGAGTTAGAATCAATTTAGAATAATTTACACAGAGAGCGGAGATGCAAAAGGCTAAGGGAGACCCTCCCATTGAGTCAAAAGGTTCAGAGTGGATCCCCTTGCTTTCTAAACTCCTGATGGAGCCTAGGTGCAGCTAGATCCAATCTTAGTTCCAGACTTGGTCTATGGTTTATGTCTAATGGAATTAGTACATGGGTAAGGAAAATGTCCCATTGAGTCACAAGGTTCAGAATGGATCCCTTTGCTTTCTAAACTCCTTCTCGGAGGGAAGTCTAGGTGTGGATGGATGCAAACTTAATCTCAAACTTGTACAACCATTTATGCCTAATGGAAAGGATATAAAGCGTAAGGAAAATCTCCCATTGAATTACTATGCCAATTTGTCAGTGAATGTGTGATTATGGATCCTACATGACTTTGAGGTAGCAGCGATTTAAGATTTATTAGCACTGTTATAGTAAATCACAAAATTAGGTTATATGATTTTTAACAATCATCAGTCAATTATCAGTGTGATTTAATAAAGTTTCCTATCAGCACTACAAAGTTTCATAAATCAAATCACACATACAAACACACACACAGAGATATAGAGGTTAACCTGTGATCAAGATGTTTCTCTCTTTACCAATTGTAACAAGTTATTGGTACCAAATGATGTTTAAAACCTTGCAAAATCTGATTGTAGTGAATTACTCACTTTTCTCCTTTGTCAGTCTTTGACCCCTTCTTCTTTGTCAGCATCTATCAGCCGACAATCTTGGAAATCCTCACAAAATCTATTCTTTGAAATCCTCATGACATCTGCTACTTAAAATCCTCACAAAATCTACCCTGAGAGGTGTTCCAACTCAGGGGAAGATACTGGGTCACAGCCTGCTGTGATTCTGTAGAGCTCAAAGGATCTCACTTAGGATCACTATTTACAGGATCATGAGATGATTGACTTGGGTCACTATATTTCCATTCTGGCCATAATTCTTGTCAGGTGATTCTGGCACCCTCCAAGGTGGGCCATGATCCAGGCAACAGGAGTTTCAGGTATGGTTAGGAAGTGCCTAATCATCCTGACTCACTGTACCATAGCCAGGATAAGAAAGTACCAGATTGTCCCAACTCACTGCACTTGTATCCAAAACAGGAGCACAATGTTGGCTGGTCCTAATATTGCAATGTGGCCCGGGGCATCTGCACCGTGTTCAGCCCACGTTTTCTCTTTCCCAATCTTCATACAAGTCATAGATGTAATCCTCTGCAGTCTCGTTGTTATCAATTCTGAAGCCATCTCCTAACAATTTTTAGCACCTTCCTCTTTGCAGTGGTCTCACACAGTGCATCTCCCTCAGTCTCATCAGTACCAGACAGGGCCATGAAACTCCCATGTATATGGCCATTTGCAGTCCTGCATTTGGATGTCATCATAAGATACTCTGATTTGCAGAGGTGCTGAGCATCTGGCATCTCCAAAGTGTTGGCACAAGGTGTTAAGGGTTCCGGGTGACAATGTTGCACCAACAGAGACTTGACAACAAGATCAGAATCCTGCAATGAATTATCATTGTTTAGGTGGCTCTTTGCACTCACATGGAGCCTCACTGAAATATACCTAGTTCTGCCCACTCAGAGTTTATCAGGGGATCCAAGCCTTGCCATTTATCGACAAGTCAGTAGGAATATTATTAGCAGTACGTTGTTTTGCAAGCAAAGCAGAAATCTACCAGTACCACAAACCCTGCCAAGTGGCTTGTTAATTGCATTTAAAAATTAGGTGCAAATGCACGGTACAGAAATGCCTACTTTCATTTTGCACTGTGTGTTGAGGGATCCTCCCTGTGCTATCTAGCATTCAGCCAGGACCCAGCAACACAACTCTCATTTTGCTAGGCTGAGCTTGGGCAGGCGAGAACTAGAAACCAGAAAGGTCATCCCTTTTTGAGTCTGTTTTACGACAGATGGTTACAATCAGCTTTTACCGGTAAGCACAAATGAACAGTGATGTTTAAATTCTTAGCATCCTCTAGATAATATCTCAAGTAAACAGAAGTAAATTGCATGTAAGAAATGACCACCTCTATTTCAACATTCCTCTCTGAAACTGAGAGCATGACTTCTTGAATATCCACAGTTCAAGGGGCCCCGAGTTTGCATCCTGCTGGATTAACCAAACCAGTTCTTGCTAAGAGCACTGCCAAATACTGGAGATGACAGGATATGGAGCATGTATATCACCCTCCATAAACAAAGTAATTGCCAGAGTAACTATTCATGCTGGCTTTGCACAATATATTTTGATTCTATAATGAGAACAACCTCTCTTCATTCCCTGTAGCAAATATATTTGTAAGGTTAGGAGGCCTGTGTTACCATGCATATGACTAATTAGCATGCCTTTCTCAGCCTTGCTAAAATGAGATACTAGATACTGAAAAGTGTATTTCTGAAAGATGGGGGGGAGGGGGGGGGAGAAGGACAGAAAAGCTCCCTAAAAAAACAAACTGCAAGTGTTAACAGAGTTGACACCTGTTGCATCATTTACAGTTTAACAGCAAAAGAAATTGATTGTTTAGGAAATTAAACTTAACACTACTTATTACAAAGAAACACACTTCTTTTGTTCATGCTGCTTCATAACCCTTTGCTGGTTACACTGCTGAAGCATTTGCTTACTTTGGAAGAGATTTACCTCTTCCCCATGAAAAAAGTGTTTCCCATAATTTTTGCCATGAGCAGAGGGAATTCAGGGGTCAGGTGCCATCCCTGAATATTTTTTGTAGGAATGCCAAAGTAGTGTTTTGTTTGTTAGCTTGCAGTCTTATTTTCCCTGCTTCTTTTTTCTAATCTTTCCCCTCCCATTTCCTTTAGGAGGATGTGGGGAAAAAAAGAAAAAGAATAGGAAGTTCAAATTTTTTAATTTCCTTCAAAGAATTCTGCAAAGATGCAAGTGTACAAGAGAGAGAAACTGGGGGTGAAAGAGGTCTATTGCAGCAGAAACTCTTTTCCTCTTTGGTCAGAACATCAGGTCTTAGCTGCTACAAATTGCTTTATGGTATATAGGGAACTAGCAAAATTATTTTCTCACTAGAGTCAACAAACTGAAAATCCAAGCAAAAGGGATATTAAAACCAGACTTTTGGGAAAATTTCAGCTTTTTTTTAGTCTTTTGTTAACAGCTTTTTATCCTGATTTGTAATAATGGTTTGGCTAACACTTTGCAATGTCTTCCTGTCAATCAAAGAATACATGCTGACAACACACATGTGAGCCCTCTCCTGGGCCAGGAAATCCTTCACCAAAGCAAGCACAGAGCAGAGCAGAGCAGCTACTCTTGATGCTTCTTAGGAAAGAGAACAACCAAAGAGGCTCTTCTTAAAAACAGAGAGGTAGGTTGAGAAGAAGAGGTCAGCTCTTTTTAAAAGCCAGAAAAGCTGAAAAATAGATTAAAAAACCTGATTTGAAAGCTCTTTTATGGGTTATATTTCAGTCCACCACAAAATACTGTAGTAATAATAATAGTATCAAAGCTTTTGTTTCCTATGCAAAACAATTAAATGTTTACTACTCGAATTTCACTGCATAAACTCCTTTCAGCACATGGCTGCTCATGAACATACAAAAATTCATTTGACTGGAAGATGTTTGGTTTGGAGCAAGTAGAACGTATGTTAATAAAGTGACATGTTGATAATGTGGCATGATAAAGTAAACGTGTTTATAGTCCTCCTTCATATTCATGAGCAGTGGATGGATCTCTTCTCCCACAGAATAGGAAGGACAGTTCTGCTAATTCAACACAGAGGCATAGTATTCTCTTGAAGACAAAGCACTTGTTAATAAGATATCCAGTTTAAGTTTCACACAAACTAATCATCCCAACCATATTCTGCCTTTAAAAAACATTCATCAAAGTACTTTCATAGTTTTGTCTCTTTTTTCAAAATCACTAGTAGATTTTTTTTCCAGAGTTGAAGATTCAGTTCATCATTTCTACGGTAGCCCTGGAAGTTAGAGCAAAATAAGCAGGGGGGGCAAACCTAAATGGAGGCAGAAAAACACATACCTTTCTCTTGCAGCAATGTTATCAATCTTTGCATTTTTCTGAATCAATTTCCTGTGACTGGAACATTAGGTTCCTGTTGCACAAAAAAAGTTCTCCCATTTTTTCAATCACACCCAGTTGGTATGATGGCCATAGCTAGTCCTTTCCAGGACTGTGGTCTTCACACATTGTACTGGTTGCAATACCCACCTCTTGTGAGATGTCTTCTTAGAAATGAAGTCTAAACATGTTACATGACTTACCTTGCCAGAAGATCAAACCATGGAAAAGTCACGTTATGTAGCCTGAGCTAATAAAACTACTCTGATTAGTATAGCCAGAGACAGGTAGATTTACACAAACTGCTGAGAGTCCTCGTCTCACCACAGACAGCTAGTAGAGTATAATTACAGTGTGTCCCAGACTATTCTGAAATCACAGATAACCATGAAACACCAGGCACATTTCCCTCAGATCATAACTTAACATACTTTAATTGTTTTAGTGAAAACTAGCAGTTTTCTCAGGATGACCAGCTGTGCAGGTTCTCAAAGCATCTGACTTCCCTCCATCATTTTTACCATGCTGCTCATTCACCATTTTCTGCAGAGGTAGATGCAAAGGCATGTGTTTGGTAACGGTGACAAAGAAGCAGTGTTAGGACCTCTGGTCTAACTCTCAGCATACAGAGGCTTAGGAGAATTAAAAAAAAAAAAAATCCTGTATTTCTTCTGACAGATGCTTAAGACCCCAAGATAGCCAGAAAACATATCAAGTAAAGGCTTCATTAATCATTTCCAGTGCATTACACTTCATTAATTAAAGTTTTGCCTTGGACAAGCATTTAAGTGCTGCAAAAAAAGTCCATGTTCTATAAGGCTTAACAGTATTTACTCTGAGCTTTGTGCACAGAATAAAGTTAAAATAAGGCCCAACAGGTACTAAAGTAAGCCACACTCTGTGCTCTCAGCTAGACATTAAGCAGGCAGCATTAGCTTGGTCTTTAATCCTACATTAATGAAATACTGAAAGGAAGGACAAGCCAACAGTGATTAAAATAACTACAAGTAAATATTTGGCAGACTTACAGAATACAATTAGGGATATGTGTATGTTAATATAGAACTCATACCTGTGTAAACAGTTATTTATTAAAAGTAAGCCACAGGTAACAGACAAAGCTGCAACCTTAGAGTTGCCAGAAGATGCTGTTCAATAGGTACTGAATGCCAATACACATGTTCTTCAATACATGTTGCAATCATATCAGTGCTTAGACACTCTCAGGAAGAGGATCCTTAGACTCCATCAGCCTACATGGATGATTATGTCCCTTCTCAAACCTCTCTCGCATATGGTATATATACCTCTCTGGTACAATGGCTAGTGGGTTTTCTACTAAATTCACTGCTCTCACTTCTGAAATGTTAACATTTTTAGCGTACAGACATAAGGATTATTTTCTTAGTCTTAGGACTTTGCTCCTATGGATATACCAGAAGCTCCTGGCAGTGACAGGTCCAAGTCATGGAGTTTGGATCTGAGTCTGGGCTTGGAGAAATGCACAGTTCCTGGGATGCTCCCCCCCAGCAGTCTCTGACTTACAGGGCACATCTTCAGAAAGGCAGCAAAACAGGGAATTAATTGTCTGGTCTTGTCTCCTTGGGAGCTTCATATCAATTCTAGGGGTGACAGTTGTTTTCCATGCCAATGGAGAAATCCATTCACATGGAAAGATTTGCACTTTACCTCCATGCATCACATTTTCAGCCCACTAAAGCTTTAAAGGGGGAGAAAAGAAATGCAACAGAAGCTTTTCACTCATCACTGGGAAATGTATTGAAGAGACTTCAAAATTTGTAAAATCAGAGTATATCAATACCAGAGATGTGTTTTTAAGTACCTGATATGTTCCTGCCCTGAGGAGGCTGCCATTCAGGAGCAAGCACAAAGGCCATGCTTTTCCATCAAAATCTGCTAAGCTATTTTGCTCATGTGGGGTCTCACTGTACTTAGTGGGTCTCCTGCCCAAGGGTTTTATGTAGTACTACATATAGTCTTTGTCAAATGGTTAGAGAAAGTTTCTGCTTCTACAGAAATGCAATTTTTCTTGAAAAAAAAAATAGGTGGGATGTTGCCAGAGAATTTTAGTAGTCCAGTTCATTCTGACCCAGAATTACCTTCTTCTAAAATGGACAATAACAAATACTATCCATTCTAATACGAAAATTCATCACCATTCAAAAAAAAAATCTGACACGGGCTTCTCATTAATAACAAAAAATCCTGAGTAAGCACCCTACTATATTCTGTGTTTAATGATTCTGAAGGTTGTTAAATAAATCCTGTGAACTGATGCATTTCATTCCTCTTTTTACCGAACTTAGACTAAAGAAAACATTAAGAACACCACAGAGCGAACCCAACCTAGTAGTACTGAACTGTCTTAAAGGGTTGTCTTTTCTTCCCCATTCAGATGAATCTATATATACATACTCAAGAGATTTCAAGCATGGACTGTGCAAGGGCATATCATGTTCACATTGCTGCCCACATCTTGTCTGGTGCAGTGGTAAAGCAATTTGTTCTGTGTCAGTAACACCATTTATGGCATTGTGCTGATAAGGGGGCCTAGGATGAGATTTATTCCTAGAGCAGCTGAAGAAGAAATTCCAGCTGTGTTACATTCTCTTCATTAAACAGCTGTAAGTTACAGCCAGATCCCTGCAAAAGGCAGGGAGATACTGAGAGGATGAAAAAGAAAAACATCTCCGGAGACATGGCACCTCACAGTCTCCAGGGCACTTGGCAGTCAGCTTGGCTTTACTAATGGTCTTCTGTGTGACAAGGAACATATGGCTTTCACAGTTAAAAAAGTTCTTGAAAAAGCGTACCAGAGAAGGGAATATTAAACCTCAGGCAGCTTCATTCAGTGAAGGGCAAAGGGATGCAAAGGCAATATCTTACCTGGCAAGAGCTAAACCAACCCCAAAATGTCTTACTGGATCTGGAAACTGAAAATTACAGCTTATAGGAAAAAATGTTATTGCAGTGAGTCATACGCTCCCATCAGTGGAGAAATTGTTCCAGAGTCACCCAGCTGACAGAAAGAACCCACCTGTGCACCCACCCCCAAATACCCTTTGGTAGGTTTCCACACCTCCCCAACCTGTTGTATCTGGGAAAAAAGGACTCAAGGGCATACAATGATTGTTTAGAAGCAGTACCTAGTCGCATTGTCTTTGGGAGCTGCTAGATATTAGCCTCGAATTCATAGTCATTAATTGTCCACGTACAGCCTGTAAACATCTGGTAGGAACCAGTCTTCACCTCCTATCTGATGTTAAAGAGAGAAGCAGCATAGGCAATAAGAGAGTTTTAGTTTAAATCAACTCTAAGAAAACACACCACTGCGATATAACTCCATAACCAGCATTTAAGCATACTGACAATTGTCCTTTTTAGTGTTTTTTCTCAAAGAAACAGATCAACCAGAGCTCCTAAAAGCAAGAAGCCTTGCTAAAACAATGCACTTGACGTAAACTCATAACAAGAAATGGCTAAGACACAGTGGATGGAGCTCACCACCCTAACAAAACTTTAGTCCAGCTTAGGTAACATTTATCGAAATTTCAAATTCAGTGGCTAAAATCTTTCAAAGTTTTCAGCAAAAGATAACAGGTCCTTTTTTAGGTTTTCCATTCAGTAAATATTGCTAGCAGGTATGTCTATCATATACATATACCCTTTCACAGAAACACAAAATTCAGTTTGATCAATAGTGTTTTACAAGGTGAAATAATGATTCACAAACTGATGCAGATCCTAATAAACCCAGTTTGTTTGAGATGTACATCTGAGAAGAAAGGTCAGTCCCTACCACCTTCAGAAAGAACCAGGAATCAGCAAGTAAAGCTGGCAGGTGGGGGGTTGTGGCAAATCCAGGTAGTTACGCTGCAGAACTCCTCATGGCAGGGCAATATGGACCGTAACATTTCATATGCATTGAAGGGAAGTCCATGCAGGTTAATGGACAAGAAATCCACTGAGCTACAAAGTACACAGAAACCACTTCTGGCTCAGCAAGATGTGACCAAAGGTTTGGACAGCACAGAGGGCAGGAAGGGGAACAAAATGCTGAAATGTTGTGTAGTCATCTCTCTGTTTCCACCTGCTTTCCTCAGCATCCACTTTTGGCACTGTGGGAGGCGGAGCCTGGGATGGAGACCCTGCACAGATTCAATGTAGATTCATTATATTTTTGCAATCTTTTGAAAAATATGGTTTTAAGATGAAAATGAGAAGAAAAAGTAGCTCCCCGTAAAGTCATTAATAACAAGGGTTTAGTTCCTTTTTTTATTAGTGCCAGTGTTTACTCTTTTGTAGAAAGAGCAGCTTTAGCCAGTGCCTTTTCTAAATAAATCTTTTCATTTTTATGTGGACATTTTACATCTGGAGATAGTAAAAAAAAAAAAAAAAAAAAAAAAAAAAAAAAAAGGCAAAGTAACATAAACATATCATTATCCAGTTGCAGTAAATTTCCATCACAGCACTTAGGAACCTTCTCTACTCTCTGAAATTAAAACAACTCAAATAAATTGCAGCTGGATTACTTAAAATAGAAAATATAGCTGTTCTTGCCAGTGTTCATATGATCACCCCCATTTTCAAGTTGCTTTTAGAAAGAAACAACAGTTTCTTCTCTATTTCTTGTTAATCTGCTTGCCTTCATTCTCCAGGTCCTGTTTAGTTTCAAAAGTTATGCACTAAAGGTAATCATAAGCAAAAACAGTTAGACAAAAATCACAGATGAAAAATAACAGGAGAAAATTACGCTTTTGCATACCAACCAGAGAACCATGTCTTTTCTCTGCCCATCATGTAATCTCTCTGAGGGCATGTACATCTGCCAGAGCCATGGACATTGGACTGATGCTTCTTTGAAACAAGAAGGATGCAGGAAGCAAGTGGAAGAGAAGATTCCTGGAATGTCAATGCCACCCCACTCTTGTTGAATGTTTTGTAGGCAGGTCCAGATCTGGCTGTAAATAGAGCTCAGTACTAGTTATGGGTGATATTTTTCCTACAATAGATTCAACAAACCCCTATATTTGTAATAAGTAGAAATGTTATTGCCTTAAATATTTCTGAACTTTTCCAGATGGGTATCACAGGCCAGGCTGTGAATAACAATTAGTGCAAAAATACCTCCAAAAGTCCAATCTCAGCCTTGCTCAGAGACAATGAAGAAATTACCACTGGAAATCTCGTTGTTCTGCATGAAAACTCCAGTTGTCACGTTATCTTCTTAAGTCATTAATGCACAGTGAAAGTATCTGCCATAAAAAGAGCACCCATTTGTGACAGACCTTGACATGTTTTACTTGGGTTATAGATGCTGTGAATTTTGATAGGCCCAGTAACAATTTCTGCAGAAGTATCTCCATTGGAAGGCTAAACTGCACTATACAGCATGGACTTCATCAGCTCAGGATCAAATCCCAACAAGATTACAGTGCAATTGCAGCACTTGCTAGAGGCATGCAATGAACAAAGCTAGAACTCCCACAGAGAGGGCAGCAATTCCCGCCTAACACTGGAATTGGGAAAATGTGTGAAAGAATAACATCTACATGCTCTAATGAAAGAACAATACCAACGAGACCGCCTCCTCCACTCTGCAGAGTAAAAGGTATTTTACTAGCTAACCAGCAAGAACTCCAGACAGTGGGAGCTGAGGGAGTGAAAGCTGCAAGGTGATGTTGCCAGTCTTCCTGGATGACTGAGCTTTGACTGCTTAATAGAAAATGCAATTCTGACAAGAAGAAACCAAGGACTGATGGGTGAACAGGACAAACCCTGGCTAAATACAGGGCTTGTAGGCTGTAAATTTTCTCTTTCATATCAGATCCCAGGAAGCATTAAGGCAACACAATGGCAGGAGGTCAGAAAACTATAAGCAGTCAAACCTTACAAAGTTGTTACCCTGCATTTTAACTGTGGCAACCGGGTGCATGTTTTTTCTCCTTGGCAAATTTAGAGTAAAGTACACTGGCCAAAATCAGGAAGATGAATAATACCAAAACATTTTATGTCACCAGGGTGTGCATGTTAAAAGCTCCAAAAAAGACCTCATATATCAAGTGTTAATTTGTGAAACTGCAATTGTGAAGTTGCTTCTTGCAATAACTTATCAGAACTGAGTGAAGCAAGGTCAGTCAAACAAATACCATAAGGCATCAATACAAGTTTTGTAGTTTGTCCCAGAAAAGGATCTGTACAAGTTTGCCTTTCCAGTAGTGAACCCTAATCTACCTCTAATTATAAAAGTAACATTGACTCTGTTCCTTGGGTGTTTCAATGAATAACTATATATTTTGAAGAATTACTAATTATAAAATAATTATTTCAAATGGTCTAAATAATCCTAAGAAAGGACACAACAACTGATGAAGAGTACTCCCACAAAGGTGAACACCAAAGAATGCCACTCAGCAGTGTAAAGCTGAGGGTTTTTTACAGAATTTGTGTTGAACAAAGCTATTCCAGCGAAATTAAAAACAGTTGCTAGAACACCTCTTCCTGATAGAGAAATTACTGGCATTCATGGGAATATAAACCTATTCAGTGACATTCCTTCCAGACCTATATAGGATTCCTGATTCCTCTACAGATTTTCTGCAAAGCTTCTTTTTCTGGTCTTTGGAGGAGAGAATTCAATAATCAAATCCCTCAGGCAGCTAAAAATGTTGTTTGCTAGTCTTCCAGCTTATAAATGACTGGCCAGGTGCCTTGTGAACAGTTTCATTACCTGAAAGATGCATTTCTGTTACTAATGGATGAAGAGCAGCCAATTGAGCCATGAATAATAACTACAAAGCACAAGAGAAATTACAACCAGACTAGCAATAAGTTGCTTGCAATTGTGCTTTCATTCTTTAAATTCCAACAACATAGCCAGATCAGATATCCAAGTGAGAGAGGGAACAGTATCGTGAAATCCCAGGAATGTCACAGCAAAGGACAGGAGGCGTACTAAATTTTCACAAGGGAAATTGGCAATCAGTTAATTGCTACTCTGAATTTGCAGAGATTGCACAGCTAATAGATAAACTGAAGGATGAGCATTATCCACTAAAAAAAAAAGCACAACAAGCCAAACAAAACATATCAGAGCTTCTGAAAGACATCTAAAATAAGAATGTTACTTTGCCATATATTCAAATGAACAGCACAGCTGGTGAAAGGCAGTCACAGGTGAAGGCTTATGAGAGTACTAACCTCAATTCTCTCTGACAGTAACACATACTGTGGAACAGGAGACTCAAATACCTGGGATATCACTAAGACACATGAAAATACTCAGTATTTGCATCACAGTCAACACTCAGGTAACAGATGGGCCACACCAGAGCAGCTCATTGCAAGTGGCCACTGTCCACCCCCTCCACCCTGACTGTGGGTTTCTAATCCTGCTGCTGCCGCAGGCCTGTCCTCGATGCTGAGACACACTTGGAGCCACACTTGGGTTGCTGATGCAAAAAGTTGACAGCACAGCAGCAAGATGATCTCACTTAGTTTCAAATTTTACATCTGCAAGCAGATGGGGAATTAGGCCCAAGCTGATATCTCTGCCAATTAAGGGCTATCAAGATCTTTTTCTAGCCAGCTTTCATTTCTGAGGCCTCACTGGCTTTTAGGGGGCCCTGATCGCTAAGGGCTTGCCCTTTAAATTGCATTGCTCAGCTCTCTGTGTGGTCTTCTGCTAGAAGCTTGATTAAAAAAATATGGCCAGAATTAACTTTTAAAGAATATGCCTTTGTAAAGTGGTTTTGGTTCATGAAAGCTGTGGAACGTATGAGGGACTCACAGAATAAGACTTTGCAACTTTTTCAGTAAGATTTAAAGTGATAAAGGCCAGATTTTTTCATATTTTTTAATGAATTTGCACTTACATCATGCTGAAAAAAAACAACTTGCAGGCAGTGGAGAAGCTTTGCTAAGGATTTTAGCCAAATACATAGGCTGACTCTCCAGTTTATGGTAGGTACTCCATTCCTCTCACTACAGCTGTGAGACATTACAGCAGTGGTTGAGCTCTGACTGAAGCTGGAAAGCTGTGCTTTTTCTTGGGCATGAATCCAAAAGGTTACAGAGCATGAAAATATGACATTGCATGAAGAAGCTAAAAACCCAAGAGCAGCCTAGCTTTGCTAAGCTGGCTTTGTTCAGTCTGGGCTCCTGAGCTGTCTTTCTTTTCACTGTGACTGCCCTGTACTCTGCTGTGTGGTGCAGGCATGACTAGAAAGCAATCATGTCAGTCCTAACCAGCTTACCTCATTCCTTCTTATACCTGTTTCTCTACCTGTGAAATGAGAAGACTAGTATTTGTCACTGCAGTGCTTCACCAGCTACAGAAGAAAGAGCAAGCTGTGAAAACTAGGACCTTGTATCAGCACGGGTTGTAAAGTTCAGTGGTTATCTTTGTCAATAGTTGTGTATTTTCATTCAAAACTAACCAGAAAATATTTATTGAAACTGAGAACGTGGGAGAAAGGACACCAGATGAGTCAGCAACTCGTTCTTACTTTGCAAGCAAATACATTTGCTTACAACGCTAAAGCTGTTATTTGCCACATTTTCAGCTTATACACAGTTGGCCAGGTGCCTTGCAAATAGTGTCTGCAATTTAGTGAGACACAGTAACTCTTAAGGTGGTCACTTTTTAGAAAACAAGATTGTAGCTCATTGCACATATCCTTTCATATGGCACATTCCTGTCCTTATTGTCTTCCCTTTTAGCCTAAAATATTTATTGGGGAAATAAAAAAGTAAAGTTATCCTCCTTGGACTTCTATGCCAGGCTTTGTACAGCTGTGTTATCACACCTCAGGACACCAAAGACAAAGTTTACAGGTTTTTAGCACTCAGGAGTGGCAGCAGAATCAGTCCCGTGAAAGGCAACCGAAAATGTGTTTCAATACAGCAGCATTTGGGTTCATTTTTGCAGACCCTTACATATTTCCTTGAAAGGTTTGGAGACAAGAAGGTGTTAGAGAGATTTCCTAGATGAAGGGGAAATATCCAGGTCTGAGAGTGGGTGGTGCACATCTCGGATAACCATACAGAAGCAAATGTCAAAACCACAAGAATGTGAAACTGGGGGTTAAAAGCCCATGAAATGGTCACACTGACTGGGGCACCAACCTGAAAGCTGTTCCATGGCCATAACTATCCCTGAAGTGAGGATGAAATTAAAGGCTTTTTCAGGGTCAAGCCCTTAAACACACTCTGGGTACATTAGAGCATTTAGTTCACATGGTTAATTCCACTGAAAGAATGCCAACAGTTTGATGCATGCAAGTACAGAAGTCTTTCTTCTACTGCACTAACATAAAGAATTTAAGACACACTAAAAGTCAGGAAAGAAGATATTGCATATAAATCCACATATTACAAAAATAAAGGAACATAATCTGTTTTTATTAATAAAAAGCCATTAATTTCATGTATGTGCCAAATGAGAAGGATTTAAAGAGTAATGTAGTGATGTAACTCGTTAGTAGTGAAAAGAAAAAGCCATACTCAAGCAGCAAGAAAATATATTTTGAAGAGAAGTCAGAATAATCAGTACCTTGTGGGACTGAAGCCCAAGGAATTATACAAAGTTAAAATCACAGTGATGAACCAAAGAATACAGCAATAGATTTAAAAATGTCTGGAGCCAGACATTCCAGACAAAACGCTCCACAAAAAGGCATCAGACAGTTTTTTATGAGCTCTGCAAAGAGGATATTTGAGCTTTTTTCTACTCCTGAGACTAGGATCCTCTTACAGAGCAGACACATCACTGCTGTTATCAAATATTTTAGCGTCCCCAAAAGCTGAAACAGAATGGTCAGGGGGAAAGGATTAGAAGAGGGCCAAGCAAAAGCTGAAAAAGCCCATAGCAATTCAGTAGTCAAAGCAGAGAAAGACAATCGGGGTTCCCTTAATGTTTTTTACCACATTTCAGTTTGTTAACTAAGGAAGGCAATGATTTGTGATAGTATTCATCAATGAGCTTTTGGAGAATGAAGGGATAATTAAAAATTAAAGTAGGAAGGTGTTCTGTGCATAAGATTGGCATTATTAAGCATGCAGACAAAATTGTGCAAAAAAACATATAAAAGAGGTACTCAGGCAAGCCTGTAGGCTCTGCTCAGGAGCTGATGGCATTAAAAGAAAGCCGATAGCACTGCTGGAGATCCTTAAAATTGAGGGACATGGTTGAATTCAATGCAGTGAAGAGGAAAACTAGTGAAGACGAGGGATAAAAAGTACAGCAATGTAGTTAGGGCGAGAGGGGATAAGAAGGCAACATTTGCAGATGCCAGCATGGCCAAAGACAGCGCTAGAGTGATCATGATGGTGGTGAAGGAGTTATGAATGATGTTTGAGATCCAGTCAGTACTTTGAGATGCCTTGGAGCAAAAAAGAATGTAAAGGACAAAAGAGGATGAAGTCAGAAGCCCTCCCTAGTCTAGCAAGACAAAAGGTCGTAGATCTTGCATTTCTGGAAGCAAAACTGATCTGACAGAGGAAGTAGAGCCCACAATACAATGGCGTATTTACAAGTCTCACTTCACTGACCAACAAGCCACAGGCATGTTGAGCATCATGGCACTGGAAAAGATAGTACTGGTGGCTGCTTTTTCTGCCTTTGAGCCACCAGCTCTTTTACATAGCTACCAGCTTCAGGGGGAGCAAGATAGAGCTATGATTTGCACATACTAGTTCAATTTTAGGGTCAGAAATAGATACCAGAAGATCAAACAGAGCAGACAATAGCTGCAAGGTAAGTTGTCAAAAGGAGCAATTAGATAGGAAGTGTGGGCGGTTTTTCAAAGTACAGTTCAGCAGTTTAGAGAGGAGTTTTCAGCAAAGCAGAGTGAACATGTGCTTTCTGTCTTACCGATGCTGAGAGGTAGAGATGTGATCAGAAGGGGTAAAAGACCCACTTGTTACCACAAGGACAGGAGATTTTTGTGGAGAAAAGACTGATACAATCAAGAATAATTTCAGGAACCTGAGGAGGCATCTGAGTACATAAACAAACCAGGCCATTTTCTACAGATTCCCTTTCTAGTGCACTGAAGTAAGAAAGAAATTATCAGAAAAAAAGATTAATTCTGGAGGTACAACAGGAGAAAAGGTGATGAGTTAAAGGGTGGGAGCCCAAGTTCCTAGAGGTATCTTCTTAAGGCAATCAGGCAATCATTCTGCTTATACTCTTTTACCATTCCAGAAATTGGAATCTGGTCCATCCTAAGACAATTACTTCACAGCACAAGGGCTTTTCTGCATTCTATATTGGGCAACTTTTAATGAAGGATTTATACCATGAAAAGAAGGAGCAGGTTATGTTTCTTTGAAGGGAATCAGTGGCTTCAAATAATATAGTAGTTCACTCTGATTTTACTGATGAGAGCTTAGGACGGGAGTAGATCTCTAGATGTGGGTGTGGTTGACCTAAACCAAGAAAATATCTCTTTAGTTTGTGTAAAATATTTCAACAAGTAACACCACAGATGGATTACATATCTCCCCATTTAGAGACACACGGGAATAGAAAGGTGAGCTCTGACTTGTCCAAGTTCAAACAGGGCATATAGAGAGGTGGAAGACTTCTGTCTCCGATTATCTGTTTTTGAATTTCCAGAATCTTTTATATCTAGGGGTTTTATTCCAGTCCCTAGAATATCTGCACTTTACTGAGCGTTAACCTTTGTTCCTGTAAAACAGCAAGATGGAAAAAATAGTACGCAAGATCTATGGATTGGATGGACAGTATCTAAAAACATCAGTGCACCACTTTTGATCCCTGGAAAAAGATTCTGTGGCTCTTGAGAGAAGCTGCCTTTCACTGTAGAAATGAGATTGTATGTACCAGCATCCTCTGCCTCACTTCCTAGGGACTGACATAAAAATATGCAGATTATCCAGGGAAAGAGCTAGCACAGCTGCTGTTCTACTGATGCACCAGAACAACCAAGGGAAATAGTTCCAAACAGTCATGACAGGCTGAATCCACTCAAGGTGTAACTCCATGGGGCAGAGAAGGTGCAATTATGAAACCAGTCCTCATAGGAATGCCTTAGTGATGCAATAAGCCAAACTGGGCTGTATATCTTCTCATTTTAATCTTCTCTGCATTTCAGACAAATCAGAACAAAGCTCTTTTTCTGTCTTCTCACTTGTTTTCATGCAGGATTTGCTGGTCCTGCCATACCTGCATGTACTGACTGGTGCAACTGAGCGAAACATCACAAGAAGTTATTGAGAGCTTGCCTTCATCTCACAGATAGGCACTCACTAACAGTAAAATTCCCTGCATGACATTGGGATTTCAGTTGTTCAGAACAAAACTTTATGCAACTTCCACTGCACTTTGCACAGCAATGTGAGAGGTGCTTCCTCATGGACAATGCAAACTCAGAATTTGTCCAGACTTCAAATGCATTTGTCAAATACAGCTCCTGGAAATGTCATGATTCTGCACAGAAAAGCAATAAAATGTTTCAGCTTCAGCTAAATTTTGGTCTCAGCTGTGCTGTGCAAAAGAACTGCAGGGACCTGATCCATCTGCCTAGCAGGACAGGTTGCTTTTGTGAAAAGAAGGCTTAGCAAGAGTGACCTTAGCAAGCTGAGTTTTCTTCCTCATTTCTTTGTAAGACTGCAGGAGGAACTAATGTTTTGCCTTCTATTTTCATCTTTTCCATTTAATTCCCCTTATGCTGCACATCAGGAAGAAGGTGAGGGGATAGCTGGACTACTAGGCTATCAACTGCCTCCAAACCAATGCTTTCAAAAAGCCAACAATCAAGTTTCCCTGACAGAACACTAGAAATGTGAAATGCACTCTCCTTGGCTAAGCTACCTTCATTATTTCTGTTCTTAGCTTGACTCTGTTCTTACTTATTTTATCTCGTTTGTTGGTGTTGTGACACCTTAATTGCTCCAAAATTACAGTTTGTATTAGACCTTAATGTTTGGGTTTTTTACATTGCCATGATTAACAATGAATAATCCTGGTATGATAACTGCTACATTTCCACCCACCATCACTCAACTTCAACTCACACGTAATGTCCCCCACAGCACAGCAATCACTATCGGCTGGCCATCCCAAGAAAAGGCAATAGCTGAAGGCAGGGGCTGGAGGCCAGGGAGATTTCACACATACTATCAGGAGAGACTCTTGTCAATCTTGCTTAACTGTTGTATCCTGCAAAGATCCCAGTCCGTAGGGAATTCATACAGCCATTCTGGCAGCAAAGTAAGGTCTTTTTGCAGATGTTGTTTTAATTCACATGGATTGCTGATTCCCAGGAGGAACTGCAAATCCTAGATGTTTTTGAACAATTTGAAGCCAAAGTGACTGGATATGTAAATAAAAAATTACAGAAAATGACAGTTAAAAGAAAAGACAAAGTCTGTTTTCCTATTGCATCTGCTTAAGGTCCTTTTTCTTCTGCAAAGCTATACTGATAAAACAGTGTAGCAGATGCAAGCATGAGGCCAAGCGGCTAGTGAAATGAGGGAAGAATTATTACAGGTTTTACAAATGGTTTCCCTTTTTGTGCCAAAAGATGAATTTGTAAACAATTTGAGTCTTCATAATTCCACTGAAAAGCACTTTAACAGTTTTTTTAACATAAAAGGTTTTAACAGGTTCTTTAACAAAATTCCCTTTAACAGGTTTTGTTTCTAACATTTCTAAGCATACAGGCCAGAAAAGGTGGTCATGGTAGGACTGTAAAGAGTTACAGGTAATGAAAATCACAAATAGCAATTTGGTATGTAGCTTCAGGAAAGGCACAAAGCAGAGTGGTTTTTGCTGGACTTCATGTTTTCTGCACACAGGCTGAGCCACATGTGTCAAACACAACATGTGCTTTTAACCTGACCACCTGTTCTGAAAAAAACGTGTGTGCCAAAATCCAGAAAGATCACAAAGCCTCAATGCGTATTAGAGTATTTTTCAACTGTGTGTGACGTTACATACTGCAAACCACATGTCCACAAAAAGGCAGAGAAAGTCTCCACTGCACTGCTAGTTGCAATTTTTGTCTTCAGCCCCCATGGAGCCCAGGATAAGCTTTTCCTTTCTCCAGCAGGGAGCCTGTCAGGTTGCACAGGACATGGGTAAACACACATCTGTTTCTCCCAAACTTTCTTGCATTTGGTAAACAAGCTGGTTTAGCCAGGGCAGGATGCAAAGGAAGGAGATCCTGACCTATGAGGGCAGTGTGGATTGCTTCAATTTGTTCCACCAACAGGCACAGGCTGTGAAAGTGGAGTAACCACACTACTGATGTTAGCTGTAAAAGTCAACCCAAAGCCTGTGCAACAGGGGATGGGAAGCCCAGCCAAGCCATCCCCTTGTGAAGTTCTTGGTTGTCTTGGCCAGCAGAGCAGATCACGGTCTTTCTTCTTTTCCTTTTCATTGGTACCGTATATCCCTGAGGAATGTACCTCAGTGGGACTTTGCACTTTCCTTAAAAATTCGCCCATGTTGGGTTTTTCTAAACATTTCGTCGTGCAGTTAAAATGAAGCAGGGGGAAAAGTAATCCTTTTGCTCCTGAGATGTTTTTGACACCATGTTGGCCCTTTAGGACTATTTAAAAGCCCCTTTTCTGCAGAAGCACTCATTAATCAGCTACTTCTTAAAAGCACAGGGTATGTGTGCTGCTAGAGATCACAGGTGTCCAGGCTGTGTAACCATGCAAAGACATTTGACCTGCACTGACACCAGCCGTTTGCCTGGTCTCAGGGTAGCAGGTGGAGAAAAATCCATCCTCTCTATAGCAAAGGCAAGAAGAAACTACAACACTTCTAATAAAAATCACCTTCCAAGAGGATTTTTACTTCCTCTCCCCTTTTTCAGACTTCTGAGGTTTCTCCAGCAGCTTTAATGGGAGAGGAGGAGGCAGACCTAAACCCTTGGAGCCTGATGATACTCCGCTATGGCAGGGGGTGAGGAACTCCAGCGCTGGGCCAGCCTGGGAGGGCTGACGCCTCCGGCAGCTTCGGCGCTACGCCATGAGGAGCCGAGGCTGCAGCCTCTGCCCTGCGCACCTCCCCTCGCTCCCGCCCACCGCCCAGCAATAACTGCCTGCCCAGCGCGGGGCAGGCACAGGCGGGGATGGCGGCTACGCTGGGGTAGGCCTCTGTGCGGTAGCCGGTCAGCGTGGCCCTCGGCTCAGCCCTCTCAGAGGGACCCGGGGCCAGGCCTCGGGTGGTGCCAGCAAGGAGCCGAGAGGGAAAGAAACCAAGCACTTTTGGCCGGACATAAATGGACAGGCAAGTCTACATCACCTAAACCCTCAGGAAAGTATTCTGAGCTATGTTCAGTCTCCCTCCCTCCCACTGTCCCCACCATCCCCTTCCACCCTGTAAACCATCCTCTGTTTCCCAAGACACTCACTGCTTGGCTTCCCGAGACACACGCTTCTCCTCAGCACGAGCTACACAATGGATGTGCCTCCTTCCCGGCTTCTTTCCCTGCATTCAGCTCGGCACATGCACCTCAGTCTGCTTCCACCCTTCCCTGCATTTCATCCCCAATATTTCAGCAACTCTCTGGCTTTGATGTCCATTTTCCTCATGCCTTTAAGTATCTGCTTCATTTTGCCTGACAACCTGACTGCATTAGCCAGGTCAGAGCAAGATGGCTGCCCTTCTTCCTTCTTCTTCCACAGCTGGCTGCAAGGGATCACCCTGGAAGGACACAGTCTCCCTTCTGGCTTGTTGTCCCAGATCCTTGCAACAGTTTCAACTGAACTGTCCTCCCAGCTACTGAAGCTGTCCGGTTCTTTTCAAATCTTATATTAAAATTTCTCTCTTGCTCCTTATATTTGTTTCTCCATTTTTCTTCACTTTCTCTTCCTACTGTGAGAAACACTACAGAACAAGCACCTATAAAAAATAATATGCAAATCAAGTGCAAAATGTCTTATACTGTAAATGTGATAACAAATACTTCTAGAGACTCTGATAAGAGTCAGGCCAACCTGCAACAGCCCCTTATTCTTAATGCCCTTGTGCATCAGACATCCATTTTGTTTCCTTCCAAATGCCTCCTGAGACATCAGTTCCTCTGCAAAGCCCACTGATGCTTAGTAGAAATGCCACCGGTCCATGAGTGGAAAGAAAACATTCTGGGATCCAAAGGCAGATCCTGCTCTCTGTACCACTCAGCTACTTACTCAGTGTAACTACTTGAAATTACATTATACGGTTGCAGAAACACAGGACTCACTTTAGTTATATGCTGAAGAGACGTCTTAAGTTTCTTGAAGGTCACCCTTGTTGCTATGGTATGAAGAATACTAAGTGCTCTCCCTGCACTTAATAATGATACTAAACAAAAGGTAGCACCAGAGGATATTTATTATACAGAAATAAATGGCAGTGCTTTTTCTTATTTTAACTAACGATTGTTCTATGGTATCAACAAACCAGGCCTGTGTTCCATAGATGGAATTGATGTGAGGTGCTTCTTTTTTAAATAGCAAAAAAAGGGCATTTTCTCTGTTGTTTACTCAACACTCTCAAAGAACACTACACACAGAAAGTAAATACTCCATTGCAGCAAGTATAGGCTTTTCACAGATCAGCCCAGAAAATAAAATGATTGAATTAGGAGCAATAATGTCTCCTTTTTTGCAAGTGAAAGAAAGCAAATATTATTTGGATGAGGTCCAAGCAAAGCTTTCCCAGCACACGCTATTTTATTTGAGGTATAAAGGCCTGCAAAAAAAATACAGCCAGCTACAGCTTGTGAAGTTTGCCACCTACTGAGGAAAGCACAGCACAGCAAGGCCAGAAAAGGGAAGAAAGAAAAACGATTGTGCTGAAGCTGTTACAGGATAAAGCCATATTCGCTACTGGAGACTATGGCCATAAAGGCTTCTGGAAACCTCTGGACAGCCAACAACGGATCGATTAAACAACAGAAATACTGCTCCTCCTCCTCCTTTATACACAAAGCCTTAGAGACAGTGTTTTATCCTGAATCAGTTCTAGATTTTGTCTTACAAACCTAGAAATGACTGGAAAAAAAAGACTCCCAGCTTCTGCAGGGAACATATAATTTCATAAAGATCCAAGGTGTTGAGATGTCCCAAGTCAGAAACTGCTAGGTTGTAAAAAGTCACACTGTAGCCATTTCTAAAACTATATTGGTCATTTTTATTCACCTCCAAGGCCTATAATAAGTATTATTAAAAAAACTAAAACTCTGTCTTTACAACAGGAGACATATGAGAAATAATACCTGTTAAAGTTTAGAAATATCTGTTATGGTTTAGAAAACCTCTCAGTATGCTTTCATGTGAAATGCGTGGCATTTACACAGCCTCAGAGCAAGGCATACAGTCCTTACACAGGTCATGGAGACATCACTGAACATGAGAGGGTTGCCCTCATTTCAAATTCACATAGGTAAAATACGTATAAAACTGAAAATGCTATTAAAACCTTTAACAGAGCCATGAATAATAAAAATAAATCAGAGTGTAAAACCTTCAGATGACTTAGAGCCCAGCCTGGTGTTACCTCACATCTAGTCATCAGGGTATAAATAAAGCGTCATCAAAATCATACTCCCCTTCTGCAGATGACATTGCTGCCTGCAGCAGCAGAGACCAACAGCTCCACTGCAGAGCTCATCTCCCTCTCTTCAGAGCAGAAATCATCAGCCCTGGCTGCTCCCAGGTGGGTTCCCATTTGAATTTGGAAAGCCTAAAGACCATCAGAGCTACCACATCTTGCACCAAAAGCAATTGCACTACATCTGTAGCAGATGAGTACCTCTGCCCAAGCATACAGCAGTGACCCTGTGGTCATCTGAGGGAAGGGACGCTCAGACTCCAGAGTCAGCTGTACTCCCTTACTGCAATAAATCTCTCTGTGTTAGTGCCTGCACTGCAACTACAGAGCAAGCACTAATGGGGGAGAAGTGTTCTTCAAGCAGCCAGAAATCCACTGTTCTAAGGTTGACATTGTTATATGAAATCATGCCTAAGTGGAAAAATTATTACTTTATTTTAAATAGATGTTTAAATAGCATATATACATACATACATACATGCATATGTATTTATATGTATGTATGTTTCTGCATGAATGTATACATATATACACCACAGCAACTAATACCATATAAATAAATGTTAATAGAGATGTATATGAAATACTTGTACAACAAAGATGCTGAACAACGACCCAAATTCTGCTAACTGGGTAGTGTCATTCAAAAACATCATCTCTGACAGAAGTGGTTCTGCAGTCTATCACCCACATGGATATATATGCCACTCACATGGACATATATGCCACTCACATGGACATATATGCATATATATTGCATCTTGCACAGACATAAGATTGGGGTTTGACTGGCACAACCTAAAACACAGAAATACTTCTTGGCAATAAATCATCATTATCATTGCAAGGCACTGAGAATGGCATACACTACCCAAATTACTGCATGCACAGTATACTTTCAGCTTCACACAAAAGCATAATTCACTACACACTGAACTGGTGTCCACTGCTGTGAACTGCCGTGTCAGTGCTTTCAGATCCCCACAGCAGCACTTATGGAGGCTGTGCAGAAGCTGTGAGGCCAGCAGTGCAAGGTGCCAGGCAGCTCCGACACACAAAGCAAGTGTGCTCCACTTCCCAGAGCAGCAGTGGAAAAGGGCAGTCACTGCTCTTCCAATGTATAGGTTGAGAGAGTGACTGCCTGAGTGAGTACCTTCCTTTTTCAGGAGGTAAACTAAATGCCCTGCTGAGGTACTCCTGGTCAATCAAACTGTAATGCTGCAGCAAAGCTCGTATACTCACTGTGATTAAGAGAGCAGTGGTTTCTAGCAAACTTGTCCTGAGAAAATCCTATAATGTTGGCCCCTAATCTAATAGCAATGACTTTTAAAATTATTGTAGTCAATGCAAGATAATGAAATAGATTTGTACACTCTGCATTTCTTTGGCTTTCTTCCTGGTGGGCTCAATTAAGTTAGGGGAAAACATTTTGTTTCTTGAGTGCATTAACAAACTTCATTTACAATAGGAAGTAATTTGTCTCAGAATGTCCCATAAAATCAGCTGCATACCCATCTGCTCATGGTGCTTTATTATCTAATATTTCGTGAAGGTCTTCTTTATCTCTTCCACATCACATGGCTCTGTTAACTCTCTTGGCTCTCGTGCACAGCAGCAAGCACTGTAAGGCACTGGCAGTCAAGATGTAGCATCTCTGGGTTCTGCTATGCTGCCCTCTGTGATGATAGCATGCAAAGCTATTTTCTCAGTAGCCCCAGTTTTAAATTCCTTTCACATTTTGAGCACATACCTGGAAGCCCCTGGTAGGAAAAAGACAGATTTTCAAAGTTTTCTCTCCTGTGGGTGGACTGGGACGTCAGTGCATCAGGACCCTAAGCCCAGTCCCAGCATCTCGCCCAGCCTCTACATGCCTGCCTCAGTTCTGCTCCTGCTCTGCTCCAAAATGGGCACAGACCCCAAGCATGATTTGCGTTAGCTTCAAATAAGCAATGCACAAGACAGTCTGAGAAGTTTGAAAACAATCTCCATCTGTCTCAACAACCCCCTCTGATGTAATTTCAGATATGTCATTACTTTCACACCCTAGATGTCTGAAGAAGTTTGTCCAGCCCTATATGGCAGCTCTGTGCTTTGGATGTGCCAGATATCATGTCTACAGGGCTACAGACCTCCATGTCAAAGTGCTCTCTCAGCTAGTATTTTGGCTGTCCCCCCTGTCATGCCCTCGTGCATCTGCAGCTAACACAGCCAACAAGGCAATGACCGGTTTACAGCTGTGCAAACACGAACCCATGACACCAATTTTTAAAGATGTTTTATCTTGGTAATAGTGATAGGATTTTTATTATGCCTTTAGTCTCCAGATCTTGCTTTCTGCTTTTGAGACTGCTGTTTCCTCTGTGAATAGCATTTCCCTACAACCTGCAGCTGTCTGCATTCAGTCCTCCAACTGTTTCTCCAACAATCAGAACATTGTCCTCAATAACATTGCACACATTTCTCAACTTCCACTAATCTTGTTAGGACTACAACCATTTCTTTCATATCCAGAGAAATAACTCCCATAGCATCTTGTATTCCCAATTCCAATTAGCTCCTGTAAAGGGCAACCCCCTTTTTCCCTGCAGTTTCAGAGTCCCTTCTTTGTTGTTTGTGTTGATCAGGGCGAGAATAGCTCCTGGCAGCTGTCGCTCTCCCTGTGGAGCAGAGTCTTTCCCTTCTGGGAAGTGCTTACCTGGTCCTTTAGGTTATTTACTCAGGATGAGATAAGGATAGTAGAGGGAATGACCTTAGAAGGGGGAAAGAAAAAGCAAACGTGAGAGGTTGCAAGTCATGTGGTTGGTGTTGTTTCAGGGTCACTACTCAGGAGCTGCTCCCCAACCACTGCAGTTTGGGGCAGCGCAATAAGACTGCACTTTCTGCTGTACTCATGTCAACCTTGCCTCTGCCAGTGTCAGGGAGACTGGGGTGTTTTCCCTGGTATTGGTGAGGGAGCCCAGGCAGCACCCTCCCAGCCCCTGCAGGGGACCAGCTGGTGGGTACCATGTGTCACGGCCTCTCCCCCAGCATCCTGCAGCAGGAGCATCGCTGGTGGCTCTTCCAGGAGCTTGCTCAGATTTTGTCTGACTGGTCGTAAAACTGTCCTAAAGCCCCTCTGGATCAAAATGCTTTTCTTTTAGAAACATATTGTTCATGTGTTTTCTTCTCTCTGACCAATAATGATAGACCACTTTTATAAAGCTTAAAATAAATGATTTAACTGGTTTTGAAGTTGCCTTCCCATGCAAGGCCTAACCTTTGGTAAAGATGCAACCATCCACACCCCCATGTAGGAGACAAATCAGCCTCCCTCACCTCTGATTTCTTTTTGGTGACCGACTGGAAGACAGAGCAGTTTCAAGACTAAGATCAAGCCTAATTACTAATGAGTGCAATTTCAACACTTGCATCTGTCACTGGAAAAGTGACACATCACCCACAAGCCCTACCAGGAATACCCTCTCACATATTAGAAATAGTACTTGCTGTGCAAGTATTTTAAGTAGGAAAGTTTAAAGCTGTCATTTCCTTTAGATCATCTACTGTGTTTAATTTCCCTTTTCAGGAAGGGTAGGCTGGCATCCATACCACCTGCATGAAGAATGCCTGCAGCATGTTGAGAGGTCTGGAAATTTACGGAAGAGAGTCAAGGCCCTGTTTTTACACACATGGTGGGTATGCTTGTTAATTTCACATGAAGGGCAGTAAACATCCTGATCACAACCAGCTCCACCTGCAAAGCTTGATCAGGGAACAGCGGGAAGGAACATCATGTCTTTGCTGGCCCTGGCCACTCTCTGGGACTGGGACAGCCCCGGGCTCTGCTGCTGGGTTTCCCTAGCCTGGACACAGAGGTGGGGGACTGTGACTAGGTTATTCTCACTGGTGGTGGCTTAGCCCACATTTAACAGAAAAGGTGGCTTTCTCTGCTGCACGTGTGGCTGATTCTGGCCATCCTCTCTCTTGCTCTGCAGCTGGGCAGGCTCACAATCTCATTTTTGCTACTGCTGTCTCAGCTCAAATGCTCTGAGTGCATGAGAGATGACTAACGTGATGCCTGCTGGCAGAACACCTCATGTCCAGCCAGGTGCCAACGCTGCATGCAGTTCAAGCCTAGAAATACTGGGGTGCTCTGCTTAGAGGAAAGCCTCAACAGGGAAACCCCTTGGGTAGTTCCTCCACTTCCCCAGTTCCCAGTGTGAGCTCCCTGGCCAGCAGACGTGATCGCGACTGGCCAGCTGTGAGAAGGCTCACTCCATACTACCTGTGTGCAGCAACCTACCTGACAGACCAAGTCCAAGGTCTCATGAGCCAGAGGTCTACTGCAAATGTGTTGCTGCTAAAAGCAGGTCTGGAATAGAGAACATAGGGTTCTTCAGGTTTTTTTCTTTAACAGGGATATCTTCCAGTGTTTGGCATATTCTTTGTTTTGTCACCTGTCCCTGCTCATGCTCACAATGTATCCCTGCGATTAACCAGGGCCACTTCAACACACAGTGGCCCTGGAGGGAATGTGAACCTACAGCAGGCAAAGCTGGGTGCCCAGGACATAGGCTGCTCCCCTTGCTGTACACAGTACCCCTGGTGCTTCTGTCTTCAACGCAGAGTGCTCTTTCCCTGCATTAAGAGTTGCTGGACTGTAGGTACACCATCTGCTCCCTCCACTACACCTAGCAGAGGAGGAGGGCTCGAGTCTTCATGGAGTTGGGAGAAAAGAAAGGCTACCTTGGTCTTGCTGAGGGTGGGCAAAGTATGTAGAGGAGGGGGGCAGGAAATTATCATTCAGCAAGACCACACCTCACCACCACTTCTCCCAGCTTCTTTCTTCCAGATATGAACCGCAGGATGGTCCAGAGCCACAGAAGACATCGGTCCAAGAAGAAGGGTGAAGTCTACTAGTGATGAAGGGCCTCTTGTCTGCTACAGAGGTTGGGGAAGGTGCCTACAGAATAAGACTGAGGAAACAAAACTTTGTTCTGCAACTATTATTTTACTGCCAGATACTTCTGTTCCCTGAGCTTTCTGCTTGGATTGAATTGCATAGCGCTCAAAGCCCTACCTCCAAGCCTCAAAACAAGTGGCACATGTCCAGGGACAGCTGTCACTAGGGTATATTCACTTTGTAATTAAATAAGAAGCAGTGAACACTCTTCCCCACTGCTGGGTGTTTTATCCTACTTTGTTGAAGGAACTAAAATGCATATATCCGAGACTGGAATTTGGCAACTAAAAGGCTCAGACACAGTATTGTGATTGTTAGCAAACAGCTGCTTTCATAACTGTTCTTAAAAAAAAGTCATATGATATAAAATAGAGAAAACAGAAACATTAAAGAGCAAAAGAGGTATACAGAAAAAGCAAGAAAAAGTTAAACGCTCTGGAATCCTAGCTGACCAACAGGTGCAATCTTAAACAAAACAGAAATTAAACACAGGCTAATAGAGTTGGAAATCTTGGTTAAAAAAACTAAAAGCCAAATCTGAGGTGACATGAAAGGCTGCACTGTAAGGCTCAATCAGTAGAAGACTGGACCAGTGAGATCATTAACAGGAAATGCTTTTTATAGCAATGCTAGGTATCATTACAGGCTTAAAATCATATGCGGAATATCTTAGGTGCTTAAAGGACAAACACTTCCCTAAGCAAGTCTGTTATAGACTGAAGTTAAAGTCCACTAAAAAATGCATTTCAATAAATTTTCTTAAATCAAAATCTTATGAATATCCACAGGAATAGGAAGGAAAGAAGAAATGCATCAGGAGAGAGCAGGATTTTTTTTTTTCCTAACTCAAAAAAAAACATTTAAAGCTCCATTTTGTGTTACATTTCTTTTAATTTTGCAGATTCACTAATATGCTGCTCATACTCCTAGCAGTTCTTCCTACTGTTTTGAACTGCTGTGATGAGACAAAGCAGCAAGCAGCCTTGTGTAGGCCAAGCACATGTCAGCTTTTGTCATGGGAACAGGGCCCAGCCTGTTTGTTCTCAGGTGTCCAGCCTCTGGGTTTTGTAATCATGTTCTCCTCATCTAATACTCTCTAATGACATTGCAATTTAATAATATGTAGCTTGTGCAAGCTACTAACAACACGAACTGAAAGGAAGTAATATAGATTAAAATGTCTGAATTTCCAGAACATCAGCAACAAAAAAAACCTCATGCTGCAACAAAACAATCCATTTTCTTTCAAAAATAAGGAGTTCAACGCCCTTCCATCTGGCTTTCTTCAAAGCTTATCCTTTGACAAATCAGCTACTTAGTGAGTTAAGAGATTGAACAGACCTTTCAAAAAGCCTGAAGTACAAACAAATGGGCTCAGGTAATCGGTTTCTGTTTTATTGTCAGCTGGTTTTGTACCATAAAACATTTTCCTGATTATTCTCCAACACCCAGAAACTGGTATTCTGGGGTGACTGTGGCTTCATATTTGTTAACTAGAATTGTCCCACAAGGCCTCCTGAACTTCTGAGAAGACAGCTTCATCTCGGCTCTTTAACAAAAAATGTTCACAGCCCCTTCATGGGCACATTACATGAAGTGGAGACTTTGATAAGAAAATACTTGAAAACATTAAAAAATAATTCACAGTCTTGAACGACCACTAGCTTTTTATGCCTCATAAATTTCAGTCTTTTCTGTGTGAAACTGCCTCTGTTGTCTCTGGTTGCCAGCTCCCCTGGAAGCCCAGGTCACCAGAAAGATTTGAGAGATGTTGGGTTTTTTGTTTTGTTTTTAAAAACAATATTGTTTGAGCTGATCTAAACAAGCTTTTACTGATGGTATATTGTTTTCTAGTGCCTCAGGTACATGGTAGTAGCCAACACCAGGTCCCTCAAAAATGTCAGCACGGTGCTAGTGGGGCTAAGAATAAACTATCCCAAGAAACCCTGCTAATGGCAAGCAGCATGGTGTGAAACTCCAGATGGTGCCACTGCAGCACTGGAAACTCCTAGTTTCTTCACAAGATGTTGCAAGAGACATTTAAAGGCTCTTCAGTAATGTAAACCACAGAAGTGTTTTACAGTGCTACAGTAGCAGCTGGCCATAGGGGGACCAATTAGTACAATCAGTCACATCACACCAAGCACGCTGGAATCTATATGGATGCGCTGGGTGGGTAATGCTGGATTATTTGGCATTTGAATTAGGAGTTACAATGCAAAGTCTTTCTTGTGAGATCCAGCAGGGCTACTGCCCCAGTCTGCTGCTATGCAATTTGGGTGGCAGCTGCCATTATTTAGGCAGAACAGTTTAAAAGTTACTTGAGTGTTCACCCAGAAATACATAGGAGACCAAGCCTACAGCTACATTTATCTAAGCAACTTATTTTCTAAGAAACAATGTTTTTAATCATAATAATTAACAACACATTGGATTCATGTCCAGGAAACTCCTGCATTTGCCTACTGTAAACTATCTAGACATACCAGAAGAGTCCTTGCGCTTTTGCAGTCAGCCCGTTACAACTTTTACCTTGCCTAGCTGTATTGCAGCAGTAAACAGGATTAACAAAGGCTAATACTAATCTCATTAACTTCTCACTCAAAAGTGTATTGGAACATCATCTGTTTTTTTCTTTTTTGTAGCTGTGAAAACTTATTGAACATACTCCTACATATAAACATAGAAAGACACGTTAATCGACCTGTCCCTAGCTAAAAAACTATTTAAGTACTCCATTCATCCAAGATGCCTTAACTGCATGTTTATGACAACCTTAGGCCAGTATGCAAGTTAGTAAATGCAGAATGTGCGTGTGCTGGTGGTAGATCAGGTCTTCCACCTGTCTCTCAGCATTGCTTCTGGTTCTGCAGATACATGGCAGACTCCCTGGCAGAAAGACTACTGGACTAGAAATAGCATAGTCCAACCCCACTCAGTCTTTTAACAGGAATCATCAGCTCCTTCAGTGGTGTCACAGCAACACATGCCAGCTAAATATTTGCCCCCAAGCTGTTATTTCAGTGTTTTAATGGCATGCTTTAAATTGGTCAAAACAATGTTTTTCTATTCCAAATGAAATCCAACTTTAGACTTAAGATTTTGCTCAAAGGTTGTACTGTCTCTCCCTGGAAATAATTCTCTGTTAATGTAACGTACTTATTCAGATCTTGTGACTGAAAGTTGATAAGTCTGAGAGTTAAAAACTGTGCATGTAAACAGACAGTTCATGAAAGTCTAATGGATTTAATCATTGCTAAAAATGTTCACCTATTGGCAGAGCTGGCAGAGCTGTCAGATCCATGCTACAAAAACAATCTTGTAATTTAAGAAGTTTCAGATGAAAGAGCTAGATTCCTTCTGAATATACCACAAGCTACAATTAAAGCTTAGAACAGAATGAGATGAATTTGCATACAACATGTTCTTCATGAAAACCTTCAAACTCACAAGGCAGTATCTTACCACAAGACATCCAGATTTCTTCTTGCCAAGATTACTAGTCAATACTAAGGTTCTCTCACGGGGTACCTCTTCAGGGATACTTTTTTTTACAAACACATTGCATTTTAAAACACTTCTTGAAAGGGCAGGGATTAGGCTCCAAACAATTAAAAGAATTGCACAGAAAAAAATTTTAGTAAGAATATAATTTTTCACATTGCTTCTCAACTGGCAAATACTTCCACTAGCATTTCTCATTCTGCTCCTTATCAGTGTTCTATTTATGGTTTTATTTGAAGAGATCTTGCAACCTAAGACTTTCACATGACCATTGCACTACTACACCTCATTTTTACAGTGACTGTTGTTACATAAATTGATCCATTGAATTGATGCAAGAGGATCTCTTCCTTGAATGATGTACTTTACTATGGAGCTAATTATTTACTGGATTAGAAAATGTATTTCTGAAGTTGAAATTCAGTTAAATTATTCCATACCACAAATTGACTAAAGATAGATGAGCTTTCATTAAATGAATAGCAATGAAGAATGGGGCTTTCCCAGTTATTTCCGAAATTGCATAACATCCCTGCTCATTCTAGGGTCCCTAGTGCAAAGCTACCACTGTGTTTGGTTGGGGGTGGTGGTGGTGGTTTTTTTAAATGTACACCTAGAATAGGTAACAGAGATGATACCTTTCCATCCATCATAACTGTATTACCCAACCCCCCCCCCCCCCCCCCCCAAGAACAAATTACTTAATGGAAAGGAATACACCCAACTCCCCACTCTCCCAGCACACACATGCTGGTCAAACAGAGATTTATCAGGCAAAGTAGAAAGAAAAAATTGTGGTCTGCCTTCCTCTCCATCTCCTTATGCCCCATCTAGAGAAACTAAGCAGGTCCCCCATGGACATACTCATCCCTGCCAGGTGCTGTCTTGGCACAGCAGCATAAGGTATTTGGGGAATTTGAATGCTGAAGAATCCAGTTAGCTTTATGTAGTAGTTCGACATGTAATGTAACCATTATGCTATTTATATTTGTATGATTTTGTCAGAAGTGTTCAGAGATGTTGTTCCCACTCAAAGTTTCACTGATGGTTTAAAATCAAAGAATCTAGTTTGAAAATCATCCAGGTCACAGTAAGCATGTTAGCATAAGCAGCGCACATGAATTCAACTGCTAAAATATAAACATCTTCATAAAAAGAGTTTGAGCTCTTTCTCAGTGGCTTACGGACAGCATCCTAGTGTCCCAAAATTTTGACTTCCTACCCAAGACAGGAAACAAGAGATTAAATCTCCTTCATAGCCTGTAAAACAGACAGTCTCTTTGGTTGGATTGTGTTGGTAAACTACCCCCCCTCAAACTGCCAGACAATCACCTCCGAATAGATAGCACACACTTTTGGACAGAAACAGTTTATTAGGTAGTAAAAAATACATTTGTTGTGGTTGTATTAGCTTGTGTGTCAAAAACCCCCACAAGCCACAGGAGAACTGCTTCAAAATTAGGTGTAAAGGTCCATAAACATTACCAGTTTCACAGGAAATTCAACAACAGCTTGTAGGACCATCAACAACACATTAACTAAAACAGCTGTTCAAAAATTTGGAAAAGACTGTTTTATTAGCACTCTGAAGAAATCTGTAACATCAACTCATTTCAACTTTTTCTACTAGGATGATAGGCTCTATCCTCTACATCCTCTACTCAATTTGTTGCTGCTATTAGTTCACTAAGTGATTTCTTTCTTTTATCCCCTTAAAATGAGTGCAGGTATTAAACTGTGCTATAGTGGAGAACAGACAGTCGCTATGAAGTCTATAGAAACCCTGTTTTAAGAACAGTGCTCCTGGGAAGGCCGCTTATCCTAGGAAAACTTGCATGCTGGCCCTGGCTACAGCTGTCATCTATAACACAACTAGACTAGGCTGAGGAGTGTTCCAGACCGTTAACAACACCCATAGCTGCCAGCAACTCACTGATACTAGGATCCTTACTACAGCTAATGTCAGTGAAGCTGAAGCACCTTAAAAGGGGGGTGGACAGGTGCCCACTGCAACCTCTAATTTTACACTGAAGACAACACAAGTAACAATTCAAGACCAACTATTTTCATATTAGTAGATTTAATTTAATCTAATTTAGCCTTTAAGTCCGATCAGTATTGATCCTCATTTGAGACACCCACCCTAAACTTTTCTCTCTGGAGGTCCCCTGAGGAAACCTACAATAGACGCCCAAAGTTACAATGGATATATTAATCCCAGTTCACACCTGTGTGTGGACAACCAACTAGTTCTAACCCAGAATGAACACAATTAATTTTAAATAAAGTCTTGCCAAGTCAGTCAGCAATTCGTAAGGATAAAAGAAAACTTTCTCAACTTAATTTGGAAAAAAACCTAAACTGATTAAATGTTTAAGATCTGGCATTGCAAAACTCCCATTTTTTTTCCACAGATTAGTATGGGTTTTTTGGATATCTGTCATCCTCAGAAACAGCCATTAGTCATAGCTCTGCAAGGCTTTTACACAGGCACAGAATCCCATTCAGGCTGTACTGATGACACAGAGAGAAAACCTTCATACGGCAACTTGAAACCCCCTTTCTCAGCAGTTGCCAACAGGGAACTTCAACCACATGTAATCAGCAACCACCCAGATTTCAGGAGCTGGAAGGATTTAAGGACTTCAAAGTAACTACTTTGTGTCAACTTGGTTTGCAGTTCGTACCTTGTTTCTTTGAATACAGTCCCTGTAAGAGCAGAATTCACTCTCGGCAGCCCCCTCAGGAGCATAGCTCCTTCTCCCTAAATTGGCCTGATGGGAGGTCTACCCTCATCAGCTCGTCTCTTATGCAGAAAAAACGGTTCTGTTCTGCATTACCTCTGGATCATATTGCCTCCTTTTAGCCAGCAAGTGATTACTCTGCACTATAATTTTTCTTACTTGACACTTTTCCATCACAATCACATTGCTTTACCCATTCACATTATTATTCTGTTTGGTCCCACAGTCTAATGTGACATCAATGGTTTGGGTGCTACGGAAATCCCTAGCCAATATATCCCTACTTCTACCCCACTCCTATCCTTCACACCCAAATTTCCCTTCCATTTTCTCCCTTGACCCTTTCCTAAGGACTGTCCTCTTTGCCATCTGAATGGGGGCAACTGCTACAGCTAGCAAAGACAAGCAGGTATCTTGGTTCTGCACCATTCCAGGGAAGCAGAGAGCACAGGTACTAGTGACAGACAAAACATTTTTATTTGAAGGCTCTGCTACCCATTTCAGACAGGCAGACAGGTAAGAACAGGATTCCAATGCAGCTGTCCTAGGCAAGTAATGAAAAATTCAAGGAAGAAAAAATAAAAGCAAAGTGATGGCTACATTTTTCCTTTTTACCTTCAGAAGTGTCCAGAAGGAAAAGAGCTGCCAACAAACAAACTACACTGTTCCAACAGGGTTTCACACACCAGAAACACTGGGCATACAACAGTACTCAAAGTCCACGTGGACAAAATTTCCAGACAACACAATGGAGGTCGTTCAGACTGGTAGACCTAATCTCATTTAGGTGCATAGGTAAGATTCCTGAAGTTAAAGAAACTTGCTTGTATTAGAAAGCATGAGTGAACTTTCCATTTTTGTCCTGTCAATGTCAGTCAGTAAAATTTAAATTCAGTTTTGCAGTGGACCCAAACCCAATTGTTATCTCTATTGCAACATACTATTTGAGGAGCATATAAAACAAAAAACACAGCAGTTTTAATTCAGTTAACTGAAAAAGATAGAAAACGGAACATTCATAATAAGGTCCACCAATTTACCAAGCAGCACTGCAGACTATCCACTAGAACTGTTTGGATGAGAAAAGATATAATTTGATTTTAATTAGATTGCATAACTCCAGAAATCACACATGTATCAATGCAGTGACTTTTCACTTACAACATGCAACCAGAATGTGAAGCTAGTTTATTTGGCTCTTCTTCAGATTTCCTTAAAAGAGGGTGAATTGTTCAATAAGCAGAACAGTTACTATTGAACAGCATACAGTATTTCAATTGCAGATTCTAGTTTTGAGGCAAGGTTTATTTTCTTCTGCTTAAACTATTAAAATCTTAGTCTGAGGAAAGCCAGCCACAGCATATTCTGTAAGTTGTTTCATATTCACTAGATGCTAAAACTTATGGATTGTCATTGGCCTCCAGAGTATACTGCATTTTACAAAGCATCCTATTTAACTGTTCACCTTCTGTTAATCTTGAACTCCCCACAATGCATTCCACTTTCAGCCCTCTTCCTTTTAAGCTCACAAGAACCTGATTTAAAGCAGCCTCCACTTCAAAGATTCATTATGAAATAGACACAATGATTATCATATTATTTGTATTATTGACTGGAATAAATTAAATAAATTGCTTCCACAGAATATGGACACTAGAGTAAAATTCATGTAAAATACAGGAGGAGCACTTCCCATTTGGGTTGTGAAAAGAAATCAATCTTGAACTTTATTTGTATTACACACAAAACAAGCATAAACTTTTCTTTCAATTCATCTTCTTTCCAAGTGTATAAAACAATGAATAGCAGGTGAAAAACCATCTAACGTTTTCTCATTGTCAACAATGATGGGAAGTTTTGAATGTTCCTATGTAAAAAATAATGCAAATTGATTTGAAGCAATTGTATTAATGTAACTGTAGAGTTTGTAAAGAGATTTAAGGCAAGCATCTTGTCAAAGTAAAGCTTGAGCATGCATATCCTAAACCACATATAAAATTTTGAACTACAGCTGTATTCCTTTTTAGAATATTGTTTAAGTAGGTTCATCAATGCATGCAATACAGAACCTGTCTTAGAAGACAGAGAAATAATCTAATTAAGATGGGTTGGGTGTTTTGGATGGAAGCTTTATACCTATACCTCAGCATATTTAGATGTTTTGTTTTGCCTGGACATAAGCTCTATCCCCTTGAGTAAAACTGTATTAAAAATAAAACCATACTTAAATTCATACTGCCCTCTTTTCTACATCAAGTTTAATTCTGAAGATCTCCTAATGCTCTGAAACAAGTTAAGCCTAACATAAGCTATATAAGTAGCATTAACCTAATTTTACATATCCCTCCACCTGATTTTAGATACTGAAATAAGAGCAGATCATTTAAGCATCTCGAAAAAAGTTACCTTAATATAGTCTTACACCCATTTCATGGTAAGAAAATTAAGCTTTGAGATCCACATTTACATGCTCAAATATATAAGGATTTAACCTCTCAAATGGGATTTCAGTAAAACCTTAACAGTTTTCCCACACAGTGGCATGTCATCAACGCTCAGTATTCTTCATCCTATGGCTTCAGATAAGGTAGGTATTGAATCTGGCCCACTCAGCCTGGATGCTCTAACTACAGTTTTTATTGTACAAAAGCATGGCACAGACAACAGACAGCTCCTACTGCTAAAGCCTTTGAAGAAGTTACCTCTTTAAATGAGTGACTACATTTAAGAAGGTATTTCTTGGTGCGATTACTGGCTGACATGTGCTTCCCCATAGACTGGAACTGCATGCTTATGTTTCTAGAAAAAGCAGAATATTTAATTTTGCATTCATTAAACATTGATTTGCTATGCTAACCACAGGCTCCGATTTTTTTCCAGAGGCTACTCTTCTACAAACTGCAAAGTTCAGAGCCACAATACTTAAATTTCTTTATGAAGCTGTCCTACAGAATTTATTCAAAAATGAGGAAGTGACAAGACCAGATTTAAAAACAACAAACCCCCCCACAACCAACCAAACCGAGCTAAGGTCCCAGCACTGCTGATATCCTTCCCCTGACTGGAATACAGGAAGTCCAAGTGTTGAGCTGATGAGGTAACTATAGCTTAGCCTCAGAAATGTAACACAACTTCTGCCAAATACTTTCAAGAATGCAGATGTAGTTCCTATTTTTGTGCCTGTCTCTTTCTTCAGTGTGTCCTCCTTTTCCTTCTTCTATTCAAAGTACTTCCTTTATTCAATGCTCTGCAAGCCCTCTAATCTAGCTACAAAGGTTTTATTCTGGACTATGGTATGTCTAATGTTGTAATTAGTGTCTTACAGAGCAACAAGCATACAGAGACTACTCCATTCTTTGGCCTTTGTGAGCTACGCTTCCTACCGTCTGTTCTTATGATAACTGTATCATTCAAACCATGGTAATTACGTTGACCTATTTGCTGCGAAGTTATCAGGTAAAATTACATGCAGCTATGAAAACATTTAACCATGCCACATTAAAAAATAACTTTTAGAAAAGTAGGTGTTCAATGTTACTAAAACCAAGCCCTGCACATATGTGAAGAAATAATTTTCTCCC
This sequence comes from Astur gentilis, assembly GCF_929443795.1. Lineage (NCBI taxonomy): Eukaryota > Metazoa > Chordata > Aves > Accipitriformes > Accipitridae > Astur > Astur gentilis. The sequence continues at coordinate 53,162,003 of NC_064919.1, read as the reverse complement.
TGTTTTTAATGTTGGGATTTTAAAACAATCTTAGGAGTATATTATGTTTGGTTCTCACTGAATTCAGTGACATACTGAATGAGTTAATGAGTTAATTATTAATCACTCTGGTATTTTATACCATTTAAAGTTATTGTTTGATCTCTGGTGAGACACAAAGACTAAAGTAGTTTATTTTATATTTGCTCTCTGCATTTCCAAAGACCTTTTATTCTCTCCTTGATAGCTTTGTACAACCTCTCAGCCTAGATAGGTTGCACAGAAAGAGCTATATGCCCAAGCTAGTGTGTTTAAACTTGAGACCAGGCCCTTTTTTAAAAATATTTTTTGATAAATCTCAGGTGAAGGTTCTTTATGCATAACTAGAATACAGTGCCAAATTCAGCACTGGGTAGCACAAACATAAAGTGTGATTTATTCCTCTGAAGTAAGAATCATTCCAATGTATCACAATGAACAGTTCTACATGCTCTTAAATCAGAATGTACTTCATCATCCCTCAGTCTTCATTATTCTGACCTTGCTTTTACTCAAGTACCAGATATGAACATGTGCAAACCTCAATAGTTTAGAAGCAAATAATCCGTACCACCAGTGCAAATATAAACATTCTTTGTTGAACTAAGCAGTGTAAGAATATACAGAAACAAAAGGACATTAAACATTAAGATTAGTAATAAAATAATTGCAAAGTATAAGTTGGATTTGTTACAAGAAACTCCTTCTTTTAAATGTTAGTTGGCAAGGTGTTTTGGAAACGTAACAGGATCCGATTATTGTACATTTTTCTGGCCATAAGGTGCTAACTACAGCTCCTACCCATGCATATTAGAACAGACATAAACCAAACTTTAATCAGCTTTCTTTTAACATGTATTTTCTTTCAATTTTTGTTAAAAAGTGGTGAGAGGTAGGACTTAAAAATGATAACACAACAGTCTTTCACCAAAACACTAAACATCTGAATGATATGCACAGACAAGAAGGTTTTTGCAATATTTTCTAAGTAGACAATTCTTAATCAAAGAGAAAGTTTGTCTTATAACCAGGCTACTTTATTATTCCTCACCTTAAAAAAAAATATACATCTATTATCGGAAAGATCAGAATGACCTTTTGTCATAACATAACTCTGTAAGTTTAGCCTTGCTTACTTAAACTAAGGACTTAGCTTTGCTCTTATATATATTATAATTGCTAATATTATCAATGGAGGTTACAGCATTATAGGTAAATGCTCAGCTTAGCTCACAGTTTCAGCACATTATTCGAAACTCCCATGGGACATGAACAAGTGAGGTGAAGATTATAAACAGCAGTAAGACTAAACCAAAGCTGTAATTAAGGCCCAGTACAGTATACAGCAGGTTAAAAAAAAAAGCCATGGACTTTTCATGTGAACTCTCAGCCACAAATCACTTAACTTAGACATAATACTGCAGTACTAAATAATACTGCATCAGTGACATATTGTATCGGGGAGACATGCGCTTCTTCTGCAGCACTGGGAAAACAAAGCATCTCTACAGCTCTACTGAGACCTACAAATCACTCTCACACATTTATATTTCGACCCTTAATAAGCTGGAAAAAAAATTCAGAACAGACCTAAGAAACTTGATCAATTGGGCATTCTGACAAACAAATTTGGAACAGCAGCATAGAAAAGGAGACAAGCTGTAAACAGTACTTACGCTGGGGACCTCAGGGCATCAAAACACTACAGAGGGTATTGCAAGTTTGTGTTGATATGCCTGTTCTCTGCATGAGTGCAAAAAGGCTGATCCCCAAAAGAGACAAAGTGTAACATACACAGGGTATTGACTTTGGAAGGCTGAACTGAAGAAAACAAAGTTCTCTTTTTCCTCTCTGCAGTCAATATCATTATCCATGAAAAAAGTACACTGCTACATGACACTTTGTACTAAACTTTCAAAAAATCAGCTTCTAAGGAAGCTCATTGTTTACTTTCTGTTAGTTTTTATTTGTATCCCAAATCACTCAAAATACTAACTGCAAGACACTCCCCAACAGGAACAAGAGACTACTTCATGCTCCATCCTGAGTCTGTAGTCCCAGTTCTAACTCTTCTGTAGAGTGAATTACTATTTGAAACACAATTTATAGAAGTTTTACTGGCAACTGTTTCCACAATCTTTCATGAGAAAATGAAATAGTCCCATTTAATAGCTACAATACAATAATCAGATTAAACCAAAATAATCCTAAACTGAACATGTAAATACCCACAGAGGTATTGAAAGCATTGTCTGAAAATATAATGTACAGAATTTTATTTTTGCTGCCTACAGCTTATAATCAGATGTGTATAAACAGGCAAGTAATTAGAGAAGTCAGTTGGTGGTATATGCTAATGTCTGTTGACAAAGAGACAAATATCTTTTGTACTTTACAGGAACAGTCAACAATATATTTTCAAATAAGCATCTTGGGTATCGAAGCTTCAAACCTGTATGTGTATAATTTTACAGGATAATTTAGTTATGCATTTACAATAGGCACAAATACAAACTGGTAAAGACAGACTTTAGATCAGGCTTCCACTTTGAAAGACCAGTTATGTTTATTTAGCTAATACTTTTAAACTCTTACTTCACCTGTAAGTATGCCACTGTATTACAGATTTATATGCAATTAAATGACTTAGTTATTTATAAAGTCATAGAAGAAAGCTGCACTCTCAGTCACCTGAGAAGAATAACTATAGCACTTGCATCATATTGACTGTTTAATTAGAAACTTTCAGTAACTCATTTACTGAAGACACATTTTTAGCCTATTTCTTTTGTTCTGTTTTTTTCTTGGATGGGAGTTAAAGGCAGAGAATCACATACAGGAGCATAGTTACTATGAATTTACTATGCAGAAGTAAATATACTGGCATTAATAAAATATGGAAATGGGCAAGTTTTGCAGCAATTAGTGAAAGAACAGTTAAATAAACAGTTTAAATAAAAATATTCTTATTTTTAAGAATAGACAGCTAGCAGAATCTGTATGTATAATGAATTGGGAAACTTACTTGGATACTGCTGCTCACATATTAACATGAAAAGAAAAATACATGCACTTATAAATGTATCAATTTTACTACACATTTTTGGTAGAAAGTTATAATTAGAATATGCACATTTTCTTAACTCGAAGTTTAAAAGTGGATTAATTTTTTGATGCACAATCAACTTGCATTAATGAGTTATTCCAATTATTAGGAAAATAAATAAATCCTGCAATTTTTTATTTACTTTGGTTGGAATCCATGAACACAGAATACCAACAAGGGGGTTAGTCTTAAATATTAGAAGACTGCTTCAAAAAAGGAAAAAGAACAATCCTTTCTCCAGATCCATGACAGGAAAGATGGGAAGCAATCAGTTTCAGTTGTGCCAAGAATTATTTGGAGTAGACATCAGGAAAAATTTCCCAGTCTTCTCCCACAGGGAAAGACATCCTGTGTAAGTTACAAAATTTCTCTCAGTGCAAGTTTTTTTTAAAAAACCAACAGGTTAAACAAGTCTGTCAGGAATGATGTAAGACTGTTGATTCTGCTTTAGGACAAGTATCCAGAATACATGACTTCTTCATGTCCCTAGTAGTCCTGCTTTTCTATGACTGAAAAATATCCCCTGTAACCACTTGGAAACAGACCTGCAAAGACATTATACCTGTAGCCCTGCTTAACTTTATCTGACAGTGTAAAAATACTGTACTTCAGACAGGTTCATTTTATTCCCAAACTGAAATTACATCTAAGATGATGATTTTTTCCCTCTGGAACACAAATTTCAGAATATGGTATGCCAAATGTGGGTAAAGTTATCTGCAGACATTGCATTTTTGTTCCAGAGGCAAAAAGGTCTCGAGTGTACTGCAGAAAATCAAACCTTCAAAAAAATGCAGGAATTATCACCAGTTCCACTGCATAACCAGCATCTGTATTCATGTAAAAAAATAAAGTGTTTGCATTAAACTTTATTGCACCATCAACTTTTTTTTTAAAATATCCCCCATTCAAGTCAAATATTAAATTATTTTTATCAAACAAAATATAAGGTCTTCTTTAAAGTATCAAGTAGATATAGTATATGTGCTATACAGAAAAAGAACAGTCTAAAGGAACAACATACATCAAATCAGAGATGACAGAAAACAATCATTAGGTTGTTTCTTTTCCATGATTAAAAAAAGATTGCAAAAAGATTGTGTAGGCTATTGTATGCATGAAAAACATCCCTCCTCATTCAAGGTGTTGAAGCAGGTGACACCTTCAAGCTGTCAAGTGCTGCATGAATTCTGAAGTGCAACCTGGACTCCATAGAGTAGTCTTTGTAGTTGTTTCTGCAAAAACAACTTCATTGTTAAGAAAAACATTTTTGGCCTGGATTGTTTCTACTTCATACATGCACGGAAGTACCAAATTTAACAGCCTTCGTTCCTTCAACAGGAAACAGATGAGTTATGAGACATTTAAAGCTACACCCATAAACTGAGCAGAGAGTTACACCAGTACTAACAACTGTCCTGATAAACTGAATCCATGTCTTAGCATCTCTTTCACTTATTTTGATTCTTTCAATGGCCCTCCCAATTACTGAAGTTTCCTATGAAAAGACAAGCTAGAAGACTACAGAAAAGAAAGGCTGTTAGCTAAAAGTGTATGTTCAGCTTCAAACCACAACTCAGCCAGAGTAATAAAACCCAGGGAAATCACATTATGTAATTTAAAAAAAAAGGCCAAAAAACTACTGAGTTTCTAACAAAGGTGTTAGGACGCTGTTTCTAACTCACATTTACAACACTACTGCATGATTGATATACTTCTCTGTACACACGAGGAGCAAATTCTACCCCATACTACAATCTACAGATGACGCGAACATGCTCCTTTACAGTAAATTTAGCTCTCTAATGCTCTTCTGTGACAGAATGTGAAAGAAAGAAGGGAGGTGGTCAGAAGTGTACTGGCTTTTAACCTACTCCCCCTAACACTTTTACAGCAGCAGACATAAGCCCCCCCACAGATGCTCTCTGGGACAGAGGTGGTATAGATCCTTTCTCTCCATGCATGCAGTGGAGCCTCAGCATCTCTGAAGTGTAAATGAAAATGAGACACTTTCCCTTCATAGTGTCTTGTTTGAGATTGTTGGCTCCACTGTGTCTGAAGGACAGAGTTTCTTGAAACTGTAAAATTCAACTATATCAGACAACTTTTCCAAGCCAAGACCATAGATTTGTAATTACTTGTATTTTGCAAAGGGGCTGGGAGGAAATAAACTCATAGAATTGTAGAATGGTTTGGGTTGGAAGGGACCTTAAAGATCCTCTAGTTCCAACCCCCCTGCCGTGGGCAGGGACACCTTCCACTAGAGCAGGTTGCTCAAAGCCCCATCCAGCCTGGCCTTGAACGCTTCCACGGATGAGGCATCCACAACCTCTCTGGGCAACCTGTTCCAGTGCCTCACCACCCTCACAGCAAAGAATTTTTTCTTAGCACCTAATCTAAATCTACTCTCTTTCAGTTTAAAACCATTACCTCTCATCCTATCACTACACCCCCTAAGAAAGAGTCCCTCCCCACTTTTCCTGCATGCCTTCACTGCTAAAGTTACTCAGCTAATCTTAATCTACAGGCTGATACAAATAAAAAATATCCACTTACTTTGCAGTTTCTATGTATCTTATTGCTTTTTCTCTCTCATCCTGTTGTTTGTATAGGAGGCCCAACTCATACAGGGTGAAGGGCACCAAATAACTATCGTATTTTATTTGCTTCTCACTAGAAAACCAGAAAAATATAGAAGTGGTTAATTACAATCTTTCCTCAAGTGACCAGTTAACTTTTAAATGCAATCACTGCATGTAAAAGCACATGGCCAGAGAAAACACTCTGGAACCTTTTTTTACTGGTTAATTCCGTACACATTAATTATACCTGCAAAGAGTGGATGTAAAATACTGCCAATAGGACCTCCTAGGAACAACAAATTATTCTTTCCTACTTCCTATTGTACTGTGGTACATTGCCCGATCTACCATGAACAATTCCAAGATTGGGATCCTATTTTGTGACTTAACAGTTCAAAAAACCCCAACCATCCAAAAAGACAACTTGAGATAAAAACGTTCATTGGATTAGGCAGTATAATGCAAGTACTTCTTTCCACACACAGCACTGAGATACCCTTACCCTAGCTTGCCTGAACAAATCAGCAGAGAAGTCAGAAAATTCAACTTTTCCTCAATACAAGAAATTCTCAGAATCACTGTGGCTGGAAGGCACCTCTGGAGATCACCGAGTCCAATGCCCTGCTCAAAGCAAGGTCAATGGCAGCAACCTGTCCAGGACTGTGTCCACCTAGGTTTCAAATATCTCCATGGATGGAGGCTCCACAGTCTCTCTGGGCAACCTGTGCCAGTGTTTGACCAACTTGACAATAAAAACAGTACTCTGCTTATGTTTAAACAGTATATCCTGTATTTCAGTATGTGTCCATTACCTCTCATTCTGTCACTGGGCACCATTGAGAAGAGTTTGTCCCTCTGTTTCTTTTTTTTTTTTTTTTTTTTTTTTTTTTAAACATGCTCCCTTCAGATAACCCTTTCAGGTCATCTCTTCTCCAGGCTGAACACTCCCTGCTCTCTTGGATTCTTCTTGTATGACAGATGCTTCAATCCTTTAATCAGCTCTGTGGCCCTTTGTCAGACCTGTTCCAGTACATCCCTCTTACACCAGTGAGTCCAAGACTAGACACAGTACTTCAGATTTGGCCTCACCACTGCTGAGATGGGAGGAAGGACCACCACCCTTGACTTGCTGATGACACTCTTCTGATTGCAACTCAGGACACTGTTGGCTGCCTTTGCTGGCTCACAGTCAGCTTGGGGTTGACTGTGATGCCCAGGATCCCGAGGGCATTTTCTGACAAGCTGCTCTCCAGCCCCCAGCCTGTGCTGCTGCATGGAGTTATTCCCATTGGCACTTCCCTTTGTTGAACTTCATGAGGTTACTGTCAGCCCATTTCTCCAGCCTGTCCAGGTTGCTCTGAATGGCAGCACACCGATCTGGCTTATCAACCACTCCTCCCACTTTGTATCAGCTGCACAGTTGCTGAGGTTGCATTCTGTCCCATCAACCAGGTCCTTAATGAAGATGTTAAAAACTACTGGCCCTAGCCTCGAACTCTGTGTTATTCTATTGGTGACTGGCCTCCAGCTGACTTCACGCTGCTGATCACAGCCTTCTGAACCCAACAGTTCAGCCAGTTTTCAATCCAGCTCACTACCCACTTATCTACTTGAGACCTCATCAGTTTGTCTGTGATGGTATTGTGGGAGATGGTGTCAAAAACCTTTCTAAACTCAAGACAAAGAACATCCACTGCTGTCCCCTCATCTACTGAGCCAGTTATCTCATTGTAGAAGACTAAGGATGGTTAAGCATGATTTCCCCTTCATAAATCCATGCTGACTACTCCTGATCACCTTCATGCTTTTGGAAATGGTTTCCAGAATTATTTACTCCACCTTCCCAGGGACTGATGAGAAGATGACTGGCCTGCAGTTTCCCAGATTCTCCTTCTTGCCCTTCTTGAAGATAGGGGTGAAATTTGCTTTCTTCTGGTCCTCAGGAACTTCCCCTAATTGCCATGACCTTTCAAAGCTAATGAAGTGTCACAATGACACCGGCCAGCTCCCTCAGCACCCATGGATATATGCCAATGTCCTATGTACTTAGGCGTATCCAGTTGCCATAGCCGTAAGTATGTCTAGTCTGTTCACGCTTTTCCCAACCTGACCCTCCTCCATCAAGGGTAATTCCTGCTTGTTCCAGACTTTCTCACAGGTTTCATGGATCTGGAACTCCTGAAAGCTAACCTTGCCACTACAGAACAAGGTAAAGAAGGCATCGCATATCTTGGCCTTTCCTGTGTCCTTTACAATCAACTCTGGGATTCTTATCTGGATAGAATAACATCAACCAATATTGCAGAACGAAAAAGTTTGCACTGGAAAAGCTCTCAGTATTTTGAAAGCAACACTTCCAAAGGGGCACCATATCCACCAAGACAAGCCTTGATGCACAGAAAGTATGTCTAAAGCAGGGAGACTGCTTATGTGATAGAGAGTCTTAATGTACTGTAGCAGCCCAAGAAATGTAGAGTACAAAGCTGACCAGAAGGTAGGCATTTAGTCTACCAGACAACTTCTCCTCATGCAAAACACCCCCTCTATGAAGAAGTGTCTGAAGGTTTTTGTGATGCCTCAGCTCTAAAAGCCTCCACTGTATCAGCTACCTTTGGAACAGGACTTTCAGAAACAGCATTCCTTTAACTTGTAACCAATCAAAACCCACTGCCCTATAACTTGCAAAGTGCTTGACTAAACACACTTGTGATCTTGGAAATGGCAAAAGAAAGCAAGATGGCAAGAAAATGATAGAATTATACACAACAAATTCTCCTTAAGTATTAATTTTTCTAAGTTAATTATTAAAAAAACCTGCATGCATGAAAACAGCTTTTTCAGCCTATTTACTCTAAAAATTCTAATAAGTTTACAACTACAATCATTACATGACTCCAGGTTATACAAAGAAAAGTTATTGCAGTAGGCATGGATCTGACACCTGAAGTATTTGAAAAATCCGTAACACAGGAAACTCGAGTTTTCAACTGAAACAATTAGGAACAACAACTTCTCAGCTATGTAGAGAAGCATTAACTACTGAGGTACTAAATTCTGAAAAAACCAGGAAATCCATGTGAATTATCTTTACTTATAATCATAGTTCTGCAAATACATAAATACTTATTCCAAATGTATTCAGATAAATGCATTACCTGTCAGTTTGATTTATTTGGTCTAAAATATCACGTTTATATAAAGCTAATTAATGTTAAATTGCTACAGAAAAATACTAGCAAAGTTTTGTGGTTCTCCAACTACTTTCAGAGGTTTTTTAATTCCAGCTCCTTAACAGGATGTTGAAGTTTAATTATTCAAAATTCTAACATGATGGCTTCTATAGGAGTATCAGAAATTTGACCCAAAGCTACAAAAAACAAAGGTTAAAAGTCTGTTTATGTTATTTTTACCTTTGAATTACTTTACTGAAACACAGTTCAGCTTGCATGAGTCTTCCCAAGTGTTTCAGGCAGAGGCCCTTCAGTAACTGCAACATGCACACATCATCCATATAATATTCACTGTGATCTAAAAGTAAAAGCAACATACATCAAACAATTTGAAGACATCATAAAAAGGAAAATTAGATTTTCTGTAGGGAATATGTATTCAGACTTAGGACCTTGCTTCTCAGATTTTATACCTCAAAACATACATAACCTTCAGGCACAATTTTAAACACTGTCTAAGAAGATCTGTGCATAAGATCTGTATCTTTCTCTTTAAAGATACAGGCTAAGGAAAAATAAGAAGAAATTGGAACATCCGGATATTCCCTGGTCTTCTGTATCTGCAAGTCAGTACAAAGCAGGCATAAACTATCATCAGTTAAAGATTTCTAACACCTAATACACGAAGCAAAACCTACAGTGAGACTGAAACCTCCTTCACAGTATATTATCTTAATAGCTTCCCCTGTTGCAGAGCGCTGGCAGACCTCCAGTAGCACCAGTAACATGAAAAGCGCAAGAACACACTAGGACTCTGTTCTGCAGAACTTTTCAGAAGCATTATTTGGCAGTACAAATTCAAGAAGGCATGTTTATTAGTATTCCATCATCTTCAACAATTAAGAAGCTTCACTAGTAGTGTATAACATTTGGAAAATTCAAGAAAGTTTTATGTTTAGTAAGACTGAAAATATCAGATTAAAGACCTTTTGCGAAGTGATTCAGAAGTATAACCTTAGCAAGTATGGTCCTTTTTTGTTGCCTTGGTTTATAGCATTTGCTTGGTGCAGGGAAGGAAAAGAAAGAAAACACATATGGACAGACAGATGGTGGCACATACATTAACAATTCAGGAAGCAAAACACTCTCCCTTCAGATCACGTTGTTTACAACTAATTACCAGCTCTCTAAGGTCACGTTAATTTTTTTCTTAATAGTCTGCCAAAAAAAATCCTACGTAAACAGTTCTGAAACATGCAAGACTAAAGCATCTTAGGATTCAATGAGGTGCTTTGCCACTACATTCAAGCTTATTACTGTCTGTGTTTAAACCCAGGAAGTCTCTACAGATAATAACTGACAAACTGTGCTTTTAGTGACAGGTAGAAGCACAGTGGGTGAGTATTTTGCATTCTCTCTAGCCTGTTTTGCTAGGCTAAGGTATTGCATTCATGTGACTGTCTCCTGAAGGACTCATTCATTGAAATTAGGGGGGGCAAGCACTGATGTCAGTAAAAGCTTGCCAGTCTTTAACAACTTCAACTAGCATCTCCCTGGTATTTCCCACAGGAAGAAAAGCTATTATGCCAAAACATTGACAGTAAATGACAGTAAATGCATAGGCCAATTTAATGCAGACAACCTTGCAATAAATGTGGGAGAACTATCCTCCTACAGTCTTCTATACCAGAGGGAATATTATTATCAGGATTATAAAACACACAAAAAAATGATTTTTCTTTAAGTTACAAATTCCTTTTTGTGTCTTGGAGATGAGACAACTGTGGAAAAATAGAATTTCGGGGGGGGGGGTGGGGGGGTGGGAATTCTAGTGTCTTTCATCTGTTCCTTCTACCATCTCTATACAATATAAAACCACTTTCAATCCTTGACAGATTCCTTGCTGTGCCTGTTCAGTTGAAGCAAGTGAAGTATCAACAGCTCTTTCTAAGAAGTCTCAATCCCTGAATGACCTTTATGTCTAATTAACACACTTTTTTACAGCACCTTAGCAGTCCTTTAAAGTCCTTTGAGAGACAGCTGTCTCTTAAAATAATATTGTATCCTTGCCACACTGTGCTAATAGTCTTAATCACTTTCTTTGGGTCTCAATTCAGCAGCAATTCTGGTAATCAGAGTCTTTGTCTTGTCCGAGTCCATATTTCTGAAAGCAAATCATGTTCACAGATGCAAAGTCCAGAATAAAACTACATTTGGCTGCAGTTATTACTAAAAAAGATACAGAAAGCATAAAAACCAAATATGCTTCCAGATTATGTTCTACTTGTAAACTGCATCTTTCCATAAGAAAAACATACTGGTTTTACTTCTGTTCCTTTTATTGTGGTACCTTGTACATCTCTGCTTAGGAATTTGACAGGAGATTTATTTCACTGTTACAACTGATCAGAACTTACAGTACAAGCCTCTGCATGATACAGCACCGGATTCCCAACACCTTCTGCCAGAACCCTCCACGCAGAACTCATGGGAACATTACTTTATTTGCAGGTGTCTTGCATATTGCTACATTTTGGTTTTAATACAACAACAAAAAAAGGAAAAACACTTGAGATTGAAGAGCCACACTACTGATTCCACAGAAATATGTAGAACAGCACAAAAAAATTAAGGGACCCAATTCAGTCTTGGCCTTGCAAGTTGCTCTCATTTAGTTTATTATACTACCCAGATTTTACCACTATGCATTTCTCATATGTCCTTGTATAACTTCTGATGCATCACCTCAGTGTATATGTAAATCATAATTTGATATACTTTTACATGTCATAATTAATGTTTTAATCATGTGGCAAAACTAACTTTTGCTAAATTGTTGATAAGTGTGAATAGAACCTAAGTTCAAGAGTAATTATTTTTAGGGAATTACCATTTAAAAGAGTTTTGTGTGTGAAAAGATAGTATTTATTTGTTCTAGACAACTCAAAAGAGAAGTCTACCGAGAAGTTCACATGACAGATGACAGCACCCACCTGATAAAACCTGATAAAGCCAGTACTTCTGCAGTAAACCTGTTGTAGTCATGGAACTTAAGCTCCTTTAGAAATAAGTTATGGACTGATTCTCTAAAGATTACCCTGAATATCTATGCTTCGATACCTCAAGATCTAAAACCATGGTGAAAGTTTATTTGTTAAAGATACTTTAAAACTAGGAAACATGTTTTATTTTGCCAGAAAGTAAAAAAACAGTCTTGTGCATAGTACTTTACTATTTCCTTTACACTTAGTCATATTCTGCTCAGTATATGTCCTCTGTAGTAACGTCAATCTGTGGTATAAGTGGGTTTAGAAAAAATATTTTTCAGACATTTAAGAAATTAGCTGATTATGGTCCAAGAACACCCTCAGATACTTGAATGTCTTAGTAAGAATCAGTTAAGTTCTGTAACTAATCACCTCACATACTTGAGTTTTCTATGTTCTTCTACAGCATCCATCAAGCCGGATAAAGAACATATTGAAGAACCACCATCAACTTTCATGCAACTCCGAAATTTCCATACTCAGATTTAATAGCACATCACCTGAGCCAACACTTACCTCACAGAACATTAGCAGACAGACGCAAAGAAAAATGTCAGCATTTCTTACCAGCTTATTAATGCCATCCTAACTGATCACTTACTAGTTTCATTTTGTAATGCAGTTTCTTCTTTTTCAATTGTTACCAGTAAATTTTCAGTGAGGTCTGCTCTTTGGCCCACAATTGCAAAGCCATTCCAGACATACATCATTTCCTGACAAAAAAAAATAAACAAACAAGACAAACTCATGGAATTGCATAAATATTTAACTAAAGAGTATCCCTTGGAAGGCTGTTACGGAACATTTTGAGTACATATAAATACTGCCTACAAAAACTTATTTTAAACAATATGAAAGGTTCCAAAGCCAAAACACTCACTGTTGAGAAGCCCATGAATAAATGTGTCTGTACGACTTCAAATAACCACCCACAATGAGTACGGGACATTCTGTCAGTTACATTCAAGTTTACAAAGACAATCACATTTGCCTTAATAATCACTTAAAGTTGCATAAGGGTATCTGTCTATGCATAGGAAAGGCAAAATGACATTGAATGTGTGTGGGCAAAGTTAACGTGGGTTTCTAAGTTTTGAAAGTTTTGATACTTTTTACTGGGTTCTATTGCATATTTTCATAGATCTTTAAAAACAAAACTGAACAGAATTTATCATGCAGTAACTTACCATCACCCATGTAACACATGAGCAAAACTGGGTATTTTAGGTTCAACTTGTGGACTCTGCCACATGAATTAAAGAAGCAGCTGAAAGTAGTTACTTTCTACAGGATTATAGATAAATTTGTGTATTTGTGGGTGTGTGCATGTACATACAGTATACATATATATGCATGCAACCAAACACCCACTTGTGCATGTGTTTATATATAGATGCTATAATGTATAGGCTGTTACCTTCCATATGGAGCAACACTGGAAGCAGATAAAACTTTCTGGATAAAAATATAGTCCCAATACACACATTCAACACACACTTCCAATATAATTCCTATAAAATCTTATTTTTAAAAAAAAAAACAACCAAGGGAAATCCTGGCAAAAAGCTTCCCAGATGCTTTGGTACAAGAGTAAGCAATATGCTTGTTTCAATGCATTAAATATTATCACATTGTAACACATAAAGAGAATGAGAGAATACACATACAGAGTTAATGCTAACCAATGTGAAACTTTGCCAAGATCTTTACTTACTTATTGCAAACACAAGAGTATAATTCGTTCTACTCTATTTGAATTGTAATTACACCTCTAAAATATGAAGCCTGACATCATTCTGAAGCTGATACAATACCTTGTTGAAATAATTCTGCTTATATTGTGCTGTGACTATGTAGGTTTTCAGAGGGAGAAAAAAACCTGGTTCTATCAAAGTCTGAAATAGTGTTATTGACACTATCAACTACATTACGCTAGATTCCTTTCAATTCTGTAGTCCTGTCTAATTTACACCTACTGCTGTAACACCATACACTATTTTTGCCTAACCCATGATGGAAAAATTCTTAAATTAAAAGATACTGCATTTGACAGCAAGACCAAAGATACATACTCACAACTGAATAGCACTGTGCTGTACAAGACCAAAACAACTTTATTACTTAGGTCTTTATACGTAACTGAGTATACGCTGAATTTTAAAACTGATGGATTAATTTTCTTTGGACCCCTCTTTCTACATCAATGAGCTTTAACATTATGAAATTCCTTCTCAAATTATGTTTTTATCTTCAGTTGTTGCTAAACTACCCACGTACAAGAATTTTAGCATACACATATGCAAAGTGTCGATGCTGTGTACACAAACAGACCATGCACTACTAATGCCTCTGAAGTTAAAAGCATGGGAAATTAGACTAGCATTAGTAAAGTATCATTAACTTCTGCACATTTTACTCAGACTCGATCTAAGTGGGGAAAAAACCCAAACAAACAAAAAACCCCACCCCAATCTTCATTTTCACCAGAAGAACAGAAAGTACTGAAGTACTCCTTAACTTCCTAATGAGTCTGGAGGACAAGGACTGAAATCCTGCCAAACTAAATAACATGAACACATATGCTAGAAAACCATGCAGGTTTCTAGCTGAAAGGTGACTTTCAGCCTCATGTGACAGCAGCAACCATTCTCTGTATGTTTGAACTTTCACATGAAAAATCTGGCTCTGGTTTTGGACTGCTAGTAATTGGTAGCATGATCCAGTCCCTAGTACATTTCACAAAAATCCCATCGCATGAATGCAGTAATTTCTAATTTAAAAAAATGCAGACACATACTACCCAATATTATTCTTCCCCTGTATAAAGTATTATACTTATCTCTTTTCTGTTTTAAAGGGATGAAAAGAAAGCAAGCATAAATACCAAGGCGGGTAATATCAGCTTCACTGGTTGAGAACTTGCATAGCGTCGTGCTTTCCTTACTGCAAACTTCTCAGTTGGGATAGATTTTCCTGCAATTCTCTGTTTCAGACCATCCACTTGTCTACAAGAAGGGAAAACAGAAACCAGAAGTTGTTTTATATAATTTTTACTTCATCTTATTTCATTTAGTAAGATTTGCTGTTCACCTCTGAAGTATAACATCTTATATTGTTTCACACCACTTAGACCAGAGCTGTAGGACATACGTTTGCTGATAAAAGCAGCATTTTAAATATTCTGATGCTAAAAGCAAAGAGAAAACCTGAAAAGTTGATGGTTATAAGTAGGAAGTAAATAACACAAGACAAAGATACTCAAGTCACAAACTTTTAGGGGGGGGAGGGGAAAGACTGCACATGTAGTTGCTTTATAAATATTTACCTGAATAAAGATACAATGTCCTCACCAGTCCTTTTCAAATCATCCTCTGGAAGCATACATAGAACTGCTGCCTTCTGGAATACATATATTGCCTATTTCAAAAAAGAAACAGCAACACATTACCACATCTAATTTGCTGGGTTGTCAATGTACTAAGGACTCAAATCTCTCACCCCACTTGCTGCAGTGAAGTGTTTCCAGTAATGCTTAGGCAGGTGGATAGCAATTTAGCATTTCCTTTGTCACATAATTTATGCTATAATTTTATTTTCAACATATTTATTAATATTCTAAATAAGTTAGAATGCTACAGGGGTCTCCTGCAAAGAACAGGACAATTTATTATGCGAATCACTGATAAAGAGATGAGTTTAAATGACGTAACTATTCTAAAGTCCATTACTGTTATTATACGATCTGTTATGTGTCGAGACATGCCTAAAAAAAACGGAAGAAAATATCTGAGTACTGATTCAAGGAAAAGTTCAATAACGAGACTTTGCAGAGGAAAAAAGATAAACATCCATAATTCTATTCTAGACACTTGCACTTCACGTTGAATATACTATTCTCTTCCTCTTTTGTCAAGAATTGGATATATCCCCTTTTCCACTAAGCATAATGAAACAGTAATCTAGAAAGCAATAGACAGAAATGATGTATCAGAAATTATTTGCACATTGTCCTTCATTCATACGTTGAGAAACACTTCTACAAGGAAAAGGTAGATACCCCAACTTTTCTCATGAGACCCTGTTTCCAGCAGCCTTCTCATTTCATGTTGCAAAGCATCTGCTGAGTAGGTGTGCTCTTATCTGTCTTTAATTAACTAACACAGTTTCTTCAGCCAAGTTTTATTAGTGAGTGTTAGAACTTGACTTGAGATGCAAGTAATCAGTTTTTCTCTTCTGCTTCTTACTCACAACTCTATTAAGTACCTCTGTTTTTCAAGGAGCTGAAGCATTCTTAGTTATGGCTCTGGTGCTTCAGAACGTGAAATAAAAATTTCTCCTTAACCACCCAGTTAAATCTACCATTTTGGTGCCATTGTGCCTTTGCTTATGGGTTCAAAAGAAAGCAAAAGTTACACTTATTGTGTGAAATTAAATGCAAATTTAACTGTGGAGAGGCTACTGGTATATCATAACAATGTCCACCTGCCCATTTACCTTAGACCACCTGCTCTCTTTGCTGAGCAGGTCTGCATACCGATATGCTTGAAGCCAGTTCTGCTGGAAGGTGCAGCACCACATCAGTTCCCAGTAACAGAGATGATGAATCTGTTTCCACTCTTGCTGGGCTGCTATGCATTCTTGGAACCTCAACTGCGCCTATGATGTAGTTAAGTAAGAATGATGAAAATTGGCTCAATTGCAGCTCTACATGAGAGCCATGTCTAATTACAGCGCAAATTCTTTCCTAGCACCCAAGTGGAGAACATCTGACTAGTAAAATGAGATAAACTTCCCTTTCAGTCTCATTTACACAGAGAGCTGGAATCAATATTGACACTGAACATGAACAGGGATAAGAGCATAATTATCAGTCCAACTAAAATAAGTTACTTAGATGAATTAGCTATTTTTTTCCTCAAGTTGAACACTGAACAAATAAAAACCTTAAACAGAAAAAAATCATTTACCTTTTCAAAATTTCCTTTCAGTATATCTATTCTGGCAGCATAAAATAGAATAATGGAACCCTTGAAAGGAGATGAGAAAAATACCCAGTTACCATCTTAAGCTTAGGGAACTACGTTACTTTTATAAAATTTATTGCAAATACACACATTTGGAAATTTCTGGAGGTAGGGTTCGAGGAGACTGTCTGCTTCCTGAAGGTTGGCTTCTCCTGTACCTAGAAAACATAACAAACCAACCTCAATGTACTTAAAAAAATGAGTTTTATGGTTTCCAAATCATATTATGGTTTGAATAGATTAAAGGATGACTGCTTTTATGCAAAAGCAGAATTATTTAATCATATTGTGTTTCTATAAACATGAATTCTTGTCCTGAAGATACTAAGTGCTTTTAAGATAGTAAATGTCTGTAAGTAGAAACAGAATAGAATATATGAATACTCTTTAAACTGTTCCATCGTAGATCCTAGTTATATTTTGAAATCCCTTTAAAGTGCTTTAGCAAGTTAGGAAAACATTCCTCAGCTGCCTCCTTTCCTAATTTTGAGCTCAGTAATGAAGTACAGGTGATACTGAAAGAAATGAAGTTCTCCTTAATTTCCTGATGAGCCTGAGGGACAAGGACTAAAATACTTCCAAACTAAAGAACATGAAAACATGTATCAAAGATGCACGCAGAATTACTGGTGACTTTCAGCCGCATGTGGCAAAAGCAACTAATTCTCTACGTGTTTGAACTCCCAAGTAAATTGTTTGGGAGTAAAGACTTCTTTCTAGAGACAGTTTTTACGATATCTGACATTAATTTATGGATAAGGATTTGTCTGAACTTAAAAGTGTTTTGTGATATTTTGCTGTTGGATGTTGAGACAGCCCTGCAAATGGAACAAGATGTTGGTATAATGGTATCTACCCTCACTGTTTCTGCAGACATAGCTTTGTCAGAGATATAGTTTCAGATCATAATTAAGTACACAGCAATCTCCTGTTACAAAGCTAATTGGCCACAGTTTTGAAATTCAGATAAAAAAAATCACAGTATCTATCATAACGTGTAGCATGACTGAACAGCTACACAGTGGGTCTCACCAAGGATTAAGGAGACGTAAGTATGATAAACCAACAGGGTGAAAGTACACAGAATGGCCCTCAAACTGCTGCCAGATGCGCCTTCCCGTAGTTGACAGAGGCCCAACTCCTAAGAAACATCACAAACACATGCAAAATTAACTATCAGTATACAGAGTTACTATTAATAGTTGCTGGCTCCCCCAAATCCAGTTTTCCTTTCAGATGTAAGTATTTTGTAATTCAGCATTTTGTTATCTCAGATCCAACACAACCTTCTGCCA
Organism: Astur gentilis; assembly: GCF_929443795.1. Classification (NCBI taxonomy): domain Eukaryota; kingdom Metazoa; phylum Chordata; class Aves; order Accipitriformes; family Accipitridae; genus Astur; species Astur gentilis. Next base: position 53,143,761 of record NC_064919.1, on the reverse strand, counting down.
AAACAGTTCTGCCACAGCTGACAGTACTCAGGAAGGAGAAGATTAAGCTAACACTAAACAGAATTACCCATGCATTTCAGTGCTCTGGTGAAATGGGAACACCACACAGACCATGCAGACACACAGGTCTACATCCCTTTCCCACTATTTTCTGGCTATAAGCCTTTCGGAATAACATCTTGAAATCTATGTTCAGTGAAAACTTCTCTCAACTGTTCCAGTGCTACTTGTTGGCAAGACTCTTCCTTCACAGGAATCCGTTATCCTCAATTCCTTCCATCAAGTCAGCCCCTGCTTTGAGGTTCTGATCAAAATACTAGCTCTGCTGACACACCAACTTCTAGATACCGTTTCCAGAAGCTACAATGGAATCTGTGTGCGGTGAGGAAAGGAATCCAGATTCATGGAGACTTATCAGCTCTTAACACATGAAACTTCTTCCCACCCTTTCCAGCTTATGCCCATTACATGACAGCTTGACTGCTTGGGGGATTGTTGAGAAGAGCTCAGAGCTTCCCTGCTCAACATATCAGATTTCAACAGTTTTGCCTGAAAACAAGTGTTAACCTAACAGAAGTTTTATTGCATAGGAAATTGATGAGTTATAGGGGAATTCAAACATCATACAAAAAAATGTGGTGATACTCCAAAGTTGTCTGTTCTTTTCCTTTCAGCTTTTAATGCCTTTTCAGTCGGGGCAAAAATGTGTATTATGGAAGAATTTCAGCATGAACCAGGTCTCTGACAGGAAGAAAGAGAATGTATCGGTCTCTACTGAAGTCTAACTTTAAATAAGCAGAACTGTATTTGTGGACAAGCAATAAGATCATATGGTGACTCTTTGTCTCATTAATAACTTGAAGTTACTCTCTGGGTTGCTTTGTTTGGGTTTTTTATTTATTATGGGTGCCAAAAGAGTTTTAAAGAGCTGTAAGATACTTACAAAACAAGGCTAGGTTTACAAAAACAAGGCTATGATTACAAATACTTTCCTTATCCATGAAAAAAAGATGTACAGAGATTCCACAGGTAACACATGGTACTCAGAAATTCCTTCTCCCAGAGAAATGGGCTGGGATTGTGCGTGGAAAAATACAGAACTGATTCCCCCTCAGTTACTGTTACGACAAACATTAATTCCTGACTGTATAGGCTAGAAAAGAAAGCTGATGTCCTCTCCTTAAGGATCAGCAAAAGGAATGGAAATTGCAATTTCAAAACCTCTGAAGTAGACTGATCATTTCCCATAGGTGTTCAAAATCAGGATATCACCATGTGTGCTTTCATGCCTGCATCATCTAAACCACTTCTCATCTTTTTAACACTACAATACTGATAAACAATATAGATCATTACACTGTTAGTATGAAATATGTAACATTAAATCCATACAGCCTTTATCTGAGAAAAGACTCATTTGAAAAAAACAAGTATCAGATCCAATACCCTATTGCCAGAAAATCCAATAAATTCTAAAAGTCGAAGGATCCTTCCTGGTAAAAGCGACAGCATCTGAAATATATTTCAAAGAAAAACAAGGTAAATAAAAACCTATTAGACATTAAAAGAGTAAAACCACTATAAACTTGAGCCAAAAATGCCACCTACTATGTTAAATGCCAGTAGACATAAGTAAAAAGTAAAACACAAAATAACTCAAAAATAGATATGCGTGATCAACAATATGCAATCAGTCTGTACCCTCAGGGAAACTCAGACCATCCAGCATGGAAACAGCAAGACAGAGTCCAGCTGTGCTTCTTCAGATAATGACAGATATTTCTGTCTTCAGCTGATCAGAATTGTTTGAAAATTGTGGGTCATTTGGAATGAAAGTGTTATCCATTTTGGTGGTACTTACAATCCACAATTGTCATCTTCCTTTACCCGCAATCAAATGACACAATGGTGTCACGAAAGTTCTACTTGTTCCTACTGTGGGAGCACTGAATTAGCAGACCAGCAAGCATACTTGTGTTAGAAATACTAGCTATTGTTATCACTCTTTAGCACTCCGTTACATGCACTTTTTCTTCCCCTTGTAACTGCATTCTCCACATACTACACAACAGAAAACTTACAAAGATCACAACCACCTTTTCAGTGAGCACTACAAAAAGGTCTATTCAAAGGTCAGTTTTTGAAAGCTACATTCATCCTAACACAACTCTGCCCAGCAGAGACTTTTTCTGTTGAGCTTCCTACTGAGGAGACTTCATGAAGAATAGGAAAGGTCAGAGCACTTATGAACACAGACATCTACCAGTTGCTTGGGTTTCCAAGACTGACAGGTGCATACAGACCTGAGGAGTTCTGACCACACTCAGAACTGGACAGCTCCAGTCTGGAATGGTACAGAAATTAACATACCAGCAGAAATCAACTCTCACCATTGCCACAACAGATGTGAAGAGGCAACTGTAGTAAATTGTAAAGAAAACTGCTAGTGGATTGTCCTGGGTTCAGCTGGGATAGAGTTAATTTTTACAGGAACCTGGGAGGTGGGGGGCATAGCTGGGGCAGCTGACCTGAACTAGCCAAGGAGCTATTCCATACCGTGTGACATCCTGCCCAGTATATAAATGGGGAGCGGGCCGGGGGGTGGTCTCTGTTTTTCGGTGGGGGAAGTGGCGGAGCGTCGGGTCCCGGGTGGTGAGCGGTTGCACTGTGCATCACTCTTTTTGTATACTTTTTTTTTTTCATTAGTGCCGTTGTTGTTGTTGTAATCTCTTTTGTGTTTGTCCCAGTAAACTGCCTTTATCTCAGCCCTCGAGGTTCCAGTTTCTTTTTCTTTTTTTTCTCTCCTCCGTCTCCTCCCCATCCCACCGGAGGGGGGCGGAGGAGTGAGCGAGCGGCTGCCTGGTCCTTTGTTACCGGCCGGGCTGAAACCACGACATGGATGTACCTGGTTTTCTTTTGCACAAACTCTGTAAACTACTGCTCATTATTCTGAATTTGTAGTTACGTATGCCTATCTACAGTATGCCACTGAAGCAAAGCATGGTATACATATGGGTGTTGGAATAAAAGCAGTCACTCCAGGTATCCTGTAATCAACAGCATAAGCATCTTAAAAATTCCTGGTACACACAGGTAGATGTAGCTGGTTTTCCTTTTAAGAAATATGTAAATTAATTAGTCCAAGAGAATTAAACATAATTCAGAATAACTTAGTAAAAAGATTCTAGAAGGCATGCATGCAAAAAGCCACTGTCGTCTTCATATTTCATAAAACCTTCAAAAAACTGTATCTCCATTTTACAAACATGTAATTTTAAACAGGATTACAGTACTGTATCTGCAAAGAAAGAATCCTACAGAATTATCCCAATGGCCTTTCTGTAGTCTGAAAAAGTCATACCAAGTTGAACGCTCCGATTCCAAGATTTACTCCTCCTTCAAATTGGTGATAAGTTTCATTTTTGCTTTTGCTTCCCTGAGTCATCTGTAGCACCTGATGACATTCTCTTTTGATGCAGGAAAAAAAAAAAGGAGGGAAGGAGAAGCACGACTTAGAAATCATATGAAGTATAATCAATATGATTGCTACAAAAATATTTCTTTTTATTTTGGAGGTATTAATGCAACTGCACCTGCTTACACCAACACTGAATCCAAGTGCTTTCTAATGGCTTACTTGTATATTTGGTAACTTGTCCTAATCTTGAGGCCACCTTTGATAAAGTTGATCATGTTTTCATCCTGGGGAAAAAAAAATTAATTGTACAGAAACGTGCATTCAGCTGTACATATAACACACACATAAAAGTCTTCCAGCTACAGTTAAATTTATTTGTAACTTAACAGTTGTTGGAAACATTAAAAATGTGTTTCAGTTATTAGACTCATCTCTGAGACTGAAGTTAACACCGTCTGGTGTAACATTGCTCTGGTGCATATTACAAATTTTAAAACTTAAGAAGGGGGTGAAAAAAAAAAAAGTCAGTTACTTTTAACAGAATTTCCAATGCATATCAATGAAACAAGAAAGCTCTCCACCAGGTGGTGCTGTAGGAACTTTTAAGAAAGTTTTGAAATCCCGATTCTGACACACAAGTGAGCCTGGAACCTGACAGAAGACAAACCAAAGAATCCCCCGAACAGATGAATTCCCTTTGCTGATCAACAGTACCCACATGTACTACCCAACATGTGTGCTTACTAACCTCCAGAAAAAAGTCAAAGTAAAGCCACAATGTACTTACTAGCCATCAAAAATAAATTCCTGAAAAGCAAGATGGTTAACACCTCAACATAACAGAATTTTTTCTCTTAGAACTCACACAGAAGAGGAATGCTTGCAGGCATTTCAGAAATGCACATTTAAATACTCAGGAACAGCATATATGATGTGGAAAATGAAGCAGCACAAAAGAAAGGCTCAGCATCATCAACCAAAGGAAATTCTGGCTTCTACAAAAGGGTCACCATTTCAAAAGACCTCAGTTGTTTTGTCTGCAAGACTGAACAACCAAATGCAAGTTTTTAGTACAAGCACTCTTGCTACTTCTTTCTTGAATGGTTACATTTTCATTACCGTCATCATACTCAGATGCTAAGGCACACTCATTTTATAATCATTCATTACTATATTGTTCCTGACACCATGTCAAAAGTGCATGGAGAATGATACTGAATTGGGAGACAAGCACGCATCAGTTGAAGTTTTGTTAGTTGGGAAACATTCTATCCTTTTTGTGCAAAAAAGACTTGCACTTTCAAACAAGACATTTCCTTATACTTGAACATCTTTTTAAACAAGTGCTGGACACTGTCAGATGTGAGGCAAGTCATTTAAACATACCATCCTCATAAGACTGCAATATACCTTAGGTTTTTGTTTCCTTGCTATCAATAACATCTTTGGTTATTCATATAAACAAAGAGAGGATTTTGCTGGGTAGCACAGTATTTACCCATACTTTCAAACACTGCCATGAAATAACATTCACTCACTAGGAAAAAGTTTGCGTTTTAAATACCATATCTATTGTGGGAACAATGTTTTACAAGTACTAACATCTTTCCATTAAACACAGATACAAAATAAACAATTGACTTTACCTGTACGAAGGTGAGAGCTGCTTTCTGTAGCAAGCATTCCGCATAGCAGATTTCAGCATGCATTTCCTCTATATAAGAAAGAAAAGTTATTTACTGTCAGCAAAGTTAGTGTCAATATTATCTTCTTGGGGTCACTGGAACAAAGAAAGTGCTGCCAAGAAAAGAAAAAAAAAGCAGAATTCTGCTTTTGCCATTTTGATAACTGCTGAGTAATAGCTGTAACACACAAATCCCAATAGAAGTCTTCTATTTTGCTTCTCCTCAGACAAAACCTTTGATCTTGCCAGAGCTGACTTCAGCCTAGGGCAAAAGCTGCTTGTCATTCTGGTGTATGCTCTCCTGTACTTTCCATTGATCCTAAGCTTAAATATCACCCTACAGCAATAGGTCTTCCAACCCTTCTTCCATGTCTTAGTAAAAACTTTTACAGATGAATGGTAAGTTAACTCACTGTGGCTCAGGCTTTTCTTAAGTCCAGTAAGACATTACAAACAGGTTTTCACCAAGTCTTGCTCAACAAACCGAAAGCCCCAGGCAGACTTTCTCTCCTCATGCGGCACTAAAGTACATTTGACTTAACACACACGACATGAGCTACTCTGCACCCATGCTGCAAGACCAGCCACATGCACAAGGCTGCAGAATGTACAGTGCACATGTGGCGAGTTTGATGTGTCCAGTATTAAAGAGGATTCTTTTGTGTCAACTTAGAAAAAAATGCATACTTGATTCTGCCCAAATCAGAAATAGGAGATCAGCATTTTCAGAGCCATGAACAATATACTGACACCATTTCCCAAAACACCTTAAGGCAAAACAGACAACCACAAAACTTAACATATTCAGATTCCAATGCAACTAATGACAAGGACATATTCCACAGCATCAATGATTCTTAAAGTTTTGGGAGCTGTCTTAAGTAAAAAAGCAACCAAACAAAACAAAATGGAAATCTCTCTTCAGTCCTATAATGTATAGTGAAAGACATTCCCTTCAATTCATGCATGTTCAGAGCCAAAAAAAAATTAGGTTGAATCCCCCATTTTGAGAAGCTTTGCATTCAAATTCAAAAAAACCCCACCATATAGTGGTTGGTATGTTTTTTACTGTAAGGCACTAGTCAAGTTACAGAGTTAAGGATATTCGTACACATTGGTAGGGTGTTTTTGAGCTTTTTTCACTTTAATTGTATTATAAACCACTTGCCTTCACTCAGCTGATCCACTGACTGTTTAGATACTAGATTGGACAAGGATTCCACCACCGTGCTTCTTTTCCTGAATCTAAATCAGTTATACGTGGAAGAAAAGAAACCCACACAGCATGAGTGACATTTCAAAACAAACTTGAACTTAATTATTTGTAATTTTTAACCATTTCCAACCACAATTTATAGACATTCTTACTGAAGTCATGATTTGCCAATAGTTGCAATTCTTTGAGTAGTCTAATCATGGCCACTGGTATGCATCTAGACGCAGAAGCCTATCCAACCTTAATTGATGTTCCAAGCATGCATTTAATCTACTTTAAGTGTACAGTAACTTCCAACCCACTTCCACCCATCAGCTGCAGAGGTCTCTCTGATGCTGGGCAAGCCACTTGAACTGGACTTAAAAATTTTATGAATTACTTTTTTCCATTTCTTAAACTTTCACTCAGAATTAGAATGAAAAAAAAGGGAGCTCTGTTTTCAATACAAATGAAAACATAAATACTTCAGTATTTCATGGCACTTTTATGCCAGATATTATGTCAAAACAGTCACATATTTTACTTTCAACAGATCTCAACTGTCCATGTTATAAACTGCTAGTTTATTTTAGTATGGCATTCAAAAAATGAATTAGTTACTATTTACAAACAATTCTGCTTGATGAAGAAGCTAAAGAAACAATCCTCCATTCAGAAAAGGAATGTACTTTGTAAGCCAGGAAGTCATTAATTATAAATACTGAGCATTAGCCTATCATTTGTTTACACTATCCTACACACTGAAAAGCACAGGATCCTAACAACAAAGATTATGACACTACAGGTTAACAGAATGCATACAAAATAACCCGGTCAATTAAGGCACACGTAGTTCTGGCAATTCTTCACCTTGGAGTGCTTCATTGCCTTTATCTTGCATTTTATGAGTTTTGTGACAGACTAGGCCAGAGCACTTAAGCATAAAAGTTTGTATCCTGAAGAGATGGAGGCACTCATTGAAACCATCTGAAGTACAGAGACACCTAATTTTCTGACATACTAAACAACAGAGTTCAGATTAAACAGTGAATCCATAGCATACCTGAAAAAGAGGAAGAAACTGCTGACCCTTTATTTTCTTCAGCAGTATCTGATAATTTTGTCCTGTTTCCTTTTCTTTTGTTTGTCATTGCTAAGGAGGTGATGTTAAATGTCTACACTAACAACATTTGGAGGTAATTTCTTTGGAGAACATTAATGATAAATTATGGCCTAACCAATATGATGAAGAACCAGTTCAGTAGAATAAAGCACTCATTTCTGGTTTTGTCAGAGGCTTGTTAGGCACTTTAGCTTTGACAACCCATTTTCTAAGGTTTTTTAATTAAAAAAATAAAAGGTCACTAATAACTTCTATTTTCTACTCTATTTCACTGTTTTTCCAAGCAAGACCAGATGCAAAAGGTACAGATCCTTTTCTTGATGGGAATAACAGCCCTTTAATTTTAAGGTAAGCTAAACACTTATATTTGGAACAATAATACAAAAATTGCTTTGGTTTTAGAAGAAGCCTCAGTACAAGCTTAATCCTATTAGATTATCAGGTCCACCTTTGCAAACAACTTTTATAAAAAGAGTATCATCATGATGAAGGGGAAAATTAAAAATATGGAGCTTTGAAATTGTTGATCCCCATGGAAAACAAAAAGTCATAGGTTGAAATAGCTCAGGCAGTTCAATCAGGTAGTGTCAGCTTATGTGAAGATATACATACCCAGCGAAACATTTAACTAACTTTAGAGGCCATACATGCCTAGACCCAACAAATCTGTCGTTTCTGCAATACTAGGAAACATATCCTTACCCATAGTAATTGGATAGAGAGACTTATTCCACCTTTCCAAATTTAGATCAGTATCAATACTGACAATAGCCTGCTTTGAAAGTGTACAGACAGCTGGGATATCTTACTAAGAACACTTAGCGGATTAAGTACCTCATAAATGTTCACTGCTTGGGCTTACCTTTGGCAGGTTTGCAAAGCTTCCTTCATTGTAGAAATTCCCATTTGTATATCCTGCTGTTCAAAGGTCATAGCAGCCTGCATAACTAAAATAGTGCTGTACCCAAGGGCATGGTACATACTATCTTTAGACCTAGGGCAAAAATATAAATCTTGTGCATTTAAGCAAAACTTTAAATTACAATACAAAATTAAATGCTGAAACATTTGCATTAATTTGTGAAAAGTCAGAAGAATAAAGCAGGAAAGTAATGGACATGAGAACATAACCTGGCAAGTATCATGTTCCACTGGGTGCTACAGGTCTGCCTGCACAGGATACTGTCACAGCAAGTTCCAAAAAAATATCCTAACTAGGTTACACAAACATTTGCACTTAATTATATCCCATTTATAGGCTGCTGGTATATCAATTTAATCTAGCTAATTAAGCCTTGACATAAATACTGGTCCATCTGCTTTTACTTAGCATAAGAAGTAAGGACATCCTTCTAACATTACTACTTGATCCAAAGACACAAAAATCTGCATTTGCATCACAGAAAAGTCAGTTCACACATGCTCAGTCCTGCATAAATGGCTACACTGAATCAGCCTGGCTTCCACAACATAATTACACAATCAAAAAAAAAAGTTGGAAAGCGGCTACAGGAGGTCATATACTCAAACCTAACGGTTGCAGCAGCACTATTGCCAACCCTATGTCAGGTGAACTCAGATTTTGTGTAACCAAGTTTCAAGCGGTTCAAGAAAATGAAGACTGCATAGCCCTCTGGAGGCCTCTTTGGTGCTGTACTGTCCATGTACTTTTTCCTAATGTCCTGTTTGAACCTCTTAAGCCTCAACTTGGGGTTGACTGCCTCTTGTTTTACCATCTGCCACTATCGAGAAAGATGTCTCTGTCTTTGCAGCTTCCCCTCAGTAACTCCAGACTGCTGTTAGATTAATGCCCAAGGCTCCTTTTTGCCGAACTAAACCAAACCCAGCTCTCACAATCTGAGTCATACGTTCTCGTCTTCTACACATGCTGCTCGCTCTCTGTTGGATCCTCTCCAGTTTCCTTGAGTTTTTTTCTTCCCCACGGAGCTACCCACCAAACGTAATTCTGAAGACAGGAAACTTCAGCAGAGTCAAGGAAGAGAGCGCCTTGGGCTAAGTGTTTATTTCTTAAATATATCAACACTTTCCCTAAACTTTTTACATTATTTAAGGATTTAAGTTTAACTTTCTTTAAAAGTCTATTTTTCAGTAAAGCAATTGGCTTTTTCATTTTTAAAGGTGGCTTTTTGTTTCTGTGCTAGGCTAGGTCCTCCTTTGCAGATTAGCTGAAGACGCCATATAATAAGCTCAAAGTCTATTAGCTGCCAGCGACTCGAAGCATCAAAATCATGGAATTTACAGTGTTTTTTTTCTTCATAGAAAAAGTCAACTAAAAAATACTTTACTGTAAATAAAAACACTATTGTATGAAACGAGGTTTTTTTTGTTTTATAATGCAAAATGAAATACGTATGTATGAAATGTACAAAAAACATCTGGGTAATATATGTGAGTGTATTTAGTAATACACGCATGCACAATCCTTGCATGTAGAATTTGCTATTTTGCCTACTACCCAAAAATAGTTTTAGCATACACAAGTGCAGGTGGGCCTTCTCAAAGATTGCTCTATCACAAATAACACTCCGCAATGCTCAGAGAAGTGAGCTTGGGTGTAAGTATAGCTCATCTGAAAAGGTGTTATTCCTCCCTACCTTCTCTACACTTGAGCTCTCCATACGACTACAAGCGAACACTTGATAGCTGTGTCATCCTCCCAAAGTTTCATTCAACCATGTTCTTCCACCTGTCCATACTGCTGACCTAACAACACCAACCTATCATTCTCAGTCTTACTATTACCAAACTGCAGAGCAGTAACTTTACCTCGCTCTACTACCTCTCCCTGACACATCCCTCAACATCATGCACATCTTTGAGACGCAGACAGGAGAACAGCGAACGGGATTCAGATCCCAGTCCTAAAGAACAGCCACTCAGATTGCCTCCCCAGGCAGGCACAGGTAAGCTAGGTTTACCCTACGAACCTGTCGGTATTCTTTAGTTCCCTTCCTCTGCACTGCCATGCTTTTCTTCTCAGTGGAGCAAAGGCAACAGGGGAACCACAGGCAGAATTAGTCAGAAGATTGAAAGGTGGGCTTTAAGGGTAAACGCTACTGTGACTCAAACATAATATAAAAAACAACAGAAAGAGTATTCTGGGAGTTTTGTTCCAGCTTTGTTGTCCTGTCAAAAGCAGTTCCACTGTACAAATTCTCTGATCAAAGATATATTGGATAAGGTCTTGCTCCCCTGCTCTTCCCCTCTGCATGAGGAAAGACAGCTTGAATGATTAACTCCAACAGAACAGTTCAGTGCTTCATTAGCAGGTTTTGCAAAGGTCTTACGGAGGAACAAGCGCACTGCTAAAACCCAAAGATACTAAGAAATCCTTTTGGACAAAAGGGAATAAGTAAAAACTACTGTCTTCAGGGGCCTTAAATTAATCTTCAACTACCAGACAGCATACTTTACACTATCTGTTTACAGTAACTTCAGCAAATAACAGGATCTCACCATGGACGAAGTAGTTCCAGGGCTTCAGAGAACTTATTGTTCAGAAATAAGTTCAGTGCCATTGAACATTCTTCCAGAGCACACTTGAGATCCATCTTGGATGCCCTAAAAAAAAGATTCTTGGTTAGTCAAACTGTAAATATAAAAACAAAATTAAAATATTTCTTTCCCCTAGATGACACTGAGGGTCTTTTATAGCAATTTTATTACTCGTTATTGTAAAGCTAGATTTTTAAAACGAGTCACATGCGTAACACTTTATCCATGCTACATGGGTGTGCCCTCTTTGCTCATTAAGTGATGTTTATAGCTTTGTCCTCCTTTTTTTACCAGTCAATATGCAATGGAGTCACTTTCACTGCTACATATCTAACACAAATACTCTGAACTTATCACTGTGTTCAAGCTCTTAATTCTCCGTATCAGTACAAATGCAGTTTCAGACTCTGTATTCATATCTAAGTCTTGAGAGTGATGACAAAATAATATTTTCATCCAAGAAAGCAGTAAACACACTCTCACTCTGCAAACAGCCATGCCAAAAACAGTCCTGTCAGAAGCCTGCAGCTATGCCAAAAGTTTTTGTTGTTCCTAACTCACTTCAAGTTAAATCACTTGAACTTGCTTGCTTAAGAGGAAGCCATTTCACAAAACTGCTGTCTCAGCCAGTGTTGTCTGGAGGACTCTGGAGCACTCACGAATTGCTCCACGGGCAGAACTGGTGACCAACTGGACATTCACAGTTGTGACAAATAGCTAGAAGCTACTCAGCCTTCAGTGTACACAGCTGGATCTGGAAAAGATAATCTGTCCACAGCTTTGAAACAACAGGTTTAGGCCCTATAATGGGCTTTATCCAAGGAAGGTTAAGCAGTGGTAAGCAACAGATCATGTCAATGAGATGAATATTTAAGTGCTGACCAAAGAGAAGAACCCTGAAGGAGGAATTTAAGAAAAGAAACGACAGAAAAGTGCAGCTGCTCTAAATCTGACAGTAACACACTCTCACACAAAAAGCAAACCAAGAAAAAGGGGGACATGGAAATACGACTAGACGGGTTTTTACACAGAATCATCAACTTCCCCTACGCTCCTCCTCTCTCCGTCACCTAAAAGCTTTGAGAACATTGGCTGGTTTTTGTATTCCTTCTGGGGCAGAAAATTGGGATAAGGCTAGATGACATCCCAAAACACTTTCTCAGCTTTATTTTCTGTCATTTTTCAGTGCCAGTACTGGAAAAATTCACCTTCTTTAGAAAACTAAAATCTCTAACACAGTTCTTGGCAACTACTAGATATTTATTATTGAACATACCAAGGGGCAAATCCTGCCCTTCATAATGAAGCAGTGAATTGCCTGACAGTCGAAATCTGTCAGTTCTACCATCAGATTGTTACCAACAAATTTAAATACAATTTAAATACATTTTCTCCCATACTGGGATTCAACTTGACTACTATTTAAACAATTTTAAGATTTATGTAATTTAACCTACAGCCCTTAGAAGTGAAGCGTTTGCAGCTCTGCTTCAACTGTCAACCACGAGCCACTGCCTAAGCTTTCGCATCCTCTGGCTGGGCAGGCTCTGCGGGAAAGGTCATGGTCTCGGTGCAGCCAACCTACAGCCCCGACCTCCCACTGTCCAACAAAAAGCACCACTGTCACACCAGCGGAGAGGGGACACCGTGGCAATCCAGTCAACTTCCCCCCCCCCCCCCCCCCCCCTCCCCCAAGCCTTACCAGCAAAGCGGCCGTCTCTTTTCCCATGTGCCTAGGGTTCCTGCCAGCCCATCATCCCCCCAGACTTCACCCCAACATCCAGTCCTAGGTAAGAGCCTGGGGAACGAGCACTGCAACGTTTGCCCTACTGTACAGGGTATAGGTACGGCTACAGAAGTCTTTAGTAGCCTGTAATGATTTGTACTGCACAACTACCGGAGAGCAAACTTACTACATTTGTGTTGTCTTCATTGCTGGTGTATGTCACCAATGACATACTGTCCCATTGCCACTATCAGTTTATGTTCTCTCACTTAAATACCCTTAAGCTAGATAATCTGAGTTCTTTCCAATATTCTTAAACATATTTCATGGAAGTTACACTCTACAACAAGTTTACTTAGGTCTATGTATAAATAAATACACAAGCCCCAATAACAAGTAAAAATCCTTCAGACAAACAATAGCAGTAGCTTTTCTCTTGCTACAGGGAGACAAAAAAAGAGTCAGGATTTTGTTGTTGTTTATATACCACTCTTCATACCCGAGGCTGCACTGGAAAATACAGAACATAAAGGTACAATTTATAATTCGGACTACACTGGCTAACCTTAGTTAACCTGTTATCTAGACGTTTATTTTTTACAAGGCATATATTATAGGCACTATAATTCCACTAATTACAGGCATATATTATGGTCTTTTATTTTTTATTCAGAAAGCTTTACGTTGTATATTTAAAAATAAATGCACTGGTTTTATTATAAACCTTACCTTTGAGACTACTTTAACTGAAGTGTTAAAACTGAACTGTAAAAAAACCCGGGGTTTGGCTTGTTGGTTTTTTGTTGGGGTTTTTTTCATTTTCAAAGTCCTAAACCTTTTGGTATATAAGAATGTGTGATCCATCTCTGCAAGATAATCAAGGCTACTCAATGACAGAAGTGTATCTGAGTAAATCCGTAGGTTTATTTTTCAAATTTATCCCACTACACATATCACATCAAAAGTTTCTGAAACATACCCCTTAGTGAAAAATTGTAAGAGTGAAAATGTTCAAGAGAAGGGAAGTGTTCCAAGATAGTTACAAAATGAGACACTGTTTTCACTATGAATTCAACAGGATCATGCACAATTTTTGGTTTCCTCTTGACACAGTTTGCTTAATCTTTTTGATTTTTTACTTTCTCCTCTGCTCCAAACACCCCAATTAATTCTTTCACTTTGGCTCCTCTTTGATGAGAGGAAAAGGAAAGCGGTATATCAAGCATATGATTTTTCATCAGAAAGCAGCAATTTGCTGTAGGTCACAAAGGATTAAGAACTTTCTTCTTCATGTTTCAGTGGACACAGCTTTTTATCTTTATGATGCTACCTGCACCGAAATTAACAGGGGACTTTACACTTCTCAGATCTTAACTTAAACAACCTTTGAAAAATTAGAACATCAGACATTAAATTGTAAATGCAAATCATCACTTCATGTTCACATCTTACATGGATATACAGGCCAAAACAGCAAACTGCCTTACAGTTCTAACACACAGACAACTTCTACCATTCCTTGACGGAGAAACCCATGTAGGAGACACGCAGAATATCCATCTCCTCACATCGTGAATTCATACCTTCTGTACTTCCGTCTAGGAAAAACCCCCTCAACCTATCAAGACCAGCCACAAACTCATTTTGTATTTTAGACATTCTAGCTTCTAAACCCAGAAAACAAAATTACCTGGCTAAGCATTTAGTCTGGATACCTGCCAAAGCCTCAGCCTGTAACACCTCTCCATACTCCCAAACTAAGTTTTTTTTCCAGAGCCCGGATCAAGAGAACCACAGACTCTAGATTACAAAGCAGCCCACCTATTTGGCAAAGGAATGGACTTAGCACACTAATCTGCTCAACTGGTTAAAGGTTTCCCATTAACAACAATCACTAGAACAAGTATGCTTAACATCCTACACTTCCTACTAAGTAAAGTAGAATTAAAATGTTTACCAAAACAAATATGAATAAAGCAACTGTATTTGGGTACATTCAGACTCTGAATATGTAAGCGAATCTGTCCTAATTAAAGTATTTATACAAGCAGTACTGTACACATTCATGTCCTCTTCAAATGTCTTAAATAGTGTGCCCTCCAAAAAAGTGTTAAGAAATAAAATAATAATTAAAACCCCCTCATTTATATTGACTGAAAGTTTTGTAAAACACTGTTTTATTAGCTAATTCCATCTGTTAACACATCATTTCCAAAGAAATAATTTTTAGCTAGATTTAGAGGCTGGGTTTTTTTCTGGTACTTAAGCAAGGACCCGAGTTAGTCCCTTAGTAACATGTCATTACCACCACTGTGTGTTCCCATGCTTCTACATGCTGATTTCACGTTTGCTTTTTAGGAAACTTAAGATCCATTTGGCCACGCTTGGTTAGATTACACATTCCATTTGCTCTGCCTTTCCCGCTAGGAAAAATGGCTAGTTGCTTTCAAATAATTTCTCAAGAAGGGGGGAAAAAAGGGGGGAGAGTTTCTTCTTTAAATACCAAATTTGCAGGAATTCTCTTAAAAAAAATAATCCAGTAATCAAAGCTGAGCTCTACCAGATGGCAACATTGAGTTTTTACTCTCTCATACTTGCACACCACAACCATTCTGTGACCAGCACTGAAGCAGTGCCCTGTTCCAGGTCTCGTCCAATACAAATCCCAGTGGCCATATTAAGGAGGAGGTTGTTCCAAATTGCAGAGGACAGATGGACCTTCTGGTCCCTTCCCCTCACAAAACGTTTGCTAACTTTAAGGTGGGCCAAGAACTCTGTGAGCTATTGGAATGGAACCACCCAACATGAGGCGATGACCTGCTACACCGAGTATGGAGGAACTATGAACAGTCATCTGAAGTAACAGAGGGAAGAGAACCGCAAGTGAGAGATGTATAATCACGTAGTTCGTAAAAGAATCCGAGGAAGGTGGATCATTCATAACAGCAGGTAATTTAACAACTGATCACAACTTTATTCACTTAGTTGTAAAATATCTGGGTTCAGCCTAAAAAGAGTAAGAAAGTTTTCTACCACTTCACATGAAAAGTAAGCAAATAAATTGATTAAAGTGTTACAGTACCCCACCGCTGTATACCATGTTTCTGAATGCAAGGATCAAGATGCAAGGGCAATGTCCTATTTCCACTGCTTCACTAGGCCTCATCTTAGTGAAAAGAAACACATCTTCTATATCTGTAGGCTGTAAATCTGCACACTTCCTATCCTGCAGTCAGCAACTGCTGGAACTTCCTTTGGAAGGGAAACCTAATCTTTATTTTGTATAACATAGCCATGGGCACGCTTGCTTTTTATCAGAGAGGACCATTAGCCATCAAGCTCCCAAACACCACCATACCACCAACTCTAGCATTATCAGGGTACATATCAATATTTGTAAAATATTCCCTTAACAAGGTTCCTTAAAACAACACAGTCGTGGCATCCTGTCAAAACTATCCATTCCTATTAAATGGGTAAGCAGCAGATTCTCTCCAGCACATTGGTGTCATGTTCTTTTCCTGTGTTACAGACTAGTTCCCATGCTGCTGCTTTCACGTGTCACCAAAACCTGCAGGCAATGCAAACAGGATTCCTTACATCATTTACTGTTCCTTACATCAAGCAAGCTTATGAAATTATTCTGCCACTTCAAATATAAAACTTGGGAAGCCAGTTTTCTCAGACCCTTATTTCTGGTAAGTGAATCATATTCTCTGCCAAAGACTCACTCCTGTTTAATTACTCTTCACATATATTTTCTACTGTTTTCCTACATCCTGCAGCAGAGGAACATAACTAAAAGGAATCACTCCAATTCAGATTCATAACTTGATACCAGAACAGTCAGAAGAAAGGAACATACTGACTCAGAAGCAACTTGGCTATCTTCGCTGGCAGACAAGGAGTATTTCTATGCAGAGGTTCAGAAAAAGCACATTTTTTCCTCTCCTCCCAAAACATTACAAACCAATTTCTACAGCAAGTTAGCAGACTGATGAACAGTTCAGTAAGCAATGCTGACTCACCTTCTCTTTCTGACTCATGTTCTCCTTCTGACTCAGTCTTATTTTGGCAATCTCATTTTTTCCCTACCTCCACATACAGCTTCCTAGAACTGACAGAAAATGAACACATTTTATCACCTTAGATGAGCATATGCTTTAATTTATCCTGGAGTAGACTAAATTAACACTACTTCAGTGAAATTACTACGAAATTTACACCCAGTGAATACAGTTCACTTCTAAATGAAAAAAAAAGAAAAAAGTGCTATATTGGGTGTTACACAAAGATAACAATGCCCCCTTACAAGGAGAATAAAACACCACTGTGTTACCGTCTAGGTACTTTAAGGATACCTTTTCCCAACACACAGCATTTTTTAAAGTCTTCTCAGTACTATTTCAAACTTTTACAAAAAAAGAATAAATGTTTTGAATTCCAGCAATAGCTTATGTATGTTGGGCTTGGAGCTGAGCTATTCATGAAACAGTTCTCATACAGTGGGGATATACTGCCCATAAGGAAGTTATTAGCAGCTTTAAGTAGGTTCTTCTAATCAACTACTTGGAGCTGCGATAGAAACAAAGAATAAGAATACTGATTTGGAAACACTGAGATGTATTGGGATATTCACTATTGGGATGATAATCCTCAGGATGTACACAAAGCAACAGCATTAGTAATTTAAAATGTCAAAACAGTTTACAGCTCAAGACACTTTAATTTTTTTCCCTACAGATTAATTAAAAAGGGAGCGTAACTACTAGCCTAAAACAAATCAAAAAAAGTAATTGCTCTAGTATTTAAAAGAAAGTTGTTTAAACATGTAATGAATTAGACAATAATACCTATCTGTCCACACCAGGGCTCAGTGTAAGAGCATTCCTGAAAGGCAGTTATACATCTAAAGTTAAGTATTAACTCGGTACATGCTGCTGTCTTTGTGTATTAAAAGCTGACCAAATGTCCTGTATATATAATCAGCCCTGGTGCAATGACCTACCAACTCTTCTCTTGAAAGAGGATTCAGGAGCTAGAAATGGAATTGCAGAAAAGTTTACCTTTAATCTAACTGTATTTTCCACATTTTAAATCATGTATTTAGGACCGAGTTCCACATCACCTCATTAATATTAGCTGGACAAACGTGTAAACAGTACTTTGCATGAATAGGGATTACAGAATTTAGGTTTTCAACTTCTAAAACTATTTGTTGGCTCTTTTACAACACAGCCAAAACAATCAGCCTCATCTGATAAACAACATTTAATTGCCACTGACTTGGTTTTGTATAGCTACTGTTCTCACTAACAAAAGTCTCACTGGGCTACAGTTACTGAAAATATCTGATGTTATTAGTGGGAGCAAAGCAAAACTTTAGGGAAAAAAATGTGTAACTAGCAATAACAATTTAGTTTCAAGATACCCACATTAAAATGCATATCTGATGCAAACAAAAGAAATGAAAATAAGGTCTTCTAAAAATTGGGAGGTATACAGAGAGGATGCTATTTTGCTAAGGATCACAAAAACAAGATGTGTTACATCTAAGAGAGCACTCCCCCAGGAAATAAATACTTCAGCAAACAAGTGACCCTTAACACTTACAGAAGCTTCATCAGAAGAATCTTTCAGAAGGATTTGTTTGCTTAAACTCAAATGAAAACCATTTTGGATGTCAACCACAGTATCAACAGGTAGGACCGCAAAAACTATCTGTAACACTCCAGTAACATATATGCAGGCACCTGCTAGAGTATTTACTGCCAAGTTAATGATGACAAAACAGCATTAAAATGTATTATTCTCAGGCAGTTCTCATCCTCTGCAGGAAGATGGTAAGTCAAATAGTCCTAATATACTGTCAAAATCTGATACTCACTGTGGCTATTCAGAATGTTTCTATACTTTCTGAAGTAGATCTTTCCCTTTGTAGTAATGAATAGCTCAATTAGAAAACTCAGTATTTAACTGTTTATGTTCTACCATGTCAAAAAGAGTAACTATCTTGTCGTGTGTCTTAAATAGCCAGGACATGACTTCTTAACAGTAAATAGCAGCTGATCCTCACCAGAATCTACTCAATAGCTCCATTTTCTTGGCTAGAAGGCTCAGGGTATTTTTGAATGCTGCTCTACTTCAAGTGTATTGATCCCTTGTAATGTGCAAGCACAGTGGTGATTCTGATGATTTTTAGCTGATGGGATCCCTCTTCTCCTCTCTCCCTTATTGAGGGGACCACTGTGCAGGCACACTGTGCTCCTTCCACATACGCAGCACTGAGCTCTGTGCTGATGTGTACTGCCAGGCATAATTAGCACAAAATAAACTCAAGCCTTCAACAGAGTCCTGTGGGGGCTGGAACTCACTGTCTCCCTGGGAGACTTTCTCCCAGACAAGACCAAAGCCGTATTCAAACGACAGTATCAAAGGTCACAGTTTACAGCTCACAGAGATATCATTAAATCATGACTTCATGTTCACGTCTTGCATAGCTTTACATGCCAAAGTGTACTTGATGTCCTTTTAGCTGGTCTTACTGTTTAGCAAAGATCCAAAACGTTTAAAAACTGCCACCACCACATCACCTGTCACTTCTTAAACTCAAATGACCCAGACACTTCATGTTACTTGCAACACAAAGACTTTCTGTCCCCGACATCCTTCTTTTTGCTGTGTTTTTAATTTTGAACTAAGCCTCAAACTAGCAGTGTGTCACAAGAATGGACGTATCCTTGTTCTAAATTCTGCAATATTCAACAGTCATGCTTTAATAATGAGGAAACTGGTAATGAACAGGTTCTTAGCTCTTGATCCCTGCCAGTCATTTTCTATTCAAGCATAGGAAGTCCAGTACCAGTCTACTGCTACTCTCTCTCTCTCTTCAGTCTCAGTGAGGGGAAAACGAAGTCATCCTTTACTATGACAGAGACACTTTCCTTCCGCCCAGCCCTGTCAAATAACAATAAAAACGCCTCAGAATTCTTATTTTCTTCCATTATTTTATCCTTCACCAATGTATGCCAATTCCTCTTGTGATTTAACACCTTGCCTCTGCTGTCAGATTCTTCCGGTAAGCTTTAAGCAGAAAAAGCAAACTAGTGTCTCTGCCCATGGGTAACAAATAATAAACATCTCTACCTCATGTGTTTAAGGAAACATCACTGGACTGTGGTTCTTGGTGCCTATTTAATGTTCCTCCAAATAGATGGTGGTGTCCTATCTCTGTGACATGTTTCCAGGATTTCTCATCTCCTTATGAATGTTTTTGAATGTTTATGGCCTTGAAAAATCTATTACAGGACTGCATTTGGCCTTCTTTTTAAAAGCACTGCTAGCAACTGCAAAGATTTGCAATTTCCAGTAGGAACTGCTATAGCATTAACAGTAACGTACATCCATGTGCATCCATTATATCTGAGCAAGCATACAGAAAACTCAGCTTTTAGTTCTGCTATCTGGAAATATCTCTTCAAATAGTTTTCTTCGTATTTTGAAAGCATAGTACTCCTCACCATTAAATTAGCCATTTGAGAAGAAAAATCTTTTTCATCTTATCCCTCTCATCCATCGCTCATATATGAGCCAACAGTAACACCTCACTCTTCTGCCTAGTGATGTGCCAAAATATAGTTTGGATCATTTCCTAAGGGACAATGTTATTTGCTATCACTGCCATCAATCCTTTGCACAGGCACCAAGTGGCAACACAAGTATTAAATCCTACCAGATAAACAGCGACATGCTTTGTAGGAGTACTACCTATCTATCTACCAGAGAGCAGCAGGTGGCACCAACAGTCCTATGACACAAAACAAAAGCTAATATAAAATAAGCTTATTGCCAAATCCCACTGAGATACTCTGTTAGGCCTACATTTTATGTTCAGGATAGTTCAGTGAAGGGTGGCTGAAGGCTTACATGGCTCTTCCTAGTACAATCCACAGACTTACGTACAGTGAACATTAGGAAATATTCATAAAAGCAAAGACAGTAGCTTCCTAGTTATGTTGAGTTTTCTTCTTATTACAAGCGACTACTCTCTAAAACTCACAAATGCGGGACTTCTGTTTGCTTTGGTTTTGTTTTAGAATAAATACATGCAGAGATGTACCACTTTCGGGAACAACTTCAGCATCGAGTTTGAATCTAAGGAACCCTCATGAGAGCAGAGCACGTGCCATTCTCTGAGGACTACCGACCTGAGTAAGAAACTGCAGGCACCCCTCACCCCCCCCCCCACTATGCTGGTGCTGGCACATGTCTTTCAGAATCTTGCTGGCTAGGTAGAGGACTCGGGCTCTGAAAAAGCAAGGTGCATCAGGCAAGCCTCCATGAGGCTGGATTTTCTTCTTCTATCTGTATGCATGCTATGCATTCCTCCCATCTGGAGAACAATTCAGAAAGGTGGAATCAAACCGAGAAACCTTTATCACATTTAGATGTTTCCGGCAGCTAACAAATTAAAGCATGTTAAATCCTTTACATTAAAGGGATCACAGTATTTTTAAATTGCCAATCAATTCCAGTTTATGAATAAAAAGGATTCTTAACCTAATGTGCTAGTTTAAAAATAATCAGGGAAAGATAAGAGCATGTGATCAACAGTTTTTTCTATTATAAACAGAAAACTTTTTGCAAACTGCTTTACCATTTCATCTAAACCCAGACTTTAACACCACTTATAATCACACAACAGAAAAATCTTAAGCCATAAAGCTAGAAGCCTGAAATTACTTCCAACTTAAATGTATCACTTCCTATCCTAGGCTATTATCATTAATATAGAAAGCTTCCAAACTACAGCTACCTGATCACTGTAGCAAACGCTAACTTTTTTTTACCTACACAGTAAATCCACTAGTCATAGTTTATCTCCACAGCAACTTCTGCGTTCATTATGCACACATCCCGTTTTATGAGAAGCATGAATTTTAGGTGAATAAAATAATGTAGTTTACATATTCAGTGGAAATGTTATCAGCTTATGGGAAGCATTGAAAAAAATTTCATGCTGATGCAAGACAGACTTTATTCCTTTGAAGGCGTAGTGTCTTCACTGTTTCAGAACTTCACCAACGCATGCTGTAGTCTGTGTGCTAAACATTCATTTAAGGAAACGCAACTGGCAGCAAAACTTTCCAGTGCTACACTAGCCAAATCTGCAAACAGGCAGAAATTACTCTAAAAGCTTACTATATTACGATCCACTCAACAACAGTCAGTTTTTTAAAAACAAACAAAGAATAAAAAAAACCCACCAGAAAACAAACAGCAGACACACACCCAACAACGATATGACATTGGTATGAGTTGAAATGATATTACTTTACACAGCCTAGTATTTTGGCAAAATTGTTAGGGTAACACACTGTCACTTTTTCCTCCCTCAGGACTTTCTTGCATGCTGTATTTAAAAACACATTCTACAGCAGACAGAGGCAAACAGTGTTGTTTTTACCCAAGCCCTTCCTGAGTACTAGCTTTCACGTGAATTTTGGAGACACCCATCCACCCACAGAACTGGTAACAGCAGAGGATGGAAACGCCACACTACAAGGCAATTCAGTTCAGTGAGGTTCCACCTTCCTCCTCAACACTACCTGACTACAAGGAGTAGCCTTTAGCCAGTTATTTGTAAACCCATCCAAGTGAATCCTGGATTGTTGTCACAATACCAAGGGATCTGCCTATGCTCTCCTTTGCATGACCATGCAGTCTCACCACTAGGGCATTTTCCTTTTCTTTAATAGCATTTTCTGTTTGGTTGCTTTTGGGGGTTTTGTTTATTGTTGGTTTTGGTTGTGGTTTGTTTTTTTTTTTTTTAAATTAAATTCTTTCTTCTCCCTCATCTTACAGCTGTGGCAGAAATGCTGATGCAGAGCAAAAAGAAGAAACAGTAGTTAGCTGATATTATACCCTTGTATACATAATAAAATAAAAAGAAAGCATCAAAACCTGGGGTTTGGTTTTTTTTCCAAAATGAACAGCTGTAGAAAAGGAGTAGGAGCTCTCAGAAAAACAGAGACAGTAAGAAGGGAAGAGGTAACTGAGAAAAAAAAAAAAGAGGTAGTTGCCCCTGTTGAAAATTAATAATTATTAAAATGATATGCATGAAAATGAGCTGAGAATGACTTTACAGTTTTTATCTCTACCTTAGCACTGTCAAAAGAAGTTTAAACTGACAGCTTTTCATAGACTATTGGAATTTCACTAAGAAATCATTTTAACTGATCAATCATTATACCTTACCAGGGATGTATATGTCATCTAACCATGAGGCAGACAGAAGGCATATAAAAGCTCTGTTCCTCTCCCTCACAGATCAGAAGCTGGGAGGGGCGGGGAGCTGCTAGCATGTTAGGAGGGGTGCTTGTCCTCTGACTTTCTAGAAAAGCAAGTTCTAATTTTAGCTTTTCTAAACTTCACAGATATGTATTTAGCTACAGGAGGCAGTTTTCTTTTAGGAATTATTACTGCTCACAGCAGTAGAAATATTTGTAATACTGTATTATGAATGAAATGCATTAAAAAGCCCTCAAACACACCAAAAACTTTATACATAAAGAAAAGTTCCTTCTTGTAAGTCTCATCCGACCTTAAGTGTTGGACCACGACCTGTCAGGACACTGATAATGTTTCTTTGCTTTACATTTGGCATGTGAGTCTCATTTGTGATCTCCAACTTTGGGGGCATGCACATGACTGTTTTTGTTCTAGTCAGAAAGCAGCCCAGTGCCTACAGTGCTGCTTCATGAGAATCTAGTGAAGGAATACAAGAAACTGATCAAAAGGGTTTCCTTCCAAACATTTACTTTATGTCCATCACTAGAGGGGGCAGGGAGGGGTGAGGAGATAAGGAACTTTCCTAATAGTCTGTCTTACTTAAAACGTGGAATTTACTTATCTATATATTTATTATCAATGCAGTATCTGAACACCACAAGAAAATACTGATTGCTGTATCCTCACACATTATTACTACCCTAGAGATGCAAAAACGGAACTGAATAAGCACAAAGGAAACAAAACAAGGCAAAGTTGATCATTTGCTTGAGTCACAGGAAATGGTGTCAAGACTAAACTCATCATGCTGGCTAACCAGCACCCACCACTGCCAACATCACAGTCCGCCCCTCTGGAAAACACAAAAAGATAGGCTACATTTCTAGCCACTTTTCTTAAAAAGAAAAAAACAAACCATGAGCATTCACAAGTGTTTCAGTTTTGGACTAACCATTAATCAGGTTCACTAAGCCAATAATCAATTTATTGCAAGTCAGGTGGTTTTACAGCCAGAAGGGAAAAAAAAACATCAGCAGCTTTATCTGACACCAAGTTCTTTAAGTTCAGCTGAGAACTGCAGCTGAACATGTACATGCACGGTAAGCAAGACGCAAATCTTCCATAATGAATCGGCCATATTGTGGGAGCAAGACACATGACAACTACCTGGGTTACTACTTACCCACCTGAATATGCCCGTACAGATTATCTGATCACTAAAATGATTGTGAAATAATCCTATTCAAGCACATCAAGCTACCCCAGCATGAATCTGACACAGTGTTGCAAAATATTTGTAATCCTAAAGACAGTCAGCAAAACAATCAGATCACGGATATTTAGAAGTGACCACAGATTGACAGAGGGGAAAGAAAAAACAAATCAGTGTCAGTGTCGATTTGCAGGTAGGAGAAAAAAAAATCTGCTTTGCACTGTTCTGCTGGACGCTAAGGGAAGTGAACAGCACTAAAAAAGGTTGTTATCAGATTTATTAATAGAAGTCAGTGGTTCAGCAGTATTTTTAGATGCATGTTTTAACTAACATGAGATCTTTGCAAGTAAACCGAGAATCTACTATGTTTGGAGACCCCTTATCAGACTAATAGCTCATATCAAATAATCCAGCTGAGCTCAATACAGGCAATACTGTGTAGAAAAATAAGCACCCAAATATGCGAGAGAGCAATACTGTCAAAACTTAATATACAGTATGTAGATATAGATAAATAGAGGTTCACAAAAAAAAATTAATCTGTTCAACATTTCCCTGAGAAAGTAGGTTTAAATAAAGACATGCTGACAAGAAAATAGGTTGAAAAGGATCCTCCTGAAAGAGCTAGCATATATAAATAATAATGACAAGTTACTGGCAGCTTTACACAAAACGAATAAAAATTCCGCTTATCTTGCTATGGAAAAAACAAGAAATAAATCATGCAGCAAGTATGACACCAGATCAGGCCAGATGTTTACGGGACTAACACTGCGTCACACAAATAATGGCTCAGATCCAAAGAGACAATTAGGACAGTGTGATCCTAGTAAGACACTCCTCCTAAACTTCAAACCGATTTACTGGAATTTATTACACAGAGAACTTACAGCTAATGTTGGAGACCTTAAATTACTGAAATCTCTAAAAGCACACTGTATTATACTTAACATTGAGTACTTAGAAAGCAGAACTGCATCCCATGAAATAAATTATTTCTATTTAAGTCAAAAATTATATAACCTCAAATGGTTAAATCAGCACAGCTACCAACAGTAGAAGACGTACTCTATAAATGGAGAAAATAGGTGTAAGTCTGTTACCATTCTTAAATTACCACATTTTAAAGAATGGCATCCCAAAATACACACCTTGCGGTGTTCTACAACCTACAGCATCTGAGCTGATTAAGCACTGACATCAGCAGAGAAGCTTCTGCTCTCTAAAAGCATTGTTCACCACTGCAAAGGGCAGAGGAAAAACAATTATTTCACAAACCCATTGTGAATGTATAATTTTTCCCTTCTCTTCAAGGAAATTAATCTAAAAAAAATTGTAGTTTAAGTGTCCAACATACCTGCCAAAGTAAATTTTCACAGATAAAACCCCATAAATCTGACTACCATATTCATGATTTCAGGTACTAGTAGGCAGAGATAATATACTTACAGGATTAATTCAGTTAACTTCAGGTATGTAAATAGTCCTTATCCAAATGTAAGCGCTGCTTCTTTCACTCTGTTCTTTTTCCACCACGCACACATACAAAAAAAAAAACCACCACAGAAGAAAAGCATAAAGAGAAAACTGATTCTGGTTTATTTCTCAATATCCATGAGGTTTCATTAATGAGTTATCAAGCAAAAAGAATAAAAGGATAAAAGTTCACAAGCCAGCAGCTGGCATCACAGGCACTCTCCATAGCAGAATTCAAAACAAATGTCAGTTAGAGTGGCAGCAGCTACAGTCAATGCTGGAAGCTGATGCCTCTGCGGGAAGAGGATGCTGGGAGATTTTCCCAATCTGTGCTGCAGCCTAATTCTAATCCATCACTCCTAACTGCAAGGAGAAAATGGAGACACGAGGAACGCAAAGTGATTTATATTTAAAGACAAAAAGGGAGTTACCGCAGTATTTCCTGAATAAATAAAAAAAAGATGCTACAATTAAAGTCAGACAGGAAAGGAAAAGTATACAAATGCAACTGCAGTAAAAATACATCAAACATACAAGAGTTGGTAGCAAGCAGCACTGAAGAAAACTAACTATCTCAGCTTTGATTTTCATTATTTGACAGTATTCAAGTAAATTTTTTTATTAACCCTTTGACATTTCTTCCCCAGAAATCCAAATTTTTAGCTAGAGTCCCAGGACCAAAATAAATCAATAGCACAGCAAGGCAGCTAATAAACACTTATCTTCATGAATACACACAGCAATAGGAAAAAGTAGGAGTCTGAAGCAAAAGAGCTGCAAAAGAGATAGTTTAATCCCCTTGTTCTAATCTGTCCAGATGAGATATGGGAAAGCTCAGCACATGGGAGCTAAGCAGCAGAAAATTAAACTATGTCCTCCATCATTACCTTTGAAAAATATTCTTTAAAGCTGTACCACCTGAGCTAATGTTACCTATTTCTAGCTATGTTTACTGTCATGAACTGAGATTTACTCACAAAAATGGCTCAAACAAAGCCTTTAAAACACAATGCAGGAAACTATAGATTTACTTTACTCATTACAGATGGGTACTAAGTAACAAAGGCAGTAATACTTCAAACCAATCTATTTAAAAAGTTTACTTTTGAAAATGCAAGTGAGAATGCAATATACAAGGAAAGAACTGCATAGTATTTCCTACAACGCCTGAGGAAACCAAGGGCTATGATCAGGTAAGACAGGCTTTGCAGGACAGAGATAAGATGGACAGCTGTAACTTACAGACAACAGCAGCTTTAAAATCAGGGTGCTTCTACCTTTTCCCTGAAATCGTGCCTGATAGTGTTAAAAGACCAAGGAGTTCAGAGATATCCCAGTTCTCCACCATGTGACTTGGAAGCAATGCTTATGTGTCTTGTCACTTACTATATTAATATTATTTGGGGCAGGGAGAGTCAAAGTGCCAGGATTTCTCTCCTCTTGATTGCACATGAAAGGTAAACCAGTTTTGAATCAAGGTTAAGCAGTCACACAGAAATTGACTCGGTTCACACACAAAACATACAACATTGTCTTTAAATCAGTGCAAGTTGCAGACAGTCCACACTTGAGGGTTGAGAAAGTATTTCCCAGGAAAAGCTGAGAAAGAGACAGGAGCACATTTCCACAAAACTGACAAAAGCAAGCTCTCTGTCTGCAAATACCAACACACCTTCAAAAGATTTTCCCTGTATTGTCTTAAAGAAAAACACACTAATACACAGTCAAGACACCTTCCACTCAGATTGTTTCCCCAAATGCTCTGAGACAGTTTTCAATCATCTGGCAGGGGTGTGGGGGGGTGAACCCCCAATAAACAACCAAAACCCAACATCATTAAAGACCAGAAAGGTTTTTGTTTGTTCAATAGTTTAAAATAAAGAATGTGGCAAATCCGGTTTTCAAACGTTTTTCCCTAACAACAATCCTCCTTCTCAATATCTGAGCAAGTGGTAGCATACAAGTTTTTATTTTTTTCATCTATGAGTTAGAGCTCATCTTTTCATTGTCTTATCTAAAGCACTAATAACTTAAAGATTGTACCACGAATCCAGAACATTAAGAGTCTACATCACTTTCAAAGCGTCCGAAGTTATTCAGAAGGCAATTCTTGAGTTGCCTGACTGCAAACAGCATTTATGCAGTCTTTATTAAAGCACGGAATAAGCATTAACTGCCTGAAAGAAATTTAAAAAGAAAGAGAACACAGGCATGATCAGTAGATCATGCATTCCAGCACAACACCGAGATTCCAACATGACCATTAACAGACTCCAGAAGTCTCCAGGAAGCGCCACCCCAAAAACGTTATGCGAGTTTACTGCCATGGTGTTAATTTATTTCTCACAAAAGAGAAAGCCACAAGCAGCAACCCAAATATTTAGGCTCAATTCAGACAAACTTCTTTTGGCAAACACTGGATCACAGAAAAACAGGCTTTTGGTATCCTGTGCGGCAGTTCTTCCAAGAGAGTAGCATGGCATGGAAATGATGCAGAGTTTCAAGCAGTTCTCTGTAGAACATCCCTGAGATGTTCTGTCTGGTTTCCCACCCCAACTCCTGGTTTTTTCCCTCCTTACTTTCTATAAAAAGCTATGGACACAGGTGAAATTATATATTTCAAAGTCAACAGGAGATACCAGTATGAAAATTTGCACAGTGTGCAAGACTTCTACTCAAATACAAACACACAGAGAAATTTTACACCAAAGGCAAAAGGTGTAGTTGCAATAAATATGGAAGAGTTAGGAATGATATAATTATTGCCCACTCAAAACCTCTCAAACTCAAACAATTTATAATCCAAGAGCAGTTTGGGGTAGAGAAGGATTAGTGAGATTAGGCTTGTCTCTCACTACTGTTGTTCCAAATCTTGAGACTGACAATATAAAGTAGCTACTGTGTGTCATTTATGTAGCTATGAAAATATTATTTACTGGATACTAAAATCGCCTTTACTGGACTTTTTATTTTCCCTTGACCTTAAGAACAAAACATAAGAAAATAAAAGTTTGATCATTGTCCTGGTTTCAGCTGGGATAGAGTTAACTGTCTTCCTAGTAGCTGGTACAGTGCTATGTTTTGAGTTCAGTATGAGATAGATGTTGCTAACACACTGATGTTTTCAGTTGTTGCTCAGTAGTGTTTCAACTAAAGTCAAGGATTTTTCAGCTTCTCATGCCCAGCCAGCGAGAAAGCTGGAGGGGCACAAGAAGTTGGCACAGGACACAGCCAGGGCACCTGACCCAAACTGGCCAACGGTGTATTCCATACCATGGGACGTCCCATCCAGTATAGGAACTGGGAAGTGGGGGCAGAGAATCGCCGCTCGGGGACTGGCTGGGTGTCGGTCGGTGGGTGGTGAGCGATTGCCCTGCGCATCATTTGTACATTCCAATCCTTTTATTATTACTGGTGTCATTTTATTAGTGTTATCATTATTAGTTTCTTCTTTTCTGTTCTATTAAACCATTCTTATCTCAACCCACGAGTTTTACTTCTTTTCCCAATTTTCTCCCCCATCCCACTGGGTGGGGGACAGTGAGTGAGCGGCTGCGTGGTGCTTAGTTGCTGGCTGCAGTTAAACCATGACAATCATTTAAATTGTCACAGCTGTTTCTCACCAGCTTAAGACAATGTCAGACTTTGAGTTCAAACTTCTGGAGACAAGCACTGTTCTTAAAGGTTTTTGGCTCCCTGAGTTCAAATTTTAATTTAGGGCCATTTCCTCAGCTGTTCAATTTCATTCAGTGACAAACACACATGTGCAGGTATAACTGAAATCTTAACTACACTTCTGAGATTACAAGGATAACCTGCTCTAACTTCCTTAAACACTTCTGGCCCTTAACCTATCACCCCAGTAATACCATACAGAGCTGCTTTGGTAGGATCAAGGATTAACAGTATCCAGCTTTGGGGAAGAAAAGGAAATGCAAAAGAGGAATGATAATACACCAGTGAAATATGTCTCTTTCTGCTGAAATTGATAAAGACAGAAAATCCTAAGAATTCCATTATTCATCAAAAATAATCTGCCTGCATTTCTACAGAATTCTAGCTTCCACCTTTTCATTATTTTGTTTTTTAAATGTGTTTAAATGAGATCTCACGATCTTTCCACTGATGCCATAACTCAGGGTCTGGTGTCAGAAACTTCTATACAAATAGCTCAACATGAATACTTCCTCTGTGTATGAACTGTTTGCAGCAGTTAGGCAGACTACTAAATTTTTGGGAAGAAACAACTACAAAGCATCTTCTATAAACACACACAGGCAGCTACAGTTACTCTAAATGTTGTTATTCATTTGCATAAACCTCTGATAATGGGGTGGTAATTGAAAACACCATCTTGCCTTTACCTCAAAGAAAAAGACTGCATGCTGACCAGTAACATGCAAAAGCATGATAACTTGATGGTAACTTATTCCTGTCACATACTGACAACATTTTAAGGAAAAGTAAAATGAGATGGAAAGAAATCCAAATACAATTAAAATTTCATACAAGTTCCTAACAAGAACTTCAGAGGATAACATACACACAGAAATCAAAACAGCAGTGACAAGGTCAGTACATGTTAGGCATATGGTGATGGTTAAAAACTGTTGAGAACTCAAACCTCTTTTAATCTTCTTGTAAAACCAAAGAAGAGATCATTTACAAAGTTACACTCTGGCAACAGAAAACATGGATCTCTACATTCCACAAAAAGAATTTCCAGATAATCTGGGGGGAAATTAAGGTAGCAGAAATATATAGGAGAAAAAAAAGTCATAGAAGTTGAGAATTATCTTGTTCAGTAAGACTGAAATTAAAGTTCATAGTTTTTCCACAATAAGATTCAGGTACTGATGAAGCATTTTTAGCAAGAATTAAATAAAAGAACAAAACACACATAGATCTGTTCCATCCATGTATGGTTTTGAACCTGCAGATGCTTGGCAGGTAAGGCATTAAGTTAGCTTGTGAAACAGATTTGCCCAAAACTTAAAGCAAGCAGACACTCCAGTGGAAACATGGGTAAATATTCGGCAAGAAGTAGCTTACCACCACAAAACTTCTTGGCAGAGGCTTGAATGAATTTCCAAAACAGAAAGAACCATTTGTCTCTAATTACTCAGTCCCTTTTACAACAGAATATGCCAATCTGAAACCAGTTCTGAGTTAACACAACCATGTAATGGCAAATTTACTTTCACATATATCCCACCTATCTTCTTTTTAAGGTTGAAAATGCTATATCTAAAGTTATCACCAAGCCAGCACTTTGAAAACTTAGTAACTCTTTTTGGCAGAGAAGATACTAGGTAAAATGCTACTGCTTGCTTTAACCAAAATGGCAGACTAACCTACTGCAATAGCCTTTCTTTGGCTTTAGCACCAGTGAGTAAACAACGGCATTTACAGGTAGAACACCATTTAATGGTCCCTCCACATTTCTACCGAAAGAGTATTTAGGGCTCATTACAAAAACTGTTTTGGAGTTGCTGCGTACACCTACAGTAGCCACCATGAGCAGAAGATCACAAAAGAGTCTAGATAAAGAATTTAATCCATTTAGACAATCAGAGCAAAGACTGATTTCCTCCTGGACCTGTCCTCAGATACGACAGCCAGCACTAGAGATTTAGGGAAGGATTTTACCCTATTAAGATAACTCATTGCCCTTTTAACATCTAACCTGGACAACCTGGTATCTACAGTTAAGCAATAATATTTAGGGAATAAAGCCAGTTAAAACCAAGTTATATTAGCAAAACCATTTGCTAGCATTTACTGGAGCAATATACAGAGAGTGCAATATTACTCTATAGGTATTTTACATGAAGAATTACAAAGTGGTGTATGAAATACTATGAAAACATTGTTCCTACACATTCTTTCCAAACTCTCTAAACCAAGAGGTTGATCTGACAGAATTTGAACCTCCGATCCCGTTAAGTAAACATCCACAGTCCTTGTGGACACAACTCTTTGTAAAAAAAGGTCTATTTTAGTTAAATTCAGTTGGGTATAACCAAACTGCAATAAGCCACTCAAACCACTGCCAGGCATATAATCACAGAGCTGTAACAATGCCACTTTCTTACCCAAAATAAAAGAGATTGAAACATTGATAGGAAAATTTAAAGATGAACATTATCAACAGCAAAATCAACAAAATAGATATAGCTTCCCAAAAGGTTGAACGTCTGGTAATTCATTGTTTCAGTGTAGTAATGCTTCCAAATTTCTACTACTGTATTATTAATAGAAAAAGCTACCATTAATTCTAGACAGGGAAAGGTCAAGTATAACTGGTGTGGCACTAGACTTGGGAAAGGCTTCCCCTCAGGCAAACTACCAGCGTCATTGGTAAACTACAACCGAAGAGTTTCAGGGAAGGTAAGATTGAAGACTTCCACAAAAAGTCCTAAGGGTTTTTTCAGTTCCTTAGGCACTTTTTAAAAATAGCTATACCTTCTAAAGAATTTGAGAGAGAGGCTAATCGAGTGAAGAATCCTGCCCAGATACAAAACAATACACACATTTCTATATAATTTCTGTAACTGCAGAGTAGCTAATTGTCTAAACACAGAGCAAGTCAGCAGCAGCAAGTATTCCTGCTGAGATTATCCTACTCTCATAGCTCAAATATTCACTAACTGAACTGCTTCTCTATGAACCTAATTTTCAAAGGAAACAACATACACAATTATGCTGACTGTCCACTCGTGTGTCCCCGTGCTTTTAGTATTTTAACCCATTTGCCATTTTCAATCAGCCAAATTTGTCAGAGAAGCAGTGGACTCAAGAGACAATTAAGATAATTTAGATAGGGCAGAAATACCTGAAGGGTACCTACTGAGGGAAAAGCTACAGTGTAACGCACAATTTTCTGTTTTGTTGACCTGCTGGAAAATCAAGCTACCTGTTGACCATCAGGAATAAGGAGGACACAGGTGCAGGTGAGTGAAAGGAGAGGTACGTAGGTGATGCAGACATGCGCAGAGATAAGTGCTCAGGGAATGCAGTTGCTCACACTGTGCTTTCTCCCAGACCTGTGGAGGACCACCTGAACAAGAACTGTGGGTGGTCCCACACTGCTGAAACAGGCTGAGCTAAAGGCTGTGAAACCCGAACAAATGGAAAGTTAATTTTAGAATACACATATACCAGGATCAGTCAACAATATAACAGCACAGCTGTAGTATTTTTGGCCAGTGGACAGTGACAGCAACCACAGTGACAACTGTTCAACTAGAGACATTAAGTCACAACATTTATTTCTGCCCCACTAATATTCTCTCCATCATCCCACATTTACTCTTCTACGTAATGGTTACTACAGACAGAAGCAATACCAGCCAGAATAAACTAACATAACTCTAACTTCTACAATGTTATAAAAAGTGTCTCTGTCTGACAGCTATGGGCACAGAAGAGAGACTCAGGAAGAACAAATCAAAGTTCTGCGTGTCAAAATTGATCTGTGCCAAGCTCAGATATCAATAAAACAAAAAAAACCAACCTTCTCATGGAAGGAATGAGTTTTGGATAAACGTTCTCATAAAGTAAATATTACAGAGTCACCTTCTTCCCCCCTCCCGAGGGAAGTTATCTGATCATACAGCAACTGCTAGGGAGTCAAACGAAGAAAAAGTAATCATTAACATGAGAAGTTCTCAACATTAATATATCAGATTCCTATTTCCTTCCTTCTGAGTCTCAGGAAGTGATAAATTTAATTTTTCAACTACAGTTTTACATAGAGAACAGACCTTACTGCCCTAGGTAAGATACTTATAGAGGGTCTGGCAAATCTCTAAGGTATAATTTGCCAAGACCATGGAAATTCTAGCAATTAAGTTGAGTCCAAAGCTACTGCTCCTGAGTCTAGGAGTGTTTTAGCAATCAGAGGATATCATGAGAAGTCTCCTTCTCATGTGCTTCGTGGCACAAAAATGCAGTAAGATCCTACAGAAAAACTAAAACCACTTATGAACAGCATTATCTGTTTGCATCACAGTTTAAGTAAGGTGTTGCTTCAGCATGAAATCTAATGCCAGAGAAGTGACTGTATCTCACGTCATTAGGGAAAAACATCTGCCCAGCAGTACATTATGAGGTATAGCAATTTCCATTTGAAAATCTTGCTTAGATGGTACTGCATAAAGTGCAATCCAAAGTTTTTTCCGCTAATGCTGAGCTATTTTTTTTCACCATGCAGAAATGTCTAAAGCCATCAGTATGTAGCTAAAAGTTACTAAAATTCTTTACAACTTTCATATTTGTTTAAAAATACATCATCACATATATCAACCTAATTACACTTCCATTTCCCAACTTTTGGGGACCTTAACTGTTCTAGAAAATGTGCATGTAGTCAGTGCATATAAAGTTATGCTTCCTTGGAATGGTGAGCATGCAGTATTTCACTGATTTATAAATAGTTTTAATAAAAATATACAAATTTTTAAAACATTCTACTTACACTGGGATGTTTTCAAAGGCATCTTCAAAGTTTTCCTGCAAAAGAAAAAGAACTGTTTCAATCAAATGTGCATGTGTTTTGGAACTCTTTCTGTAACATAGCAAAGCTACCATTACCAGACAACACTTAATTCTACAACATACAGTAATAATCAGAATATTCAGAGTCTACTGGCTTTTTGTTACGCTTTCAGTGCAAACCACTAGTCAAACAGGTACATTTCCTATGGGCCTACTGCATCAGACTACAGTAAAGTTAAACCAAAGACCTCCTCCTTTTCAGACTCCCAAACTTCCACCACATAAGTCACAGAAGGCAATACAGACTTATGCCTCAGGAGTTTGTGCAGCACATCTGTTGTATCCAGGATGCACTAGCTGACCAGTATATCTACACATTAAAGAAAAAAAAATTAAGCATTCTAAGCATACAGCTGATATGCAGGTTGGCCAGAGTATATATACTAGATCCAGGATGCATTATAGATAGTGTGCATATACAGCCAGCTCATGCATTAGTGGCAGTTATGTCAACAGCTTGGTCCAGACATCTGGAGGATGTCTCTTTCCATCTAGATTCAAACCTCTTTCCACCTAGGTTCAAATTCCAAAGTAAAATAAAGGAAGAGATGTACAAACGTAAAAACAGTCAGAACGGTTCAGCTCATGGATCATCTGTTTCTACATCCAGTTTCCAAAACTGGTCTGTGGAAGTGTGCAGCAGAAGCAGGGCAAACAGCCCCTCCCTCCTACATCATTCTCTTCACTCCACACTTTCCAGCCTTCAGCAGCTCGGGGAATTCCAGGCCTTGATGTGGTTTGTCCATCTGGTGACTTCCAGTAGATCTCTGTTCCAAGTAAAGGACCAGTCTCCCCTTAATCCCATGTAGACTTCTTTTTATTCATGAGGTCATAACCTTAGTAAGGGATTTCACAAGTCTGCCGCCCATTTTGTGCAAAATAATCATGCCTACTTGAATCTGGCTCATACTACCTTTAACAGTCCCTAGCTATTTAATTGAAAGACAGTGAAGAACCAATTCCTACTTGCTCTTTCCTTGACACAATTTTGAAAACCTTTGCTGTATCATCCAAATCACCTCTTTTCCAAGCCAAAGACTTCTACCTCACTCAGTCATGCCTTGAACAAAAACTATTTCCTACTTATGATTGTCCTTTCTGCTCTTTTCATCAGAAAAAAATGGAAGCAGGATGGGACAGATTGTTCCAGTTTTTAACATATCCCAGGAATAACACTGACTTGGTGTGCAAAGGAGTAAGATAATACAAATCTCACACAACATTCTCAGGGTATGCAACCACCAATGACACAAGCACTACAGTGCTTGCATGAAACCTGCCAAAAAAAGTTTTCAAACCAAAACCAACACTAATAAAAGAAACAACTGAAGTGCCTTGCTAAAACACCAACTGCAACTTATTTCAAGGCTGTCCACTCAAGTAAGACAATGGACATACTTGGAATATTGTTAGACTCACTAGCAATGAGGTGGAGGATTAGTGTTTTAGGGGTACTTACCTTAAGCATAACATGAGATTGAAGCTAACATTCAGTAATACTTCAGAAGACAGACCTACACTTCATGAATTTTGCATTTCTCAGCAAACTCACCAGAAAATGCAGCTGATAAATAATCAAACATTGTAATGACTCATTAACTACTGTTTCTCTGTCACAGGACAAATGCAGCAATACACTATGTGACTGTGGTCCACCCTCCAGAAAAATGCTACTTTACTTGTATTTTTAACTGAGGAAAAATTTCCATTCAGAATTAAAAACAAACTGTTGCAAAAGGGCAGGACTTTTACCATCCTTCACAGATGGAATATACTACTACATCAATTCCATGTTCTTTATTGCCTGCAGCTGCCCCTGCCCAAGAGTAACAGGCATGTATTTAAAGAAGTGTTAACAGACTGCCCAAATACTCTCTTTCAAGCTAAATTTACCAGCCAACAATACTGTACTAGGCAGAGCAAGACTTACTGTGAAGAACACAGTACTCAACTTAGCCAATAAATTGAAGCCTCATCTGAGGAGAGCTGAACAGTTTTGAAAAGCTGAAAAAAACCCAACAGGAACAAACACCCTGAACAGAAACCCTGTTACGCCTGTCTCACCCTTGACACTAACAGAAGTCAGCAGTCTTCTAATAAAGTGCTTCTCTGAAGACTGTTTGCCTCCTTGAGCCACTCCTAGAGACAAGAGGAGAAATTCAGCAAAATAAATAAACAAAACGCACTGAGAGTTTTCTGAGCACACCTCTGTTTTTCCTAAGAGAACAAAACTGACAAGCAAAAGTCAAGGTACTATTAAATGTCTGGTACTTATAAAGAACAGCAGCAATTAGAAGTTTACACCACAATGTAAAAACATCTGTGACATGAACCTCTTGCCTGCTCTTTCAAACCTGAGAGCAGCAGCTCTAACCTGAGCTCTCAGCTCTAAGAAAAGAACTCTGTCTAGATAAGGGCCTCCCTCTGCCTGGCTCCTACTGAATTTCCTTCTCTGCCATTCACACTGGTCAAATGCATGTCAAAACATTTAGAAGATGAAGTACAACCTTGCTATTTTTTTCCCTGCATACCAAAGCACAGGGAATAATCACGGCCTCTCAAAGAGATTCCTTAAGGGAGCCAAAACCAACAAGCATAGTTTTTGTTAAGTTCCCAGTGCCTTCCCATTCCCACTGCACGCAAACCCCTTAACTGTCTCACACAAGTTTGTAGCTGGCTCTTCGGACTCCCACAGATTCCCTCTACATAGAAGACAGTCGAATGCACTGAAAGAGAAGTATAGCCATTTTCTACTGTACTCCATGCCTATTACAACAAAAAAAGTTGTATCAACCTAAAGTGTACGGGAAAGAGACTGCAGCTGAAGTACCCAGAACAGCTCCTCTCAGATGGAGTTCTGGGATTCATCATGTTCCTGCCAAGATATACAAGTTTTCAGAAGTACTCAGAACATACTTACTTTTTTCCAAGTAGTCTGTTAAAACTTACTTGTAAATTAAGCCTGTTCAACAGGAGAAAACAATTAAGAGTGAAGTGTTACATAAAATACAGCGCATCTTGAAGACTTCAAGCTGTATATAATATACAGATATATAGGTATAGGTATGCATATAGTATAGATTATGTCAAATAAAAAAACCCAAATGATTGATAAAGTTTATGCATTCCTTAGAGTGCAGAAGCAGCCCAAAAACATGGAAACATTCTTGCACATTTGGTTAAAGGCTGGTAAAGTTTGCATCTTTGACTGCTCGTCCCAACACTGCAACTTCCATCTGATACAGCTGAAATACCATAACCAATTTCCAGATCTCCTTGTTCATTTCAGTCTACAGCAAAGCAGATTACTTAATTCAAGCTAAATAGTTTTACTTAGCACCAATGACAGGCTGCACACAAGTTTGTTCAAGCCTCAAGTCGTGTGCAAGTAAATCAGCCATACTTGTCACCTCCACACTTAGCAGTGTGAGCATATGAATACAATTTCCTTTATTTACATGGCCGGAGAGACTTGACAGAGACTGAGGTTAACCCAATCCTTCATTCGTTTCCTTCACCTGACCCACGTTCATCCCACAGCAAGTGGGAAAGGTCCTGCTCCGGTATGTGCTTGCTGTAAAAGCCACACACATTCAGCTGAAATCTTCGGGAAACAGAAACTGCAGTTAAAGCCACAAAAAGGGCAACATGGCTTTTTTTCAGATATTCTACTCAGAAAAAGAAATATATTAACAAACATTTAAGTTGGTACCAAGAGAAACAGTTCACCAACCACGTCTCTCAGTACATAATGCTGGCTAATGCTGCAATCCACAGATTTTCAATGCACCTTTTCCAGAAAATGCGTCAATCCAAGAATTTAAAACACATGAACATAAGTAAAACTGCCACTAGATGGCATGACAAAAACTGATTCACTTTCCCACAAAACTGCAGAAAAAAACTGGCACAAGATTTGACAGAATAAAGCCATCTCAAATGATTTTTCTTGAATTACATAATCTTCATGTTTTTTCTGGTTGA
Organism: Astur gentilis; assembly: GCF_929443795.1. Taxonomy (NCBI): domain Eukaryota; kingdom Metazoa; phylum Chordata; class Aves; order Accipitriformes; family Accipitridae; genus Astur; species Astur gentilis. The sequence goes on along the minus strand of NC_064919.1, from coordinate 53,105,577 downwards.
TTATTGTACTATTTCACATCTTTTTGATGCATCGTTTTCAAGATACGAGCAGGTTTGAAAAGAATTAAGTTTACACAACTTGAGATACTCATGTTTTACAAATCCAAGGAAGTCAAAGTCAGACAGACATAAGTGGACACAGTGTATTAATGCAAAAATACTGACCAGTGTTGCTGAACTCTTTATTGCGATGAGAGCAGAAACCATTTGCAGCAGACCACAATTCACCTATAAAGCCTCATGAAAAACAACATGCAAGCAAGACCCTTAAACTACTACAGGACGTTTATCAGTGACCGTACTTTTGTTCCAATATCCCGGTAGAAAATGGAAACAACTGCTTGCCTTGATTATTACAGAAATCCTAGCATCAAAAGCGAACTCTCCTTTCATCCACATTCACTGTCAGTCATTTAACTTCAAGCAACTTTTAGACTATATCCTGTGACTCTTAATTATTGTCTTAAATTTTCTAATTGTTTTGTCTATCTAAGCTATTCCTTTAAAATCCAAATTTATGACAAGATGTTTACCAAGTAAGGTATTAACCATCAAGATTCTCCCCAGTGATAACAACATAACTTCAGAGAACTAAGTCCAATAGTATCTAGGATCACTAGCCGTGATTTGGAGTTCATACTAGATTGGGCATGGGGAAAAAAGCCTTATCTCAAAAATATCAACAGAACATGAATAAGGCTGCACATTGATTCAGGAAACAAATGAGACCACATAAAATACTGGTGAAATTATACTAGCCAGATTTAAATACTGTTGCTATACCACATTTACCTGCCTAGTCACAGTTTTATTTTGTAGGTACTAAATAGAGCATGGTTTTAAGGAAAGATCTGAAGAACCATAAACTTAACAGTAACTCCCCTCCCTGGAATGCCCACATACTAAGATATTGCAAAGCATGGGAATCTATGAAGACAGTTATATATTTAGCAAGCACGTACACTTTGAGATGCTTTTAGTCCTGATGCTTTCGCCCAAATTTCTATTCAAGTATGGGTACATCTAATTATTTTTGTCCACTTTTGTCTTCTGTAATTCAGCCCCATACCACTGCCCCCCCCCCAAAAAAAAAAAAAAATCAGTGCTAGGTGAAAAAAATGCACACCAAACCCAGCCTCTGTCAACAGCCGTGCTGCCCTGCACTCTTTGTGCCTGCACCTGCCTGTGGGAAGCACAGCCACCGGTTTGGAAGTCAGTGGCTGGATTCTACATAGAGAGAAAGAGGCTTCACTGAGAGGTCTAAAATTTCTCAGCCCACCTGGAAGGATAACACACCTTGCACTGCATTCACATTAAAATTATTCTGTATAAGGATTCATCTCACAGGACTTCAGGGAGTTTAAACAAAACTTGGCTGACAAGCTCAGAAGCTGCCTTCTAAAATCAGGGGACGTACACCCTGTTCCCTCTGGCTAAAACTGTCCATACCCAGCTGAAAGGGCAATAGCATATCCATTGCATGTGGGGGTATGGACTAGATCTCTTTTTCCCTGTAAACACAGAGAACAGGAAAAAAGCGTGACTATGGGGAAAGGATGGGTGAGGTATAAGACACTGATCTACAACACTCGTACTATGGGCTGAGACTATGGAAGAGAGGCTTTCCGTAGGATCTTCATTTCTACAACAGAACCAGTTTCCAGACAGTTTTGTAACTCCGCAGTCAACACACAGTTTTACCAAATGGGACAGAATACATTAAAAAAATATTTTGAACAAAATCGAAGTACCTAGACTTTTTTTTCCCCTTTTCTATTATGCAGCTTTGTAAACATTCATTTATCCTTAGCCTCAGCCAGGACTACATTTAAAATGATTCAAAGAAACTGGTGGCTAAAAATTTTGAATTCCTGGCCTACAGGAGTGACAACTTAAAATCACCAAGCATTTAAAACTTACCAGACATTACTGCAACACGCACGCTCCTAAGAATATTACTCAAGAATATGAAAGGACAACATACCATCTCTCCCCTTAGCTGACTTGACTAAACTGAGTACTGCTAATAGAGGCTGGAAAATATCCTGAGTGAACAGAAACAAGATTAGCAAAACTCCCAGATGTGCAGCTACACAGGAGCATGGCTGACTCCAAGTCCACTGTCAGTTCTCTACTCAAGCATTTTGCACTTGCATTATAAAAATATTGAGATTTTCTTAGTCGTTCAAGAAGATTCTGAAACTTTAGCCAAAGAATTGCTAGAATAGCCCAGACCTACTAGCACAGCAAGCCTCAAGTAACTGGAATACCTCGGTTACTGTGAACTGGTTAACATGACACTAATCTCAGGAAAAACAAAACAAAACAAACAAACGAACCCCAAAAAACATCACCCCCAAAAAACCCCACCACACAAAATTTATATATAATTAATAAAGAATTAGAGCAGAGTTGACACTGTTTGAAAAAAAAAAAAAAAAGGTGATCAGAATATTAAAAATCTTTTTTGGTTGAAGAAATTGTAAAGACAAACACTTCGGACTTGACAAGCCCTTTTTTTACATGCTACGCTTATCTAGTTTTTAAGAGGTATCCGATAAAACATACATTATGTAAAGAATTAGCTGAGTAAACAAGAGGAAAAACAGTTGTCAGTAGAAGACAGCGATGAAATTGTTTCTAACGGAATTTCTCCAAGGCTTCTTTCTGTTCAACACAATTTTTAATCAATGCTCTTGAAACGAACATAATGCTAATGAAATGTTTAGCCATAAAGAATTAGCAGAATGCAAGTCAGAATAACAAAAAGTACGCTCCCATTAAGTGACTGGGATCACTCAGTATGTCACTCTCAAATGAGAAGATGCACAAGTAAAAAATCAGAGAGATCATACACACAAGTTGAGGTTGTACTATGGAAAGCAACAGTCCTAAGAAAGACTGTAAGGTCATTTTGACAAGAAATTAAATATGAATTCCTGTTGTTAGTGTTATCCTTAAATTAAGCTGCAAACAGTAGAAAACAACATTTTAGTGTCCAACACCAAGAGGATGAAAACTGTAAAATTTTGTACTTTCCTAGAGTTCAGCCTTCTTGAATGTTGATAAATATGTAAGATAACAGAAAACATCCCATGAAAATAGTTCAAGAGGGAGAACATGACTTAGTATATGAGCTACTTAAACGTTCAGTCTTTTTGATTCACCAAATGCAGGACAGCAAAAGTACTTACTATCTCCAGTTTATGTAAAGAAACTCACAGAAACAAAATCAGTACCAGGCAAAACCACTTTGGTTTCTTGTAAAGTCTTCAGCATGCCTTTTTTCTGCTGTGTCAAATTCACATTTTTCAGGCAGAGTGCTAACTACTGGAGCACACCAGTGAGAATAACCACAGACACCGTCTTTTGCGTCTCCAAATTAAGGGTCTGAAAAGCACACAACATTACAGTTCAGCTAAGAACAAATTACTAGGTTTGACACTAGCCAAGTTTCATGAAACTGAAAGCTTTTGTTACACAAGGAGCAATCATCTGTAGTTCTCACATTACCCCATGAAGAATTTGTTCAAATCAGCTCATGGGCTATCACTTGAGTGAAAGATGCTTTTACACTATCAAATTTACTGTCGAATCCCTTTCATAGCATCAAAACAATAACGCATGTATAGATTCCTTTCCAAGTAGCTTCTGAATACTGCTCTTTCCCAGAAAATGTATGCTCATTCTCCCCCTAATGTATCTTTTTCACAGATGACAGAGATTTGATCTTGTTGCTTTAACCAACACCTATTCCCTTCCCCCCAAACCATTCCACTGAAGCATCAAATATCAGAAATAACCACTTCACAAAAAAAAAAAAGAATGATAAACAACAGTGCAAGCTCACTGGTCTAAAGTTGTAAAAGTTCATCTTGTAATACTGGTCAGTTGAGAATAAATACATTCAACTATGGAAATTGTTTTTGGGTTTTTTTGATTCATCTGCAGTAAAAAAGTAGGGTAACACAAACTTCAGCTAGACCCTGCACAAACTACAAAAAGAAAAGTAATTCTGAGAACTTGACTTATGAAACATAATCTGTTATGGACACCTTTCCTGCATACTAACCACCAAATGATTGTGTCACATAAGAACAGAATTCAACTGTTGCTTAAATGGGCAGTGGCATAAGAAAACATTACCTAGGACTGTGTATTTTTCCAAATGCTAAGCGAGAAAGTAATTCCCAGCATTACAGCATGACCCAGCAGCTAATATCTCAGTTGTCTTGAGGCAATTCACAAAGTATTGATGTAAAGAATTAGTATTTTGATGAGCCAAATAACATTCAGATTTCTTTTCATTTCAAAAATATAGATGTTTTTCACTTCCTAATACTTACTCAGAACTGAGAGTAATTTGCACTACGAAGAGCTTAAAAATTGCAACTTTTTAGCTAGCACATCATTAGACTTGACACAATCATTTCTTATAGAAAAGAGCAGTCCACTTCACAAACTAGCAGAAAAGAAAAAAACACCTGGGAATTAAACTACATATTAATGCTTATTGTCAAAAAACCCACAAACACATGAGAGAAAAGGCATTTCAATACTGTCTTGGGAAAGAAACAACTTGGGGAAGTAAAGGGAGGAGACATCCCCAACCCTTCTTCTGTCACCTACACACACTATTTGCCACTGCGACTCCAGATCCTGGTATTAAGGATTTGTAGCCTAGAAGCAGGAACACATGAAAAACACTCAGTTCAAAGGGGAAGGAGATGATGTAGCAGTTACAAAAGAGGAAAACGACTTCCCCTTCCCAGAGACAGAAATAGCCTTGAGGCAGCAAGGATTGAATTGAAATGCAGAAGTTCTGTTCTACTCGGTACAACCAATTTTTACATGAAAAGTAAAAATCTAATTCATTTCTCTTAAGGAAAAAAAAATGCAAATTTTTTGTGCTTACGTATTACTTCGAACTTACTGGTTTGAACTATAAATACAACCCATCTGCTTTTAAAAAATTGTTCTCAAGAATATTTGCATAAAATATCAGTGTTTTTCCAGAGAGCTAAGTGGACTGATAGGTGGCTGTTTTGGAGGAGCTGTGTTTTGCTAGATGTTTTCCAGGGCAGATGAAGAACTTCAGCTGTCAGAAGCCAAATATCAACCTCAGTAGTTCGGACTTACTTATGCAATCTCATCCACGTAGAACAGTACGCCACGTTCAAGATGTTTACTAATGTGGGTGACTTGGTCAGGGGTCATGCTTTAATAAAATAAAACCCCCAAGCCCCCAAAAGAAAATAGGAGTTGGTAAGGTAGGCCCCAGCTTTACTAGAAATTTGATTAACTAAAGAGTTGCTCAACAATTAGCAATCCAAACAAACTTCAGTGTCATTTAGCTCAAAAATTAGATGTCAGTACCCACAAGAACAAAGGTTTCTCCATTAGTCCAGAAAGCAGTGGCCTTTCGACACAGCTGGTCACCCCAAAACTACCAGAAGTATGAAAACTGGTGAGAAATTCACCCTCCATTTTCTACAGAGAACAGGAGTTTGTCACAGAAGTGCCTACCGTAATTAAGTGCAACTAATCAACATGCTTTAAAAAGTGGACCACTCCTACTTTGCCTTCAGCTGGATGCAAGCCAGACAATTGTTGAACAGCATACCAGCCACACACTATAAACCAAAGCAGGACTGAGAATGAACATCAACTGAAGGAATTATGCTCAGCGACGTCAGTGGTTGTGGGTCAGACCGGTTACGTGCCAGAGGGAGCAACAAAAGGAAGGCTTTTCTGAACCTGCTTCTACAGACAGGGCACAAGGCAGTCACACTTCGGTAAACCACCATCCGTCTCGCTTGTTGTGAACACAACTGGCTGAGCTTGTGCTGTTTCAAACAACGCCTCTTCCTCGTGACTGAAAAGTGGAAATAAGCAGATTCAGCTACACACTCAGCAAGTACTTTACTTTAATTGACATGCAAATGGCTGCTGTCAACAGTTATTCATGTTCAGATTCACATCCAACATTTTGCACATAAAAACAAGAGTACAGTTTCAGTTAAAGTTGGCTGAATACCAAGTTGGCTTCCCTTACTGTTTACATTGGCACCTTCCTGCTATTTGACCTGCAGTTGTTTTTGCACAAAGAGCGCTCCTGAGAAGCGCAGAAGTAGGGTAGCAGCGTAGAACCTCATTGCTGCAATAAAGTTTTTTTTCTTCCATTTTTAAATTAGTTGACCATCTTTCCTGTCCATCCCTCTCACACAGCCTTGGACACCCCAGAGACCACAGGACTGTCACATAGTTTGTATTTGTTTGTGAGTAGCACCAGAAAAAAAACAAACAATAAAAAACAAAAAAACACAAAGAAAAGGAATCACACAACAAAACAAATAAACCACACAGTCAGTCAGGAGTTCAACGTCCCATACAAATGCACTGAAATACGCTCACTGAAGATCTCTGCAAAGATTGCGTATGTCACTATTCTTCATCAATTTCATTGGAAACACTGATTGCCAAGCAATTCGAAACAGAAAAGCAAATACAAACAGATGAACCTTGGCTGGATACATCTTCCTTTTCATACCATAGGAAGAGTGATTTAAGAAGAATGTGAAGGCAACTAAGGAGACTGAGAAGGTAGAGACAATACACAACCATTTTTCTCAAAACAGACGCTATCCAGGGGAAGATACCGTAACCTTCCGCTCTCCAGCCGTAAGAAAGATTATTCAATCAAATTAATTCTTCTTGCCACAGACACACCTCTGAGTCTTGAAAGAGCTCTGTGTCAAGCTCATTAAAGTTTTTACAAAAACTTCAGTGTCATCATTCAGTCATTTCACAGAAACGAGATAAACCCCCATTAAAATCAAAAGGAACTTTATTATGGTATTTATTATGGCTATAAAGTTGGTAAGACTTCTGTTACATCTTTCTAGACATAATTCTTCTGACACATAACCATAACCACTAAGTACTAGGTACATCTGTATCTTCCAGGACACTGAACAGCATGGATGAGATACCACTGTTGAAAGACAAAGCTGGTAAAGGCTTTCCTACTTCCAGTCATCTGGATCAGCAATAAACATTAACAAACTTGTATCAGCTTCCAAATAGACTATTCAGTTATTATTTTTTTCATTCAGTAGAAGAGGTAAAGACACAGTGAGAGGTTTCAGGGACACAAGCAGAGGATACTTTCAGACACTAACTAGAAGTAAGGCATTAGGTAGAGCATCAGAAACAGAACATGTGTTTACTCTCAATTTGCTTGAATGCAGGCCAGGCATAAGCAACTTTAAAGTCACTAGCCTCCCTGCAACTCAAATCAAAAAGCCTGGTCTTACTAATTCTGACAAAGTTAATATTTCACAATGAGTGACATTTCACCCATTCTAGTTCAGAACTAGCCATCCCTCATCAAGTTTAACTTTCCATGAGTGGCTAACCTTCACAGAAACTTCGGCTCAGTCTAGACAAAGGATTACTAGACAGTTTGCTGCTAATAAAATGGCGCCACTTCAAGAGACATGATCCTAGTGCATAAGGAGGCAGAGATGCCCGCTTGCACTCATTTGAGTCAACACAACCTACCAAATAAGTTACCATGAAGAGGAAAGAAAAACACCATTGGAAGATCCATTTGACAAAAAACAGACAGGACATCTGTGCTCTTCTTTGGAGCTGAAGAATCCCAATCCATCCCCTCTCACAAGGGTAGATCTATTCAGCAGTCTCACCTAACCTTCCCACCTTCACTCCCATATTTCAGCATTCCCAGTGTGGAGGATGAGGCAAAACCTGACCGTTTTCATCTAGGCTGCTTTATGCATTATGTTACAGTGGGACACTCTAAATAAAAAAGTTAAAAAAACCCCACAAATATAGTAGAATCAGAAGTGAAAACAGCCAATGTAGCAAGGTCTCTAATCAACTATTGAAAGATTTTCAGTTTGTCCTGGTTTCAGCTGGGATAGAGTTAATTTTCTTTCTAGTAGCTGGTATAGTGTTATGGTCTGGATCTAGGATGAGAATAATGTTGATAAAATGCTAACATTTTTAGTTGTTGCTGAGTAGTGTTCATACTAAGTCAAGGATTTTTCAGCTTTTGATACCTAGCCTGCGAGAAAGCTGGAGGGGCACAAGAATTTGGGAGGGGACACAGCCAGGGCAGCTGACCCAAACTAGCCAAAGGGGTATTCCATACCGTGTGACATCATGCCCAGTGTACAAACTGGGGGGAGTGGGGGATAGCGGCTCAGGGACTAACTGGGCATCGATCGGTGGGTGGTGAGCAACTGTATTGTGCATCATTTGTACATTCCAATCCTTTTATTACTACTGTTGTCATTTTATTAGTGTTATTGTTACCATTATTAGTTTCTTCTTTTCTGTTCTATTAAACCGTTCTTATTTCAAGCTGTAAGTTTTACTTCTTTTCCCAATTTTCTCTTGCATCCCACTGGCGGGGGGCGGGGGGGGCATCTGTGTGGTGCTTAGTTGCTGGCTGGGGTTAAACCACAACACTGACTGAAAATGATTCTCCATCAGCTGGAGAAGCAGTGATAAGTGAATGAGAAAAAACAACCAAGTTCCTTAAATCACTTGTTTCATACAAACAGCCTTGGATGGGAAAAAACAGTATATGGTTAACTTTACCCGCCTTCTGCTTCCAGATTAGGTACACTGCCACCATGACCACTGATTGAACCATCTGGCAAAAGTATGGCAAGTGAAAATATCTTCCATTGCTGTTTCTTTCATTTTTTGAATGCTACAACTTCTATTTTTGCCCTGCTAAACTTCTTCATTAGTAAGCATAAGTATTTGCTACTAAACCAACTTTTCAGAACTCTGAAATCCTTAGATGTCAAGAACAGGTTTATTCAGAACCAAAGACAAAGAAATTACCCCTCCCCCAAATACATGCTTTTTAGTGGGAGTGCTGTTAGCTGCAACTGAACTGAGCTGTTGACCCAGCTGATCAACATTAGAGACAGCAAAAAAACTACAACCAACCAGTACTCGAGAACAGGGGGGTAAAGAACTGGGAACTAAAACAAAAAGCATTGAGAAGGTAGTAAACACAAATATCTAATGATGTAATGTATTATAAATCAAGAACATTTCAAAGGTTTTAAACCACCAGACAAAACGTGTGGTAGGAGAGAGAAGAATAGCACTACCCTTCAAGCATTGTGGAAATGTGCATATTTCTTGACAGGCAAGGCTTAATCTCATAATAAACAAGTGTGGGAAATCAAAAAGACTCCACAAACTGCATAAAAAAAAATATTTTCTCTGGTTTTGTAAAAGCCATGAATCAACTTCAGTTATGCTGCACTGAACACCATCCTTCCAAAATACCTGGCTGTCATAACAAAGAATCAGTCACTGATTTTTTTCCCAATTCCAGTGCTCAAAAGAGAAACAAATGCCATCATTTCCGCTAGATGAAAGGGTATCAGCTATACTTCGATGGCATAATGCTTGATGCCATGGCCATAGGCTTTGGAACTCTTCTAGTATAAGTTTTTTCAGGACAACTGGTGTCTTATCTACCGTGTAGAATTTCATAACTTATACAAGGAGGCTTTCTAAAGATCTCATTTAAATACAACTTCAGTTGTCACACTTCCACAGACTTCCTCATCTCATTCACACAACAATGTGCTTTATTGGTTTTTAAAAAAAACAAAAAAGAAGGAAGAAAAGCACACACAGATTAGTCCAGCCAGGAAAATAAGAACTGCTCAAGTCACAGCTATAGTGCAACCCGCTGTAAAAAAGGACTAAGTGGTCAGCATAAGGGAGTGCTTTTGCATTCACGCACTTCAGAGACAGGTTCTATTACTGTTGCTTGGCACTTGGTACAGCTGGAAGCCATTTAAAGAACAGGACTCAAATAACTTCTTTTTAAATAATAATTATAAACTTGCAGTTATCTTAGTGTTGTGACACACCAACAGCACATCTGAACAGAATGAGGTCTCTGAAGTATAACATGAACTGTGCTTATACCATGAAGATAAAGTCACCTACAAAAGTACAAGCAAGAGGAGTATCAATATCCATACTTTCCATCAGTTTGTCAGTATATAAAAGTGCATCAGAATTACTAATAATACATTCTCATCATTACAAGAGTTAGCACCCAGTTCTGGGCATAAGAGGTTTGCCACTGTTTGGTGGTGGGTTTTTTTAGAAAAAAAAAAAAAACTATGCTGAAAAAAAGTATTTGTGGTTGAAATTTAAACACATTTGCTGAATTTCCAAGCCCTTCTCCAGCAAAGATCTCTTGTTAGCATACAACAGTTTCCAAACTTTGATGAGGTCTCTAATTCCACAATCAAGTTAATGTTAAGCATGGGTAGCTTTCAGCAAGTAGCAGCAAAACTTCAGTTTCAGTCTCTGTCCTCACCCCACAACATACCTGACTTTTTGTCATGCAATGTACCATGCTGAAGACAAAAAAAAACCCAAACAAACAAATCCACGTAATTTTGTCATTTTTTTAAAGAAGAAGAATCTCACACATATCAGGATGGATCAAACAGAAAGACATAGTGTAAGTCAAGTTGCAATTACAAGTTGAGAGTCCAGTCTTGACCCAGCATAGGAAAGAAGTAGACACAGTGGAGACAAGTTCCCAGTCAAGGAAAAAAAAGGTAAAATATAAATAACTAAGAGGAAGAACACATTGTGTTGTCCTGAACTTTGATATGCAATTTCAAATAAAAATGCTCACTGCTTCCACAGATTTCTAAAGCTACCAAGAAAAATCCCAATTATGTAACAGGTTCACCATGCACTTACTACAGACTTATCCAGACAACAGCATCACCTCTTACAAATTACAGTTCCCCTAGAGAGATATTTTGACAGCATTCCAGAATGCGTACCAATTACAATGTAATCAACAATCCTAAATAAGTCTCATGACAGAGGCACCACCTTGGAACTGCTGATATTAATACTTTTCAGAGATGACCCCAAGCTGGGAAACAAAATATGTTTACCTCATAGTAAAGATGATTCAGTGCCAGCTTTGCCTATAACTAATCAAAAAAAGAAGAATATGAAAGGGACATTAATAAGATCATCTTGGGTATTAACCTCCCCCTGTCTCCCTCAGGTTAATTATCCTCGACTACACCACTGGTTACTCATTTGTTCAGAATGCAATAGTAGCTACATATTTAGCACCACAAAGTTCTATTTTATAGTGAAAAGTGATTTAAGTGATTTTTCTTAACTGGTTCATTTCCTTTAAAAAAAGGTCTTGCTGCAATAACAGTAATTCCAACAACCTTATTTACGATAATGTTCTCATTACAGAACTTGAAAGTCTCTATGGTTCTCCTCACCCACCAGCAGTACTAGCTGCAATAACAAAACAGCAGAGCTTTAGAAAGCAGCGTTATCTACAGTTTGTAGTGTCTGTAATACAAGATTAAAGCAATGACTTTTGTCCAGAGCACAGCTTGTTCCCCAGTGCAAGACAGACACAGGCCACCTTCCACCTCTGCTGGAAACAGTCAGATGTTTTTCATTAATAGAAAAGCATCCTCTTAAGGACACAGCCACTTAACTTCATTACTAGCATAAAATTACCTAATTATTAGCTGATTTATACATGTGTTCTAGAGAGTTTGTTGTCTTTCCACCAGAAAGAAAGCAAGACAGACAAACACCTAACACAGAAATATAGTGTCACATTCAGACCAAGTGTCACATTAAATTACACTAAGCAGAATCAGATCTTGACTTAACGAGGGAGTAAGCTAACGTGTTAGTTCTTCCTAGGCTACTTACAGGCAAACACAAACAGAACGCATTCTCGTCTGAAGTTATAATGGTAACCCTTACCAAAGGAAACAAAAAACAAAAAAAAAAAAAACGAACCACAAGTAGCACGCACCTTCAAATTTCATTAACACGAAGAAAGAGTTAGCCTATTAATGCCCCCCTTAAGCTTCGTTAAGGTGCCAAGTGTCCATGGCTTTCCTTCTTCAGCCAAGACTCTCCCTGCTTTAAGTCTTTGTCCAGTCTATCCCCACGCAGAGCGTGTGGTATTTCCTCAGGCGCTGCAGGACGGCTGCAGGATCCAGAAGGGAGACACCGAACAGACTACAGAGGTGCACGGAAAGCGGCACGCACTTCCCCATATAGAAGCTGTAACATTTACTTACGCGTTGAAGCTTGTCAGAAAGGTGCGGCTCCCCCCCCCCCCCCCCCCCCTCCCCCAGGCACGCTCTCCGTACAGCTTACTGATATCACGAGGAATTTATAGCCTTTGGAGGTTCTAGCTGGAGCGTAGTAACACAGACAGAGTAAATACACAGTTGTTACCAGATTCGTCACTGCTCCTGCCCAAAGGGTCACTTTACCACAGATGTAAGGTCACAGCACTTCAGTGCCTCTAGGCAGCTGCTGGTGCACACACACGCTCCCTCCTCCTCCTCCTCCTCCTCCTCCCCCCGAGAGGGTCACGGCCCTCTCCTGGTGCTTCGCGTTGCGCGCTCACGGGCCGTCAGGGCACCGACCCCTTTACGCCAAGCCCCGCTGCAGCAAGCGTCGGCCGGTGCACTGGCCGCCGTGACTCCGGCTGTGCAGAAGGAAACCCCACCTGACCGCACGGTCCGATCCAAAGCGCTCAACCTCCGCACGCTGCTGCCGGCCGTCAGCGCCGGGGCAAGCCGAACTCGCTCCACAAGGCGTAGGGTGCTTCTTTTAACTACGAAAGGAGAAGTATCGCCCAGGCAATTATTCCGGGCTGCCAGGGAACTATTTATGTCACAGCTGACCTCTGCCTGCTGCTGGTATCCATATCCATTTTCACTACAGCCCACGGTCATTACATACTAGAAAGTTTTTATGAATTTGTGGAGGCTGTTGCAAAATTTTTTTGAAATCTCACTTGTGACTTTTTAATCGCTTCTTCAGACCATACAAAAAAAAAAAAAAAAAAAAAACACTTACCAAGGCACACGATTTCAAAGTAAGAAAGATTCAATTTAGGCCGATTTCTGCAACTATTAAAACTCAAGTTCACTAGTTTCCAGAACTCACCCATGTAATCTAAAACCAAGGCACCACGGACACAGAGCTGTACGCTCTCTCCAGTAACTACTTGCCTACTTTCCCTCAGAGAGGCAAACATCCTCCTCCTCACTCAGGCACATCGCTACTTAAAGTTACAAGCTCACTTTTTGACTACTCCAATGTACAAACTCATGACAAGTGCTTATACAGAAAGCAGTCAGAAGTCGTCCTCCATGGGGGGGAACTCTGAACTGTGGAAGAGGATAATAAATACGGAGTATGACTTCTAAGAAGATCCCTGGGATCTGACTCGTGACATTGGCGTGACTCTATACTTGTTTCCAGTTCACAAAAAAGTACAACGTTGGGACAACGTGCATTTACACCACGCCCCCACTCCGAACATACCACTTAACTCACATGGAAGATAAAAATCCCACCATACAAATAAGCAAAATGGACTTCCAAACAGCTCACCGTATTATTTTTTTTTATTGGACCTTAACACTCATTTGGTGTTCACTTACTGAGAAATATGTTCACTCTGAAACTCAACTACACAACTTTTCCCATCCCTTCTACTCAGCATGACTTGAATTTACATAGTTCACATTTAGCAGAAGTCACCACACTTTGGCAAAGTGTCCATCTTCTGGAAGTGACTGGCCATGAGCTACGGCGTATTTTCCACTGAGAGAGGGAGCTATAGCCATATATAGCTCTTTAATCCAAATTACATTAAAAGATACAGACACTGAGCTGCTGCTGAATCTCTCTTTCCCAAGGTTTTAGAAGAGACTCTTCTTAAGCTCAGTAGAACGCAGCTTAACAGAGCCAGCTACTTCAATAGTGTCAAGCAGCAGTACACAGGCAGGTAGGTTTAACTGGATTTTCCAGAGTTGCACATGTTCTTCATGCTAAGATTCTCCATCTGGACAAGGCACAGATTTAGATATTCTTTAGTACTACGTTTAAGCCACTGAATCTTACCTTAAAGTTCTTCCTTTGGTCCAAGTCACATACTTAAATTCAGCTAAACTGCTTTGTCTCCAAAGTTTAGTTCTAACACTTTTTACACTTCCCTTGACAAAGAACGGAATAATTAACATACGCTGAAGATGTAAGGACATAATAATTAGATAAAAATGGCATGCCCCCAACCCTCGGTCACCCTCAATGCAGTAAATAGGATTAACTTTTCAAAATATTTTTCTTGCTGGGAAGGCCCTAACAAACTGTACTTCATAAAGTATTCAGTTATGCTACAGTTTATTAAAAAAAGAAGTCAAGAAGCACTTAAGCTTCACATCACGTACTATGACTCTCTTCAAAGTCATTTTTTATAACTGTTTTCATGACAAATTATTGTCTCCCCAAATGAAAGTGGGAAAGTTTTGCAGAGAATGTGGAATACTTCTCGTTTTTACGAGAATGTTTCTTCGGCACTTTCTAGCCAGGTGAGCTACAAGAATCCTAAAGATCTGCATAAGCTTGCCTCATCCAAAAAGCCTCTTTACCAAAGCCACAACTAGTAATTCTACATCTCCACAGTATTTTCAGCAGCAAGTTCAGTTTTTGCCACAAGACCTCAGAGTAACCATTTAACAGTGAATTACTATTCATACTTCTTTTTAAAAAAATGAAAATATTAAATGAAAAAAAAACTAGTTTCCTCCAGCCCTGGAAGCTTCCTAAGTTTGCAGAAAAGAAAAACAAAAAGTGACAGAGAGAGCAAGTTCAGCTAGTTGCCCCACTGGATTGGGTATCAACAGTCCTAAGGGAAAGAACCCAGATAAAACATCTTCTTCCTAGTCCATTATTTCCTGGTGAAAATAAAAGCCAGTGTGACATATTGAACCTTTATAATCATACATCCCTCAACTAAAGCCAAGAGGAATACTTCTTTCTTTTGGCCACCTAATACTAGTTACAGCCAAGTATTACGACTCACCTACTAAACACCATGCTTCTTAGCACAACCAGTACTGCCAGTAGGTGCCAGACACAGAAATTACTGTCTTCAGAAACAGATTTCCTTCGAGCCTCCTCTCTGTTTTGATGACAGACTGTCCTTGCACATCCTCCAATAAGAGGATTTCTGGAGAGCAAGAGTGTGCGTGATGCTCACTCCTGGGGACAAGAAGAAATCAAGGCAGTGCTGCACACCCAACCACTGGCTTGTGAAGCTCATTTACTACTCTGTTGCACAGTGAATGCATAAGAGAAGTGGAATAAAAACATGATCCACTCACCACATCATAACAAAAAATATCACTGCTAATAAGGTCTGATGTATTAGATTAGCTTCACTATATGGTAACAGTTTTGCTTCCTTACTCCAGAGTACGACGACAGGCAAGTCTTCACTTGCTTGATAAGAAAATCTTGCTTTTAGCACCTGGCGTTTGGACATCAGTCCACAGGTCTGTGATACTTACTTACCACTGACTTAACCGAAATGTTTTTTGAACCTGAGAGGGCTTAGAATAGAAGAAGAAATTTTTAGCACTCACACACAAATTCTCACAGTTCTGACCACCTAAGCAGACACTTGACCACAAACGGCATAAAGGTCTTGGACACGTCCAAGATCTAACTGGAACACACACCAACAGCAGCACAGATCCACCTCCGAAAGCTGATTCTCCCTCAACTCTTCAGTTGCACGATTCTGCTCTCTTTTCAACGTGAGAGCAGTGATCCACCATTTCTGCTCCCTCACGTATAATTGTTTCTATTAATCCAGAATAAACAGCATGTGTGAAAATCACTGCTCACCAGATGGATGTGGTCTGTCAGGCTGTATTCCTGCCAGCCTGTCGCCAGCAGCTATGATCTTACCTCCACCTTCTGTGCTGGTGCCACACAAAAGGAGAAAGCCCTATTGCTTATTTGAAACTTTCCTTGCTATTCCAAGTCCTTCTGGTTAGGTAAACTATAGGAGACTTACTTAACAAAACAGGAGCCATAAGCTCATACATGCTTATCACCCACTCATATGTTGAGTCACCCTGGCCCATGCTGCTATGTAACGCATGGTCTGCCAAGAAATTAAGTTCCTTTTCTCTTTCAACAGGCAACCTCTTTGCCAAGACAGGGGCCCAAACAAGAACCTCTGTCCAAGCCAAGTCATTGACCTCTAGCAGTTCCAACAAGACCATCAGGGCTAGAGGTTTCTCCAAGCATACTGGCACTAAAATGCCAACAAAGGAAAAAAACATACATTTGCAGAACCAAATGTGCTTCCACAAAGTTGTAATTCTCACAGATTTACTGGAACTACAAGAAACAATCTATCCCCCTTTAAGTTTACGTATGAAGTAGAACTGTCTTTCCACATAGTGGATGGCAAGCTTTTAGCTACAATTACCAAGACAGCTGTACCCATAGGGACAGTAACTTCTACTGCTCAAAGTAAAGGCTTCAATCAAAGCTATTAGATGCTGCTTTCCACAACAGAATAGAAAGAAAAACCAAAACCTTAAGAAAAAAGCTGATTCTTTCTTTTTGTTCTACTTTTCCATCTATATACAAAATAAATTATCACCACCACACCCCTCGCACATTAAAAAAAACCCAAAACCACACACAGAAAAGGGAAGTAAAGGCAAATTATAACAGACAAAAAAATTCACTGCATAGGTACTTAGCTCTCCCAGAAGTTTATGTCAGCTCTGCCTCCCCAAGAGACATCTGGTGCTTTCCGCACTAACCCCACCTTTTCCCCTATCCCCTCTATCTTTTATCCCTCACTCTGAAGAGGAATGACACACTAATTAACCAAAGTGAACATTAAATTAAAAAGTTTAATTGGAACACATTGCATACACTTCCTTCTCCCCTCCAGGAAACAAATAAAGGCTTAAACCACCTTTTTTTTTTTTATCTACCTGGCTTTCGAATTCAGTCACAGTCAACCAAGGGGCTCAGTCATGAAGATGAATGAAGCAAGCTCTAAGGAGCCAAACAAGAAATGGAAAAACGTGAACAATAAAAATTAGCCATCTTGGAACAATATAGGTAATATAAAATTGGAGTACACATCCCTACCTTGAATAGGTGGTCACAAGGAAAAATAATACCTCTCAACAGGTACACCCACAGGTAAAACAAAGTTTTATTTGAAATAAGGAACCTCAGAATGTTGGAAGCAGAGACAGCAACCTAATGTTATTTAATAAAGAAGAAATTACTACTCATGATTAGTTTTCCCGTGGTCCTATTCTCACCCTGGAATAGCTTGCCCCTCATCTTAGATGTAGATGTGCTCTGACAGTAGGAGAGGCCAAAACAGGAATGGGAAAAAAAACAGATGAGCTACGTGTCAAAGCACAAGCCTTTGGAATAAGCTGACAGAAGGAGTTCAAATTTTACGTTCTTCGGTTGAGTAAGATCTACTTCCCAAAGACACAAAACCATACAAATCAAGTTAGGATGTTTTAAATACAATCATCCTTCATGAGAGGAAGTGCCCTCACTACCCTTTCCCAACTCCACATTCCCAACATACTCTTCACTTTTTAACATGAAAAAGACACCACTGTGGCTTGTTTCCAGCTTCTCAAAGTCTCTGGGGGCATGCAGCTACCACTGTTTCTCACCACTGAGACTCTTCTTCCAGGCTGCAATTAACCAAACAAAACCGGTGGAGAGTCCTCAGTGTAAACATAAAACAGTGCTGCACAGTTCTGTAATTTATTCTAAAGTACATTATTGTATTAAGCTACTGGTGGAAAGAAGCACACCACTAGCAAGTTCCCTGATCATAAGTGCAAGAAGCTGCTGCAGCAGTGGATGAAAAGCTTGAGTAACTTAGAGAACTAACCAGTACTACGCAGCTTTGGAGTTAAAGACAATGCTGGTTTCATTCTGAAATTAGCTCTGAAGATAAACCATCCAGCCTGATAAAGCCAGCCTATACAGTGTATGTCCCTGCTTGGGCAGCTCAGGAGAGTACAGCATGCATCATCAGACCTTCATTACCTAAATTTTCCTTAATAGTTTAGTTTAGAGCTGAGGCACAGATTAACTGAATTGGCCAAGCTGTCCTTAATACAAGCCTTAGAGTTAACCACAGCAAGGGCACCAAATCACTTTCAGATCTTTGCATAATCCTTAGTCTGGCTGAGTGAGGCTGAACAAGGCATTTTTTTAGCATCTAGATACTTCTTGCTCATGATCCTTTCTGTCTGGCTATAACTCTCATATGCACAAAGGCCAAGGTTCAGTTTGTTGGGTTTTTTTAATGGATAGGGAATCCCCAAGTAACCAATTAAGCTGGCTTTAAGACTTTGAAAAACCAGGGCAGCACAGAGTGAACTTAATGGGAAGCAGATCTGGCCCACTATTTTAAGTAATCTTTAGACAGTGGAGGGGGCGGGGGGGAGAAGGCTTAAAGTTTTGCTTGAAGACTCTGCAGTGGCTGGGAGTGCTGTTCTGCCCCTAAAGTTAAGCATATCTGTCCTAGATTTGCAACCTGTTCCAAAAGAATACTAGTACAAGTACTTTTAGTAGATTAATTCCATGTCATACAGTTGTTTAAGTGCCAATGGCATATTACATTCTGAGTTCACAACTAGGCACACCGCAGGTGGGGAGTTTCACTAGTGTAGCGTCCAGGACACTGCTTCTCAGTAGAGGATGACCAGGACGCGTTCTAACAGCCAGGAAGCAACACTGCATAGGAAAATTCTGAGTTTAATAACCATTTGTTTTCCCAAATGAGCATACCCATAACACTATCTCATTAATATAGCCTCTTGGCCTTAGGCCTCCAGTTCCTGTTGGTGGGGGTAATTTTTTAGAAAAAAACCCAAAACACTGGACTACTACACTTACATTAAGGGGGGGGGGGGGGGGGGAACACTTATTTACACTTCATAGCAATTCCTCACCATGCCCACTGGAAAGCCACAGCTGCACGACAATGAGGCATAAAATGGCAAAAAAAATAAATATAGATAAACACGGTATCTGCTACTTCCTTGAGCTGCAAGAAGCATAAGGAAAACCACAGACTTTATTTATCACGGACTACAGCAGGGGGCAGCTACCTGCTACCTTAAGTTTGGACTTTAGAAGCAGGGATCTTGCTGGTCAACGTCCTGTTAAGTAGGAAATAACGTCAAGGTTTAATTTAACATATCTTCCTTCAAAGCTTCAGGGATGAAGAAGTATTCACAAGTCCCTGCAAAGCAAAATTATATGCTAAAAGCTATGTTTATATAGTACTAAGTATGTATGTTTAAATCAGGAAGCAGAGCTCCCATCTGCCATGTTCCATGTAAACAACATTACTTAGATGCATCCAGGTCTTCAGAACAAAGCTAATAGAGTAACATTCCCCAACTTCAGTTTCCCAACATCATAACCATTGCAATCACTTTAAAAAAAAGCCAAAGACACTTAAAAACACACTATCTTGTGCATGAAGTGCTGAAATCACATGTAGCTTATTAGTAAAGAGATTGTGGTGAACCCCTAGGCAAAGGCACCCTACCGCTGTCTAGACAACTTCTGTTACAGAAGCAGCAACTTTCCCCAAGACCAAGCCACTGTCTGCCCTCTCTTCCTGAGCTCTGGCATCTCACCAGGAAAAATCCAAGCACTTGCTCCATTACCAATTCTGGTGTGCTTCAGACTGCAGAGAATCCAGCGCAAGTCTCTGCAAAGAGCTCGAGGTCCTTCCAGCTCCTCTGGAGAAAACCTGGCACTTTTTGCAGGCTATTGCTCAAACACAGCCTCTTCCAGGTGCTTTTATGCCTACCTTTCAATTGTTTGCATGGCAGCTTCTTTTCCTCTAACAAAGCATGGACACTTAACAGCAATCTCGGTGAAGAACATTCTTGCCTAGTGTTCAGGAAGGGCAGCTGGGCTACAACTAAGTTGCTAAAAACCTGCTTCAACAATTGTGAATTCCAACTACTTGCTCACTGAGAGCAGCAAGAGTTTGTTAATGACTTGTTCTCACTGGTACTACTCCTTATATCAGAGACAAAACTCAGCTCCGCAGAGAGCACTCTGATTTTGGAGTGATTCCCTCCAGCATACAATGAGATTTAAGCATTTCACATCCTCTTCACATTATGCCTCCACGCTATAACCTTAGGAAGTAGCAACTTTTATAGCATGCGCTGAAATACAGACTAGTATATATCCCCACCTTCCAACTGAGAAAAAGAACAAGCGAGTTTTTATCACCTCCTCCAACAACGGCTTCTGCAACTGCCAAATACAAGACACGAGGATTCAACCAAGTCCTACGTACACATTTGTCAGGTGCCCTGCTGGATGAAACGCTGCCTCACCTCAGAAACAGGGCACCGGTCACACGCCTGGTTTCAAAATTCACCCTAGCAAGGTTTTATAACAAAACAAAACAAAAAAAAAAAAAACAAAAAAAAAAAAACAAAACAGCTCTTATGTAATCATATGATTCATAAGTTTTCTTCGGCAAAGTTTGGCCAGAGGCACGCGTTACAAATCTTTTTGAAGAAGCTGCTGAATGTACACAACGCTGAAATAGTTCATTTTCGACTGCACAGTCAGAAATCAAGCGATATCCCCACACCTGCATGCCAGGACTGCAACCGGCCGCGTTTAAAAGCGCCCTCCCGTTAAAACCGCCTCAGTTCTGCAGTACCCTTCTCAAAAAGCTTGCCTAGGAGACCCCCTCACTATCACCAGCTTCCCGAGAGGTGCTGCCAACGAATTCCGCTGTTGCGCTTTTCTGGACCGAGGGGACACAAGGCGCATCTGAAAGTTGAGGTGATCGTTTGAAGGCACCTCCCTTCGGACCTTCAGCAAAACAACAGGCGAACTATAGGCTCCGGTCCACAAGGCACCTTCCTTACATCCAGCTACAGCTCTGCCCGACACAAAGCCGCCCAGCCCGCCCGTGGCAGACCCCACGAAAGAGGAACCGCGCCCTGCCAGACCACCCGGGCGCTGACGCTTGCCGCGCCACCCGTCCCCGCCGCCCCGACCTCCCGGGGCGCGGCGGGGAGCGGCGCTGCCCGCCCGGCGCCCGCCGGAGACGCGCGGCGGATGCGCGGCGGTCGCACCTGCCGCCCGCCACCGGGAGGAAGGCGCACCGGAGAGGCGGCGCGGCAAACTCGCTCGGAGCAGCGCGGCGCTGGCGCGGCGCTGGGGTTGCGGCGGGCGGGCGGGGAAGAGGAAGAGATTGAGAGAGGAGAAAACAAAACGAGACCAAAAAAAAAAGAACAGAACGATAAAAACAACGGCGGAAGGGGCTGCCCGCGGCCCCGCCGCCGGGACAACTCTCCCCAACTCCCAGCGGCTCCTCGCCCCGCCGGCGGCCGGGCCTGCCCCGGGAGGAGCCGGCTGCCCGGCTGGCCGCCCGCCTGGCCCCAGCGCGACGGCAGGCGGCGGCGCGGGGCAGGTGGGCGACCGGGATGCCGGCGGAGCGGAGCTCCCGCCGCCGCGCCGGCAGGGGACGACCGACCGCCGCCCGCACGCCCGGAGCCCTCCCGCCGGTTACCTCCTCGCCGCCGCCGCTCTCCTCCGTGCCGTTTCCTACGCTCGCCATGTTCCCGCTCCGCTGCCTGCCGCGCCGGGATGACTGCTCCTGCTGCTGCTGCTGCTGCTGCTGCGGCCACCGCGCCGCGCCGCGCCCCGTCCCGCTCCGCTCCGCTCAGCCACGGCCCGGCGGCGCTCCCCGCCTCCCGCTCTTCCCGGCCGCCCCCGCTCGGCCCCCGGGCCCGCCGCCTCGTCCCCGCGGGGCCGCGCTCGCCACCTCCTCCCCGCCCCGGCCGCCCCACAACTCCGGTGGCCGCGCCCCCTCATTTGCATGGCAGGCCCGGCCCCGCCCCGCCGGCCGCGCCCCTCGGCGCCCGGCCGCCGCAGCTGGCCCGCGGCCGGGGCGGCGGCGAGGTGCCCCCGGCACCGCCCCGGCCCCTCGCGTCGGTGATCGGGGGATGAGGGTGGCCGGCTCGGCCCTCGGGGCAAGCGGAGCGCCGTCGCCGACGCGTGCCGAGGCCTCCGTCCTCCGCGAGGCCGCCCCAGGCCCGGGCGCCCCGCGGCTCGCGGCCCCCGCCGCCGCACCCGGCGACACCGGCCCAAGTGCGGTGAAGGTCCCTTCGGTCGTTCCGGCGGTCCCCTGGGTTGCCTGGACGGTGCCCGGCGCACCTGTACCGGTGCCGCCGGGCCGGTGTTTCTGCGCCCTGTACCACCGGCCGCCTCGCCGCCTGGCTGGCAGCCGGGCCCGGCCGGCGGCGGCTGCGGAGGAGGAGGAGGAGGAGGAGAGGGGAGAGGGGGCCTGTGCGCCTGTGTTTGCTCGGGAGTTTGCCCGGAGGGACCTCGGACGGCCCTGCGTGCAAGCAGACACCCGCGGTGAGTCCGTCGTCGTCGGTCTGCTCCGGGTGTTCGCTACCTGGAGTCCAGGAGAAACTTGCACCTGCAGGCAGTCCTTCAGCACCCTGTGGAAGAGCTGCTTCATCGCCATGCTGACCGCCCCCCGAGAAGAAAGGCTGCAGAGCAGCCAGCTGTCCGAGGGGGGCTGTTGGATTCCCCCACCCTGCCTTATCTGGTTGTCAGTTCGCAGTACCGTAATGCTCTTCGCTAAAAATCTACCGATTTCCACTTCTCCCTATTCTGCCAGCTGAGGTCAAGTTCTACGAAAAAGTAGGTAGCGTGATGCCTGTCTCCGCTTCCTACAGGTCACTTCTCTCTCACAGCCCGTGTTAAAAAATACAGCGAGTTTTGATACACTAGCTTTGGTTAGAACCAGAGACAGATGAAGAGAGAAAGAGAACTGTGAACAGTTTCAGCTAACCAGGAGGTAGGTAACAGTCTAAGAGCTTTTTGCAAGATTGGGGATTCCAGTCCAGCGGTAAGTAAGGTCCTTCAGTCTAAGGAAAGGTGGAAGTACAGGCTTTCAGTGTATGCTAGCAACTTAAATGTCCCCATTAGTCTTTCACAGACGGTACTGCTGTAGCCGCTCTATTTTAACCCAGCCAAGCTAAGTAAAAGGGGGAGGGGAACCTAACTTGTGTATGTTCATGTGTCCTGCAGGATTCCACTCTTCTCAGCTGAGGTGTCACAGACGTGCCGTTCTGCCGCACTCCAGTCCCACTTGAGTACGTTTCTTCACTGGCAACTTGTTGGAAGATACTCCCGTGATACTAATATATTTCTCCAGGACTGATCTGAAGCACATGGAACACACCAACAGTGCCAATGTAGCAGACAGGCCCATACAGGCTTTGTATTTGACTCAGCACAATCATGTCTGCCCACACAGCTCCACCTGAAACTTATGTTAATATTACATCAGAATTTTACAATGTTCACAAGAATTATACAAGTTATCATCCTCGTGAAGACATGACTCCCTATTTTTCAGCTCCACAGGCAATCCTTTTGAGATGTCTTTTTGCTTGGAGCAGCAGACTATGCCCATTTCAAAAACAGTTTTTAACCAGTATTATTCTTTAACAGAATATTATGGGGTACCTAGTATATGCATAGGATAGCTAACACGTAAGGTTTCCGACTTCTAGAAATGTGGTCCTTAAAGAAGAGAAGCAGTTACACCATTCTGTAGCAGCCACAAACCTCAGCAGTTACACACTGCCAGTTCTAGCTACAGAGAATAAAACCAGCCTGATCCCTTATGTTCTTGTAGAAACTGTTAATGGACTATTAGCAGCAGCGCTTTTAGAGTTAGGTTGGGGAACTCACACCAATGTGCAGAGTTTGTAGTCACGACTAGTTAAGTTACTCTGTGCGTAGGAGGCATAACTGCATGAGTCAGATGTTCAGTTAAATACACTCAGCAAGTTCAAGACCAAGGTCTAGTTCAACACCACTTTGTCATTATTAGCTCTTGATAGGTTTCATTTATATTGTTGTATTCTTCCGTCCCCACCAAGTCCTTGAGCTCCTTTATACTTTCTTGGGCAGATCTAAGGCTATATCTATCCGTGACCTTCCTCAGGACAAAGATGCATGCTAAAATAATCATGGTAGAGAAAAAAATGATACATCATATCATTCCTGACCCTGGTGGCTAAGACATGAAAAATGCTACTGAAGTCCGAGTACAAGCCCTGTGAATGGCAGAGCCATTACTGAGTTTTGCTTGGTCTTTGACACACTGCCACAGGGCGGGCACGCTCCCATTTAAGTCATTGTAATAATAATCAAAAGGTTATCTCAAAGCCACTCTCTCACCCCACCCCACCCCCATTGGCTTTAATCAGTTTAATCATTCTTCCCCTTCTCCCTTGAAATTTAAGCATTAAAGAAAAGCCTTGCAAATTCCTCTTCCTCTTACAGTTTTCCATTTGTAAAAATCTAAACAAAACAAAACCCACAACTTCTGAAGGAATAGGGACAAGAATTAATAGGGCTTAATCCTCTGAGAAGAGAAGCCTGCTGCTGTTCCCAGCCAGCTCTACTTTCTATCCATTTGAATGTAGGTATCTTTGCAGCAAGAATGGGGAAGATTATGAGCCGATTACTAGTCTTTCAGAGAGCATTCAGAGAGCATTTCAGTGCAGGGGTTGAAAGGATTTTGCTGAGATCTGAGAGAGGAGGCAAGACCTTGAGAGTTTGTTCCCTTCTGGCTGGCATAGCTGTATAGAATTCCCACGCAGGAAAAGCCTGCCTACATTTTCCCCCACCTTCAAAGCCATCACCTGCATGCTGCTCTGTTAACACTACCTGGATATTGGATAGCTCTGCTAGTGTTTCATTCTGCCGTATAGCTATTCACCGGGAATTTCCCTCATTATAAGAATTCAGGGGATGATGAGGAAAAAGAAATATTTTTTTGAGCTTCTGTAATCAAATACAGATCTGACAAGGATGAGAAGTCCTATTCTGCCCTTCATGATCCGATAATATTGAAGAATAAAATCCACTTCAGTGTAAACACTTGGTATTGCTCTAGTTTTCCTGAGGAGTAGAAAACAGTCTTTGAGAATAGGCCGGCTGTAAAAGCAGCCTAGGAATTTGCCTTAGCACTCCCCCAGTTATTTTCCAGTAGTGTTACACTGCCTCAGACTCACCCAAACAGAAGAACTGTAGGTAACAATCATTAAACAATTAGCAGATTCCCTGATGAAGGTAGGGCAAGTGAGCAAGACAGAAACCAAGTCCCACCTAGTTCCAGAAGTACTGTTTCATAAACTACCTATTAGAACAATGAGTACTATTAGAACAATGAGCAGTACAAACTGCATGTGAATCTACCCACATAAATAACGCTGTGAAAGATTTGCTGAGAGAGTAAGACTCACCACGTTTGAGGAATACCTTTCAAGATCAAGACTGAAATTTCTTACTGCTGCACTGAGTTAGAAGCCAGCTAAGCAAAAAAAAAAAAAAAAAAAAAAAAAAAAAAAAAAAAAAAAATTTGCAGTAACTTAGCAGAGAGACTAATTAACAAAAAACCTATAATGAAAACAAGATGCAACAGCCAAGAGAGAAAATAGATGAGGGTGTATTTCCTTATGGATTTTAACAGCCATGCCGTAAACTCTAGGCAATTAATTTTTTTTAGCCAGCTCTAATTTGCCAATTAAGGTGAAGCCACGCCTCTTCTTGACAGGGACCAGTATCAAAATATTGTTTCTTTGCACAAGCTGAGCTAGTCGATGGTTCACAAACAGTATTTCAGAGATTACTATAGCAACAGCAATAACCCCTTTAGACTTAAAACACATGAGAGTGCATTGATGCATACATATAGTTGTAGGAGAAGGCTAAGGTTGGTTATAAGATTATTTTCTTGTCAGCTGCCCCCTTCCTGCACATGCACACATGGTCCTTTGCCACTATCCAGCCCTGCAACAAGTGTCAGTTTTTACCTTAGTCTCTAGAAAGAATATTAACTTGGTCCCAGCACCTGTTTTCCCACACCCAGCTGTGAGGAGAGCTTAGCAAGCCACAGAGCAGCCCACCTAGTCAAGTAAATGCAACAGCTGAAGTCACTAAAAAAAGGAAAGTCAGTGTCCTCAAAATACATTCTCTGGCATCAGGCCCCAATAAAAGGGCATAAGGAACCGAACCAAGCACAACAACATACACTTTTTATGAAAGACGTAAGAGAAAGCAGCCTTTCCAAGACACCTCTTGGCATGCATGGAGGCAGTACTACAGCATAGAGTATTCGGGTGCTGCAGAGACTACAGATACAGACATCAAACAAAGCTTAACGTTCTGGGCTGTTACAGTTAGGAGTAAATGTCTTCTACCCTCAACAAGTTCCTTCATCCAAATCCTGTTAGATAGAGCTCTCAAGAACTCTATTTGGAAGTGAAGAACATAGGTGTTATTTCTTTGACAAATATATTGATGCAGTATTTTTATTTAAATATTTAGACTTTCACCTTCTATTAGGCACTTTTAGAGAGCCACAGTGGTTTCAAAGTCCCACATCATGTTTCCGTACTTAAAAGTGGTAGCCATCTTGAAGTAGGGCCAACGTTTCTTTCAGTCAGACAGCCATATTTCCCTTTACTCACCCTACTAGCAAATATTGTAGTGGTGTAAAGACATACAGAACTGCTAGTCCACGTGCCCGAGACTAGAAGAGGGGTGATCAGGCAGTTGCCAGACATTTCAGCGTAAACAGGATCTTGAATAATATCCATAAGAAAGCTTCCTCTACTCAGAGAATCCCTGCCTCTTTCCCAAAGCCGGGGAAAGGACAGTAATGAACTTCAGACAAGGTGCGGTGGTTTACCTCAGTTACGATGTGACCTGTTTCTGTGTACCTAAGACAGGTTGCATAAGCAATCCTCGGTGAAAGCATAATGCAATTAACTCACCTAGCTTTCACTTAGCCCCTAGTGCCTTTACCAGTGCATCTACACAGACATTATTTGCACACTAGTTTCTGGCAACACTTCTACAGGTGTCACCTCTAACTTATGGGCTATATTTTGTGCATCCCCTTATCACCATCTTAAGGGAGAACCCTAACAGATGCCACTCAGAATGACAGTTGAGTTTTTTTAGCCCTAGAAATAGGCATACCCCCCAACGCTTACATACCACATCTTTCGTGCTCCAGGTGGAGTCAAGCTGTTCTTAGGCTGACACAATTTAAGCTGGATGTATCCGCAGCCACTGCACAACTTTCCACAACAGTGTAATAAGGTAAGTCACAGAATACTTCAGGTTTGAAGTGACCTCAGGAGGTCACCTGATCCACCCACTGCGGAAAGTACAGCCAGGCTCGAGGTTAGAGCAGGTTGCTTATACTGCATTATACATGTGCCTTAACAGAAAACACCTAATACACCACATAAATACAGACCTCCAAGCAAAACATCAGTCAGGCTCAGTAGGGTGATATCGCAGGAAATCAGTAAGCTGTGCAGAGTAAAGCACGGCAATAAACTGAACAAACAAACAAACAAAAAACAACAGCAAAACAGCACAGCATTTATTACCTCTTCGGAGGTTTAAAAGCCAGGCCATTTTCTGTGATTCTAGACAGCAAAGCCAAAGACCTACCTGATTCTTCACTACATTTGGAAGCCCAGGTAGGCATCCCATCACCTAAACTTCTCCTTACGATATCTTTACCAATCAGCATTCTCTTCTCAACATGCATATCCCATCCCACCCCACTCTGATATGCCGTTCCATTCCGTTCCATTCCATTCCCTTTCCTCCAAAAAAAAAAAAAAAAAAAAGGGAAAATTTGGATTTTTTTCGGTTTATCTCCTCCTCAGCTCATTCATCCAATCAAGAGCATTTTCTAGCAGGTGCTTAAGAGCACTCACCTATAGTGCCTTCCACCATGCCAGGTGATTAACCCTTTCCTGTCCTACAGCAGATGGTACATTTATTTATCTTGGTATGCTAGGTCTCATTTCTGCAGATTTCTTCCCTTCTGTCTTCTCCTTTACAGCTAAGCGGTTTCCTGCTATTTCAGCAAGATATTCTCTGTACTTCTCCCAGTGTTATCTCTAAGCTTCTTCCTGTTTATCATTATATCCAGTTTATTTTCATTGGAAGTATTTTGATGTTTCTTCTCCCAGCCTTTTGTCAAAGTGCATGTTTCAGAGAATTATAGCGTAATAAAGGTCAGAAATGACCTCTGCAACTGTTCTCATCCAACCTTCCATTTTTTTAAAGACATAAAAAGCCACACTAAGTTATGGTATTTGTTTAGAAAATAAAACACATTAATGTGTCATCACTCCCCCTGATACTAGCATGATGTTTGATGTTTGCGTGGTATATTGTGAATGACTTATTATCTCTTTTGGCAGAATGTCTTGTTAAATAAACCCTTAAGGATATTGCTTCATTGCTGCTGTTTAATAGGGTTAATTTTTAATTGGCTCTTTTTTCCCTTTGAAACCTTTGCTCGTATTAACAGTCCAAACTGTGTTATGTCATATGGCATTTTTATTAGCTTCAAGAAATGGAGCAGTTGACCTGTAAGTCCTCTAGTAACTAGAGCCAATGGCACCTTGAAATGATATTATTTATGTAGCTGAATCCTTTCCATGTGCTTTTTTTCTTCACATACTGTTTTCTTTATATCAGAAAAAGCAAAGGAAAAAAGTCTAACTTTACCTCACAGAAATTTTCTTTGCCTTACTAACAAAAGTTTTCAAAGTTACGTTTGCCAGAAAATATATTTCATCTTTTGTCTATTCATTTTGTTATTCTTTCATTGCTCTGAAAACAACATGTTCTGGATTGAACCATCAGAACAGATGGTTGTTATGTGTCCAAGTCATCAGGGAATGAAAAGGCCTGAATGCAACCCCTTCCTCTCCCCCACTAAAAAAAAACCCCCAAACCTGAAATGTCACGTATACATAGCAATGTTCTTGTTCCCACAGGGAAACAGGAATTGTATCTCTGAGTGAGGATCCTATGACTTAATGATAGGGCAGCAATTTATAATTGCTAAATTCCACCCAAAGTCCTCCCTTTCACACTGTAGGAAAATTAATTAATTTATTTATTTACTTGTATTTTAACTCCTCTTAATTGATGTAATATCCACATTAAAGGTGCTTTTTCTGAAAAACAAAGACCCGCAAAACAGGCATCTGTGTGCTTGCTTCCTCTTGCCATGGAGGCTGCCATGTTCAGAAGTTCCTACTGTAAATGGCAGTCTGGGTCATTCTGTTCACTAGAGAGATTTTGCTGCAGATGCGGTAGGGACTGTCTCTGTGCCTTGCAGCTAAATGCGTACATTTAGCTGAGAAAAGGCTAAGATGTCTTATCCGAGGACATAAACCTTGTTCATCATGGCATTTGGCCAGTATATTATTAAGAGCTCCTGAAGCTTGAACATAACTCTTTTGGCTCCAACATTCCACATTAGACAATGGAGAGAATGACAGGTGTTAAGAATAATGTGATATGTTTTACTCTTCTACTAATATTTATTGGAGTGACCGTATTCATTAGTAACTTAAGTGCCAGTACTGTAGGTTCCGAATACTCTGTTTCTAGAGTTTACTTTGAATTTTAACTGTATTGATGATTTAATTAGTACATTCAAGCCACCTGTTATATAAGAAGACCTAAAAATGCAAAACTTAGGCAACCAATTTCTTTAAACTGCATTTATTTACTTTATCAGTCAAAATTTAATAAACCAATTTAGAAAATGGACAGTTACAGGTAAACCCAAGCTTGCTTTGTCCACACTTTACACTGGTTGTATCTGATCTAGCTCTTAATCAAAAGCCCAGTAGGCATGTTAGTATGATGCTGTGCCCAAAATAATATGCTTCCATGCCAGACTGGTGTGCAGCAGTTTTCAAATGTTCCTCCATCAGAGTTGAAAGTATGCATTCTGTATCAAAGTCTTCACATAGTACTTGGTGTCAGCTCACTTGGCCAATGATTTGGCAGACCATCTGAAACAACTGAGAAACAGAGACAACAACTTCCAAAAGGGATCTGAGGATGAGTGGATTTGTGGAGGACTCTGCAGAAGAAGCATCTGCTGAATTTACAGTCTTTTTGTAGCTAATTTTGTGCTTCCTAGAGAAATGAGCTAATACATCCTGTAGAAAGCTCTCCTGCAGCTATGCTCTTTGTGAAAACATTTGTTCTAGCCTTATGCTGACTGTAAGCCACAGGCAGATCCTGATGGGGAAATCAGTGTCATAAGGGTGTGCATTTGCCTTGATTTGATTCAGTCATAACACCAGTAAAAAATTTTCTGGAGGGATGGAATTCAGACATATGCGTCTGTTTGTAAGGAAGATAAATTCTCTCAAGTAATTCTGGCTTGATTAATATCCTCAGCACTGTGTGGCACAAGTCCAGGAGATGTCTAAACATCAAATAAAGGGTAGATATTTCTGGAGTAATCGTTTCCTTTACTGACCACATATAACCAAAATAAAATTTCTGTTTGTGCTCAAGCAAAATACCAAACATGTTGAAGAGCATGTAGTCAGGGATTGCTAGACTGTATACAAGCTATCAAGAAAATGTTTTCTGAATACTCGGAGATACAGAGATACAGAAAGATACACAGAGAAGCTTTCAACTGAGAAATAGACATGCCAGGGCACACAAGTATTCTGACAAAAAAAACTGATGACTATGTCCTTGTCCAAGTCATACCAGCATATGAGATCCTTTGGGGGACAAGGTGATTTGGTATTCCTCTAAGTTATGCAGTGAACAGGTCATTTGTAAGAAAATAAAGGCTCATATTGTTCAAGAGGCAGCTCAGAATTTTCATAATTTTACAGTTTCCATACAAACACACAAAATTATTTTAATTGAACAAGGAAATCTTCTAAGGGCACAGATCATATTTATTTTTTTGTGATGCAGCAGAATGTAATGAGTGAATAGACAAGATAATATTTTGCCTGTTTCTAGCTTCTATGTTGATTAGCTAAAAATGCTTTAAAAGTTATTTGTTACTGAAAAACATAATAATCATTAATCAACTTCTGCTATCAAAAGTTTGAAGAAGGTCAAGTTTAGAATATATTCCAGTTTTATATGAGCTGTTTCAGTCTTATTTCCCATTTTTAAAAGTCCTGATTTTACATTTGGACTTTTAAAAATCAGTCTGTCTTCAGCATGCTCACCCAGAGAAACACTTCCGCATCATGCAACTAGACCAGGTGGGGCCTTTTCAGCTCCAGCATGTGAAGTGGCAACCCCATTCTCAGAATGTTGGTGCATGAACAAGATACCATGAGATGTGAACATGCAGGGAGTTAACTACAATACAGGACTACCCATGAGAATACTCTCATTTGTGGAAACTGCAAGACAGTTTTCCTGTGAAGGCCATAGGATAGCAACTTCTCGTTCTCCGTTGCACAAGTTATTGTTACCTAAAATGTTGTAAATTATCATAGATTTCTTTACCATATTTTGCTTACATTAGCGTGTCTGACACGTCCGTCTACTTATCCTGTCTGTTTGTCTACCTACCTATCTTGTGCCCTTGTATCTGCCCAAAATTTATGGTATATTCGCTCTATTTAACTGAGCATTTCAGGTATTTTCTAAGCATTTCTCATATTTCATAATGTTCATAAACTTTATTCTCAATACACTTAGGGGACAAGAAATAGTTAAGGCTTAAGCAGAGCAGTTACATTGCACATATCAGTTTAATGAAGTCACACAGGAAGCAGGTGGCAAAGCAGGCAACAGACTCCAAGTGCTGTCCCTATCCTTGATCGTTCGAATCAGAGCAGTCAATGCCTGGAGCTCATCGAAGACATCATAAAAAAAAAAGGAGAAGGTGGGCTGGCGCAATCAGCGTGGTGCTCCCCGCGCTAGCATGCACAGATAGCATGCGTTTCCTAACACGTGTCACAGAGCTGTGCTTCATTCAGCTCCTCGGCACCAAATGCCTTGGCTTCTTCCATGGCAGCAGCAATTCACATTCTCACCCTTCTGGCAGTGGGAGTGGTTGGTGCAGTCACTAGGAGCACAGGACAACGCCAAGACTGTTTTAGAAGCTGCTAAGCGGCCTTTAATTCTATGATGCAAGGGTATGCTTGGATTTCTTCATCTTTGCAACAACCAGGGAACTTCCTTCCATGCTGAGCCAGTTTACCTTTGTTAGATGCGGGAACCATGTATTTTTATGAACAGAGATATGCACATGAGGATTTTGTTGTCCTGGACATTATAAAGTGGTAAGAACAGCTGTGTTTTCCATGCTCCACAGATGTGTTCCTGTTTGTTACCTGAAATGTGAGTGCGCTCTTTAATACCATCTGGTAAAAAATATCAAGTCCTAATTTAATCTGAATTCCATTCTTTGCCAATGACATTTATGGGAAACCTTGAGTTTTAAGTCTCTCTGCATAATCACATTCCCAAATATATATGTAGTCTAGCAGAAATATAATTGGGTTGCAAAATAGTTTTTGTGGCTATTCCTGGCTCCAGCACTGGTCAGAAAGAGTTTGCTGACCGCCTGAAATCAGCTAACATGGAGAAATGGAGAGTTCCCAAAACGCCAAACTGAGGTGCCCTCAACAACCCCCCACACACTGGAAAAGTTCATGGGTTTGGCATTTTCTCATTTACATTTTGACTGGTTATTGAATATGCACTGGTTATCTAAATATGCAGCCACTGCTAGAGGACCAGACAGCTAATAAATGCTCCCTTACTACTGACAACAATAATCTAATAATCTTGTCAACTACTAATAACGCAAAGGCATCTTTGAAGCACTAGCTCAGAGAACTGCTACATTGCTTAGATCTCAAAAAAAAAAAAAAAAAATCTGCACAGACACTTATACCTAGATGAAGACACCCTGAGACTGCAATAGATGGAGAGTGGAAGAGAAAAAATGAAAAGCTTTGGGTTTTGATACTGCTTACAGACTAATGCATGTGGGCGATCTCTTACTGTAAACACAGATGGCTGTGAGCCACAATAGGTCATGCTGAGAAGCCACGCATATATTTGAGGGCTTTCTATTTCCTGCTGAAGCAATGATTACTCAGCAGACAGGCATATATTTGTAGTCCTTAAAATAAAATCTTTTGGATTAGAGAGTTTTGAATTAAAATACATTGTAGATGCATTGAGTTGAAGCTTAAGAATGGTGTGTCTGATCATGTTTTCTTTACTGAGAGCAAATAAGAGCTGCAGATTTAGGTTTCAAAATTTTCTTGTAAAGATAGAATAGGAAATTCAATGTCATGGTACATAAGGTAACAAGATTTTATGCCTGCTTGAGCCACTGTGCAAGGTAACCAATCATGGAAAATAAGATAGAGCACTGGGATGCAGCCACATGCGAAGACATAGATGGATAGGAAGGACAAGGCAGAAGTTAGAAAACTAGTCTGGAGCTTGAGTAACTAGTTCTACTGCCTGCCCTGGTACATGCTGACTGGATAACCGTGTGCTGGCTACCTGGTCTTTCCACGCCATAGTCCTGTAATATGGGATAAAAAGACTGGCTCGCAACAGCAGGGTGTCATTAGGATTGGTAGTCTCATAGTTATTTGCATAAACCTGTGGGACCATATAATTACCTAAAATACATATCTATGCTATCATCTGCCTATAATAGGTCTGTGTACAGATGGCCCAACCTACAAAGGTCAATGGGCTTCTCTCCTGATTAGTTTTAGCTTATAACTACCTATTGCTCTCACTGGGAGCTGTGGGGTGGGAGGTGAGGAGAGTCACAGTGACTGTCTTCTATCCCCAGTCTCCCTGCATCAGTCAAACCACAGCAATAGCATTAGTAGCTATTAGTGACCAAAAGGAGTCTTGTCTCCTAGGGAGCAGCAGGAGCACTTGAACCTGTGTCCCCATACCATAAACCTCTAGGACAGCTGAGATGATAGTACCAGTTCATTTACTTTGTAGGAGTCACCCCATGCACAGGCAACAAAGAGGAGCCATCACCTGAGGTTTCTGCAGCACAAAGCTGTTCTGTTCCGTAATGGGAAACAAAGGCCAGTACAGGGAAGCGGTTGACCAGACGGTGGTGGTTTAGTTGTTCCTTCCCCCCGTATTGCTGGACTGGTCCGTGGCTCAGGGGACGATGTGAAAGCATCATCAGTTAAGAAGTCCCACGTGACACAGAGCCAGGCTCAGCCAGCTGCTGTACAGAGGGCACGTTGCCACTGGGAATGCGGACAGCAGGCATCCTGGGAGCCACAGAAGAGAAACACAAATGCAGCCAGGGAGAACAGTATCTTAAGGATCAAATCAGAGTCATTCTCTGAGGGCACAAACCATCTGCAACCATGCTCCTCTTCATGCTGTTCTGCTTAATCGGAGTGTCCAGTTATATACAGTAATTCTCAAAGAATTCAGATCAGCTGAAAGTGTCCATTTAGCAGAATGCAGTTTTATTAGCACATCATTAATAGATATTACTTAAATTGTATTAGTTATAGAAAACCTCATGAATTTAAGCATCACATTAAGTTCACAAAATGCCATTTGTAAGAAATTGAAACATCTTTTCAACCCAGCATTTAAATGTTCAAAATTTTCTCTCACACCTACAAAGCTTACCTATGTGATCAGTGAAGGGAGGGGCACAGGGGATGCTCTCCTTGAATTCTTTGCTATGTTCTTAAAGCCTAATAGTGATCTAAAACTGCAGTGCCCCTCCTCATGCATTCCTCCTCTCTCCCTTTCATTGACACTACTGCTGATCTGGTCAAACAGTAAGATCAGCTCTGTTCCAGATGGAAAGAATGCAACAACAACAGCAACAAAACCCACAAGAAAAAAAATCAGTTTTCAAATGGTTCACATGGGCTGCCATTTCAGGTTTCCAGTAAATGCTTATTTCTTTCAGTACTGGAAACTCAATTTATAAGATTTAGATGAGTGCCTGAATCCCCTAAAGAGAGGACTATAGACGTCAGGATTAAGCAGACTTTTTCAAAACGGTTTGAGAGATCTATTTACTCACACATGCTGTATTGTTCTGTAGTTAGCTGTGAGTTTGCTACATCTGTGTTATCAGTTAATGAACGCTCTGTGCGCTTGAAAGCTTGTCATCTTTTTCCAGCTGTACCATCTGGTCTCACAAAAGATGTGATTTCTTCCAACAAATCTCATGCTGCATAGCTTCCAGGGTGCAAATGAATTAATAACAACTTGTCTTTTTCCTTTGACCCAGTCTAAATCTCTTCTACCAGAAAGATGAAATCATCTTGCATCTGACATCCTTTATTTTAACAGGCTTTAGGCAACACTTCCTCCTCTGCCTTCTAGACTTCAATTTATTTTCAAGTTGAATTATTACATGGCTGTAAAGTAAGCCTAAAACTGTATGAAGCTTAGGCAGTACAGATTTCAGCTACTGAATACCAGCTTTTTCCTTACCAAGAGTTATTGTTCGAAGCTAAAAATTAAAAATTTAGCCTGAACATGCACCCATGCAAAAAAATGCCAGGCTGTCCCTATTTTGGAATGTCTAAATCTAGGCCACATTAGCAATTGGTGAATAATCACCAGTAATTATCATCACTGGAATTCAACAGATTTTTTTTAGAGGAATAGCTTCCAGTTTCTAATGGCAGTGTACCTCCCTGAATTATGTCTACACAATAAGAAATGTGTGTGATTATTGCCAGTCTTGTCACTAACAGCTGGGCTTTGTTTAGTAGATGGGAGATTTTTCTGTTGGCTGTGAGTGGGAAGCCTATATTGAAGAAGGTTACCATATATTCATATATTTTGTTCTGAAGACATCAAGGTTTGCTTTCATACGATTCTGGTGAGGCAAGTTGCAAATTAATTTGCTTGGCAGCATGAACAGTCTATCTGCCTCACACAGTTGGTGTTTTTACTAATGAAGTGGTATGTAGCTTTCATGCCATACCATAAGGACATGAAGTGAGGTAATCTCTCTAGTAACTTTGACCATAGCAAGATATGAAGATGATGACTGGAATGCTGGATTTAACTTAGAATTCCAGAGAAAGCCATAGATAAGGCTATACACAGTGGTAGCTGAACAAAACTGCAGAGTGTTTTAAGACTTTTTCAAACACAAAGCTTAAAAAAACACTCAGCATTATTTTTAACAAATT
Source organism: Astur gentilis (assembly GCF_929443795.1). Taxonomy (NCBI): domain Eukaryota; kingdom Metazoa; phylum Chordata; class Aves; order Accipitriformes; family Accipitridae; genus Astur; species Astur gentilis. The sequence goes on along the minus strand of NC_064919.1, from coordinate 53,069,542 downwards.
TGTGTAAAAAACCCCCAATAATTGGCATGGAAAATCACATGCTCTTGGTTCCATGCAATGACACTAGAACTGGAAGCTATGCAGATCCATTGAGAATCATCACTCACAGCGGAGATTTTTCTGTCTGTGATTGTCTGGATAGTACAGAATACGGAAAAGGCCCACTGAGCAGTTCAGTTGTCTATACCCAGGATCAGAGGACAGATGCTCTCAGCAGAAGATGATGGTGGAGATTGGTGTGCTCCCTGCCCCATCAACATCATTTCACTCTTCACAGCACTCACCTTTAACTTAAAGGTTTTTGCAAAGACCTCAAAAGATTAGGGTTACTCTTTGTGCCAGATGAAAAGGCAGTATACAGTAGAATGTTATTTGCCTATTGCAATCTGTGTTATCCCTGCCTTTTCAGAAGATAAGTGGGTTTGGTTGTTTGTTTTTTTTTTTTTAATTTTATGCACCGTTTACTAGTGAGATAGAAAGCAGTTGACTTGTGGACAACACTGCTTAAAGGTAACTTGCTAGAGCTTTGGATGCTATATAGGATGGAAGACTCCGTCATACCTATTAAGGTATAAATTGTATCAACAGAATAAATTATTTTAAGATTTGCCCAACAGACAAATTAGCCACTGTCAAAAAAAACTTCCCAAAACTCAGAAAAAATATCCTGCTATTATCTCCATCCTTTAGATGCTCCACAGGAAACATTTCTTGAAAAGATTCATAGGCCAATTAATCCATGTAGTCTGACCTGGGGAGTACTAATGATAATGGAACGTGTTTGGTGAGGGTGGGACTTTTCTGCACCTTCTTCTCTTAAAAAATAAAAGACCAGTGAGCTGAGTACAGTAAGAACACAAAAATGGCCACAGTATCCATTTAGCCTTGTATCCTGGCTCTGCCACTGTCAAAAAATGCAGGCGTGCAAAGAATGTAAGAACATGGCAAGAATGTATACTCCTTTACCCAGTTCCATTATTTTGCAGCTCAAGAATTTCTTGAGCATGTATATAAAAAATCCTCACCAGATTAGTCTTTTATCAATTTGTCTGGACTTCTCTTTAATCAGCATAAACCTTCCACATCCACAACGTTTTATGCAAGAAATTCCACAGCTTAACTGAAGAAGAAGGTTCTTCCAAAGCAGAACATGAGGTTTAGCCCTACAGATTCAACTCTCACAAACTACTCATTGAGCTACTCAGGACAAATTAGACTTGCTGATCTGGATATAAGGGACGAAGACCATGCAGCACAGAAAACAGCCTAAGAGGCCTGAAACACCTTTCTCTTGATGTCCCTTCAGGACTCAAGGCAATAGACAAACTGGCTTGCCCTCAGATTGATAGCTGGGAGGCCTGTCACTGACATAACTGGAGAGACTGACAACCTCAGGGGAGTTTACTAAGCAGGAGGCTACCTATACACAAAAGTTGCTCTTACCTGAACCCTCCTGAAGCACAATTCTTCCAGTCAGCTCTGTTATCTAGTCTCCTCACTCATGATGCCTCAATGAATAACACTCATGGAAAGGAAACACAATATTTATCCACTTCAGAAACAATTTTGCTGTAAGAGACCACCAGGCACGTAGGAGGAATCAAAAGTGCTCCTCTGCAAAGCACACCGAAAAATTCTCACACTGCTTTTTTGCTAGATGTAGGCACTTGCTACCAAAAGGCTGTCCAGTAAGTACTCTGTTCACTGACAGTGAGTGGGAGGAGAATGAATGTACATGGACAGTTTCTGGCACTCACCCTGGCGCAAGTGAACATACATTGCTTGTTTTCTCAAGATAACGGTAACAGCCAGCTTTCAACCAAGCATCACTTGGTATAACAGAAAGCCCTTAAAGTAGCACAAAAATTGTTGCTAGGGGTAATCTATGGAGATGGTACAAAGGGTAAGATGGGGACTTGTGGTGGTGCATTCCCCCCTGCTCCTCCTCGGCCGCTCTACGATCTCAGGAATTCCCATTAGGCCTTAGCATTTGTGTAATGATTTGGGCAGTTAAGCATTTCTTGACCACACCAGGAACTCTTGCGTGGCTAAGGCAGGGAGCTACGCTGGCCGTACCAAGGATTCCTGTTACCTGGCGGAGGTGGGGAATGGGAGCAGGAATATTAGTCATCCCCTGACAGCCTTGGAACATCCCTTATCTGGTTTTAGTTACTGCCTGACAGCCTTGGAGACTTCCTTATCTGAATCATAGCTCGTGTGAAAATGGTACCAGTGTCACTGGAATTCCTGTAATTTGCTGATGACTAAAGCCAATCATCTCAAGAACCTATAAACAGTGGTTGTCAGCAAGGCCCTTTGCGCTCTCCTGGACCGCAGCGGGTCCAGCTGCGACCAGCATCTCCGTCTCAGGGGGATGCCTCTCAGAGCTCGCCAGTTCTCCAGTTTGTGAAAATTGGAGGACTGTCACTGAAAGCTGAAGACAGGACCTGGGCTGATACCCTTCGGTCCTTGAGGCTCAACCCTTCACCCATTGAGAAAAGTGCCGAGACATTTGATGTGAATGTTTTCACTGAACTTGAGGGGAATATTTAACAGGTATACCTTTGCTTATCTCTCTCTCTCTCTTAGTCTGCACACATGTGTGTGAATTAGCCTGGGTATCCTATAGCAAGTATAGTACAAATACTGCCTTTTCTAAATCCTATGATTCACCTCAAACTGTGAATGAACCTCAGACTGCTGTTACACTCATAATTCCTTTAGACATAAACTGTTGACCAAGTCTGGGACTAGAAGTGGATCCAGCCACACCCAAGCTCCCACAGGAGTTTAGAAAGCAAGGGAGTCTTCTCTGAACGTCATGACTGAATGTGAGGGTGTCCCCTACCTTTTTACATCCCTATCGCTGTGCAAATAATGAAAAATTAATTCTAATTCGATTTTCCTTTACATGTTTCTCTCTTACCCTTGTGCATCTTCAGTCTCTGTATAAATAATTCTATGCCAATTTGTCATAAAATGAGTGGTTTGGACCGCTCAAGGGTATTAGCAAAAATGATTTAATAGGAATTCATAAAAAGTGCAACTTCACAAAGTTCGATGGCAAGGTTCACTCTATTACTTAATATGTGGATGAAATGTGCAAAGAAAAATCAAGTTAGAATCAAACTAGAAGTATTTATAATAATGAGCTCCATGTTTTTCATTGCAATAATAATTTTCCATTCCATAAATTTATTCGGATTTAAAAACAATCTGTCATTGCCTCTCAACTTTGTCACCTTGCCACCTTTCCATTAAAATGGAAATGATGCAGCTGTATGTCTCTTATAGGACTGCCTTTATCAGAGGGACAGTTCAGGAAATGGACTAGTGCTTTTGCAACTGCATGTGAAATAAGTATGTGCTACAGGGAAGTAGTCCAGGTGCCCATCAGGAATGATCAGGAGTAGCAGCAGAACTTAAGGCTTGGAAGGGATGTTTCTCTGATGCAAGAGAAATTGATTTGTAATCACACTCTGGAAGCCTGAAATCCTGGGAAGCTCTTGATTAGTAAGTCATTGCTGATGCAAGAAGCAATTTATAGAGCATTATCTTCTGTTTTCTAAAATGCTCTTCCTCCATTGCCTGTGACATTCCTTCACAACTAAATCTGAAAACTCCATTAGTTTCACAAAAAGTCAATTTTCACAAAATGAAAATGAATAGTGTATCTGAAGAGGCTTTGACTCTTAGGCACTAGGGAATAAAACCAGAAGGTTTTCTGGTGTGTAGGTAATATGCGAAAGCATCTTCAATTAATAGAATTCCTTGTCCTACAAATATCACAGACATGGCATGTTTTCTAGCTGGGAATTTCACCAATGGAGTTTCAAGTCCAAATGTGATCTCCTGAAGCATTCCTTTCCAACTTGTAACAAAAAGAAAACATGACCTAGTGCATGCCCAAATCCAATAATTATATTTATGATGAATTTCCAAAGAAGCTGCAAGTGAAAACAGCATTCATGGTTTGCACTTTTGTATTGTTGAAGTGCTTCACTGTACAAACCAGCTTTGAAATGAGAATGCTAGGAAATTACTGCTGGAGTAGAAGTTTGGTACAACTGCAGCAGCTTGGGTTCCTGACCAAAATTTTATTTATGGCTGTGCTTGCTCATGACTGAAAATAACATGTAACATACTCCACAATTGTAGATGGTGTCCACTCTGTGATACTACTGCTGCTTTGTGTCTAACTTTGCTTGTTCCTTTTTCCAGTAATATACCCAAACTCAGCTGTAAACATCAGAATGACTTGAGTCAGCAACATTTAAGGCCTAAAGACTACACTTTTGTTTGGTCTGATTTTGGATTGTATGCATCCCTGTCATCATCTTAAGCTTGTCTTCCTCTTCCACTTTCAGCTGTTTTAATGGCAAGCAAGGACAAGCATTAGAGGTAGACCCTTCAGGGAAATCATTCTGACCGCTCAACATTCATGAGATGAAAGCATCCTGCATTCATCTGACTCTCACTCGGGTTATGTAAAAGCAATATTCAACCATGAAGTAGTTCAGAAGTTACCAACCACAGATGTTTCCTTCTTTTCTTCTCTCCCCCACCCCCCTCCCCAACTGTTTCTGTGTATCTTGGGTGAGAGTAAAACAACATGCTCTACCCAGGCAAAACAACATGCTATCCTCGGGAAGTGCTCTCACTTTTGGGGAGAGATGCAAAAATCAGTTCAATATCTGTCTTTGGACAGCATTATATTTTAGTTACACAGCTTTCAAATTGCCTGGAGCTGTTTTTATGCGATCTGTTTAGACATAAAGATTTGTGCAGAGCCTTTATGAATGTATTAATGTGTATTAATATTTTACTTTATTGTAAAAGTAATGTAAGTTACTTTTTGTCCCACCTATAGCTACATTTTAGGAATGGATCATTCCTGTTCACGTGTAATAGTGAAAGATGCTAGTGGCTGCCTCTGAGACTCTTAGATGCAGAGATTGTCACACTCCCAGAGCACTGTTCATTTGCATGGGAATTTTGGAAACAGTGGCAGGCAAGACATTGCTAGGCTTTCCCATTCATTCCTATTCTTGGTGAACACCAGGCTGGCTATGCCGATGCAAACCTGTGTGAGATCATACTATAAATGCTATGGCTGAGCTTAGGCCAAGTTAAAAAATGCTCCTCAAGAAGAACTGAGGGAGTACTTTCAACTGGGTTTGATCAGTGCTTTGGGTGCTGCCATCCAGAAGACAGCTGCATCCTCAGAACAAAGGCCTGCAGTACAGGGCATGGCAAAGAAAAAACTGACAGCTGTTGAAGCCCCATCTTCTGAAATTATAACCCTGGAACCTTTCTGTATCTCTGTAATTGCTCTGCTGAGGCAGTATGTAAAAAACAGTTACAAAGTTCCTTGTCTGCCAAGGTACAAAGGTACCGCAGAGCTCAAGACTGAGGTGATGAACAAGGACGGAGCCGATTCTAAAATATCGAACAAAAATCATGCTCAATACTGATCCTCTGAAGTTTTTTCAAACTACCTACAAACACTAACTTTGTTAGTGTCATGACACTCTTATTGGAGCATAAGTGATGATTGTGGTGATTGTTCTGGGTTGAAGTGAAAGCTCAGGGTACTTTAAATTACTTTTCTAAATTTAGTGATGTGACCCAGGGCTGAGAATCACATAAAATCTGATTTATGGTTAAGCCATAAAACTACCCTTTCATAAGCATTAGCATGTCATTATATTAAGCCTGTATCTGTTAGAGCAAGTACTATTCAGTACTGCCATGGAATGTGATTAACTTGACGCATATTTATGTATTTCTGAGGCTGTGTGAATCAAGAAAGGAATGAAGGGAGTTTCTTGTGGTGAAAGACTAGCCTGGAACTAAAGGGTTTAATTAATGTCTTTGCCTCAGACTTCCTGGCCCATTTAGGACCAGCTTTTCAGAATGGTTGTGTATCCACAGTGTTTGCTGACTGTAGCTGGAGTTGTGCATCTGTGAGCACTGAAAATCAGTCTCTTAAGCTTGCAGGATACCACAGTACTACAAAATACAGGCTACCTGATTACCTCAGTAGCATGTTAGTTACAATTTCTCTTTTTTCCTCTTGCAAGTAGGGTGCTTTTATTAGCTTGTTTTCCAGTTGTCTTTTGCCCTATCTCCACTTCTCCTCCAACTCCAATGGTCTTTCAATGCTCTTTGGATTTCAGCACTTCTTGTCTTAAAGAATTCAGCTTAATACTTGCCTGGTTTACACTGCTCGAGTTCTTCATATATCCTTCATTGCTTTACTGTTGAATTATTAAAGTCTCTCCAGCAGAGAAAAGTAAGTACTTCTTGGAAACCTTGAAATGCCCATGTGCTTTGTGCCTAGTATATAAAGGGCAGATTAATTCCAAGCTATAAAAATAAATGGCTCTTTGTTCTTAAGAGGATTTGGATTGAGTGGAGTTGCTTTATAAGTATATGACTTCTTAGTATTGAAGTTTGGAAATGAAACAGAAAACGTATTATCCTCTCATGGTTAAAAATTATCAGCTTTGGTATTTTCAACTTTGCTGCTCCTTGAACTTCTATTTATCCAGTCTTCCTGCTTGAGGTTTACACACTCCACATTGGGTTTTTTTTAACTAATACAGAAATACTCCAAAATCAAACCTGTCATGGGGAGAAGGAAGAGAGGCAGTGATGCAATTTCATATATCTAAGTGAACAGCCCAAGGGGATTATTCCAAGAAGCATGAATAATTACAGCACAGTAGTCTCTAGCCCCTTACAAACCATGCTCCCCTCTGTCACAGCACTGTGGTTGGCAGTGACCACCCTTGCGCTGGGGAATTCTGTGATGTTGTTTTCACGTGGTCTTACAAAAATTCCAGCTCACTGATTTCCACAGTTTGGTGTGTTTGGTTTTCCAAAGGAGGTTTTTGAAGCCAGTATCTTATTTCCTCTCTCCAAACACTAAAAATCTCTGATCGTTTCCTGGAAGAGTAGCATTTAATCCTGCCACTCTTGACCAAAAGTTCTCTTACATGTTCATGTCAACACTGCAATTAGATCGATACAGACCTGTTGCTTCCACCCTAGACATGGCCACATCAGATAAGTGATGGGGTGTTTTCAAATTTCAGGTAATGCTGCAGGTACACAAAGGGGAAAGGTACGTTCATGACATAGAGCATAGGGGATAACAACAAACACATAAAAAGGCAGGCATGGTTTCGGAAACTGGAATGAGAATGCCTCCTGGAACAACTAGCAGGTTTCAGGGAGGATACAACAGGTAGCAAGGGCAACAGCCCTTAATCAGGAGCTTCTTCCAGAGCTGGGGAGTGGCATGATGTGCAAAGGTGACGGATGAAGAAAGCAGAGGGTGCGGCTGGCGCAGGAAACAGAGACTGTCAATAACTACAGGAAAAGTAACCTGAAGCTTAGCAAAACTTCCATTATGAGGAATAATAACTGCAATTAAGAGGCAGAGGCGAGTGACAGCTAATAAAGAATTCAGCCCTGAAATGCCGTGCAAGTCTAAATATAACTGGGTGAGGTATAAGGGCTTCGGACCACGCTATCATTGCTGAACGAAGCAAAATACGCTCATATATCATGGGATTGTGCTATTACATTCTTAACCGCCCCCCCCCTCCCCCCCCCCCGCCTACTTTCCTTTGTGAAAGAGGCAGGCAAATGTCGTGACCTTCTACTCTTGGCATCCTCCCCCTTCCACACAGCTTGCAAAAGAACTAGTCTCCTTTCATGAACTTTTTCTGGTCTTGTCTTCACTCACCGCTCGAACAAACCACCTGCTAACACACCTTCTCATCAAGTATTATTTTCATGTAAGTAACAAGGTATTTGGGCTTGAAGCGAGCGGGAAGGCTGTGGTTCAACTGGTACGCGCAACAGGTGTATCAGGTTAGCTCAATCCAGAGTTACTTCTGCCTCTTTCTTAACAGGTTGTGCTCATAGCACCTTTGTCCCACTGTTCCAGCAGGGTGTTCCCAGGTGCTCAAAGACGAGAATATTCTGCACTCATCCACTGTGGCATTCTTTGTATACTCCGCGGAACAATCGCTCCGGGAGCAACTGGAGCGCGTCACTAACCCCACAGGGCTAGGAAGAGAGGTGGTGGCCGAGGGATGTATGTTCACTGTATTACTGAACACCCTAGTGCTACAGAAGAAACGGTTGACGAGCATTAAGTTTTCACTTTTTCAGGAGAAAATGCAGTTTTTCACTAAAGCACGATGAAAGGCTTTGTACCGCTGTAAAGCCACGGAGACGATTTTTTTTTTTTTTTTTTAATTAACGAACGCTGCCAGGCACCTCCCGGCGTCGCCGGAGGAGCTCTGCAGCCGCCCGCCCCCCTCCCTTCGCCGCCCTTCTGCCCGGCGAGGCTGCCCGCGGCCCGCCAGGCCCGCCGGCCGCCGCTGCAGACGCCGGCCGCGCCGTCTGCTGGGGCGGCAGCCTTCCCGCCCCGCCTCCCCCTCAGATCGGCCGGCAGGCACCGCCCCAGCCCCAGCCCCAGCCCCAGCCAGCGGCGGACGGGAGAGCGGCCGGCCTGCCTGCCGGTCGGCCTGCCTGCCGGCCGAGAGCCGCCGCGGGAGGGCTCCGCCGCTGCCCGCGCCCGCCCCCAGGGCCGCGGCGCCTGCGGCGACCGTGACGCCTTTTGGCGGCGGCCGGTGACGGTCGTCGCGGCGGACTACAGGCCCCAGCGGGCCGCGCGCGGGCCCGGCGGCCATGGCGGCGGTGGAGGCGGCGGGGCCCGCGGCCGCGCCCGACTACGAGGCGGCGGAGCTGTACACCCGCGTCTTCCGCGTGGGCGCCCTCGGCCGCTGCTGGCGGCAGCAGCTGGGGCCGCCCGACCTCTCGCTGGCGGCGGAGGCGGCGGCGGAGCTGGGCTGCGCGACGGAGGAGGAGCTGAGCTGCGCGGCGGCGGAGCTGGGCTGCGCGGCGGAGACGGCGGCTGAGCTGCGGGCGGTGTGCAGGTGGCCGCGGGGCCGGCGGCGGGCGAGGGAGGGGCGGCCCGACGAGAGGCCGGGGCCGCGGGGCGGGTGTGCGGGCCGGGGCCCGCCTGACGCCGCTCAGCCGCGGGAAGGGCTTGAAACCAGCGGCTTTCTCCAGGCGGGCTCTTGCGGCCCCGGTGCCGGCGGGAAGCTTGTGGCCCCGCTCGGTGCTGGTGCGGGGGGAGGCCGCCGCGGGCCGGGGGCGGCGGGTGCTGTCGCTCAGGCGCTGCACCGGCTCCTGACGAGAGGCGGGAGGCGGCCGGGCAGCACCGCCCCTGAACAGCCTTCTCCGGCCCTCTGCCGCCTGGGTGGGTTGGTGTTTTTTTTTTTTAATCATCTGCCGGGTAGATACGCCGTGGAGAAGGCACACGTAGCTTTTCGAGAGGGTAGCGCTCCACTGGCGGAAACTTTACGTTACGGCCTCGAGTTCGTGAGCAGACAGTGCAGCACTTAAGGAGTTACTGAAGTGAATACTGAGAAACGTATTACTCGTTAGGTGGGTAAAACTTAAGAACATCGAACGTGTATGTGGTTTTTGGAGGCACTAGTTGCAGAATGAAAGGCGTACTTCATAGGAAGAAAAAGAGCCAGGCGTCTGTTTGTGTTAACATCATCTGGATGAGTTCAGGTAGCTGGCAACATACATCAGCTGCTGGGCTTCTCTGGGCCCTTGGCCTCTACTAACTGTTTCTGTCAGGGCAAATTCAAAGCTATGCAAGTGCTGTTTTATGCAGGGGATAGTGCTCTTTGAGCAAGCAGCGTGGGTGGCCCTAGGGCCGGGAAAGAAAAAAAAACGTTCTCTTGTTTTGCACTTGCAACCTCACTGGTATTTGTGGACCAGTGAATTGCAAACCAGTGTTGGAAGAAGAAGAGAATCATCTAGGGGTTGAAGCAGCGGGATCTAACGTGCTAGAGCTGGACAGCTTTCAGGTCACGTGAATAGTGAGAGTCATCTCTCACCTGTAGAAAAGGCCTGGTTTCAGGCAGTAATTCCTGCAGGAAGCGTCACAGTTGACGATTTGTCTGCAGCTCGTCAGTGAGGAAGACATGCCAGAGTCCTGTTGCTGTCTGTATAGCTTTGTGCAAGTTCTGTCCTTTAGTTATTGTTTCCTCAAAGGCACAGAAGTATTTACAAGCTATTTCAAATGCAAGATGGATGTTGTTCGCTTTCATGCACTGAATAGAATGAACATAGTCTCAGAAGTGATGCAGAAGGCGTAATTTGGTAAATGTAGCTAGAATTGTGCTGTATATTGAACTCTTCCTGAAGGCTTTTCCTTCAGTGCCCTGTATGCAAAGATGCATATAAAAAAAATGCAGGTGGTGTATCATGAGCATGTCCTTCTAATGTTTTCAGAGTTACACCCATAATTATGGGGATAAGGTGACAGCAAAAATAGTATTAGCTACATTGTTTGAGATAAAGTCACTCACTGGACAAAGTTAGTTTGATAATTATTGTTTGTTTAAATGATGATGGTACCTCGGAGGAAGGAGGAAGGTAGGAATATTTGTTGCTTTAGTAAAAGGCAAAAAGGAGCAAACAGAGAATAGGAACAGGAGCACAGAGTTCAATGTCTGAGCCAAAATATACCTGCATGAGTGTTGTGTGTAATAGTGAGAGCTTAGTAAGCCATTCAGAAGTCAAGACTTTTAGGGGCATGGTTAATCAGGAAGAAATCAACACTTACTGAATTATTGCTTGCCTTGCCTGCAGAGAAATCGCCCGGCATTCTCGCTTTTTCTCATGCTAGCTTATCTAAAACAATGCTTTACTTCAGCTGTCATAGTTCTGGTGACTAGGGTAATTTTCTACCATTACTAGGCTTAGTAAAAATAGAGGCTGATGTTAGTTAGTATTAAGAACAGTTCTTGTATTCTGGTGTGGCAGCAACTGTGGGAATCATTCTGTAAGCTTTCCCAGTGCAGATGTAGTCTCTGATTGCACCTATGCCATGGCTTATTCTTTGCAGTGACCCTGTTGCTTGAGCCTCTCTATTGCTGTTTTTACTTGCATTCCAAGCAGATTTTCTATGCGTTGTTTATTTTTCTCCTCATTAATTCTGCTTTTTCTTCTGTTCTGCTTTCTTCCATCTATGACTGCTACATTTCATCTGCTGTCTGGATTTGCTGGTGATACAGAGTAGTGCTGTCTGTTTGCTGCTGAGTGCACTGTGAAAAAGTTTGGGAAAGAAAAAAAGGACAGGCAGTCTGTGAGGGAGAGAGAACAGATCATCTGGCAGCAGCTTGTTGGCTTTGCAGGAGAATGAAGATAAACCTGCACATCCTGGTGTGACCTTTCCCCTGTGCAGGCTGGAAATCCCAATCCCTAATCTCCATGTGCTTTTGCTTTTAAATTAAATAGTCCTAGCCTCTTGAGTCTCTCCTTAACATTGGCCAACCTCAAATCGCTACCTCTGATCACTTTCACTCACCTGCTCTGAGCTGTTTGTATTTCTCTCTTGAGAAGAGATGAAAACACTGGACTACACCAAGATCTGTTCTATGGTGTCTTGGGGTCACATTTATTATTGGTGTAAATACACTTTTCTAGGCGCTGAATGAACACATCCTGGATATAAACACAGATTTTTCTGACTGAACTATTTGTAAGGGAACTTCTGGCAAGTTAAGGGGGTTTTCTTTAGGTAGAAAAGAGATGGGAAGGTGTGGATACTCCTCTTATATCTGTTTTTAAAGTAGTAATAGGTTAAGAGAATCTTTCATAGACTCAGGATGAAGTTTTTCAATACCCATAGTTAAATCTTTTTTAGAATATGGTGACATAGTGTACATTTAAGTATTCTTGACAATTTGGAGTCTTCTGATGAGTAGAAATGGTATAACGTTTAAATGCTGTTTAATTCTTTGTGCATCTTGGTGTGTTGTGGTTGTTTGGGTTTTTTTTTTTCCTTTTTCTTCTATTTTCTTCCTGTAATACATTCCTGCAAACAGAATGCAGCAAAAAAATTTCTGTCTTCACTCACTTGAATTTGACTCACTAAGAACACTTTGCATATTGCTCAAGTTGTATGCAGACAATTGTTACAGAGAACACTTGGGTTTTCATTGGATTTTGAACAGGTATAAAATGGTGTCCTTAGCTAGGAGATTCCATCAGTGGTTCTCTTAAATAACCAAGGTTTCAGGAGGGTAAAGTTTTAAGTTTCATTCAAATGCCTTAGCGGTCTGTGAGCAAAGAGGTTTACCTTGGGGTTCGTTATTGGTGTTTGAGTGGCTGAAGTGCTTGAATGTTGGAGATGCTAAGTGATGGTACTGTTTTGCCTTCTGAGTGATTTGTTCTATACATGTAAGGCAGGCTAAGACTCGAATCAATGTGGATTTTAGGTAGGTCAAGGGAGGTGAGGCTTACAGGTACCTTCTTCCACTTCAGCCCTAATTCACCTTCTTGTTTTATTAGAACGGGTAGTTGTAAATATCTCTAGGGACGTGTTATAAAGCTGTATTAAGCTAGCATTATCGTCTTAACGTATTAGTATTTAGCGTCTTGTAGTATTAGTGTCTCAAAGGTGATGAAAGTACTGCCCTTAAAATATATGCAATATGAACAGTATTACAAACACTGTATCTGCTTATTATGAAAATATCAGAGAAAATACTAAAGCATCTTCTGATTTCTAAAACTGAGAAAGCTCGTTGACAGAATATTCTGAGAAAAGTAAAGTCACAGTGATTAAAGGCTTCACTGATAGTCTGTTTCCATGTACAAATTTCCACAGACTTGCCTTTGGCCTTTTTATTTCTAGCCACCTTAAAACATCTTTCTAGGGGACATAAATTTAATATAACACTTTGCATGCTTTTTTCAAGTGAGACCTTCAGTTATTGTTCCTTGTCACTCTCCTACAGTTCACCTTGGTGTTCCTTAAACACTATGGCCAGTGTTTTCCCCTCTACCGTAACTGAATGCACTGACTGTATTTGTTTTGCGTGCAGGGAGTTTTGTGTGTGGGGACACGGCGGAATCCCATGCTTGGGGCTGTCAAGAGTGAGGTATGCCCAGTGCAAACTTTGTATTGCCTGCACTTTCATCTGTTAGGTGTATGACACTGACTACTTAGCCTTAATTTCTGGAGGGATTAACATATACTTTCCATTTGTAAAGCCTGGTTTCCTGGGAACCATGGACCAAGTATTAGTGATGTGGTTCCACTGGCTGCAGTGGAGTTACCCAGGAGGAGCTCCAGCATGGCCTGTGTAAAAGGCCATACAGGAAAGCCTTTCAGTGCTTCTGTGCATGTGATACAATGACATATGTCATGAATTATTAGGCTGATTCAAAATGCTGGCAAAAGTGCTCTGCGGGTAACATTCTGTTAGAAATCGAGGGTTCCTGACTTTCCAGGAGTGTGAAATGGCAGTATCTGGGCTTGCATGGTCCATGGAATTTGTCAGGGATTCAGTGGCTGTTTCTCTTTGCACTAGCTACCTTTCTGTCCTTACAATGAAAAAAGAGGAAGCGGCTTACATGCCTGCTATTTTATACCATGTCTGACTGGAGCTGTCTTCTGGGGAATGTTAGCTTTTTTCCTGCAGCAGGCAATTAGTGGGCATGATGTGGATACCACAGCCAGAGATCACTGGCCTTTGATGCAGGTGAAGCTTCAAAATGGTAGGTAACGGACATTTTCAGATCCTGCAAATAATGTGTGTGGTGTTCAAAGAACAAAATACACAGTAATTTCTTCAAAATGGCAGGTCTTCAAAGAGCTTGGGGCTTTTTGGTGAATGGGGTCCCTGATCCATGTGCAGGAAGACTTAGATAAATAGTCTGGTCATGCTGGTGGGATGCCAGTTCTACAGAAGGATCAGTTGTGAGTTGCTTTACCTGACGGTCTATACATTACTTCATTGTGTGGGCTATTCATAACACTAATCTATGCTGAATGGAGAACAGCCCCATTTAAAAGGCTAATGATTGTTCTGTGTTCTCCAAAGTGCTGTTTTGTTTTCCTTCGTGTTATTTAAACTGCTGTTCCTCAGCAGTGTTTCAGTCTGCACTTGATACAGGACTCAGTTGTCTCTGCCTCCACTTCCTCAAGTGGGAATCTAAGGATAAGGTTGATTCTGTTTCCAAGAGTTTGTAACTAATTGCTGCATAGTTTCTTTTGAAATGGTGTTTCTGAAGGAACTGCATTTTCTCAGTAACTTAAAAATAATTTTCTGTTTGGGATGAAATCTGGAAGACAGGAAAGTTAAAACTCTTTGTGTACTGCTGCATTGTAAGAAACTAACTAAACAATAGTAAATTCAAATTATCTTCAATCCAGTGTGACTTTATTGGGTTGTTAGAATAAGGCCATCTACCCACAACCAAAATTTTGTCTCTGACTTTTGCTTATTGTCAGCTGATGCCAGTTGATTCCAGACTTCTATTTCTCAATTACTGTATACTTCTGTACAGTTCCACTCTAAAGGCTTATTCATTACTGCAGTGATAGTGTTATGTAGCTTAGTGTTGTTGACATGAGGAACATTATAAGATTATAATGAAAAAGAATATAATCAAATCATAAATTATATTGAGAATAAATGATATGCTCCAAAATTTTTTCCTGGACTTCACCAGTGGTTTGTCCTGTAAAGAGATGGGTTTGTGCAAGAGTTTGCTGGGATTCAAACTGCATGTGGACTTAGGCAGTGGTATCAGCCCTGCCTTTATATAGTCTGCAAACGCTAGAGAGACAAAAGAGATAAAGTCTGATTCAAAGCGGGTGACACTTCTCTGTTTTAAATAATATTTTCTTGGACTATTTTTAAGTTGGATAAAATTATTTTGTGATTAATACAAAATTATTACTGTCTTTGAGTCAGCATTATTCTGTATGTTTCTGAAAAGGTAATTGATACTATTGTAGTATCTAATCTGAAGCCTTCAGGTGGATCGTTTGGTCTGTCTATGGAATGGCATGGGTGAACCTTATGTTAGAAAACTGGCAGGGGAGCAGATACGGTATGCCACAGGATTAATTTTTTCTTGTGGCGTGTTTATGAGAAATTCCATCCTCATTTATGTTATGAAAACCGAACATTTGTATGATCAGTTTAAATCATTGCTGCAGCCAAAAGCAGTTCCACTTTTCCTTCCCACGTCCTGCAGAGATTTGCACTGCAGCAAAAAACTATGCTATACTTTGGATTCTGTGCAAACACAAGCAGATTGAGGGTGAAAGGGGTCTCAGGATGGAAGGAAGGATACAAGGAAGAGTGGACCTGTCACTTCTGGCAGAAGTGTTCTCTTATTCCCACTGAAAGAAATGTGGCATGAACTGATGCCATAATACAGCAATGACAGCTTGTGTAAATGTGGCTTGCCTGTGTTTGTACCTGGGGGGGGGGGGGTGGGGGTTAGCTTTACCATACAGGTTGAGGTTGATGATGCCTTTTGGTTCAATCTATTTTACCATATATCATTAGAAAATGAGAATAGGTGGATGAGATTTGAAAAAGTCAAGTGGCATTTTTAGTTCATAAGAAGTATTGGACATACATTTTGAATGGGGCTTGTTAAACCTGTGTAGGCAACTATGGTCCATGAGGCAGAATGCAAAGTAAAGGTAAAATTTCCCCAATCTCTGTGAAAGCCAAATATAAATTCCAGGACTCTTTGTCTTCTGGTTCTTTATCTTAACAACCATACTGCCCTTTTGGCCTGATTTGGGCCTTAGAAGTGTCCTGGTTTCAGCTGGGATAGAGTTAATTGTCTTCCTCGTCGCTGGTGCAGTGCTATGTTTTGAGTTCAGTATGAGAATGATGTTGATAACACACTGGTGTTTTCAGTTGTTGCTAGGTAATGTTTAGACTAAAGTCAAGGATTTTTCAGCTTCTCGTTCCCAGCCAGCAAGAAGGCTGGAGGGGCACAAGAAGTTGGCACAGGACACAGCCAGGGCACCTGACCCAAACTGGCCAAAGGGGTATTCCATACCATGTGATGTCATGTCTAGTATATAAACTGGGGAGAGTGGGGGATCAACAGTCCGGGACTAACTGGGTGTTGATTAGTGGGTGGTGGCAATTGCATTGTGTGTTATTTGTACATTCCAATCCTTTCATTATTGCTGTTGTCATTTTATTAGTGTTATCATGAGTAGTTTCTTCTTTTCTGTTCTATTAAACCGTTCTTATTTCAAGCTGCAAGTTTCACTTCTTTTTCCAATTTTCTCCCCCATCCCACTAGGTGGGGGGGGGGGAGTGAGTGAGCAGCTGCGTGGTGCTTAGTTGCTGGCTGGGGTTAAACCACAATGAGTAAGTATGAAAAAATGTATAATAGTTATTTTCTTTATTGTCCTAGCATTGATATGTTAATGTCTTCTGAAAAAGAAAAGGACCCAGATGTTATTCCTGAAGATAGCAGTCTGCTAACTCTTCGGTATGTCGTTACAGTACACTCGCAGTACCTTGATATGGGGTGGGGTGGAAAACAAGCACAAAAGCATGGCTGGCTGCTGTTCCCTTTCCAGGCAATGGGGTACTTTCTGAAACAGTGTCTAGAAATACTCTAAGGACAGAAACACCAGCTTACAATAGGATAATTGGTATGATCCTTCTGCTTGCATGTTACTTAGGAATTTTTTTTATTAAGATATACAGAATATGCCATCTTTCTTATTGGAAGAACTTCAGGTTTCTGGGTAGACCTGAACTAGTGCCTAAGTTTGGAGCATGCAGGGGATTTCTCATAAATATGTGCAGGAGGTTTCTCCAAAACCTTGTGAAAAAAAGCTGGAACTCTTGCCTCTAGTAAGCCACAGTCACATTGTAACAGCTTAAAGTGTATAAGTACTGAAGTTGTAGCCAGATAGCTCTTTATCTGAATCCACTCTTTACAGAATTCATTGATAATACTGGTGCGTTTCAGAGGTTGAGCAACGTATGTTAATTTTCTATGAGTTAGTGAACTTTGAACTCATACTTGGCCAGTTCGGGCCTTTGCTGTATGTGAATTTCAGTTTGCGTAGTGCTAATGCAAAGAAATCAGTTAAGGTTGTGATCAGTGTTAAGTCTGGCTGTTACTGAACACCTTCAGGAAGGTCTGGAGGGTAAATAGACTTGTCATGGAAATTGAAAAAGGGTTTGGTGTTCATGCAGTGGTTAAATACATGTATTTTAGTAGATATTCTATGTATGATATTCTTTCTTCTACAAATGATACTGATTTTTTTTTTTAGGAAAGTATTTATGTCATGCGGTTGAGAATATTTGTGGGTTTTTTCTTGTTTTTTGCTTGAACATGAATTGAGTTTGTCTGAAGTGGGAGTGATAGTTGAAACATCTTCCTCAAAGGTAGCAAAGTGTTCTTTCTAGGAGAGCCTCTTTAGACAACGTTTTGCTGTTTTTTCTTGTAAGTGTAAAACTGCTCACAAAACCCCTGTAATTTGCACGAGGGGAGAGAAAAACACAAGCTGAAGTCCCCAAGTGGGCCTGTGTACTCCCAGGTTTTATGGGAGTCAGGAGACAAGAGTACTCTAAGTTAGTCTGTCGTACTAAGACAGGCAGAAATCCTGCTCTTTGAAAGCTGCACTGTAGTAGCTTGTATCATTTAAAAATATACCTAGGGATTCTGCATGGAAGTTGTTGAACAAAATTTTGTCCTGTGTTCCTGCCCCTCAGAATTAGAAAGAAGGCATTAGAGAGGAGAGAAGAAACAATTATTGTGGATCGGGCTTGCAGACAAGAAACTCTTGCCTATGAGATGGTAAGTTCCCTGTCATCTTGTAGGATTTCAAGACAGTTCAGCACGTGCAAAACCCAGCTTCTTGCTGCCTTGTTTTTCATCACTGTGAATCTCTGTACACTGTAGATGTTTGCAGGTAGGAGTTTGCAGGTAATGATAAAGATTAAAGACATTATTAAGACAGATAGGACAGGAACTCTGCTCTTACAGTCTGTTAGTACCAAATGTAGTATGGAGGAACTCCAGCTCATTACTGCTCTATGACTGCTTTTATTTGATTGCTGCTGTGTAGGGGATCAAGTCTCACATGTCAACTCACTGTAGAGCTACACAAAATGCACAATATTTTTGCTCCTGGAGTCCTGTGTTGGAATCTAAGCTTTAATGTGTAAATGATTGTGAGCTAGTTTCTGTAGGGCTGAAGGAGGAAGACAGTAGGAGCATGGTGGCAGTACGTTCCTAATTCTGGGCTTTGTAACCCAAGTTTCTCAGCCATTTTGAGCTCTCAGGAACCAGGAGTATAGTGATCAGCCCTTCAAAAGCCATCTTGGAATTCCTTTAACTATGCTTAGTACCTCTTTTTTAAAGATTTCATCACTATTTTGTAGTGCTGGAATCCATGGCTTGAACAAGTAGGCCATGAACTACTGTAAAAAGTAGTGATAGAAGTGTAGTGAGGAAGGAGCCTCAATTGTCACTATTAGATATTTCTTCCCCTTGAGGTTTCCTGGTCTGTCATGAGTGATCTTGTTTCAACTGTCCAGAGGCCCAGACACATGATGTAAACATCATGTATCAGCTGAGATGCAACAACTGTGTTGGGTTGTTGGCCTAGGGCATATCTGAGAAAATACTTGCAGTATCTTCATAAAGGGTTTCAGTGAGTGGTGTCTTAAATTCTGTTTCTGCAGAATGAGCATATGGTCAGTTACTACATCCTTTAAGGAAGCTGTGGTAACTGGTTTGTGTGTCAGAGCTGGTTGGGGCTACAGTGTCCTAGAACAGGGTGAGAGCAATAAGAAATGTGAGTTTGGAATGTGTCGTGTGAAGAAGGTAGATGTAAGGGATAGAGCCACAAGTATCTTTGGCAGCAGTACACACTCCTGTTACTAAATCTGAAGAACGCTTTGTGCTGGTGGGAAGTGTTTTTACAGTCAGTATTCTCTCTTGATTTGTTGAAAAAGGAGGAAACTGACGGCCACAGAAAAGTGCCCTCCCTCATTCTGACAGCTGGGCTATGTCTTAAACACAGTCTCGAGTGGAAGTGCAGAAATGCTTTCACTTCTTTTCGAAAATGTAGTGTGGCAAGGGCAGTGCTGGATTTTGGTTTTGGATTTTGAAGAACTGGAGACCTCCAGCTATGTCAAGCTTCCCTAATAAGAAGAAGTGTTGCACTAATTTTTGTTTTCATATATCTTGTGCTGTGGCTAGTTTCGAGGTCAGTCTGTCTCAAGTTGAGGGTTGTGATCCTCCTTTACATGTGAAAGCATTCAAAGAGCATTTCAAAGCATTAAGTGATGGAAGTTGGTAGCAGCTGGGTTCCGTGAGGGCAGAGTGGCAGCAGGCTTTAAATCCTTTATGTAGGGCCTGTCAGTAGCCAAGGAATAGCCAGCTATCTCGTAACTGCTGAAAGCACCTCAGTTTCTCCAGAGCTGAGCAATGAAGGAAAATGCTTGAAATCTGTAATTACAGCAGTTTCCCACCTCTCTGTCTTGGAGAAAGTAGGCTGTTACCAATTCAGAAGGCTACACAGTCAAAAATCGAGTTACAGTTAGAACAGCATTTCTCAGACGTTCATCTAGGGGCTATGATATATAAGTCGTTGCCAATATAATCTCTCTCTCTTTCTCCAGGAGTCACATGCAATTGGAAAGAGGCCAGACAATCCAACAGATCTAGTTGAGGAGGGAGAACTACTTTTAACTCTGAACATCTACTATCCTGTCATATTTCAGAAGGTTGGTACTAAATTCTCTAGGTTGTTTTCTGATGTCTCTTCCCTGCTGAGGTAATATCTTGCTCTCCTAAGCAATTAAAATCAGTGAGTTCACTGTGGGAGTGTGGCAAACCTTTCAACTGTGGTAACTTCTTAAGGCTTTTTCAGAATCTGGTTTTCATTCCATTAGTGGTTTACAGAAGGAAATCTTTACAATAATTACTCAGTAGTTAATTGATTTCACAGAAAGTTAAAAATCTGAAACTAAATACATGAAAATTGAAGTACTCTTTCTGGATTTGGGATAAGTGTGCTCAGACTTTCTGTCTTCCCTGCACTTTCCAGTGGGGAATGTGACTTTTGAGTTTCTGAATAAAACTAGTAAATGGCAGCCTTAGGAAAGGCTGAGGCAAGATGCTGTTTAAAATCTTGTATGGAGAGGTCATGTGCCATATGGTACCATTAATGACCTGAAGTTGTCAACTGAAGAGCAGTACTGATGCTGGTAAGCAATTTTTATTTTAAGCATGTATGCTGTTTTCTTCATAGCATAAAGATCACAAACCGTATCAGACAGTGCTTGTACTGGGCAGCCAGAAGCTCACCGAGCTGAGAGACTCGATTTCCTGCGTCAGTGACCTCCAGATAGGTGGTGAGTTCAGCAGTCAGACCGATCAAGCACCAGAGCACATCAGCAAGGTAAAACCTTCTGTGTGGAACCCTCTACATGTATAGGAGCTTTGAAAACATAAGAGCAGAGAGGAAGGCAGAGGGATTTTTTATTGTTTTTTCTTCAGCACTAAATTCAGCAGCATCAGTTCTGCTTGTGGATTGCACTGCAAGTAAATACTTACTGGTGGCACTACCAAGCTGACCTGTTTTGTGTGATGTCAAGAAAAACATCATTAATGCTACTGCTGGAAAGTAGTAACACTGGCAGTGAGTTCTTGCGTAGGTGTATTGCCATGGACTGATTTTACTTTGAGCTGTGTTCTACAGGACCAAAGGTAATAGCAAGCTAAATGTGGACCATCCCCCTCTGAATTTACATGCTTTGGTGTTTGCAACTAGGTGCTGATCAAAAGTAGGGATGAAGATTATTCCCCTCTCCCACAATTGCCAGGTGTTCTCTGAGGAGGTGCAAAAGGATTCAATAAAGAAAAAGTACTCTAATTGAAAATACTGAAATTGCATCATTTTTATATTATATCACATATAATGTGAATCTTATCACAGAATGGTTGAGGTTGGAAGGGACCTCTGGGGGACATCTGGTCCAACCTCCCTGCTCAAGCAAGGTCGCCTACAGCCAGTTGTCCAGGACCATGTCCAGATGGCTTTTGGATGTCTCCAAGGATGGAGATTCCATAACCTCCTTGGGCAACCTATGCCAGTGCTCTGTCACCCTCACAGTGAAAATTCTGATGTTCAGAGGGAACCTCCTGTGTTTCAGTTTGTGCCCTTTGCCTTTTGTCCTGTCACTGGGCACCACTGAAAAGAGCCTAGCTTCATCTTCTTTACACCCTCCCTAGAGGTATTTGTGTATGTTAATAAGATCCCTCCCTGAACCACCTCTTTGCCAGGCTGAACAGTTCCATCTCTCAGCTTCTCCTCACAGGAGAGATGGTCCAGTCTCTTAATCTTCATGGCCCTTATAGGACTCTCTCTCCAGTATGTCCAGGTCTCTCTTGTACTGAGGAGCTCAGAACTGGACATGGGATACCACATGTGGCCTCAGTAGTGCTGAGCAGGGAGGAAGGATCACCTCTCAACCTGCTGGCAATCCTTCGTCTAACAGTACAGGATCCCATTTGCCTTCTTTGCAGCAAGGCACATTGCTGGCTCATGGTCAACTTGGTGCCCACCAGGACCCCCAGGTTCTTTTCTGCCAAGTTGCTTTCCAGCTGAGGGGCTCCCAGTGTTTCTGTAAGTTGGCACTTCAAAAACTCTGTAAGACTCAATTTTGGCGTTTTAGAAAGCAGGCATTCTTTATTGCAGCACTGGGTACACAGGGGATTGCTTCACCTGTTGTGTACACCAGTTCCTTCAACAGTTGAGATTATATACAAAATGGATATACATATTCATGATTTTTCCTGGAAATAATTAACATATTCATCTGAATTCTGGGAACTCATTAATATATGTAAATGTCCTTGGTGCAGGCACGCTCGAGACCTTTGGTGGTCTTCAGGGGTCCTCTGGTGGTCTTCGATAGTCTTCCTCCGTTGTCCGCTAGTTCACCCTCTTCTAGCGATTCTGCGCAGTGGGACACTTTACAAGTTTTGATACAACTTATCCTAAAGAATGTTCATTAGTAACTCTAATACTTATCTTTTCTTGATTTTCATTCTTCTAACACAAGCCACATTGACACTTTTAAGCTAAATTATCTAAAAAGGGCCTAAGGTTCTCATCTTCCCAGGGAATTGCAAGGTCGACCAAAAGCAATTTCCTCTGGGATCTTAGACATTTTGCAACATACAGGTTTTCTTATCCACTACTAGTCAGTATAACAAGGCCACTGTATTCTCCTCGCAACACAAGATGTAAAGCCTCTTGTATCATCAGCACATAGTGGTGGATGGGGTTATTCTCCCCAGATGCAAGACCTTGCACTTCTCCTTGTTGAACTTCATGAAGTTCCTGTTGGCGTATTTTTCCAGCCTGTCAATGTCCTTCTGGGTGGCAGCATGATCATCTGGTACATCAGCCGCTCCTCTCAGTTTTGTGTCAGCGGCAAACTTGCTGAAGGTACACTCCGCCTCATCATTCAGATCATTAAGACAATTAAACAGAACTGGACCCTGTATTGACCCTTGGAGTACTTTGCTAGTTACTGGCCTCCAACTAGGCTGATTATCACGCTTGGGCCGCGCTGTTCCAACAATATTATATATTAATAATATATTATCAATATAATATCAGTCAAATAATATATGATATACAATTGAGAGAAACCAGAGGATGTTATATATTTGTGTACGTAACAGTGAAAAGGTGGCACATTCTTGTTAAAGGAGACAGAAAGACATCCCAGGTATTAGTCCTTTCATTTATGTGAAGTAAATAGAAGAGTCTTTCTACCACTAGTTAGTAAAGCACTAGCTGATTAGTACTGAGACCAGAGAGTTGAGACTCTGCTCCTGGGCCTGCAGAAGAGTCATGTGAAGCTGCCATGGCCTCAACAGGGCTGAGGTTAGGCTACCTCACATCAACAATTTCCCCAAAGTAAGTGCATGCCACCACGCCTCGCCTTCCAGCAGGAGTTGTTAATGAGTGGTGTGCATTCATTCTATTTGTTTGTTTTCCTCAAGTGTGATTGTGAACTTGCAACTTGCATTGAAGTATAGGCTCAGTGTGTGGTAAGTCTTCACAGTAAAATTCACATGTTGCTTCAGCAGACAGGTAATTATCCATCAGGGGGTTAGAATTTTAGGAAGGAAGTGGCACCATGACCTGCCAGAAATATGTTAGCTTTTCCAAATAGAGAAGATAACTTCTGACTAATTTAAGGATCTTAGAGACTGATTTAAATCAGAGTGGTGCTCTGAGAGTCTGCAGGAAAGGCTGTGTAAATAAGTTAGCTGTTGATGACAGCTTTCACTTCTCTTGAAGTGCAGTTTGAGTACATGGGCTCAGTGAAAGCATCAACTTGCTGCTCTTATTGGTTAAGTAAACAAGTGTAGCTTGTCAGCTGATACAGAGAGAATGAGAGAAACTTCTGGGATTTTACTGGCGTAAATAGGCCTCACTTCTTTCATTGCTGCTACTTCTGGCTTTTGTGATTTTATTCTTTGCTTTTTCTTCATTGGGCAATGATTAATGGGATGAAATTTAACAAGTTTAAATGCTGGATTCTGCACCTGGGACAGACTAACACCAGGCACAAATACAAATTGGGAGAAGAGTGGCTGGAGATCAGCCCTGCAGAAAGGGATCTGGGGTGCTGGTTGACAGCAGGCTCAACATGAGTCAGCGGTGTGCCCTGGCAGCCAAGAGGGCAAACTGCATCCTGGGGTACATCAAACGCAGCATAACCAGCCAGTCAAAGGAGGTGATTATCCCACTGTATTTAGTGTTGGTGCAGCCTTACCTTGAGTACTATGTGCAGTTCTGGGCCCCACAATTTGAGAAGGATGTGAAGGTTCTTGAATGCATCGAGAGGAGGGCAACAAAGTTGGTGAAAGGGCTGGAAGGCATGTCCTGTGAGAAGCCGCTGAGGACTTTGGGTTTGTCTGGTTTGGAGAAAAGGAGGCTGAGGGGTGACCTCGTTGCTCTCTACAGCTTTTTGAGGAGGGGAGGTGGAGAGGGAGCTGCCAATCTCTTCTCACTGGGATCCAGTGATAGGACACATGGGAATCATTCAAAGCTGTGTCAAGCGAGATTCAGGCTGGACATTAGGAAGCATTTCCTTACTGAGAGGGTGGTCAAACACTGGAACAGCCTTCCTAGAGAGGTGGTCAAAGCCCCAAGCCTGTACGTGTTTTAAGAGGCATTTGGGCAATGCACTTAATAACATGCTTTAACTGTTGGTCAGCCTTTAAGTGGCCAGGCAGTTGGACTAGATGACCGTTGTAGGTCCCCTCCAACGGCAATACGGTGTTCTATTCTGTGCCTTATTTGATTTGGTTTGTTTTTTTGGTAAGCAAACACCTTAGTCAAACCAACATCTGTGGGATGTTTAAGAGAACTGGGCAATATTGAGTTATTTTATTCCACATATATGGCTACTTTTAACAAGTATCATGGATCTTTTATGTGGTTACTACTACTGTTGGGATTCTCTGGAGAAACAATAGGGCATCCCTCCTTGCATACTGAAGGATAATGCAAAGTCTGGTAGGAAGCAATGTTTGAGTCATACCTCTGGACAACATTAATCAGGAAAGACCTGACTCAAAGTCCCAAGAAGTTTATAACAGTGGCTCCCTTGGCCTTCTGTTCACTATGACAAACAGCTGTTTTCTGAAGTTTGGAGCAGCTTTAAAGGACTGGCTATTTCAGAACTGTGACCCACAGAAGTTGGTAAGGAGTTACCAGAGCATGGCAGTACTTAACAGTTTGTGGTTAGAGAGCCAGGGAGGGTGACAGTAACAGAGCTGAAACAAATTGTGAGAATGTAAAACATTCCTACCACTGTGCCTTCATGCAGGTCATCTCCAGTTATGAGTCCCATCTCTGGCCCCAGTGTCTGCCATTTCCTGTCTTTTGAGTTAATAGCTCAGAGAGACTTCTGGGCGCAAAGGAACATTCATTCACTGTTAATAAAGACACATTAAGACTGGTCTGAGGATCCAGAGTACCTAGTTGTCCACAGTTTTCCCATTTGATTCTTATTTAGTCTGCTTGTGCCGCTGTACCCAGCCTGTAAAATCATTCATGTTCACTTCTTGTCCTTCACTATTTCTCAGCCTTTTCTTTTCCACTGTAAGCTCTTGCAGGTCAGAGGCTGCCTCTCTCCAGACATGTAAAAAGTTCATCAGGATTCTGTGACTTAATGAGCAGTGAGCAACTCCCAAGTTACAGAATTGGAGTGAGCTGGCCACCATGTTAGTCATGGAAAGGAACCAAGCTCCTTGAAGTTACCTTCCCCAGTCATTATGTCTGACCTGCCTGCACATGCTTTGTGCATTCATCTGTTGATGAATAAACATAACCTTCACTTAACTGAGAGCTGTGATATAGCGTAATTAGAGATGTGAAGGTTGGGACCACTTCAGTATGGTAAAACTATGTGTTGATGCATATTGGAGACATTCTTTATCAAAATGCTCTTAAGGCCCACCAATGAAGGATTCCTTGCAGTTTTCTGTATACTTGAAGAAAATACAGGATTTAAATAAGCTTTGTACAGTATCTGAATGCCAGTGTATAATTGCCAGTAAAGGTTTTTGCTGAAATGTCACGAAACACTGCTTTTCTTCAAACTGCAGTTGAAAATACGGAAAAAATTGTATGCTATAACTTAACAGGTCAACTGTGTATGTATACAGGGTATCTTAGCATCACTTGTATGTGTTGTAGCTGTGCACAGTTGCATATACAGCATATGCAGAATGTCTCTCTAAGCAGCAGTCAGAACAGAAGTGTTCCACTCTGCAGTGGTTTGAGAGGGTTTAGTCTATGTCATTCACCCTCTCCTCACTTCCAGTAATGAATGCTGGTGCAAGGTAGCTGACCTGTTTTCCCCAGCCTAGGGCAGACTTGCACGTTAGCTGTATTGCTCTTGAAACAAAGGTGATTATTTTGGGGGGGATATTTTTTTTCTTCAGCAAAATGTAATAAAGTACCTGAAAAATATGGTTCCCTGCTCGCTGTGGGTTTTTGATCTGAGGCATCTCCCTGCTTCAAGGTTCACTGCAGAAGGCTGTCTCCTGCTTCTTGTAACTGTTTCTTAAGCCCTGCACATGTCTTGTGATCAGTTTGATAATATACACTGCTATCTGGCCTCAGTCTTTAAGGAGTTATAGCATAAACCAAAACAACACCCTCTTATATGGCAGAAACAACTTGGAAGAGGATAATGTAAAGGTAAAAAAGTTATGTGGGTAATAAAGCACAACCTTTCCTGGTTGTCTTCTCTCTGCTCAAGCTACTTGTTCATATAAAGGCTATTTTGACAGCAACAACAGAAGATGGAGCTTATGGGAAACAGATCTTGTTTAGATACCTAAAGTGCTTGGTTTTTGACATGTTCTTGTTTAAGGTGTTTATCATAACACTAATGCAGACTAATCTCTCTTTCTCTGTCTCTCTCTCAGGATCTCTACAAGTCTGCTTTCTTTTATTTTGAAGGCATCTTTTATAATGATAAAAGATACCCAGAGTGCAGAGATCTGAGCAGGTACAGTATTTGTAGACGTTGATGAAGGAAAACATTAAGGGACAGGAAATTTATTTAATTTTGATTATGATTTCTGGTATTCTGAAGACTGGAATGTCTAGTGAATGAAGCTAGAATGGGCTTTTCTTACTATCTTTTCATGTTGTATTGTTTTTTACATAGACGTTTAACCTTACTTGCTCTACTTACTCTTTCTGCTCACTTCCCTTCTGAAAAGAGGATGAATGCGTTTTTTCCCCCCATAAATCCTGTTTTGCTCCATTGGATGGGATTGCTGTGGAAGGTGACAGGTGCCAGTCTGTACTGGCTTTTTAAGTGCGTTCTCTGACCACCAAAAGACTTGCCTGTGAGGTAGAAGATGGGTCAGAAAGACAACAAGCTCAGCTGTGTGGAATTCAGTTGTTCTGCTCAGACTTGAAAATATGCTGAATGCCTTCATGGTAGAGTCAACAAGGAGACTGTGTGACTGTTGGAAAAAGAAATCTGAGATAACATTGCCAAGAGTCTCAGGAATCTCTTGTTTGGAACTATAGCTCACACTGGTTGAGCACAAGTCATATCCATTCAAACTATACATAGTTCATTTTAAGGAAGTGTGGGCTTGCTGACACACTAGTGAGATTTAGGAGATCAAGATGTTAAAATGGATGGTATGGAAGAGCTGTGAGTTTGGACTCTTCTTGTTACACCAGACTTGTCAGAGGAGTTAATTATTTTGCTTCTTTTCTTTCTGTCCATGAGCAACAGCGATCTTCGCGGAAGGGCTTGTGATAACATACGCAGTTTGTAGAAGTGAGATGCCTTGTATGTAGGAGTATGCTGAAAAGCCAAGAAATAATTGCACCAGTGGTCGGTGCCCTTCCAGTGTTAAATTGTGGAAGTGTAACTGTGCAGTTGTCAGCTTTGTGTTTCTCCTTGGCAAAAACAAAAAACCCCTTTTTAATACTTTAAAGCAAAGTTATTGACCAATGGAGCAAAAATGACCTGCTGGTAACTTGAATTACTGGAATGCTGAGAAGTGTACTGCAAACAACTTGACCTCAATGGGTGCCATCAGGAGCATATGCTCTGACTAGAACTCCTTGGGAAGCTGCCTGGTGCGGATTTAAAGGGAGTGTTCCACAAGAACAGTGCACAGTTATCTGGGGTTGTGGTATTGCTGTGAAATTACCTTAAGTTATTACAAAATATTGTGAGCTCTTTTGATTTCCATCTTTTTAACTGTGTCCCAGTGAAGAGTTTTGCATGTCCCCCAAGGCCTTCCTTTTCTGTGCATTCACAGTTTATAGCATTGCTTTGCTGATGACCTTTCTGTTTTCAGAACAATTATTGAGTGGTCAGAATCTCATGACAGAGGCTATGGAAATCTTCAGTCTGTTAAAATGGAGGACTACACATTTAATGATTTGTCCCTGAAAATTGGCTTTCCATACGTTTTCTGCCACCAAGGGAACTGTGAGCACATCATTATCATCACAGATGTAAGGTAAATTACTGCTGTTTGGGAGTTGAAAGCAAACTTTATGTGGACAAACTTCAGATGTTAAATACTGAATATTTGTTAGACTAAGTTTAAATTATTCTGCTGCCTTCTGCAGGGCTTATTTAAGATTTTATTCCATATACATGTGACTAGCTCTGCAAGGAAGAAAGTAATCTCCCTTGCATTTTTTTCTTTTTAAAATAATTTGTCTGCATAAAAAGACTGCTTTCTAACTAGCATGGGATGACTATGGTATGGGAGGAATGGCATCCACTGTAAAGAGTTCATTTCTGTGCAGGGCCAATGTGTGGCTGACTTATATACTGGTTCTGGAGCACCAGAGAGCAGAATCCTGTTAATGGCTCTGGCTGGAGTCAACTGGTCTTGTTAGTTTAGACTTGATGCTGAGGGGCCTGAAAAGAAGACAAGAGGAGTGGAAAGAGTGGGTTGAGGTGGATAGGCAAGGGAGAGAAGGAGGAGGTGATAGTGGCTGTGAGGTGGCAACCACATCAACAGTAGAACTATTGTGTATACTCTGCTCAGTGCATAAATGGTAGAGAGAGCATTCCTCTGATTGTCTGTAGTGGGTGACAGATCATTTTCAGTTCCCAGAAGCCTGATGTACCTAAGCATTGTTAATAAATGGTGCCTCCCAAGAGGAATACAACCCAGAGAAAGGCATAGATGTTGCAAGTAGGTCATCTCAGGATTTTGAGCCTCTGAACATCCACCTGGTGATGTTTTTGCCTGTTAGTCTATGTAGGCAATAAAAGCTTTGAAAAGACCATCTAAAGTAGATGGTCTGAAGACTTCTGAGTTACTAGGAAAACTGAATTTACTCCGGACCATAAAATCCATGGATGGTGCCACTAGCAGTCTATCTTCAGGTCTTCATCTGTGTTAAGAAATGCTGAACAGAAGTTTAGTCATAGTTTACACAAGAATTTAAATCATGCCCTATTTTCAATGTCCATGCTTACTTTCAGATAAATTTCAATGTGGCTGAGTCTTTATTGTTTTTTATGTATTTATTTCCCTCAAGGCTCATTCATCATGATGACTGCCTGGACAGGAACTTCTATCCCTTGCTAATAAAGAAACACTGGTTATGTACCAGAAAATGCTTTGTGTGCAAATTGTATACAGCGAGGTACGCTACATTCTCAATCCTTTTAAGTTGTCTTCTTAAATAAGTCTTTCTAGGTGCTGCTACTAACTTAAAAAATAAAAAAAAAAATCAAGGCTCTCTATGTATTTGATAAGGTGTGTGAATAATCTTCATGCAAGTGTTCTGAAATCTTACTCTTCAGGCAGTTGTCCTGTCCCTACCCAGGAAAAGGCTTCCTGCAGGTAGCGTTCATTTGGAGATGATGATTCAGGATGATCAAAAGAACTGAAATGATGAAGAGGTTAATTATTTGGCTCAGGTTCTTTTGGATACGTAGAGCTTGGCTTTTGATCAATTACTTTTGAAAATCCTACTTTTGTGGGAAAGCACTGCATTTTTTCCCTGTGACAAGACGTGATTCAAATTCATTTGCCAGAAAGTGTACAGAGCTTTCATTAAATCTAGCATCTAAGTAGAGGGAAATACGGATCTGTCCAACTTTAATATAGTAAAATCTAGAGATTTTTAAAAGGCATGTAGCTTTCCCCACAGGTAAACTCCTAACCTCTACGTGAGAACTCTGTGTTGTGCAGCTGTACTTGAAGGAACCTTTTGTGATGCACAGATTTTCTGCAGTTAAGAGAGCAGAATGTGAATTCAGTGTTCTTTATACACTTTAGTCCTGTTTACTTAGACATGAGAAGGCCTTTCAACAGACACAGTAGAAATTTCTCTAAAGGAGTTCTACTGGCTAGGCTGGACTCCCTGATTTTATATGTCTGAATGATTTATTTACAGAAACACCCACTGCCCTTTATTTTTCTCCCCAGGGCAGCTTAGACTCTCAGCCTCAGTTTGACACAGCAGCTGTGTCCTTGTTATCTTGCTTGTTTGGCCTTAAGACTTCCCTGGAATCAGGCAAAGAGCCAATTCCCCTTGTGATGGGAGCCCATCTTAGTTTTCCTAGAGGAGCCCCTTGTATACCTTCAGAAGTGGCTGTAATCTGTGAGGCATTTGGCCATAAGGGGAGGTGGAGCCAAAGGGTCAATATGGGGGAAAGATGGGATGGGGAGGGCATTACCAGGGGTGATGTAAATGCATTAAATTAAAACCAGGATTAAGCACTAAGCTTAGGTGGGGAGATGCTAAACTATGGATAGCAGAGCTGCTTTGGCTGGCTGTCCTGCATGTTCTAATCTGTGCAGATAGCATCTTTAATCACCAGAGGCCTTGAGCTTTCATGGCCTCTTGAGTGCTACCATAAATTAATTGCTCAGTGACATGGCAGGCCCTCCTTGTACTGGCAGCTGTGTTCATGTTAACTTCAGTGCTTGCTGGAGCGTGCAGCAATCCTTTCCTGGTCTTGTCTGCATCATCCAGGCCCTTCTTTTAGATTCATAAATGGATTTCATTATTACTCAGAGTGGTTTGGTCAGTCATGTGCCTGCTCTTTATCACAGTTTCTTATCTTAAGGGAAAACAGATTTATCTTTTATGACTTAAATGGCCATAGGGTGGACAGAAGATTTTTGGGGGCGGGGGCGATGGTGGTAGGCACGGGGCAGGGGGGAAGTTTGCACTGTACCAGCTACACAGGTTTGAGGAGTTCCTCAGGAAATGCTGTAGCAGTGCAAGATAGCAGCTGGGGTTGATGCTAAATGGGTGTGGAGTTTGGAAAACAGCTGTATGGTTAGGGTGGGATATATGCAATATAGATAGTGCCTGGTCAGTGTAACATTATTACAGATGTTTGTTGCTGCCATCCCCAACTCTGAGTGTTGAGATGTTTGTCACAAATGTGTTGGACTCGTGGAAAACACTTGTATTTTGTAATCTGCAGGTGGGTAACCAACAAAGACAGTCTGGCACCAGAGGATCCTTGTTTCTTCTGTGATGTTTGTTTTCGGATGCTCCATTATGATGTGGAAGGCAATAAACTGGGGGAGTTTCTTGCGTATCCTTATGTCGATCCTGGGATTTTCAACTGAAACTGACACGAGCCAGAATGAATTCAATGAACTACATTGGTGAATCTGTTGCTTTGGCTGTTAAAACCACCAGACAGCTTGAGTTTTGAGTGTATTGCTGGGTTTTGGGTTAGGCTTTTAATCCTCTACCCTGAGGTGGAAGGAGCCCTCTGCACCTGAAATCCTTCTGGTGTGCTTTTCGGAGTAAGTAAGTATGATTTTAATAAGTTAGCATGGAAAAATATGCTCAGAAATCTACTGTATTTTAATCAGTTACATTTTTTAGCAGTACAGTAGTTTGGAGACTATGGACTCTACAAAAATATGGATGTTTAAAGAGAGAATACCTTTCAAAGCAGCTGTGATTTTGAGAAGTACTGTGCATCCAGTGCTCTGTTAACCTCAAAGGAGGAGAAGGTCTTTGGGCATCTTACCTTGAAAACTCTGAACAAGGGTGGATAGCACTGAATTTGTGGGGAGGCGAATGCTTTAAGTGAGAAGCTCATAGTGCCTGTTAACTTCCAAGGTCTTTCGTGCAAATGGGGGTGCTAGCAGCTGTCAGGTACTGCTGTCCTTGTGTTCTGACTCTGAGGACTGATTAAGTGAAGAGTAATTGTGACGGGTTGACCCTGGCTGAACACCAGGTGCCCACCAAAGCCGTTCTATCACTCCCCCATCCTCAGCTGGATAGGGGAGAGAAAATATAACAAAAGGCTCGCGGGTCGAGATAAGGACAGGAGAGATCATTCACTATTACCGTCACAGGCAAAACAGACTCAGTTCGCAAAATTAACTCAATTTATTACAAATTAACCAGAGCAAGGTAATGAGAAATAAAACGAAATCTCAGAACACCTTCCCACCACCCCTCCCTTCTTCCCGGGCACAACTTCACTCCCGGATTTCACCACCAAGCCCCCCCCAGCGGCACAGGGGGACAGGGATGGGGTTTATAGTCATCACACGTTATTTTCTGCCGCTTCACCTCCTCAGGACGAGGGCTGATCGCACTCTTCCCCTGCTCCAGCGTGGGGTCCCACCCACGGGAAACAGTCCTCCACGAACTCCTCCAACGTGGGCCATTCCCACGGGCTGCAGTTCTTCACGAACTGCTCCAGCATGGGTCCATTCCACGGTGTGCAGTCCTTCAGGAGCACACTGCTCCAGCGTGGGTCCCCCACGGGGTCACAAGTCCTGCCAGAAAACCCGCTCCGTGGGCTCCTCTCTCCACAGATCCGCAGGTCCTGCCAGGAGCCTGCTCCAGCGCGGGGTTCCCACGGGGTCACAGCCTCCTTCGGGAACCCACCTGCTCCGGCGTGGGGTCCTCCACGGGCTACAGGTGGATATCTGCTCCACCGGGGACCTCCCTGGACTGCAGGGGGACAGCCTGCCTCACCAGGGTCTTCACCACGGGCTGCAGGGGAATCTTCGCTCCGCCGCCTGGAGCATCTCCTCCCCCTCCTTCTTCACTGACCTTGGTGTCCGCAGGCTTGTTTCTCTTACATGTTCTCACTCCTCACTCCGGCGGCAGTTTCTCCCCGTCCCAACTTTTTTTTTTTTCCTTCTTAAAAATGTTATCACAGAGGTGTTACCACTATCACTGATTGGCTCAGCCTTGGCCAGCGGCGGGTCCGTCTTAGAGCCGGCTGGTATGGGCTCGCTCTCTCTTGAACACAGGGGAAGCTTCCAGCAACTTCTTACAGAAGCCACCCCTGTAACCCACCCGCCCCGCTAGCAAAACCTTGCCAAACAAAACCAATACAGTAATCTACATTTCACTGATCAAATTGTAGTCTGCCTTTCAAATAACTTCAACTGTTTACAGTGCATACAGTTTTAACTGCTCATAAAGTAGTGTTCATTGTACACTTTTTTTAGTATCATTGTTATTGTAAATTTTTTTGTTTTTTATTGAAACGTGACCAATTTGTACTTGCTAGTCTGATGTTGAAACTCTGCTTACAAGACAGAATATACTTGTCTAGTGCCTTTCTTTTTAAAGTCGCCTGGAATTCAGAGTATTTTAGTGGAGATCTTTGCTGTTTAGGAATATTAGTAGCGCTGACTGCTTTTCTTCTGAAAGCTTCAGCTAGTTCTCAAAAAAAAGGCTGGTTCTTATTGGTGTTAAGGACAGCTGACTCTGATAACCTCCATACAGAAATGTATTTGACAAATCAAAGTCTGTTCAGGTCCTGTGGCCGTAGATTTTGCAAGTGCTTACTTGATTATCTTAGATGTCTTGTAACAATAGTGTCTTAAGTGTTTGCAGGACTTCATCACTTATCGGACTGCTTTCTGGTGGTCATGTGAATATAAATCTATGCTTTTTTTAGGACAAAAAAAAGGTGATTTTTTTCTTTTTTTTTTGTCTTGTAAATCAGCCAGCTGTTGGCCTGCGTATGTTGAGAACAGAGTAGTGAACCCAAGCACTTGTAACAGCAGCTGGTGATAGCTCTGCTAACCTTCAGGGATCTGCAGGAGTGCCCTGCCCACCACAGCTGTCACCAGTTAACCTGCTGGGGCTGGACTGCTTTGTGGTGCTGTTGCAGCTACTTTAAAGATCCCCTGCAATACAGCTCTGGTTGCAGCTTCAGTATTTGCCTCCAAAGTTGCTACTCTTCCATCTTTCCCCAACCTCTTTCAGCTGTCTCCTGCTAATATACAGGCTTCCCAGTCCTCTTCAGTATTGGAACTGAGATCATGCAGACAGCTGGCATAATTTCTAAAGATACTGTTTGCTTGTTTGATGGCTTCTTATGCTGAATTCTAAGGCAGCAATCAGTAGGTTTTTTTGTGAGTTTTTTTTTTTCTTTCTTTAGCAGTAGGGAGAAGGGAGTGGCCAAAATGTGAATTTATTCTTTCATTAAACTAATTCTGCCTCAGTATGCTGTCTTTCACCCAACCCATTTACCTTCTTTCCAGTAAAAAATTATGGTCAAATATATTTCAAAATTGCTGTCCCTGCAGATGAAGCCATGTTGCTAGGGCCAGTCCCGTACTTCCAGTAAGGCAAAGAGAAGCTGGCCACAATCCTCGTGTGGGAGTTGGGTGCATCCTGCATGTAACTACGAGAGAGAAGAACTTGTATTAGAAACTGCTGTTTGTGTATTCTGGTCCTGTTTCATATTGACTGATGCAACTTAAATGACAAATGGAACAAAAAGTTTACACTAAATCATGTTTTTTAAAGATACTTTACTTCCCAGGAGCTGCGACAGGACCACTGGGTCTGGTCCTAATTTAACGTCCTTCTGAATGAGTCCTCTGAGTGAAATCCAGCATTGCACCCAGCTGCCCATTCATATTTAAACTTCTATGACACCTGCTGGATAGTTGTGTTTTGACTACTTGTTAAATGCTGTTAGTGTTTCAGTGATCAAAACTTCCAAGCAGGTTTATTACTTCATGATGAAAAATGAGAAAATAATTTTTTCAATAATCCCTTGTCTGTGTGATTGGTATTTATGTCTTTTTTTTTTTTTTTTTAAGCAAGACAATCAGCATTTTTTTCTTATAAATCCCTTGTTAGAATAAACTGGATATAAGGGTATGGAACTTGGAGATGATTTATTATATTTAAATGAAAATTTAAGGGCCCTGCCTGCTGACATGTGAAAAATTGTGTCTGTCCTTACCGGGGGAAGCCAAAAAGGCTAGAGTATTAAAAACTGTAGTTGAATCTATTGAATCTAAAAAAGCATTGACCTGAATCTGTGGTTGGCTTTTTGCTTTGATCTTTTTAAATACTTAGTGATTTGGCAGTATGAACCTTTATAACTTATTTCAAACTTCCAAAAGGTCTTGGAGATTCTCTCCCTAATGAAAGTTTTTGCCTTGCTGACAAGATGGTGATATAGAACACTGTTTCTTGTGCTGAACAAGAGGAGAGGCCCCTCTGATTTTACTCTTGGTGTAAAGTTCCAAAGCAAAATGGGATTCATGCAGGCAGTGTCGCTTTCCACTGCTAGCTGGGCACTTGTAATGTTATCACAGCAGCCCCCTGTGCACTTGAATGATGAGCAACTCAACGAGGCTGCACAATATTTCAAGCTGTATTAAAGTTGACTCTTGGAGTGGGGATGCTACTGTCAAAACCAGTTCTGGTTTAAATTTTGTGCATTAACTGTGGTTTGTTTCCTTTCTGCAAAAAGAATCAGCCTTATTCATTGGGAGACTTAAGTCTGACAGCCTAGTCAGTGCTCAGCTCTCAGAAATTTTATCTTTCAAGAGACACAGCTCATGGACGTTTGGGCATCTTGGAAGGTGAGATGACCATTACTACAGTCTGTGAGATTCTGTGAATTTAGGGTACTTCTGGTTTCTAAATGGGCAGTAAATTCAGGCAGTAAAAGCCCACGCAGCTGAACGGATAGAGCATGACTTTAGTGAGTTGCAGCGTACAATCAGGAGCTTCATCTCTGCATCCGTTAACCTCTGAAGTAGTGGCATGGTTGACCCATTATCTCTGACACAGTTGTGAATGACAGATGTGGGTGTTAGCTCATCAACACTTGTGGGAAAACAAGGTGGATTTTGCATACTTGTCAAATACACAGTACCTTTTTTTGGTAAAAGGAGTTTTGACAGAAAGGAATGGTCAAAACCAAGAAGTGCCTATGTAAGAATGCCCGTTTATTTTCAGTTAACATCTTTACAAAACACTTTGGAGGGTGAAAGTGGAAGTGGTTTTAGTTTCTTAAGGCAATAAAACATATCTTGTGACTAGCTGTATGTAGAACTATGCAAAATCCAGTGCACAGTAACTACCTGTATTTGGAAGCTTAATGAGAATGCTGCTGTCTGATGGCCTAGCTGTATGGCTGTGTTAGTCTCTCCTGTTAACAGCAGTCTGTTGTGAAACACTAGAGACTGCTGAAACTCAAGATCTGTGGAGGCCAAACATCACAGCCATCTGCCAACGACAATTTCATACTGCGAGCTGCTGTGGCTACTGATCTTCCTGGTTTAACTTGAGGTACTGTCTTCAAGATCTGAAAGCTGTTCAGTTTTGGTGTATGAACACCTTCCATTTCATGACACTCGTTATGCACATGAAAAGCTTTGCAAGCAATTTTAGCATTTAGTAACTACTTACATGTTTTTACATTTGTGTGGGAGACTGCTGTAATCAAAAGCTTAACTATATTGCTGTGAGCTAAAACTTCATTTGATGCCGAGTTTTAACCTCTAGTAATCACGTAAGTGGATTCTGCTTTGTAAATACAGGCTTCAGTATTTAATCATTAACCTTTTTAAATGCCTGTAGCTTGCTACTTTAATTTCTGAAGGCAGCCAGCATGTTACTACAAAGTGCTCCTGTAAGTAAGCACCACTGTGTTTTATGGAAAAAGTCATTTATGAGTGTGCTGCTTTGAGCACCAACATGGGAGACCTTTCCCCAGGCACTCTTCACATCTCTTCTCCCTTTGACAAATGGAGCTATGAGGAGAGAATAGAGAGTTCTAGGCTGCTTGCCACTGTGGGCAGGAAGGTAGAGTGGAAATAGTACCATTTTGTACATATGCACAAATCATGTTTTTGCTAAGATTGGTACAGATGTATACATGTGTACATGTGCATGTGCTTCTATCCATTGACATAAATGATGGCAGAGTAACAAGGAATGATAAATATGCTTGCATCTACAAAAGTACTCAATATAGCAAAGAAGTCTTTAGAAAGCATGCAGCGCATTCTAATATTAAGTCTGCTGTACAAATGCAGCAAAACAGGCTCCATAAATTCAGCTGCTGGTCAACAGTGTTGATGAATGTTGAAATAAGTGTTCTCCTGTTGGCTTTTCCACATTACCACAAACCTATAATCCTGCCTCATCTTAACATTACAGCTAGTTTACAGATTACTGAGACCAAAAATAAACGTAATGGGTTCTGCTTAAGGACAACTATAGAAGCAGTTAACATCATCTAGTTGTAGTACTATGTAAATGGACAGTATTGTA